>NC_057860.1:4102189-4734881 GCF_015237465.2 Chelonia mydas
ACTGCAGCCGCCAGATGGGCTCCAGCTCTTCTGGGGCACAACGTTTAAAAGTGGGTGGCAGGGGAAGGGAAGGAAAAACATCAGGTTTTGTTCACTTCTAATCATCATCTTCCTCTCTAGTGCCTTTTAGATGTTAACATTCTAGCGAACTCGCAGGGTCCTGTCAGCTACGTGAACCAGGCTATTATCTGCCTCTGGGAACTGGAAGCGTCTCACCCTGTCCTCTGTTCCCTTTACCGTCCCTCTCACCACCTTCAAATCCAACTCACAATGGCCCTCTGGGGGATTCTAAGTGTTTTACTGTGCATTTGCCACGTCACTCACTCTGACACTAAACCCATTTACACACCTACTCCATCACCCTGCGATTGCAATCCCCATTGACCATCTGAGCTCCCAGCCATCTACTTCCACGATGCTCCTCTCTTCCAGCATGTGTGTCTCCTTCACATACTGTATGTAGGGGCAGACCTTTCTCTGACTCCAGCTCGTCCACGTTCCTTGAACTCTCCCTCTTCCAGCCACTGAGCCAATTCTTGATGTGCAGTCTGGTTTCAAAGCTTTCCTTTCGCTCTGCAATGGCAGGTGTTCTGAGCCACTCTGGAACACTGCATATGGAGGATGCTATATATAAAAATATTTGCATGGTGTTGTAGCGTACTGTCCCCGGTACGGTCAATAGGACATAGACTGATCTCATATGGCAGCAGGCAGCCTGACAATCTGCTCGGACAAAAATAACCTGTGAAAATCGCATCCCGCATGCCAGATCTGCTGGGTAAGGCTGGCAGCTTCCAATGCTGCCATGAGCTCCATTGGTGAAAAAAAAATCAATGATCAGCCGATTTTAATGGGCCAATAATACAATGAGATCAGAGTCAGTTTTAGCAAGGTGTCTGTAGGCTGAGGGTTCAGAGGGTGAAACTTAGGAGCCAGCCAGCACACAGCCTGGCCCAGGGCTGCAAACCACTTCACGTACTTGCAGGACTAGCTGGATTTTTACAGCGACAGAACACAGCAAGTGTCAGAGACAGACCATCTGATTCACCATCTGAACGCCCATTCTGATGTGTGAACAAATGCGAAGCTGAGAATCACAGTCGTGCCAGCAGCAAGCAGACTTCCATCGATCTTAGTGAGGCTCAAAAATCTGGACTCTCTAGTCATTGCCTTATTCCCCCTGCAAGATGGGCTAGCTTTTCAGGTAACTTGCACTAAACCTGCTCTGCGATTTAACCACCAGCTTGCCAGAGTGCGATCGTTTCTGATCAGCTCAGTAAAGCATTCCATCATCGGCACAGAGGAGAGCATTGCTAGCAAACTGCACGTATGGCGCACGATGTTCCCTGAGTTCCCTAGCAATCTCACCAAGGAGGGGGACAATAGAATCATAGAATATCAGGGTTGGAAGGGACCTCAGGAGGTCATCTAGTCCAACCCCCTGCTCAAAGCAGGACCAATCCCCAATCAAATCATCCCAAATACTCTGCCACTGCCTGGAATCAGTGTTTCTCTCCCAGCTGTTGGCCTATCAAGGAGCATCCAAGGATTAAATGCCAGATATGAAAGGTCTGGGTTAAGTCACTGAATACAATGCCCATGGTGTGACACATCTGTAGCAGCAGGGAGTCCTGGGTCACTCACATTAGTTTATTGAATGAATGTATCTGAATGGCAGGTTGCAGTAATGGATCCAATGTTGTTATAAATGGGTCGCGTTCCCTTTGGCTGCATAGAAGAGGCTCTGGTAATTGACCCTCTCTGGATAACACTGACATGAATCGTTAATTGTTCTGGGTTTTATATTCCCTTCCTTTAGTGGGAAGAGGAATATGCAGCCACTTTCCACATTACTGGCACCCTAAAACGCCAAACTGAAAAGGCACCAGGGAGCCATAAGCAGGCAAACTTGCAGCAAGGGACAGCAGGCTGCAATCTACTCCAGCCCGTGAGTCTGACCAAACAAAAGATTAATCTTGCCAGCCTGGAAATGGGCAGAGTCATGACGTACATTGGGAATTCCCTGCAGAGCCAAACTCAAGCAAGGTATTATAACCATTTGGAGTCAAAGATCTAGCCAGCTCCATCAGACATCAATCAGCTCCCGAAACAGTGTTAACCCATCCCTCGTGTATTAAGAGTATTTACAACTCCATTCACCACCCTGGTGACCTTGCTGTTATGCTCAAAACATTTCCACTGAGGTAAAGCATGGTCTCTGCAGAGCCATGTGGACTCTCCAGCGAACAGGAATTCCCTCTGAACGTTGCATGCCAACCACAGCAGCCCACACCCGAGGGACAGGGGCTCTCATTCAGCAAAGCACTTCAGCATGGGCGTAATTTTAAAGCCCCTGAGTAGCCTCATCACAGTTGACAGAAAATGGCGTTCCCATCTGGGGCAATAACTGAACCCAGTCCAAGTGTGTATTGACCAAAAGGAATAACCGGCTGAGACCTGTTCCTAAGCCCACGGAAATGGCTTGGGGGCTCTCGGTTGTTCTCAGTGAACAGATGTCCATGCGGCCCAGGAGACAGCATGGCCTAATGGGTGGAGCTCACAAGATCTGCGTTCTAGTCCAGGCTCAGTGGGAAGTTGCAACCTTTACATTTCTCAGCCTTTGCTTTTCAAGTTCGCTGCACTGGGGCCCGGACTCTCCCCAAGGCAGCAGCAGAGAATACCCCACCAGGGGCAGGCCAGCACTGCCCCCGCAGGAAGGAAGGAATAGATAGCTCTGTAGCGACATCCATGATTTCTCCTTACACAAGTTGCAAAACTAGGCAGATCAGAGTTTCTGCTGCTATGGCAACGTTCATTCAGCCTTCCTGTCTAGCAGCTACAACAGTCTTTTCTTTTATTAGATGATCTCAATAGGGAAAATTTATTTCCCCGACCTGTACTGTTGTCCACCAGTGCTCATGGTCGCACCAAGCCTACCAGCTGCAATGCCAGCACCATGATGCCTACACTCCACCCTTTGGGCTGGTGGCAACTATATGAGGTGGCAAATATCTGAATTGGTCGCCGCACTGCCTCACTCCTTGTGCTAAGCAAAGGATGGGGGAGATGAACCAAGCCCACAGCCATGAACAGGAGCTACCAAAGTCTCCACCTCCCCAGGAGGGAGAAGAGCTGGGACCACACTCAGAGCAGCAGAGAGCAATGCTCTCAGAGATCTACCAGGCATTCCGGCTAACAGTTCCATAAGCACCTAAATGACTTAGGAGCCTACGTCCCGCTGACTTCCAAAGAGGCTCCTAAATGCTTCAGGCCCACCTTCTCAAAGGCATTTAGGCATCTAACCCATTGATTTCAGAGGGATGTAGGTGCCTACATATCTTTGGAGAGTCTGTGCCCCATTTCAGCGAACTTGTGAAGCAAAAGCCAAGCAGTGATTTCAACGGGAGTCAGGCACCTGACTACCTTTGAGGGTCTGGGCCAAAGTCTCGCTTGAAAATGGGCCTCGGAGACTCTTTTTTTCACTTGAAAATTCTGCCCTTTGTTTCTGAAGCACCAGAACTGGTACCAGGAGCCAAGTGATCATACCTGGGCACCAAAAATTAGACACCTAAATAAAAGTGGGCTGATCTGCAGAAGCGCTGAGCCTTGAACTTGCGTTGAAGTCAGTGGGAACTGGATGTTCTTAGCACTTCTGATCCATAAGCCCACTTTTATTTAGCTGCTAAATATGGGAATTTGGACTCCCAAACTTGAACATTTGGGGCAATGATATTTTTGCCTGCTTTGGCCCCTTGCACTTCAGGACCTCAACAAGCTTTACAAACGTCAGTGAATTAAGCTGCAAAGCTACCTATGAGACAAGAATGTATTAATCAGTCATACCCAAGGGGGAATGGGAGCACACAGAGGAATCGACTTGCCCAAGGTCCCCTGGGAAATCTGTGGCAGAACCAGGGAAAGAGTTCAGATCCGACTGCCAGTCCTTTGATTAAACTGCCAGGCCGCGCTTCCCCTCTGGATCTATGGTCCTAAGCCCGAGGTCCCCAAACTGTTGGGGCATGTTCACTGTTGGGGCATGTTCACGTTCAGGGCGGCCAGGGCCAGCCCCCTCAGGGGATAAGGAGGGAATGACACCCAGCTCTGCCTCCAACCGCGGCTCTCAACCCTGTGCCTGGTCCCATGCCCAGCCTGGGAGAGGAGCCACACTGCACCTGCCCCTGCCCCCAGCCTCAGCCCCTGGCCACGACTCTGGCCCCACTCCCAGACCCACCCGCAGCTGCGGCCCCAGCCAGGGCACCCTTGCCTCTGTCTGTGTCCTCCCCCCAACCCAGAGCCATGGCCCCGCTCCCGGCCCTGGTGTGGCACAGATAGGGGTAAGTGGGGGCGCAATCCTCAGAAGCATGGGGACCACCGTCCTAAGCCATACTGAACTGGTAACACAGCAGCATTGTGTGCAATACCCGTTTGTCCCATGGATTCATTCCCACCTGTTCCTGGGAAAATCTAAATACAGGCATAAGACTTCACGTCGACCTTCACCTGACTATCACTGCCCTACATGACTGACCTGCCGGTGCATGACAATGGAAATGGAACAGCGAGTTAGCAAAAATGAAAGCAATGGTGGGACAATCCAGAGCACTGGAATAGCAAAGGGGAGGAAGGAACTTCTGGACTACAAGGCGTCAGGAACAGTATCCCCGATAATGTCACAGCAAACCTGGTGGCTGAACTTTGTGACTTTGTCCTCACTCATAACTATTTCACATTTGGGGACAATGGAGACCTTCTAATCAGCGGCACTGCTATGGGTACCCGCATCGCCCCACAGTATGCCAACATTTTTATGGCTGACTTAGAACAACGCTTCCTCAGCTCTCGTCCCCTAATGCCCCTACTCTACTTGCGCTACCTGATGACATCTTCATCATCTGGAGCCATGGAAAAGAAGCCCTTGAGGAATTCCACCATGATTTCAACAATTTCCATCCCACCATCAACCTCAGCCTGGACCAGTCCACACAAGAGATCCACTTCCTGGACACTACGGTGCTAATAAGCGACTGTCACATAAACACCACCCTATACCGGAAACCTACTGACCGCTATTCCTACCTACATGCCTCCAGCTTTCACCCAGACCACACCACACAATCCATTGTCTACAGCCAAGCTCTGCGATACAACCGCATTTGCTCCAAGCCCTCAGACAGAGACAAACACCAACAAGATCTCTATCAAGCATTCTTACAACTACAATACCCACCTGCTGAAGTGAAGAAACAGACTGACGGAGCCAGAAGAGTACCCAGAAGTCACCTACTACAGGACAGGCCCAACAAAGAAAATAACAGAACGCCACTAGCCGTCACCTTCAGCCCCCAACTAAAACCTCTCCAACGCATTATCAAGGATTTACAACCTATCCTGAAGGACGACCCATCACTCTCACAGATCTTGGGAGACAGGCCAGTCCTTGCTTACAGACAGCCCCCCAACCTGAAGCAAATACTCACCAGCAACCACACACCACACAACAGAACCACTAACCCAGGAAGCTATCCTTGCAACAAAGCCCGTTGCCAATTGTGTCCACATATCTATTCAGGGGACACCATCATAGGGTCTAATTACATCAGCCACACTATCGGAGGCTCACTCACCTGCACATCTACCAAGGTGATATATGCCATCATGTGCCAGCAATGCCCCTCTGCCATGTACATTGGTCAGATTGGACAGTCTCTACGTAAAGGAATAAATGGACCCAAATCAGACGTCAAGAATTATAACATTCAAAAACCAGTTGGAGAACACTTCAATCTCTCTGGTCACTCGATTACAGACCTAAAAGTTGCAATTCTTCAAGAAAAAAACTTCAAAAACAGACTCCAATGAGAGACTGCTGAATTGGAATTAATTTGCAAACTGGATACAATTAATTTAGGCTTGAACAGAGACTGGGAGTGGATGGGTCATTACACAAAGTAAAACTATTTCCCCATGTTTATTCCCCGCCCCCCCACTGTTCCTCAGACCATCTTGTCAACTGCTGGAAATGGCCCACCTTGATTATCACTACAAAAGGTTTCCCCCCCTCCCCCGCTCTCCTGCTGGTAATAGCTCACCTTAAGTGATCACTCTGATTACAGTCCGTATGGTAACACCCATTGTTTCATGTTCTCTGTGTATATAAAATCTCCCCACCGTATTTTCCACTGAATGCATCCGATGAAGTGAGCTGTAGCTCATGAAAGCTTATGCTCAAATACATTTGTTAGTCTCTAAGGTGCCACAAGTCCTCCTTTTCTCTTTAAACTCCCATTGATTCCACAGGTGAAGGATGGAACCCTGAGCTGGGCAAGCTGTAATTCGGAGCAGCTTCACCTTTATGAGTTCGCATCATCTCTTATTTTAATAGTCGTTTGTGTGTCTACATAATGCTCAATTATTGTTTCCACTAATGGAATGTTTAGTGAAGCCCATAGAACATCCATATAAATAACCAAACAAGGCCATTACTGTGGTTACGGATATAAATATCTGAATTGAGTGGCTTCATGATGAGACAGGGAAGATAAATTGTTGCTGGCTTCGGGGATGAAGTCTAGCAATTTGCTGTGTAACATCAAACTGTGTCTGTTTCTCCCTCAGGAATCTGATCTGGGGACGGCTCTGAGAATCAGAAACTCTCAAGGGACAGTCTGAGCTGGATCTCATTGAAATTAACAGGATTTATTTTTGCCATTGTTTTCACTGGCAACGGGACTGACCCAGTGACCAGGCTACTCCTGGGCTCGCAACATTTGCCTGTTGTCTGCCTACACCTGCAGCAGCCTTACTCAGCAAAAATACGCACGTCACAGGTAGCAAGTCACACCACTAGTCCCACAGCAGACCAGAGACACTGGCTGGCAGCAGGCTAGTCAGTTCCTGGCCCCAGCCCACTCTCTCTCACCGACTGAGTGCTGGAGCTCTGCTAGGAGAGCTGGAGATCTGCTGTTCCAGCCAACTCCCAGCTGAGCTGGGCTCTCCCCTTTTTGCCCCTCCTCCAAGTATGTCACCTACTGCAGTTTGTTAACCTTTCCTGGCCCCTGGGGGGCTTTCACACTGCGTACATCACAGCTCCTCATAGTTTATAAAATATGGTTCTACCCTAAATCGGACGTGATCAGAATATTTCTGAAAAAGTCCAGTTCAGATATTCCTGAAACAATGTGTTTCATTTTGGTTTGTTGAACTGCCCTGAAGGATTTCATTTCTAGTCAGCTCAGCATTAAAGTGTGTTTACCTGTGGAGCGGAATTGCCTCATGAAAACAGTAGCACAGTTGGCCCATGCCCCAGTTTTCCTTATGGGCTTGGCACCTTGATAGGCTGCATCTCCCATGCATGTGACTTCCATGATGCAGTGCCCTGCTCAGTAAGAGGGGGACTGCATTGCATCATGGAAGATGTAGTCTGGCCAGCAAATCCAGACTGTAGGAGAGAACGAAGGCATGAAATGTCTGAACTACAACTCCCACAAGGCAATGTCACCCCATAGAGAAATGCATTTTAATGTTGAACTGACTGGAAACTTTTGGGGTCAGTTCAACAAACTGAAACATTTTGATTTGGGTTGAACTGACCCAACACAGAATGTTTTGTTTTGTTTTTCCTGGTAGAAAATCAAAAAAGTTTCAGCAAAATCAAAGTTTTCCCCTGGTGTGTGCCAGGGGCGAGTGAAACCATATGGTGGCATGCAGTGGCAGGAGAGGTGACTGCGCCTTAGAGAAGGGATACAGATCAGTTTTCCCCATGGAAAACTTTGATTTTGTGGAAAGGGCATTTCCATGGAAAATTCCCCACTTGCTCTACTGTATACATAAAAACCACTTGATACGCATACCGCTTTCTGCCATAAAACATTCTGCATAATATATATATACACATATACACACACATACATACACACACACACCTCCACGTCTGGCCTGGGCAGAGTAGGTCTGCCCAGGCTAAGGAGTGACACCACACCCAGAGTCTAGTCTAGGACATTCTCAGGGCTTCAGCTTTATTTCTTCCATATAAAATACACACATCAGTTGTCCCTGCCTCCCATTCCAGGGTCTTCTGCAGGGGCCTATCTATTCCAAGGTTTCCACGCTGCAGTCCCACCCCGGTTTCCTACTCTACAGTCCCCTTCCTGGGAGTCCTACCTTGCTTCATGGCCTCCCTCAGGCTCACTCATTCAACACAGGGTCTTTCTGCCAGAGCTTTCCTGCTCGCAGAAGCTCTCTATCCCAACTGAGCCACTTGTTGGCTTTTACGATCACCTGATCTGTCTCAGCTGAGGGGCGGCTGTTCCATCACAGTTGAGGGTGGGCCCAGCTTCCCTCAAAGGGCCAGCGACCCTGGAGAGTTTCCCAACTATTACAATGGAATGAGCCAAATCCAATCAAATGTCATAGACAAGACACATTGCTGATCTGTATCCCTTCTCTAAGGCACAATCACCTCTCCTGCCACCGCATGCCACCATATGGTTCCACTCGCACCTGGCACACACCAGGCCAAATTAAGCATGTTCGTAATGGTGTGGCACCCACCTCTTGTGAGTGCCTCCTCCCGGCCAGGTGAGTCTTTGGACAATCCCAGCCCTGGTATCAGGCCATATCCCCAAGGCTTCCTCCCCGGAGACAATAATTTCACCCTCTTGATCTACTCTGGCCCCATCTCTCCAGCTGGGCCACTAAATAGCTCAGTTCCCCTTCAGCGTTTATCACTGTCCAATTGTAGGCCACTTCCCCAGTATCCTATGGGGGTGACCCAGGCCCACCCATTACTCTGGGTCCCAGACCAGAGACCCTAAGAATAGCATTCACATGCCACCCTGTTCCTTTAACTACACTGCTTTCAGTTCCCAGGCCACTTCCCCATGGCCCCAGCCTTCACCAAAGCTTCACCCTTAACCCAGGGCTCATCTAAGTTCAGGCCCAGCAGCCAGACAGGAGCTCTTCCTCGCTGCCCCAGTCCCTGCCATCACTGAGCTGTCTGTGATGCTGCCGTTCCCTTTGGCCAGCCAGGAGCATCATCTGCTTCTCTAGCTTCAGCAAGAAATTGACTGTCTCTGACGCTGCAGTGCCTTTTATATGGCCCTCCTGGGCCCTGATTGGCTGCTCCCTACAGCCTCTCTGATTGGCTGCTTCCCCTGCAGCCATTTCAGACAGCTTGAGGGCTCCTCTACTGCACTGCTTCCTTCCTGGGATGGGTGTGGCAGAAAACTGAGGCCTCCAGGAAAGGCCCAGTCCAGCCCATCACAAAAAATTCCATCAGTGGAGCTGTGAAACTCTGTGTAGATCAGTGCTTGAGACCGCATGTTATATTGCTTAATTCTTCCAATTTACTGCCAGCAGAACCATTAACACTGCAAAATACCACTGGCGATTCCATTAGCACAGAGTGGTATTTAATGGCATTTAGCAGGAACATTGTTCTTCTCAAACGCTGAACTTAGCCTCCTTGAGGGGCCTTGATCTCCTAAAGGAAGAGGCTAAGGAAATGGAAGCAAAGGAACAGATTTGCCCATGTGTGTTCAGCGATATCAGAAATGGCCTGAATCTTTTCTCTAACCTTAGAGAAGAGCAAGTCTGGATATTGGAGCCCTCCTCTGCAGGTTGGAATTTATGTCGAATCCATGGAGCAAAGCTGATGGCAAAAAGTCCAGGGCTCCAAAAACCAAGCATTCAAAACTGATACGCTGGGTTACATGACGGTTTGAAAACTGACAATGGAAAAAAAAGTCTCTGTGGGGCTCCGTGTTCATCATCTCTTGGTTCTGCATCAAATGTACCCTGTTTACAAGGAAAGATGTCTTTTTCCACATGCCATCCCTGCCAACTCCCTCTGGGTTCTGAGTGTCAAACTGGGTGCTTTTCAGTTCACGCACCATTGCTATTAATGAGGGGGCTGCAGGGCAACTCAGGTCTTCACAGACAACCATGCAATCCCATTGCCTTATTGTGTAACTGACAGGAATTTAGCAAAGAATTCTGCTGATGATACCTGGGAATAAACAGATTCTGCTCCCTCTCCCTTAGCCATGCGGGCTCTATATGGCTAATGGGATTAAAAGCTCATTGGTGTCTTAGTCCTACAACCAGGGAACATAGCGGGTAAGAAAGACGCCCACCACCACCACATTTCTGAGGAGAGCTGAACCTTAAGTAACCTTGGTAATAAAGAGAGTGTGACATTCTGAGTCAAAGAACTTCAGACAAAGCTAATGGTGCTAGGTTTAATTCCAGAGCTATAGGGACTAAGTGAGATTATAGCAGATATATGTGCTGAGTCCATTTTGGAGTTTTGTCTGTGTATATTTGTTGCCTGGCTGTGTGTATCTGTAGATTGGATATATGATATGTACCACACAGGAACATAGGAATTGCCAGAGTGGATCAGACCCGAGATCCATCTAGCCCAATATCCGACACTGTCCAGAACCAGCTGCTGCAGAGGAAGGGGTAAGCATGTTCCCATAGGCAGATATGGGGTGATCTGCCCCCACATTAGATCTCACCCTGAACTCTAATAGAGACTGGATTAAACCCTGAAGCACAAGATTTAAAATCCCTTCCAAAGAAAAGTATAATCATTAATGATGGATTCTTGTTATCCATATCAATGTTGAATCCCAATTTAGATCCGTGCTAAATTCTTGGCGTCAATGATTTCCTGTGGCAGTGAGTTCCACAGTCCTTTTCTTTTATATCATCTCTGTTCTCGTGTTAGCACACCCAGTCCCATTTCCTTGCCCTGAAAAGCAATAAAAATATTACTGAAAAACCCGGTGACCTTCACCGTGGTATATGAACAGATCCTGATAGATCACTCTCTTTGAATCTTCTTCAGCTCAAAGTCTCATGGAGGCCTCCATCTCCTCTTGCTTTCACTATTGAAACTCCCTTTTCCCCTAGCCTCCCAAAGCCCTCGCGTTTCCAGTAAGTATAAATTGCTGCCCCGGCATTCCCTCATGCAGAAGGAACATGCCTACCACCCTGTCCTCAAACATCTCTGTTCATTTCAGGATCTAGTTCAGAGCTGATTTACTGGCTTCCCTGGATTTATCCTCACAACAGATATAGGAAAGTATTGCTGCCCCTCCTCTGCAGATGGGAATTGGGACAAAAAGAGGTTCAAAGACATGCCCAAGGTAATACAGCAAGTCTGTAACAGAGGCAAGAACAGAACCAACATCTCCTGAATCTCAGTCCAGAGTCTTTCTCCATCACCCCTTTGTTTTTAAAAAACTATCCATGGGCTTGCTTCTCCATCTGAACTCAAACCTGGCCTCTCTACTCCTCACCTTGATCCCTCTGCCTATCTAGCACCAAACACTTTTCCATCCCTCCCTGTGGTCCAGCATCTGTGCACAAGAACCTTCTCCCCTGCAGCTGGATCAATGTCTCTGCCTCATCACTACGTTTGCTTACTATTATTCCTCGCTGTTCTTGTTCAGAGGGATCAGACATCCTCTGCAACCCACATGCCCCTCTGTGTGCCCAGAATGTGTCCGTGGTAAGCTGTTAGATATCCTGTACCAGCCAGTCTTGGCTGGAGAGCTGAGCCCATGGAGGCTGAGCTGTGAAAAAGCAGAATCTAACTCTTCCTTCCCCAAAGTCCCAGATGATTGCAAACACATCTTCCTGTACACTTGCCTGCCATCCTACATTTCTCTTCCTCTTTCAAGTCAGTCAAATGTGTTTTCCTCTGCACAAAATGTTGAGATGCTGTCTGTCTGGGAGAGGTTATAGGCACACAACAGGGCTGGCTCAGTAGGGGAGTGGATTTGCGAGCTAGACATGCATTAAAATGTTCAGACATTTGGACTCCCCCCACCCCAAACTACTGATTTCAATCCTGGCTAATTTTTCAGGAGTTGCTTAGAATGCAGGGAGTATTGTGCAGCCGTCTCGGGAGACCTCTCCGTGCCAGCTCTGATGCACAGCCATTCCTAAAAGGACCGACTTCCCAAAGCCTGCATCCAGGAAAACATACCACTGAGATAGCTAGCTGCTACACTCATTCTCTAGGGTAGCCACATTGTTGCAGAGCTGGTCCAGGGCCAATATTGTTCATAAAGACAGAGCCAGAGCCTTCGCTTGACCAAACGATGAGAAACTAAATGCATTGTGCTAATTTCTGGAAGAGCTCTGTCTCATTGGCAGACTCACCAATAGATGTCCTGCCATTTGTTTGTTTGTTCTTGGATAAATTGCCACCTGACAATTCTCGTGCTGGCCTTTCGTTAGCGTTGGGGGAAACACAGACCTTCCCTTTCCAGCACATGCATTTGGAAAGTCAGACAAGTATTCAGGGTGGTGAAAAAACAACCCTGTTTGGCTCATTACAGCCAGCATGGATTCACCAAGGGCAAGTCACACCTGACTAATCTAATTGCCTTCTATGACGAGATAACTGGCTCTGTGGATATGGGGAAAGTGGTGGGAAAGCTTGACTTTAGCAAAGCTTTTGACACTGTCTCCCACAGTATTCTTGCCAGCAAGTTAAAGAAGTATGGATTGGATGAATGGACTATAAGGTGGATAGAAAGCTGGCTAGATCATCGGGCTCAACGCATAGTGATCAATGGCTCCATGTCTAGTTGGCAGCCAGTATCAAGCAGAGTGCCCCAAGGGTCGGTCCTGGGGCCGGTTTTGTTCAATATCTTCATTAATGATCTGGTTGATGGGATGGATTGCACCCTCAGCAAGTTTGCAGAGGACACTAAACTGGGAGGAAAGATAGATATGCTGGAGGGTAGGGATAGGATACAGAGGTACCTAGACAAATTAGAGGATTGGGCCAAAAGAAATCTGATGAGGTTCAACAAGGACAAGTGCAGAGTCCTGCACTTAGGATGGAAGAATCCCATGCACCGCTACAGACTAGAGACCGAATGGCTAGGCAGCAGTTCTGCAGAAAAGGACGTAGGGGTTACAGTGGACAAGGAGCTGGATATGAGTCAACAGTGTGCCCTTGTTGCCAAGAAGGCCAATGGCATTTTGGGATGTATAGGTAGGGGCATTGCCAGCAGAGCAAGGGATGTGATCGTTCTCCTCTATTCGACATTGGTGAGGCCTCATCTGGAGTACTGTGTCCAGTTTTGGGCCCCACACTACAAGAAGGATGTGGAAAAATTGGAAAGCATCCATCGGAGGGCAACAAAAATGATTAGGGGACTGGAACACATGACTTATGAGGAGAGGCTGAGGGAACTGGGATTGTTTAGTCTACGGAAAAGAAGAATGAGGGGGGATTTGATAGCTGCTTTCAACTACCTGAAAGGGGGTTCCAAAGAAGATGGATCTAGACTGTTCTCAGTGGTAGCAGATGACAGAACGAGGAGTATTGGTCTCAAGTTGCAGTGGGGGAGGTATAGGTTGGATATTAGGAAAAACTTTTTCACTAGGAGGGTGGTGAAGCACTGGAATGGGTTACCTAGGGAGGTGGTGGAATCTCCTTCCTTTGAAGTTTTTAAGATCAGGCTTGACAAAGCCCTGGCTGGGATGATTTAGTTGGGGATTGGTCCTGCTTTGAGCAGGAGGTTGGACTAGATGACCTCCTGAGGTCCCTTCCAACCCTGATATTCTATAATTACAAAACACCCTTCCCCTATGCCTGGGAGAATCAGAGAAATTAAAAGAAAAGGAGTACTTGTGGCACCTTAGAGACTAACCAATTTATTTGAGCATAAGCTTTCGTGAGCTACAGCTCACTTCATCGGATGCATACTGTGGAAACCTCAGAAGACATTATATACACAGAGACCATGAAACAATACCTCCTCCCACCCCACTCTCCTGCTGGTAATAGCTTATCTAAAGTGATAAAGTGATTATGAAAGCTTATGCTCAAATAAAGTGATCACTTTAGATAAGCTATTACCAGCAGGAGAGTGGGGTGGGAGGAGGTATTGTTTCATGGTCTCTGTGTATATAATGTCTTCTACACTTTCCACACTATGCATCCAATGAAGTGAGCTGTAGCTCACGAAAGCTCATGATCAAATAAATTGGTTAGTCTCTAAGGTGCCAAAAGTACTCCTTTTCTTTTTGCGAATACAGACTAACACAGCTGTTACTCTGAGAGAAATTAAAGATAGGAAAGATCTATCAAGTTGCCGAGCCCATCTTCCTGCCAGTGCAGAATTGGTTGGTATAGGAATTTCCCAGAGCTTTATCTAGTCTAGATTTCAGTGTCCCTAGAGATGGGGCCCCAGCTGTTTTCAGCGACTAGCTAATCCACAGGCTAAACTTTCCCTTCCTAAATTTCATCCCTGCCCATCTAGTTATATTCTCTGGTGCCTCCCTAAATAATTCCTGTTCAGATCTTTCAAGATATGTGTCCACTGTTATCATGTTCCCACAATTTGTCACTTACCCAAGCTATGCAGATGGTATTTAGCTCTTTTAATCTTTCCCCATCAGCCTCCCTTTTAAAAACAAACAACAACAAAACCCCACATCATCTTCTCTAAACTCTGCCCAATTTGTCAGTGTTCAGAATAGGAGACAATATTTCAAGGACACCAGTGATTTAGATCCATTACCCACCCTGTTCCAGGACCTGATACCTTTGGGAACCAACATGCTGCCCAAAACGAGACTGGCTTTTTTTACTGCTATACTGCATGCTCATGTCTAACGTACTGTCCACTCACACCCCCAAACCCCTTTCAGCATTGCAGCTGCCCAGCTGTCTACCTCCTGGAACATCTACATTTATTAGGTTTAATTTTTCAAAGCTGAATTCTCATCTTTCTAATCTCTCTAGGTTCCCATTTTTATACACCCTCCATCTTCTCTGGTGCCTGCAGCTTTCCCCAGTTTAGCTGTAGCAGCAAATTTCTCTACTGTGCTGCTCAGTCCCCCTCCAGATCACTGATACAAGAGCAAAATGAAATGATTCTACTGCAATTAGAATCTAACTTGCGTTGCTCCTCCCCACAATCCCTGGTTTGAGACAGCGTCGTTTATCAGCTCTGGTTGTTGACAGTCCTTAAACTGGTGTTTAACTGTGTGACAGAATTATATCCAAGACAGTGGGAGTTAATTTTAGGAGTATGATGGGTTCAGTTTAAATATCACAACTTTTTTTTTCTTAAAAAGAAGAAGAAATGTCAGTTCTTTTTATTTGCCTGCCGGTATTGGCGCCTTTTGGACACACTTGGGTTGTGCTTTGAAACTTTTCTCTATGATCACCAGGGTGAGTAACTTACTTTAGTATTTTTTTTTTACATTAAATCTGAAATTCTCATGAAATCACGTAGCTCCCGCAGCTCGGACTGAAGATAAATACCAAATATCACAAGAGCTGTCAACATTGAAGCTGCCTGTCCTATGCCTTGGTAATAACCCTGCTCTTATCTAGGGCGTCTCATCAGTACATCTCAAAGTGCTTCACAAAGGTGGTCAGTATCATTATCCCTATTTTACAGATGGGGAAACTTTGGCATATGAGGCAGAATGATTTGCCTGAGATCACCCAGCACTGTAATGGCAGTGTTGGGAATAGAGTGCTGATTCCTGAGGCCCAGCCCAGTGTTTAATCCATTAGGAAGGGTGTGCAAGAGCTCCAAAGGGCCCCCTCCCCATGCCTTTCCCTCCTCCTTTGACTTATACTATGTTAAAGCTGCTTCTAAACCCAGAACACACAGCCCAGGGAACACTGGGGAGGGCTTAGACAGCATCCTGCTTCCTTCCGAGTGGAAGAGCAATGAGGATTGTGGGAGGGAGGGGAGAAGAATTCTTCCCTTGCCAAGACTCCCCTGCAGGGCCTGGGGGATGCATGGGTATGTTAAACCCACAGGGTGAAAAGGGGAGCTGTTTGGAAGTTGAGACTTCGGCTCCATGCTGCCGAAGAGGCCAGCAGAGAGGTGCCTGGGGAACGCATGGGTATGTTAAACCCGCAGGGTGAAAAGACCCATAATAAACAGCAGCAGCAGAAGGGGAAACCCCGATGAAACTTTAAAAAACCCAAAATGGATTACAAAATAAAACCCTCTGTTGAAGTTTCCGTTAGAAACTGAGGGTGACACTGTGGTGGCTGGGGAATGGGGTGATAGGATGTTAAACAATGATAATAAATGTATTGTCTAATAACTATAGACATGAAGGATGACCCAGTGGTTAGGGCTCTCACCTGGGAGCTTTGGAGACCTGGGCTCAATTCTCTGCTCTTCCACAGTTTCCTAGGCATTCCCTTAGCCTTGTTCTGCCCTAGCTGTCAAAGGTTTCTTTGTGATGGGAAAAAAGCCCCTCAAATTATGTTTTCCTTCACAACCCAATAATCCTCACTCACAGAGCGTTGCTTTGGTCCACCTCTGCAGTGTGTGTGTTTGTCTATATGTATATGAGAGTGTGTGTGTGTGTGTGTGTGTAAACTATTATCAGAAATTCAGGTCTTGGCTACCCTAGGAGACTCTGTGATTATTGGAGAACTATTGAAATTATTTGTTTTGAAATTTGTTTTTCAAAACTGTCCTAGGAGAGGAAGGCTGGTCCAGTGATCAGGGCACTACCTAGGACATGGGAGACCTGAACTTAAGTCTCTCCTCCTTCCACAAACTTCCTGTGAGACTTTGGACAAGTCACTCAGGGCATGTCTACACTGCAGCTGGGAGTGAGCGTCCCAGCCTGGGCTTACAGATTTGCTTGACCTATTAGGCTACAAATAGCCGTGTAGACTTAGCAGCTCCGGTGGAGACACGGACTAGCTTCCCAAGTTCAGACCAAGGCAGCCGGCTGGGCTGGAGGGTCCATGCTGCTATTTTTAGCATGCTGGCACCAGTCTGTCTCTGGAGCCTGGTTGGCTCACTGCCAGCTGCAATGCGGACATACTCTAAGGGCTTGTCTACACTACCCGCTGGATGGGCAGGCAGTGATCAATCCAGCGGGGATCAATTTATCGCGTCTAGTCTAGACGCGATAAATCGACCGCTGAGTGCTCTCCCATAGACTCCGGTACTCCGCCAGAATGAGGAGCGCAAGCTGTCGCCTTACCACAGTGAAGACGCTGCAGTGAGTAGATCTAAGTACATTGACTTCAGCTACACTATTCACGTAGCTGAAGTTGAATATCTTAGATTGACCCCGTGCAGTAGTGTAGACAAGCTCTTAGGCTCAGAGTTTCAGAGGTGTCTAGGCTCCTAACTCCCTTTGATTTCAATGGGAGTTAGGAGCCTAAATACCTTTGAGGATCTACCCCCTGGTGCCTCAGTTGCCCAGCCGCACAACAGGGATAACAGTACCCTTCAAAGGGGGGTTGTCACAATAAAAACAAAGATTGCGAGGCTGTAGCGCTTCAGGGTAGAGGTAAATCCACCTCCCGGCGGTAGCTACGTTGACGGAAGAATTCATGAAGACTCAGGTCATCTTAACTTCGCTGCTCCGGGGTGTGGATTTTTCACATTCCTGAGCACCATAACTGGGTCAATCTAATTTTCTAGTGTACACCACCTCCTTGACAGGCATCACCAAAGTTTGATCCACTAAGACTGCTAAATATGGAAACGCCTTTTCTCTCCACTGGCCAGAGCTGAGCATTCCTGCAGCGCGGCTCATCTCAGAGCCCTTAGAGGAGTATCTTGTTTTGATGCACGTGTTACTGTGCTCTGGCATGAGTGTGGTGAGCTCTGGGTCCTGCTGGAATTCATGCGCTATGCTAAATATTTCTAATAGCATGCGTAGTGTGATGCACCCGTCCATGCCCTTTGGGAAGGCTATGGTGATTTGCCGCACACTGGCAGATAAGCTGCGACACTCTTGCTTGATTAGCCAGACTTTCTAACTTGAACAGAAGTGAAATCTGATGTGTGAGGACACAGTTCTCAGGCAGGAGTTCAAATTTGGAAAATAAAATGACCTTTTTCAGCGTGCCCCTTTTCTGCGAGGTCTGGTTGACACTGGTATGCTGCCAGCCTTTCCAGGAGTTAATTTAAACTAGAATCACATTACAGAAAAAAAAAGAAGAACCCTTTAAGGCATAATCACTGCGAGCCCTGCTTGCCAACTACCCAGCAAACTCTCCCGACAGTAAGACGAAGACAGCTAGAACGGATTCAGGTGCACTAATACCCAGCTTAGTGGCAAGCAACTGATCCCGCAAAGATCCCTCTGTTCCACCCCCCAGGAGAAGCTGATCCCTTTGTTAGTCTCAAAGTAGTGGGGCAACAGGCAAACAATTCCACCTGCATTGCCCTGGCCAGCAGGACAGCACTCCCAAGTCTCCTCAACTAAAGGCAACTTGCAGAAGAGGTAAGCACACTAGGTTTCATTCCTTTTTTGCTCATTTATGTGTATAATGCTGGCTGATTTCCCATTGGGTTGTTATTTTGGAAATTCGGGTTTAGGTTACGTTTCCTGGACGACGCTATGGATGACCGGAGAACTGGCAGGACTGTGACATCATCAGTGCTATGCAAGTGACACCTGATTAATTGAGAGGAGGAGGGATTTTTATTCAGATTTTCTTACAACTCTTTGTCTTTCCGTTTGATTTTGCTCACATGTCCCCACCCTCATTCCTCCAGCTGAGAAAGTTCAAAATCCAAAAATGGAGCCTTTCTGGACTCCTTCTCAACCAGACCCAACTTCCTGAAGTTTTTCCACTTTAAAAAAACAAGAACAAAAACAGCACAGGGGGCTGGGAACCATTCAGACTGTTAAAAGTACACCATAAAGAAACTAACACAGGGAGGTCAACATTCCTCCTCCATGGCAGCTCGCTGTTACTTACCCCATGCTCCTCACATGCATCAGAGGAAATGACCCCAAACTTGGGAGTGAGGACAGCTGCTGTCTGTTAATCTATCACACAATAGCACAGCAGAAGCGATGGGAGACCTCAATGCATCCTTACAGAACCACATTCCAGGGAGCTGGGGCAAGGCATGGAGCTCCCACACACAAAGCCCTGCCTTCCCAGAAAGCTGCTCCCGTTCTGGGGATGGGGCAGGTTTGGAAGCGGGCACTGGGGATTTTCCCATGAGGGTGGGAGAAGGGAGGGCAAATCCCACCCTCCCCACTGAGACAATGTAGGAGGGCAGGGGCTGCCTGAGCAGGCCCTTATGGAGATTTCAACCTGCAAGAGTTTTTCTGCAGAGAGCTGGCCTGGGCTGGGACTATATGGACAGCTCTGCACAGGGGCAGCTGCGTCACTGCAGGGCATGTAGTGAAGATGGCCTTACACTCTCCCGACGACATAGTGCTGTGCATACTACAGCTTATGTCGGTGTCACTTATGTCACTCAGGGGGATGGAATAGCCACAGCAGTCTGGAAAGGTTGGGAACCACTGGCCTAAGGTTGCTGGCATAAATGGGGGTGTTTGTTTTCTGGGGGGGGTTGCTGGGGTTTCTAGGGTGCATGGGAACATTTGTTGGTCCATGATGGAGGCAGTGGGGTGCAGCTGGCTGGGGCTGAGGGAGCCTCTGACCTTTTCCTGCAATAGCTGCCACTTCCTGGGGGCTCCTTCCTGGCTGGGATCCAGAGGGACGAGCGAAAGGGAAGGCCGGGAGGCTGCCTGCCTAGCAGGCGCCAGAATCCTCCTGTGGCCGGAAAGCACAGCAGCTGGAGCCAGTGCTTTAGGAACGCGGGGCGAGGCTGCCATGGGCATGAGCATCAAGCATGTTGTATGATGCCCAAGAAGCTTGAGAGAATAAACCCCTCCACCTCCATTCACACATGCCAACAGCTGCTGTCAGGACTGTCCTGGAGGACTAACCAGACCACCCTCCTGACAGAATAATGAGGTCAGCTGGGTTGCAGGAGGGCCACCGAATTCACCAGCCTCCCTGACCGGGTGAGGGGAACCAGGTTAGCGGGCGTGCTTCTAAGCTCAGCAGCTGCTCAATAGCTGCTCAGTGCTTATGTCTGCAGCTGTGATTGCTCCTGTGGCTGCCTGGTTCCCCGTCCTGCTCCTGTCTTCTCCAGCTCTGCTCCCCTGCTTGGTTCCTGACCCTCAGCACTGTTCCTGGCTCTGACTGCTACGGCTCTGACAACTAGGCATCACCCTGCTCCTGACAGCTACAGTTTGCAAAGAACCTACCAGCTGTTTGTCCAGAGGACCAAGCCAAGAGTGACAAATAGCTAACATGGCTGCACAGATTGGGATCAGTTCACAGACAGCTCACGAGCATCGCAACATGGAATTTAATCCCAGTCAGCTCTGCTACTTATACGCCTTTGTGACAGCAAAGATACTGCAGGGGATAGCACTGTATCCTGTACCTACTCCCTCCTTCCCCGCTGACCAGACTAAGATGGGGAATGGGCTCTACACAATCAAAGCACTGAATCCTGCCCAGCCTGCTAGCTGCAGCTGATAAACCACTGTGGATTTTTAAATCTTGGCAAAGTGGCTTCACTTGTCAGGTTTTTCCACCCCACTTCCTCTAATGCAGTAGCCAGATTGCAAGATCTTTGGGGCAGGGACTGTCTATTTGTCCTTTGTTTGTAGAGCACCTACTGCCATAGAGTTCTAGCCCAGGACTGGGGCCCCAGGGCATCACGCAATGCACGTGATTAATAATAATAATGTTGTGGCTGATAGCCAAGGAGTTGTTGGCAAAGGAAGCATCCTTTACACCTGCTGCTTGGTTTGCAGGGCTCTGAAACATGTTAGAAAATAACGAGAAGCAAAAAGGGCCAGGAAGAGCAGTAGTGGGTATCACTGCTGAGACAAGCAGCACCGTCAGCCTGAGGATTTAAAACCTCAGCTGAAAATCATGAGATTTTCGCAAAAACAACAGATTTGTTTTATTTGCTTTCTGTTTCTGAGACTTTAGGTCTTATTTGGGTCACATTTTCAAGCCTTTTTCCACAAAGATAAGGGCTAGAAACTTAGTTTTTGGGGGAAAAAAAATGAAAGTTGAGAGTCTCGTTTAATCACACGACTCCAGGAGCTGGGGCTTTAAACCCCCACCAAATATCACAAGACTTGTGATAAAATCACAGGGCTAGCCAAGTGTGCTGGCTCCACTGGGGCATGTAACATGCCTGGGTTCATATAATCACAGCAACTGCTCAGCAGAATATACCGAATAACCCTAACAGCTCCTTCCCCAACAATCCACAAATGGGAGTTACTATGTCCACAGTATGATCAATCCAGTGATATTGCTGAATATTTTCTCACCTTTGAGAGACTCTGCACACTCCATCAAATTCCTGAAGCTCACAAGATGACCACGTTGGTCGCAAAATTGACTGGAAGAGCTCTGGACATATTCAATAAGATGCCTATTGAGAAGGCTTCTGACTATGATAAATTCAAGGATTTGGTTTTAAAACAATTTCAAGTTACACCTGAAACTTACAGTTTCGAACCGTTAAGAGAAGGCCTGGACTAAGTAATGTGGCTTATGTAAACCAGATGATAGATCTGTTTGATAAATGGCTCAAAGAACATGAGGTAACTAGCTTTGGAGGTATGCAGGATTTGATGATACAGGAGCAATTCCTGAATATGTCCAAGGATGATATAAAACACTGTTTATGGGATAAGAAAATGGACTCAGCAGGAAGTCTTTCTTCTTATGCTGATCAATACGAGCAGTCCCAGACTGCCAGAGAGGCGGGGCAAACCGGAACAAAATGGGTGGAGGTAGGAGGGAGGAGAGAGAAACAACCCTGGTCGCAGTTTCAGCGGACACCAGAAAGGACACTCTCAGACCACACGCTACTACTGGGGGCAGCCCAAGGCACCAACTACACCCCAAGGAACACTCCAGACACCTTATCGTCCCACCACACTGTTCTCCAGCAACCCACCTCGCCCCAATGATCAGTCAGCTGGGCGATGTTTTAAATGTAACGAGCTGGGGCATGTAAAGGCCAACTGCCCCAAGAACCCCAACAGATTATAGTTCATTGCACCGGGGTCCCAACAAAGGTCCTCAGGCCCAGATGCCTCCAGATACCCTCAGAGCGGAGGGAAACTGTGAGTGTGGGCAGAAAGAAGGTTACAGCGTGGAGGGACACCGGAGCACAAGTGTCAGCTATCCATGCTTCCTTAGTGGACCCCAATTTAATTGACCCAGAGGCCCAACTGACACTTCAACCCTTCAAGTCCAACTCTTTTGACTTGCCTACAGCCAAGTTGCCGGTCCAGTACAAGCGCTGGTCAGGAACATGGACTTTTGCAGTCTATGATGATTATCCCATCCCCATGCTGTTGGGGGAAGACTTAGCCAATCATGTGAAGCTAGCCAAGAGCGTGGGAATGGTAACCCACAGCCAGGCTTAGCAAGCTGTCACACCTAGCTCTGTTCCAGAAACTTCTACCAGGACCCGGTCAGAGGGATGGAACCAGATCCCATGTCAAT
The DNA here is from genome assembly GCF_015237465.2 of Chelonia mydas. Taxonomy (NCBI): domain Eukaryota; kingdom Metazoa; phylum Chordata; order Testudines; family Cheloniidae; genus Chelonia; species Chelonia mydas. The sequence goes on from NC_057860.1 coordinate 4,124,517, forward strand.
GTCTGCAACAACAGTAGTGGATCTAGTCACAGAGATCCAGACAGAGCCAGTCCCAGAACCGGAACCGGCAGAACAACCAGCACCAGACCCATTGCCAGTACTGAATCCAGTGCTTGCAACCCAACACCAGAGGGCCAGTGAACCTGCACTGGCAGCAGCAGATAACCCTACACAAGAGGCTCAGCCGGAGCCTGAACCCCAACATAGTGCACCAGCGGAGAGCAGTTCACAGTCAACGGAAACAGCTCCATTACCTGTATCGCTTCCAGAGGAACCAAGCCCAGATCCACAGTCCAATGAGTAACTGTTGCCTCCAGCATCAAGGGAACAGTTCCAGACCAAAAAGGAAGCAGATGAAAGCCTCCAGAGAGTTTGGATGGTGGCACGGAGCAACCCACCGCCTCTCAGCTCTTCTAATTGATCCAGGTTTGTTGTAGAAAGAGGACTTTTATACAAGGAAACTCTTTCTGGTGGATACCAAGAAGACTGGCATCCTCAGAGACAATTAGAGCCCAACCTTACCAGGTGTCTCCTCAAGCTAAAACTGCTACAGAACGGGAGATCCAGGATATGCTACAGATGGGTGTAATCCGCCGCTCCCACAGTGCATGGGCATCTCCAGTGGTTCTAGTTCCCAAACCAGATGGGGAGATACGTTTTTGTGTGGACTACCATAAGCTAAATGCTGTAACTCACCCAGACAACTATCCAATGCCATAAACAGATGAGCTATTGGAGAAACTGGGAGGACCCAGCTCATCTCTACCTTGGACTTAACCAAGAGGTACTGGCAGGTACCACTAGATGAATCCGCCAAGGAAAGGTCAGCCTTCATCACACATGTTGGGCTGTATGAATTTAATATGCTCCCTTTCGGGCTGCAGAATGCACCCACCACCTTCCAAAAACTTGTAGATGGTCTCCTAGCAGGATTGGGAGAATATCCAGTCGCCTACTTTGACAATGTGGCCATATTTTCGGATTCCTGGGCAGAACACCTGGAACATCTAAAAGAAGTCTTTGAGCGTATAAGGGAGGCAGGACTAACTGTTAAGGCTAAGAAGTGTCAAATAGGCCTAAACAGAGTGACTTACCTTGGACACCAGGTGGGTCAAGGAACTATCAACCCCCTACAGGCCAAAGTGGATGCTATCCAAAAGTGGCCTGTCCCAAAGTCAAAGAAAGAGGTCCAATCCTTCTTAGGCTTGGCCAGATATTTACAGCCAAATCGCTGCCCCACTGACAGACCTAACCAAAAAGAAACAGCCAAATGCCGTTCAGTGGTCTGAAGAGTTTCAGAAGGCCTTTAACCAGCTTAAAGGGACACTCATGTCTGACCCTGTGCTAAGGGCCCCAGACTTTGACAAACCGTTCCTAGTCACCACAGATGCGTCCGAGCGTGGTGTGGGAGCAGTCTTAATGCAGGAAGAACCGAATCAAGAGTTCCATCCTGTCGTGTTTCTCAGCAAGAAGCTATCTGAGAGGGAAAACGACTGGTCAATCAGTGAAAAGGAATGTTAAGCCATTGTCTAGGCTCTGGAAAAGCTACACCCATACGTTGGGGGACGGCGTTTCCACCTGCAAACCGACCATGCTGCGCTACAGTGGCTTCATACCGCCAAGGGAAATAACAAAAAACTTATTTGGTGGAGTTTAGCTCTCCAAGATTTTGATTTCGACTTCGACATACAACACATTTCAGGAGCTTCTAACAAAGTGGCTGATGCACTCTCCTGTGAAAGTTTCCCAGAATCAACTGGTTAAAATCGTCCTTAAGATGTGGAAAATATTGTTAGTCTTTATACAGTTTGTAGTATATTTAGAGGTGCATGTGTCTTATTAACTCTGTCCTCTCCTAGAGCTCCAGGAAGAAATCACAGCCAGTGTTTCACTCTATCTGTTATTTGGGGAGGCGTGTCATAAATATAAAGGGAAGGGTAACCACCTTTCTGTATACAGTGCTATAAAATCCCTCCTGGCCAGAGGCATAATCCTTTCACCTGTAAAGGGTTAAGAAGCTAAAGTAACCTCGCTGGCAGCTGACCCAAAATGACCAATGAGGGGACAAGATACTTTCAAATCTGGAGGTGGGGAAAAAGGCTTTTGTCTGTCTGTCCGTGTGATACCTTTGCCGGGAACAGATCAAGGATGCAAGCCCTAAACTCCTGTAAAGTTAATAAGTAATCTAAAAGCTAGAAAATGCGTTGAGGTTTTCTTTGTTTTGGCTTATAAATTCACTGTGCTGGAGGAAATGTATATTCCTGTTTTTGTGTCTTTTTGTAACTTAAGGTTTTGCCTAGAGGGATTCTCTATGTTTTGAATCTGACTGCCTGTAAGATTATCTTCCATTCTGATCTTACAGAGTTGTTCTCTTATTTTTTTTTGTTCTTCTAATAAAGTTCTGATTTTTAAGACTCTGATTGGGTTTTTTGGGTCTTAAAAATCCAAGGGGTTTGTGCTCATTTGTTTATTCTCAAGCCTCCCCAGGAAAGGGGGTGTAGGGGTTTGGGGGGATATTTTGGGGAAATAGGAACTCCAAGTGGTCCTTTCCCTGTTCTTTGTCTAAAACACTTGGTGGTGGCAGCGTTTTACCTAATCCAAGGGCAAAGACTTTGTGCCTTGGGGAAGTTTTAACCTAAGCTGGTAGAAATAAGCTTAGGGGGTCTTTTATACGGGTCCCCACATCTGTACCCTAGAGATCAGAGTGGGGAAGGAACCTTGACAACCTGCTTCCACTTACATACCTTCTGAAGTTGGACAGGACCCCTCTGTTGTAAGACCTCTGCCATCTAACCCCGCCCAGGGAAGGTCTGGACAGCAGAGTGTTTCATGTTTCAGCAGACACCAGAGCCATGTTATGCACATGCTATTGTAATGGTTGCTGTACAGATGGCAAACAACATCTGAGGTACCTTTGTGGTGGCTGAAGGTGTGGAGGAAACACAAGCTGCGGGTTGGGGGGATCTTCCATATTTTAATGCAAGAAGCTCTTGTTACTTTCTGTCTTTGACCTATTAGAAAGCACAGGAGTGCTGCAAGGTGTGGTCAGTATAGCAGATATACAGACTGGAATAATGGCTATTCTAGTCCTGTGAAGGACAGACAGCGCTGACTCTTCCATGTGCTTCTCTTAACCTCCATAACGGCTGAATAATTAATTGGATTTTTCTCGAGTCTTCTGTTCTGCTGAGATATGACTGCTCTTCAGCTATCTAAAGAGTGTACTTTAGATGAACTGTGCCATCTGTGATTCCTGGGGGCATTTTGGTTTATGACAATTCGATATAAAGAAATGAAAGATGGAGATGTTCTTAGACAGAAACTCTAAAGATGGACACGTGGCTACTTTGTCTAGAAAAACTACAAGGAGAGATCTAGAATTGACAGGACACCCCCAGACAGCTTTAGCTACATTCTGAGGACAGTGACTTTGATTGGAAGGTGGTGGCACGGAACCTTCCACTAGGGGTTTGAAGGCAGGATATGCAAGATAAGATTCAAGCTTTATTTTAGTAGTTGAACACTAAATCTGGCAACTGACCGGGAAATATGATGCTGAAGACTGTATTCCTTTGAGGACACAAGGCTCCTGAATGCAAATGTAGGGGACAAAGACCTGAACCTGGTGTACCCTGTAAGCAGCTGTTCCAAAATACATTTTATAGGGTTGGTTAAGGCACTGAGTCTCTTTGCATCACACTGCTTGGGGGGTATGGGGGTGGGAGGAGAGAGAAAAAAACCTCCTTATCCCAACCCCCCTTATGGGTTGGAAACACTTTCCTGGGTTTTAAGAGAAAAATCTTTGTTTTTCAGCCAAATTATTTCTTCTTCCTTTTTTTTTTTTTTTTTTTTTTGGTGATGAAATATTGAAATCATCCCCAGGCAGCAGACACTTTTCACCAAAAAAACCCCCAACACAAAAATTTAGGTGAAAACTCAATTTTCTGTCAAAAAACAGTTGAGATGGCGAAAAAAATGGCAGGATCTAGGGCCTGTCCTGAAGGAATCCCTGCCTAGATAAAATTCTGTTTAAAACTTTACCGATCTAGGTCCCATTCACTTAATGATAGGGATGAGGCAGACTTTTAGTCAGCAGCTTTTCAAAACCTGCTGCTTTGATTAACAAACTTTTGGTCTCTGATAAGATTTTTACCATCTCCTGCCGCAGATAAGGGCCCTGGGTTCCACCTTGTTTGTTTGCAATGATGCATTTGTAAGCCTTTCTGAAGCAGCTATCCGCATGTACTCCTGACCTGTTGTCACTCTCCAGAAGGCTGCCTGGCTTCCAATGGGGAATTCTTAGGAAAAAGGCATTTTGGGCATTGTGTAGAGCTCCTGGCAGTAGATGTTGATGTTGATCACTTGATGATTATCTGTTCTGTTCATTCCCTCTGGGGCACCTGGCATTGGCCACTGTCAGAAGACAGGATACTGGGCTAGATGGACCTTTGGTCTGACCCAGTATGGCCGTTCTTATGTACCATTCAGAGTGGGACTGTTTCTCATGTATTGATGGGAGCCTGTCTTAGCTCCCCATCCAAACTGTCTGGGTCCAAGGTGACACAAACACACTGATGTTCAGCAACTGGCTTCCCACACAGGAGACGTTTCCTGTTCTGCCACCACTGAGGCCAAACTGAAGAAGAGCTCCGTGTGACTCGAAAGCTTGTCTCTCTCACCAACAGAAGCTGGTCCATGTGATGGGGCGTTGGCCCCACATTGGCTTCTAAGGGGTTAATAAAGCCTTAGGAAGGCTGCACAGAAGGCAGCCGATCAGATAATTGCTGAGAGAAGCAGCTAATCAGGGCCTGGCAGGCACACAGAAGAGGAGCTGCAGGGCCGAGCAGGGTCAATTACTCTCTGGAGCTTAAGGATGGAGGATGGGGTGTCTGGCAGGCAGAAATAAACTAGTACCCTGGACAGAGCAGTGCTGCTAGCAGGGTCTGGGAGAGCTAAAGGGAGCTCCGGACTGGCTGCTGGGATTTGCAGGCTGAGGCAAAGGATGAAAATGGTGCTGGGGCCTCTGGGAAGTGGCCGGACAACTGGGCAGAAGCACTCACCCCTTGAAGGGAGGAGCATAGATCGTGACATGGCCAGGGGGCTCTGTAATGAAGAGGATGCCACGGTCCTTGGATTGACATGGGTCTAGGAGCAGAAGTGAGAGTGGGCGAGGCACCATCGGGAAAGGGCGTACCAACCTGAGGCACTAATCCCCAAGACGGCCAGCAGGAGTGCCAATGTGGTGAGTGGAGCCCCGGTAGAGGCCAATCAAAGCTATTACCTCACCCACCTTGTCTCTCATATCCTGGGACCGACACAGGTACAACTACACTGCAGCCAACCTGACATGGCAGATGGAACAGACAGTCCAATCTTTCATGGTGAAGACCCCAGATTCTATAAGAGGTTGCGGATTGTCTGACATGGACACGTGATCACTGTACGGGGTCTGAGCAGACTCCTATCCTCCGTGAGAGATGAACATTGATTGGGCTGAGACTCATGGATTCCTTGAAGGAAGGAGCTTTTACGAGCAGATTGTCTGGACACTGGAACACAGCAATGCATTCCTTCCATGAGCGGAGCAGAGAGGGTGAGTGGACTGGACGGAAGGATGGAGTAATGAAAGGAAAGGAGTGAAACCCTGGCCCCACTTAAGCTTTGTCATTGACCTCAATGCGGCCAGGATTTCAGATAGCTAGGCAGGGCAGAGTTACTCAGCGTTTTGAAGGCCAGAATAAGAAGCTTGAAACTGATCCATATCAGATTTGTTCCTTTGAATCCTGCATGATCCCAACAAGAATTTAGCTAAAGATATTCTTTCCCAAAGGGTTACCGTCTCAGTAGCTCCTGTTTTTCCCAAGTGATTTTCCCTTATGCAGGGAACGCAGATGAGCCTTGGGCAGAACATGTTTTAACTTCCTCTTGAGAAGTAGATGGAGACTCGGGGTTGACAATGTCTAGGAGCCGGGAGATCTTTTAAAGCGGTTTGTCAAACCACTGTGACTGTGTGGTGGGAACGTGACTGGGAGTCTTCCAGGGCCCTGGGAAGAGGGAACTTTGTCTTTCTCCACTTACTGCCTTTGCCTTTCACTCTGGTCCGCTTTAGAGGCAGAGACAGAGAAAGCGAGGATCTGTTCTCAGCGGAGGAGTGAGAAGGGTGAAATGCTCTGGGTGCATTCCTCACAGTGCAGAGATCTCAGTGCAGGCCCCAGGGCACCACATAAACCCCAGGTTTAGAGATTAAGTGGTGCACAAAAGGGCTTGGTGCCAGCACACTACACTGGGGTGATTTTCCATTTTCTTGGTGAGGAGGAGGAGGGAAGGAGGAATGTCTTTCTCTTGAGCTTCTAGGTTTCATATGGTTTAAAATTGAAACATTCTTCTACCATGGCCATAATTTGTGTGTTCAAAGTAAAATCTTATCTTCTTCTATCCCCTGGCTTCCCCATGTGTCCTGTCTTCTCTGGGTCTGCCTTTCAGACCGACAGAGAAGGTGGGGGGGTAATATCTTTTCTTGGACCAACTTCTGTTGGAGATAGAGACAAGCTTTCATGTTTACCCAGAACTCTTCTGTAGGTCTCTTTGGAGCTCTCCTTCTCTTTGTGTCTTGTACCCGGGCCACAGGATGCTATCGCTGAACAAATAAACCAGACATTTTAATGACTTGGATCGTCCACAAGATTTGGAGCCAGTATCAGGCTCAAGATTGTTTGACTTCATGGCCAAAGACTTGAGTATATGGAGGAAGGCTGTAGAGTTTTCTTAGTGGGAGGAATTGTTTTTTTGTGCTGGCTTATTTAGCAGAAAGATTGTCATTTCCTAACTGTGCAGTGCCCAGCACAATTGAGCCCTGACCTGGTTTGCCTCTCCCTGCAACACATTCAATAATAACAAAAGAGAAGGTGGCTCTTGCAGGAGAATGGAATGGGGAAGAGTCTTCCTCCAAATCTTCGTGGAAGGCTGGTATTAAAACCACAGCCCAGCATAGGTGTTCGCAAAGCTTAAGAGAAGCCCTTGCCTGAGCCAGAATCAATCCTACCTGCAGTCCAAAAGAGAAGGAGATGAGCAAAATTTTACCCCCAGTAATAGCAGGCAGAGTGCGGGCAGGAATTTAAAAGCTGTTTTTCTGTGTGCGTATAACCCACACACCTCCTGGGTGTGGTGTTCTGTCCCATCTAGTGGCACTGAGACCACTTACGGAGAGAGATAAAATGAGTCTGCTCTACAGCCTTAGCTAAGAGCCAGCTGGCTTTTAGCTCATGCAGTAGAGGCTCATGCACTAAGCTCCAGAGGCCCCTGGTTCGATCCCGCCCGCCAGCGACTGGGGTCTGTTGGTGTTACACCCACACAGCTGTGTTCCCGGGCCAGCACTCATGGTGCACAAAGACGAGGTGGCTCTAGCACCCCTAGCAGAGGCTCCGGTGACCAGAGGAAGTTGGTTCTGGGGGGTTCAGAGGCTGCGCAGCTCAGTGCAGGCAGCCGAGAGTTAAGACCAGTGTCCCACACTGCAGGTCTGTTATAGTTGTAAAACTGTAAACAAAGAATCGTGGAAAGGGGCTGGTGTGAAGCGAAAGGTCTGGGTATGCCGCAGCTCAGGCAGAGATAATGGGCACTGCATTGTCCACAATTAGGACAAGGCTTAATCCTGCCTCAGTGTGTGTGTGGGGGGGAGTGGGAGTGGGGTTGGGGGTGGGGGGAATGGATTAGACGACTTATTAAGGTCCCTACCAGCCCTATATCTCTATATATCTAAGATTTTCATGAGAGCTGTGCTGGTCAGATACTGAGCTCTTCTGAAAACTGAACCCCAGTTGTGAGTGCTGGGCAGCTGAAAATCAAGCTCTGAGAGCTTCTGAAAATGTGGCCCCTTAAATCTCACCGTGACTCAGTTTTCCCCAAGGTAGAATGGAAATGGCACTTACCTGCCTCTGTAAAGAGCTTTGAAATCAACAAATGAAACATGCTATGAAAACTCCAACCATTGTCATCACTGTGCACTAACCACTCCTCTAAGGACTTCTCAGGATACTGGCCAGAAGGCAAGGCTGAGAGACATACAGGTTGAGTACCTGTTACATACTGACACCCCCTGCCCCGCCAACAACTCACAATTGTCCCTTCTACACAGCAATAAGAAGAGAAGAACAGCCATGCTGGGAATGGTCCATCTAGCCCAGTACCCTGTCTTCTGACAGTGGCCTGTGCCAGGTGCTTCAGAGAGACTGAACAGAGCCATTTATCGAGTGATCCATCCTCTGTCATCCAGTCCCAGCTTCTGGCAGTCAGAAGTTTAGGGATACCCAGAGCATGGAGTTGACCTGAACCCAGTGTGACAAAGTTCCTCCTCTACCTTGGTGGGTCTTGAGCTTATTGGGGGATTTGCTCGCCTTGGAGCTTCACAGCAGCCCTCAGTTTGGCCGTTTTCGTGAACTCACAGTCCAGGTCAACTCCTCCTGTGTCTGATCAGGAGTTGGGAAGTTTGAGGGGAACCCGGGCCTGCCCTCTATTCCAGGTTCCAGCCCAGGGCCCTGTGGAATGCAGCTGTCTAGAGTGCCTCCTGGAACAGCTGTGCAACAGCTACAACTCCCTGGGCTACTTCCCCATGGCGTCCTCCCAACACCTTCTTTATCCTCACCATAGGACCTTCCTCCTGGTGTCTGATAATGCTTGTACTCCTCAGTCCTCCAACAGTCCACGTTCTCACCGTCAGCTCCTAGAGCCTCTTGCTCCCCGCTCCTCACACGTGCACCACAAACTGAAATGAGCTCCTTTTTAAACCCAGGTGCCCTGATTAGCCTGCCTTAATTGATTCTAGCAGCTTCTTGATTGGCTGCAGGTGTTCTAATTAGCCTGTCTGTCTTAATTGTCTCCAGAAGGTTCCTGATTGTTCTGGAACCTTCCCTGTTACCTTACCCAGGGAAAAGGGACCTACTTAACCTGGGGCTAATATATCTGCCTTCTATTACTCTCCTGTAGCCATCTGGCCCGACCCTGTCACAAAGACTTCAAAAGCATGTTTTGTTGCTGGTAAACTAATTTATTTTTGCTGAAATATTCAAATCATGGGTTAATAAAATGGAACTTTGCTGGAAAAAAAAAAAAAAAAAAAAAAAAAAAAAAAACCTTCCCTGTTACCTTACCCAGGGAAAAGGGACCTACTTAACCTGGGGCTAATATATCTGCCTTCTGTTACTCTCCTGTAGCCATCTGGCCCAACCCTAGCACATATCCCACCTTCTGCTCAACACTATGGGGTTGGGCAACTTGGGACGTCAGGCAGTGTACTCATGACAAGCCATCTGCATTGCCATGGTGACTTCCAGCCCAGTGTTGTATGGTTAATTGGAAAGGTTGCAATCCTGATCTGCTCCCGCACGTTATTTCCCTGGATCGGGGTCTCTTGGGCCACTACACACGCCTCTCGTTGGTGCCAAGGCTTTAAGAGGTTAATGTGATAAATTTGTTCTTGTTTCTGGCATCCTGGCTGCCGCACCTTGTAGGTTACTTCCCCCACGGGTTCAACCACCTCATAGGGCCCCTGCCATTGGGCCAAAAGCTTGCTTTCTGCCGTGGGTACCACCACCATCACCCGATCCCCTGGTTGGAACTGTCAGACTTTTGCCTGGCGATTGTAATGGGTTCACTGGGCCTCCTGCGCCTTTTCCAAATGTTCCCATACAATAGGGGTGACCCGGGCTATCTGTTCTCGCATCTGCAACACATGGTCAATTATATTTCTCCCCTCATTGGGTTCCTCTTCCCAGATTTCTTTTGTGATATCTAATATGCTGCAGGGGTAGTGTCCGTATAATAATTCAAAGGGCGAAAACCCAGTTGAGGCCTGAGGTACCTCCCGGATTGCAAACATAAGGTAGGGTAGTAGGGTGTCCCAATCCTTCCCGTCCCGACTTACCACTTTCCTTATCATTGCCTTGAAGGTTCAGTTAAACCTTTCTACCAGCCCATCGGTCTGCGGATGATAGACTGAAGTTCTCAGGCTATGTATATGGGGAAGCATACAGAGGTCCTTCATTAGCTTCGACATAAGTGGGGTACCTTGGTCTGTTAATATCTCCTTTGGTAGCCCCACTCAGGCAAAGATCCCCGCCAACTCTTTAGCTATCGTTTTAGAGGCCGTGTTCCGCAGGGGGACGGCTTCTGGGTAGCAAGTAGCATAATCCAGAACAACAAGTGTATACTGGTGGCCCTGGGCTGTCTTCTCTAGGGGTCCCACTAGGTCCATGGCTATTTGCTCGAAGGGGACCTCTATGATGGGAAGGGGTACTAAAGGTGCCCTCAAGTGGGGACGGGGACTGTGCAGCTGACACTCAGGGCAGGACGCACAGTACCTCCGCACTTCTTCATGTACTCCGGGCCAGAAGAATTGTCGCAGGACCTGTGCCAGGGTCTTCTCTACCCCCAAATGCCCCCCAAAAAGATGACTATGGGCCAGACTTAATACAGCATTCTGGTGTTTTTGAGGTACTAGGATCTGCTGTACCTTCTGCCCCTGTACTGGTGCAACCCGGTATAAGAGATTCTTCTCCATTATGAAGTAGGGTCCTGGTCCCTGGGTTTTCCCTTCCAGGGGACCCCATCTATTTCGGTCACCTCCTTCCTAATGTTGTCGTACCTTGGGTCTTCAGTCTGGTCCCGTCCAAAATGTCCTCTCTTGGGGCTAATCTGCCCGAGATCTAGGGGGCCAGTCTCTGTTGCCTCTACTGGTTCAGAGGTGTTAGGGTGTGGGTCAGACTCAGGTACTTCTCCCTCCTGGGTGGCCTCCTTTTCAGCTGCTTGGGTCCGCCTACCTATGAGAGCGACTCTCTGGCTTTGGGCCAGTATTCGGGTTCCCAAGGCCTTAGCTACCCTTCTTTCCCTTTTCGTCTTTCTACACTGTCTGGGAGTGGAGAACAAATCTCAGGATATTTCAGAGAAGGTTGTGGGTTGACAGTCTACTGTGGATGCCTCACTACTTTCAGGGCTTCCCCCTTTCTCCAATTCCCCTACCAGGAGTAAGTCTCCAAGCCCTGGGAAGTCCCTCCCTATGAGCACCGGGTATGGGAGTTTAGGGACTACACCTGCTGCTACCTCAGTAGTGTTCCCTGAATCTCGATTTTTACTCGGATGGTGGGGTAATAACCAACTGTCCCATGGACGCATGTTATCCCCGTACGCTTAGCACACAGCAGCCGACTATGCTTCACGAGCTTCCCCGAGACAAGCATGATAGCACTCCCCGAATCAACCAGCACTGTGGTCTCTACCCCATTTAGCTTCACTGGTCTGGTGTACATATGTGGGGTTAGTGAGACCCCCACAAGGTGTATTAGGGAGCCTGGGTCTGCCCAGTTCCCCAGGTTACACTGCATAGGCTCCTCGGCATTGGGACACTGTGCAGCTATGTGTCCCCACTCCCTGCAGGCGTAACATCTGTATGGAGCCCTAGGTGTTCCCAGTCTCTCACTTTGGGTAGTCTAACATCACGATCCTCTTCCCCCTTTGTGGCTTCTGGTGGGCCTTCAGCCCCTCTCTTTTTCCACCTGGTGGCCCAGTCACCCGAGCTCTAGGGCTTGGTGCTGCTAGTTTAACCCGGGGTGCTTCTTCCTTAACCGGTCGGGTCAGCTCCCTTGCCGTCCTTCACCCTTCTACCAGCACGGCAACCTCGTCGAAGGTGGAAGGTTCGTTCTGGCTTACCCAAGCACGAAGGTCTGGCGGTAGTCCTCTCATGTACCAGTCGATGACAAGAACTTCTAGTATCTCCTCCGGACTCCGCGACTCAGTTCGTAACCACTTTCGTGCGAGATGGATGAGGTCATATAATTGGGACCACGGGGTTTTGTTTTCCTGGTACCTCCACTCATGATATTGCTGGGCCCGCACTGTGGTCGTTACCCCAGATCTGGCCAGGATCTCTGCTTTCAGTTGGGGGTAGTCTGCCGCAGCCTCTTCAGGCAAATCATAGTAGGCCTTCTGAGCCTCCCCATACAGCAATGGAGCGAGGATGCCAGACCACTGTTCTCGGGGCCAAATCTCCCGCAGGGCTGTCCTCTCAAAGGCCAGGAGGTATGCCTCTACATCATCCTCCTGCGTCATTTTCTGCAGCCAATTCCTGGCCCGCATGATCTGCATCCCATCATAGCCACAGTTCAGCTCTGTAAGGGCCTTTACCTGGTTTACCAGTTTCTGCAACATAGCCCGGTTTGAGCAGCCTGGTCCGTCAGCAGGCGATTAGCCTCTTGCTGCACTGTCTCCTGTTGGGCGGCTGCCTGGACACGGGTAGCCTCCTGCTGGGCAGCCGTAGCTTGTATCAGTTCCCGCATCAGTTCCCACATCCTCCATTGTGGTGAAAAAAAATAAACCCTCTCCCTTCCCCCCCAACACCCTACTTCTTCCGCCACGCTGTGGACACCAGATCCCACTGCTGACACCAGTTGTGACAAATTTTCTCCTCTACCCTGGTGGGTCTTGCACTTATTGGCGAATTTGCTCACCTTGGAGCTTCACGGCAGCCCTCAGTTTGGCCGTTTTCGTGAACCCACAGTCCAGGTCAACTCCTCCTGTGTCTGATCAGGAGTTGGGAGGTTTGGGGGGAACCCGGGCCCGCCCTCTACTCTGGGTTCCAGCCCAGGGCCCTGTGGAATGCAGCTGTCTAGAGTGCCTCCTGGAACAGCTGTGCAACAGCGACAATTCCCTGGGCTACTTCCCCTTGGCCTCCTCCCAACACCTTCTTTGTCCTCACCATAGGACCTTCCTCCTGGTGTCTGATAATGCTTGTACTCCTCAGTCCTCCAACAGTCCGCGTTCTCACTCTCAGCTCCTAGCGCCTCTTGCTCCCAGCTTCTCACACATGCACCACAAACTGAAGTGAGCTCCTTTTTAAACCCAGGTGCCCTCATTAGCCTGCCTTAATTGATTCTAGCAGCTTCTTGATTGGCTGCAGGTGTTCTAATCAGCCTGTCTGCCTTAATTGTCTCCAGAAGGTTCCTGATTGTTCTGGAACCTTCCCTGTTACCTTACCCAGGGAAAAGGGACCTACTTAATCTGGGGCTAATATATCTGCCTTCTATTACTCTCCTGTAGCCTCCGGCCCGACCCTATCACCAGATAATTGGCAGATCGTTGTTATTTGGATTCCCCTACATAGCACCTGGGAGCCTCAGTCATAGACCAGGACTCCGCTGTGCCAGGTGCTGTACATTTTCATTGCTATTTGGCATATTATAGTGGTGCCCAGGACCTCCCGTCATGTTCCAGGCCTCCGTTGCCGTAGGTGCTGTACAAACAGAACAAAAAGACAACCCCAGCCCCAAAGAGCATAATACAATGAAATCATAATAATTAGCACTTGCATATCACTTTTCCTCCCATGATTTACTAGCACCAATCCTCCCAACACCTCTGTGAGATAGTTTAGTATGTATCAATATCTGCCTTTTACAGAAGGGAAACTGAGACACAGAAGTCATGTGACCTGCTCCAGAGTACAGAGGGAGGTGGTATCCACCTGGGATTTCCTTTATAAAAAAACACTATTGTAATGGTGCAAAGCAAGGGCACCTACGATTTCCCCAGCTCTGCTACCAGTGTTAGACAGCTAGCATAGACCTGGGGGATGAATTCAGCCCAGATCACTTATTCTGTGTATGGAAATCAGCAACACCTGTTAGATCTGGGGGCGGCGGAGAGAGAGGAGAAACAGCTTTTTCAACGGCTGCACTTGTCAACTCTAACAAAAGGGCAAAGCCTGGAGACCCATGGGAGCTATTCACCTCAAGTTGGAATACGTCAGTTACATGCCAACCTTAATGACACAGTCTGGACACAAAAACCTGCCTAACCTTTGAGCTGACTCTCTTCACCAAGGTACTTCTGATGAGTCTGCTCAGCCACACATCATTATTTTTGACTAGAGGTCTCATTTTCCTGATGCTCTGGTCCTCGGGCTGTTCACGGAAGAGGGAAATAAGGCTGACCTTTTCTCCCCGAGAAATTTGGCTAATTGAATGAATTCTGGTGCTCATTAGGAAAAGGTCCAAGATGCGATGAAACAAAGAACATTTGTACACTTCCCTTTGGGGGCCATCTTCCAAGTCTCCCAAATGTCAAGGAGAATCCTGCAGAGTTTAGCCGGAGTCTTGTCTGGGTGAAGCTGTCTTCCAGCAAAAAAAAAATGTGTATTTCTCCCTCCAGCATGTACCACTCCTCAGTGTTATTTATTCACAAGCCCGCTGGTACTTTAAAAATGTTAGTTATCTAGTAGAAACAACAAGGAGTCTGGTGGCACCTTAAAGACTAACAGATTTAACTAAGCATAAGCTTTTGTGGGTAAAAACCCCACTTCTTCAGATGCATGGAGTGAAAATTACGGATGTAGACAAAAATATACTGACACATGAAGAGAAGGAAGTTACCTCACTAGTGGAGAACCAGTGTTGACAGGGCCAATTCGATCAGGGTGGATGTAATCCACTCGCAATAATAGATGAGGAAGTGTCAATTCCAAGAGAGGCAAAGCTGCTTTTGTAATGAGCCAGCCACTCCCAGTCCCTATTCAAGCCCAAATTAATGATGCTAAATTTGCAAATGAATTTTAGTTCTGCTGTTTCTCTTTGAAGTCTGTTTCTGAAGTTTTTTTGTTCAAGCATAGCTACTTTCAAATCTGTTATAGAATGTCCAGGAAGTTTAAAGTTATCTAGTAGGACTTTTATGCCCTGAGCACTCTGAATCAAACTCTTGTCCCTTTTTTTTTCACGGCTTTCACTTACCTGGTAATTCAACCCCTCAACATTTGTTAAAATAAAACAGAGCGTACTCCCTTTGTAATCCTGATTGCAGCTCTTCAGAAGTTGTTTGATGGGAGAATTTCATAGCATAAGCAGGAAGCACTTATACTTAGCAAGGAGAGTGCTACACAAGAGATTTATTCACAGAAGGTCCTGTTATGTTTAGCGAAGAGAAATGGGAAATAGCGAGCGAGTTTTGACTTTCAGAGGCGGGTTTCTGTGTCACACAGATTACTGGCTAAACTAAGCTATTGGAAACATTCTGTATCAATACTTTCCTGCCTCTGTGCTGGGAGCTTGCAACAGATATTTTGTCAAATATTTATGATGGGACGGCGCAGCTGTGCTAGGTTCTGACTGTGCATATTATAGCCAGTCAATCTCCCAGCCTCGTGAGCAACTGATGCATAATGGTTCTCACTTAGTGACTGAAGAATGTGGGTTTTATGACTTCATGGCGGGTTTTTTATTTCAGTTTCGATTTTGTGCCTATCCTGAGCTCTAGGCGTTGAAAGAACTTAGAATCCATCTGATCCATAAAACATGGTAACAAATAGGAGAGGAAACAATAAGTGCCAGAGACTGTGATCATATTCACCTGTGGATAAATACCTGAAGTACTTCCTCCCCAAAGCTCAGAGAGAAAGACAAGATGTGTAGCAGACAATGAAGGTGAAAACATCTCTGGTCCGTTTCAGAGCAAGGGGATGGGGCAGCCCCATTCCAAAGTCAAGTAGAGAACACCTTACTAGCAGCCATACTTGCTGACTCCATAGGTGCTCCGGGGTCCGAGCACCCACTGAAAAAAATAGGGGTGCTCCGCACCTGCAGGGCCAGATTAATCTTTTGTGGGCCCCAGAGTCCGAACCGTGGCCCTGCCCCTTGCCCCGCCCCTGCTTGGTCTCTTCTCCCCAAGGCCCCGCCTGCTGCTCCACCCCGATGGCCTATCACCGCTTGGCCTTTTCCCGCCCCGAGATCCCACCCACTGCTCGCAGGGGGGAGGGGCAAAGAGGAGCACCCACCGGCAAAAGCAAACGTTATCGTCTGTGACAGCAGTTGCCTTATCTCTAAGCTCTACCTCGAGCACCTTAAGCTTATCTCTAAGCTCTACCTCGAGCACCTTGAGCTTATCTCTAAGCTCTACCTCAGGCACCTTAAGCTGACTGTAACTATGGGTTATGTCTACATTGTAATAAACCCCCCACGGCACCGTCTCAGAGCCTGGGGTCAGCTGACTCAGACTTGCAGGGCTTGGACTGGGGGGTGAAAAATTGCAATGGAAGCATTCAGGCTCGGGCTGCAGCCTGGGCTCAGAGACCCTCCCTCCTCGCAGGGTCTCCAGCCCGAGCCTGAACATCTGCACTGCATCATTATAACCCTGCAGCGCAAGCCCGCGAGTCCGAGACAGCTGACCCGGGCCAGCGGTGGCTGTGCCACGGCTCTTTTAGCACACATCGTCGTACCCTATGGGCTACTAGGAAGAGAGCCCCTGTGTTGCATGCGTTAGGTAGGCCCCTCTATTTCTTATGCTGCAATAGCATCAAGGAGCCCCCGTCAGAGACCAGGACCCCATTGTGCTCGGCTCTGAGCAAACAGAGAATAAAATGCTGGTCCCAACCCCTAGTGGTGTTTCATCCTGCTGTCTATTGAGGGTACATTTATAAACATCTTTAAAGGGGCTACTCAGTGATTCCTGTACTTCCTATGCTACATACATAGGGAATATATGTCATAGATGGGGCTCCACCATGGTTTGAAGCCATCTGTTGGACAATTGAGTTAACCCTTTATTCAGGCACTGGTTGATAATCCATTAGCCCCCTCTAAACCATTTCTAAGTGTAATGTGTGACTAGCATTTTAATAGCCATGGAGAACCCAGGTACATCGGACCCTTAGAGGATGAGTAGAGACATCAAAAAGAGCATGATGAGTAACTAGAGCAAGAGACAAGGGGATGTTTAGACACACAGCACCCAACTGAGCAGGTGCCAGGTCTGAAAGGTATTAGTAAACAGATCAGACTAGATCATGTTCATGGGAGTTGTTGCTGCTGAAGCTAAATCTTCTGGATGAGACATAAAACCTATTCTGACTGGCTGTGGTAGTTGAAGGTCAGCAGTGTGCCCTTGTTGCCAAGAAGGCCAATGGCATTTTGGGATGTATAAGTAGGGGCATTGCCAGCAGATCGAGGGACGTGATCGTTCCCCTCTATTCGACACTGGTGAGGCCTCATCTGGAGTACTGTGTCCAGTTTTGGGCCCCACACTACAAGAAGGATGTGGATAAATTGGAGAGAGTCCAGCGAAGGGCAACAAAAATGATTAGGGGTCTAGAGCACATGACTTATGAGGAGAGGCTGAGGGAGCTGGGATTGTTTAGTCTGCAGAAGAGAAGAATGAGGGGGGATTTGATAGCTGCTTTCAACTACCTGAAAGGGGGTTCCAAAGAGGATGGCTCTAGACTGTTCTCAATGGTAGCAGATGACAGAACGAGGAGTAATGGTCTCAAGTTGCAATGGGGGAGGTTTAGATTGGATATTAGGAAAAACTTTTTCACTAAGAGGGTGGTGAAACACTGGAATGCGTTACCTAGGGAGGTGGTAGAATCTCCTTCCTTAGAGGTTTTTAAGGTCAGGCTTGACACAGCCCTGGCTGGGATGATTTAACTGGGACTTGGTCCTGCTTCGAGCAGGGGGTTGGACTAGATGACCTTCTGGGGTCCCTTCCAACCCTGATATTCTATGATTCTAAGGTCCCATGGCAGGTTTTGTAATAATAGAGGTGTTCTGGTTAAATTCCAAGTTGCTCATACATTCTCCTTGCCTAAATCCCTCTTGCAATTTCCATTGGAACTCAATACTGCTCCTTCCACATCCTATGCTGTTGTGTATTTTTGTTGTGCCTTGTTTAAATGCCTTTTGCCTTCTGCCGCCACCGGGGACACTTTTCATCTTCCTGTGATGAAAGTGGTATTGATAGGAAGTTTGTTGATTAGCATGCAAAATGCTTCAGGTCGAGAGGCACTGAGAAAAGAGGTGGTTGCACTGTTTGCATCTTGCCAATTTATTTATTTATTTTAATTGAGAGTCAAATGAAATTCAGAGCCAGTCCTTGTGAGGTTACGTAAAATTTTAATCTGTGCAAAAAAGCTGTCTCTCGGGCATCCAATAAAATAAAGGGGAGGCAACTGCTTGCGACACCTCTGCAATGGACTTGGATTTACAAAGGTGCTGAGAAATTGAGCAGCGGACATTAACCAGT
The DNA here is from genome assembly GCF_015237465.2 of Chelonia mydas. NCBI lineage: Eukaryota > Metazoa > Chordata > Testudines > Cheloniidae > Chelonia > Chelonia mydas. The sequence goes on from NC_057860.1 coordinate 4,142,565, forward strand.
TTAGATTTTACAGGAGCATAGTCAAGTTAAAAACCAAAACCAGCTCAGTGTCATATTCTGCCTCCTATGTACGTTCTGTGTGTCTCTGCGTATTCAGAGGACACGCATCACAAAACCCAGCTGGTGTACTCCCACAGGGACAGACCTGCACTGCAAAGTCATCGTGTCGCATCGCAGCATCGTGCTATGCGTACCGCGGTGTTGTGAAAAGCTTACACGGGGTGATGCTGTCCGATAACATCATAGAGTCATAGGGACCACCAAATCACCTAGCCTGACCTGGATAGCACAGTCCACCTACGCCACCCAGCACCCACACACTCACCCCAAGAGTGGAAATGAGACCACTTTAGATGAGACCCACAGGAGACTCGATCATTATGTGCTGCCAGTCTGGGGACTCTGCTCCTGGCCCTGCCGCTGAGTAACAGCTGCAGGACCTGCACCCGAGGCTCCGCTCCCAGCCCTCCGCCCAGGTCCTGGCTAGGGTGACCAGATTTCCCGATTTTATAGGGACAGTCCCAATTTTTGGGTCTTTTCCTTATATAGGCTCCTATTACCCCCCCCCCCCCCGCCCCTTTCCCGATTATTCACACTTGCTGTCTGGTCACACTAGTCCTGGCTGCATGACCCACACCCGGGACTCTGCTCCCATCCCTGCACACGGGGTGCCGGCTTCCGCTGGCCCCATGCCCCGGAGCCCAGCTATGGTCCCAGCCAGGCCCCCCTTGCCTCTGTCTGCTTCCCGCCCCCCCGGAGCCACAGCCCCGCTCTTGGCCCCAGTTCTGGGGCGGGGGTGCAGATACGGGTAAGGGGGGCATGAGGTAACTGGGGACAACTGGCTTTCACCACGCCCACTGTAAAAAGTGTTCCAGAACCACTGGTGCCAACATTATCCTTTAGCTTAAGTAGCTCTGTATAAATACCCCCCAACGTATTTATAGAGAGCAATTGGATCCTCGCTCAGCTTTCTGTTTGTAAGACTAAACAAGCCAAGCGCTTCCAGTCTCTTCTGGTAAGCCAGACCTTCCATTCCCCTGGGCATCCCAGTAGCTCTTCCCCACAACTGTTCCAGTGTAAGTGAATCTTTCTTGAACATGGGTGACCAGAACGGTACACAGTGTTCCAAGGGAGGTCTTACCAGTGCCTTGTAGAACGGCATTAATTCTTCTCTGGCTCTGCACTTGCCACAGCTGCATCACATTGATGGATCATAGTCATCCTGTGATCGCCCCACACACCTAGGTCTCTGTTCCTCATCTGTCATGTCCACTGATAAGCCCCCATCTTGTAGCAGAAATTCTTATTATTAGACCTTAAGTGCATGACCTTGTACTTGTACATAAGAAAATAAGAATGGCCATACTGGGTCAGACCAAAGATCCGTCTAGCCCAGTATCTTGTCTTCTGACAGTGGCCAATGCTAGGTGTTTCAGAGGGAATGAACAGAACAGGTAATCATCAGGTGATCCATCCCCTGTACTATTGAATTTCACCCCCATTTCTGTCACTCCAGTCTTCAAGGTCCTCCAGATCTTCCTGAATAATATTCTGATCCTCCTCTGTATGGATGATGCCTCCAAAATTTAGTAACACTGGCAAATTTCAGAAGCACAATCCTACTTTTTGTGCCAAGGTCATTAATAAAAAGGTTGAATAAGATTGGTCCCAAGACCAATCTTTGAGGAACTTTACTAGTAACCTCTCCCCAGACTGATAATTCACCTTTCAGAACAACCTGTTACCATCTTCCCTTTGGCCAATTCCTTATCCGCCTTACCATGCTTCTATCCATCTTCCCGAATGTAACTAATAATTTCCCAGGTGGTACCATGTCAAATGCTACACTGAAGTCCAAGTATATTAGACCCACTGCACTTCCCTTACCTAAAAAATCAGTTATTTTCTCAAAGAAGAAAATCAGGTTAGTCTGGCCTGATCTACCTTTGGTCAACCCATGTTGCATGACATTGCCTTTGCCATTTATCACTATGAATTTAATTGTGCGTCCCTTCACCATCAACTCTAAAATCTTGCATTCTACTGAGGTCCGACTAATGGGTCTTTAATTGTCCAGATCACCTTTTTACCCTTTCTTAAATTTAGGTATAGCATTCGCTATTCTCCAGTCATATGGTACTAGCCCCAAATAGATAGTTTTATTAAAAAATCTTTGCTACTGGACTAGCAGTACTTTCAGTATTCCCACTATGGAAATTATCTGGTCCCCCTGACTTGAGTACATTAAGCTCTTTAAATTTTTCTTGCACTTCAGATGTGGAAATTTCCATTTCCAGACATTTATTCCAATCAGCAGTTCTGCCTTTCACACACATGTTCCGTGTTGTCAACCTAATTAAAAACTGAGTCAAAGGCTTCATTTAGTTTTTGGGCCATACCTAGATTATCATTAATCTCCTTCCCATCCACACTGCATAGCAGCCCAGCCTCATCCTTCTTTATTCTCTTTTGATGTATATAACTAAACATTTTATTTATTTTAATTTCCTCGACAAGAGCTAATACTGCTTGACTTTTAGCAATTCTCACTTTATTCCTATACTTTCTAACCTGCATGATGTAGCTTTATTTGCTGGTCAACCACTTTTTCCAATCCCTAATGGCTCTCTGCTCACTCCTAATAACCTTTTTGAGGTGGTTATTCATCCAGCTGGGACTGGAGCATTTCCCGACAAATTTTTCTCTTTCATGGGATGCAAATTTTTGATACTTTCTGTATAGGTGATTTGAAGAAATTCCAAGCCTCTTCCACAAATAAATCCTTGAGCTCTTCAGTCCAGCTCACTTCTTTAACTAATTCCCTTAATTTCCAAAAATGTGCCCCTTTAAAATCAAAAAGTTTCCATAGTTGACAACTTGGCTTTGATTAGGCTTCAATTTCATTTAAACTGAAGCTACTCATGATCACTTAATCCAAAATTATTTCCTACAACCCGCTCTTTTACAATGTCCTCACTACTTACTAAAATCAAGTTTAAAATTGCCTCTATCACATCCAAGCATAACTGGGCCCCACTAGCATTTATTCTCCAATCTATATCCAAGAAGATCATCTCCCATTATGAGAAAATTCCCCAAAGTAATGATCTCTCTAATCATATTAAATAGATCACTATCCATAGTTGAGTTTTACCTTGGACATCTATAGCTGACCCCTCACGCTCTTCCAACGTAGCCTTTTTTACATTTCCTTCCCCAAAGCAATTTTGACCCAAACAGATTATGTGAAAAATCTACATCCCTGAGCAGCATAGTTAATCTGACATTAGTCGCCATGTAGACAGCGCTAAGTCAACAGAATTTTTTTCCCTTCAACCTGGCTACCAATTCTTGGGGGAATTGGATCTACTACAGCAGTGGTTCTCAACCAAGGGTACACATACGCCTGGGGGTATGCAGAGGTCTTCCAGGAGGTATGCAGGGGGGTATGCAGGGGGTATGCAGGTACATGCAGGTACATGCAGGTATGCAGGGGGGTATGCAGGGGGTATGCAGGATCTACTACAGCAGTGGTTCTCAACCAAGGGTACACATACCCCTGGGGGTATGCAGAGGTCTTCCAGGGGGTATGCAGGTACACTGATTTCTGCTAGATATTTGCCTAGTTTTACAACAAGCTATATAAAATGTACTAGCAAAGTCAGCACAAACTAAAATTTCATAAGACAGTGACTTTTTTATCTTGCTCTATATACTATATACTGAAATGTACGTACAATATTTATATTCCAATTGATTTATTTTATAATTATATGGTAAAAATGAGAAAGTCAGCAATTTTTCAGTACTAGTGTGCTGTGACACTTTTGTATTTTTGTGTCTGATTTGGTAAGCAAGTCATTTTTAAGTGAGGTGAAACTTGGGGGGATGCAAGACAAATCAGACTCCTGAAAGGGGTACAGTAGTCTGGAAAGGTTGCGAGCCACTGTACTACAGGAATGGGAGAACAGCTCCTGTCGCTGTAGTTAGCGTCTCACTGCAGTGTTACAATGGCACTGCTGCAGTGTTTTAAGCGTAGACATAGCCTGAGAATACGTTTGTTAATAAAGAATATACATTTAAGTAATGCTAAGCAAGAGGAAAAGAGACAGGTCTGGTTACAAACAAATTAAAAATAACCAGCTTTCTAGTGACTAAAACTCAACTTTAGCAAGATACCTAAGCAGCTTTCTCACTTACATCAACCTATCAGTATCTCGAGCCCTTGAGGCAGGATGATCCACCATTCACAAAATCAGAGGGTGTAGACTCCTTTCTTCTCTATGTGATGGATAACTAAGGGATTCTCTGCCAGTAAATCTTTGAAGTGTATCCCCCAGACAGAGTTCTTCTCCCCCACTGGGGTGCAGACACCATGCTATCTTCTCATCATCTTGTCAATTTGCTTTCTCGATTGCCTTAATCACGGTATTTACTTTAGATATAAATGTACTGTCATCATCCTTTGGGTCTTTATTCAAGCCGCACAAACACATAAATCCACATTCCTTTGTCTAGTCCAGGATTGTTTATAACCTGCCTCCAAAACATAACATATTCTCAGCACACATACGTAACTCTTTCTTTCTGCACAACCCATACGTACACCACACAACGATATTCATGACCAGTGTGTTACCGGTTTTTACATGCTACCTGGCTAGATGCTGTTTGGCTAAATAGTCCGACAACAGCATGTTGGATGTCCCTTTTGCCAGTTGGCAAAAAGGGGCATTTATGGTTATAATTATCACCTCATATTTCTTTTACCATTTACTGCTTCGTTGATGTACAACCCTACCCTCACCTCCTTTACCTTTATTCCTCTCTCTCCTAAAGACACATGCCCTTCAAACCCTGTCTTCCACTCATGAGTGTATTCCGCCATGATTCTGTAATCCCTATACAGTCTCGTTTGACCTCCTGCACCAGCAGTTCCAGCTGCTCCACTGTATTGCCTAGACTCTTTGCAGTCATGTACAAGCATTTCAGTTGTTTCCCTCAGACCTCCTCCAGTTTTCTAGCTTGTGGTGTTCCATTATCTCTGACTACTGTCGCTGATTTTCCTGTTCCTATGTATTGAAGCCAGTCATGGTGATTTCACGAGTCTCTCCCAACCTTCTCCTCTGATCTGCTAGTTTAAAGTCCTTCTTATAAACCATGCCAGCCTTGACAGAAGATTAATATCTCAAGTACTCAAGTGGAGTCCATCAGTTGAAGAGCGTCTTCTTTTTGTAAATGGTAAAACTCCCAATGGTAGATTGTCCCAAAACCTTCCTCATAACACGAATCCTTGATCCACCTGTTGATCTTCATTATCATAGAATATCAGGGTTGGAAGAGACCTTAGGAGGACACCTAGTCCAACCCCTGCTCAAAGCAGGACCAATCCCCAATTTTTGCCTCAAATCCCTAAATGGCCCGCTCAAGGATTGAACTCACAACCCTGGGTTTAGCAGGCCAATGCTCAAACCACTGAGAAATCCCTTCCCCACAGCTTCATCCTCCTTCTCTAGGGACTGGAAGTATTGCACTAAAAATCATCTGAGCTTCCATTTCTTTAAGCGTCTTCGCCAGCTGAGCAAAGTGCTTGATACATTCCAGTGGGAATCTAGCAGTGTCATTCATCCCAACATGCAGAACAATCAGTGGATGTTTCCCCACTCCCACAGGGATCCTCTTCAGCCTTAGGTCCACATCTTGTACCCTTGCTCCTTAGTAGACAGCGCACACTTCTGTTCTCCAGACCTGGTGACAGGCCTGTTGATTCTTCTCAGTATGAAGTCCCTGATCACATAGCTCTGTCTCTACCTGGTCTTGGTATGAATCTGTTTTTATGTTCTCTCTTGCAGTCCCCTGTACATCATCCTCACTTTTCCTTAGACTCTGGTCCCTGGCTATCTCCATCATCTCTTCTTCTCTTCTACAGGAACTGAATCATAGACTCATAGAAATGTAGGACTGGAAAGAACTTTGAGAGTTCATCAAGTCAAGCCCTTTGTGCTGAGGCAGGACCATGTAAACCTCGACCAGCCCTGATGGGTTTTTGTCCAATTGGTTATTAAAAATCTCCAGTGATGGGGATTCCACAACCTCCCTTGGAAGCCTATTCCAGAACTTAATTACCCTTATAGTATAGATTAAGAACATTACTCATATTCAATTTGTGATCCACTATAACTCCCAGATCCTTTTCAACTGTACTACTACCTAGGCAGTTATTCCCCATTTTTTTAGTTTTGAATTTGATTTTTCCTTCCTAAAGTGAAGTACTTTGCACTTGTTTTACTAAACTTCATCTTGTTGATTTCAGACCAATTTTCTAATTTGTCAAGGTTGTTTTGAATTCTAATCCTGTCCTCCAAAGTGCTTACAACTACTCCCAGCTTGGTGTCATCCGCAAATTTTACAAGCATACTCTCCATTCCCACTCCTGGGGGAATTCTGCACCACTGTGCAAGTGCAGAATTAATGTGCCATGCAGAATAACTGATTCTGATGGGGACTGCAATTAAACCTTTCACCCACCAGGGACTGATGTGGCACTAGAAGAGAGGGCAGCCGGCTCATGCTTTGGAGCAGCCAGCAGTGGAAAGGGAGGGGGTAGAGGCTGCCTTCCTCACAGCACCCTGCCCATGGGGCCAGATGAGGATGCACAGGATATGGGGGGATGGACAGAGCAGGGTACACAGGGCTGCTGAGGGGTCACATAGACTGGGGTTCAGAAGGCCTAGTGAAGGGGGGACAGACTGGAGCAGGGGCCTAGGAGCTAGTGGAGTGATAACATTGAGCCAGGGGCTGAATGGGAGTGCAGAGCTATGTGGGGACAGGAGCGGGGGGAGTGCAGGGCCACATGGGGATGAGGGGAGTGAGAGTGGCTGAGTGGGGATGCAGGGACACATGGGGGTGCAGAGACAGATGGGGGCAGTGTCAACTATGCCTGGCTGAATAGTGAGTAAGGGTGCAGGGGAATGGTGGGAGGAGGGAGTGGGGGTGCAAGGTCACATGGGGACATGTGCATATATGCCTGGCTGAATGGAGAGTGGGGGTGCAGGGACACATGGGGATGGAGCAGATGTGCCTGACTGAATGGGAGAGGCTAGGGGTCAGCGAGGGTCAGCATGGGGGAGGCTCCCCAACTCTCTAAGAATCCCTCCCCCGCACAAAAAAAATCTGTTCCATACTTCTCCCATCAACACCCAACACCCCTGCAGATTCACTCCCAGGCTCCTTCAGAGCAATTACTTCCCTCTACCTCAGCTCCTCCATTACCCCTGATGCCCCCAAGACTTTGCACAGCTTCTGAAAGGTGCGGGAAATACATTTCTGCATTGTAGTTTAAATGACAGGTTTCAGAGTAACAGCCGTGTTAGTCTGTATTCGCAAAAAGAAAAGGAGTACTTGTGGCACCTTAGAGACTAACCAATTTATTTGAGCATAAGCTTTCGTGAGCTACAGTGAGCTGTAGCTCACGAAAGCTTATGCTCAAATAAATTTTTTAGTCTCTAAGGTGCCACAAGTACTCCTTTTCTTTTTGTAGTTTAAATGAAATGTTACTCAAAATTCTGTATTAATATGCCTACTAAGGAATTTATTTGCCTAAGAAAACCATTTCTGGAACCTTTTTTGTTGTCTGTATTGTTACAGACATACTTGCTGACAGGTATTTTGAAATAAATTACCAAAATAATTGAAACCAACATGATTATATTGTGTTTTTTTGAGAAATAAAATATGCCCACTTGTGCAGAAGTTTTAAAATATTGCGCACAGAATTTTTAATTTTTAAAGGAGTACATTCCGTTACCAAGTCATTAATGAAACTATTGAATAATATCAGACCAAGGACTGACCCCTGTGGATCTCCACTAGCTCCACCCTCCCAGTTTGACAGCAAACCATTGATAACTACACTTTGAGAACGGTCTGTGAAGCAGTTGTGCACCCACCTTACAGTAATTTTATCTAGATCACATTTCTCTAGTTTCCATATGAGAATGTTATATGCAACTCTGTAAAAGCTTTACCAAAATCAAGATACATCATTTCTACTCCTTCCCCCTATTCACCAGGCCAATAATGCAGTCAAAGAAGGAACTTATATTGATTTTGCATGATTTGCTCTTGACAAATCCAGGCTGGCTATTTCTTATAATCCCACTCTCCTCTATCAATTTACAAACTGATTGTTTAATAATTTATCTTTCCAGGTATCAAAATTTGGCTGACTCGTCTATAATTCCCTGGATCCTCTTGGTTCACCTTTTTAAAGATAGTTGCTATGTTTGCTCTTCTCCAGTCCTCTGGGACCTCACCCATCCTCAATCAGTTCTTGAATATAATTGCTAATGGTTCTGAGATTACTTCAGCTACTTCCTTAAGTATACTAGGATGAATTTCATTAGGCCCTGTTGACTTGAATACATCTAATTTAACTAAATAATCTTTAATCTGTTCTTTCCTATTTTGGCTTGTCTTCCTGCCTCCATGTTAATATTAATTGTACTGACTATTTGGTCATCATTAACCTTTTTAGTGAAGATTGAAGCAAAATAGGCATTAAACATCTCAGCTTTTTTGATGTCATTAGCTCTCCTTCCCCACTAAATAGTGGACCCAAACTTTACTTTTTCTTTCTCTTGCTCTTAATGTATTTAAAGAACCTCTTCTCATTGCCTTTATGTCTTTTGCTAGGTGTATCTCATTTTGTATCTTAGCTTTTCCGAGTTTGTCCCTATACACCTGTGCTATTTTTTTGTATTCCTCCTTAGCAAATGTCCATGTTTCCACTTTAGATTTTTCAGGTTGTTAAAGAACTCCTAATAGAGCCACATGGGCCTCTTACTGTTTTTCCTATCTTTCCTTCCCATCAGAATAGTTTGCAGTTGTTGTGTTTTATATTGTCTCCTTGAGAAACTGCCAGCTCTCCTGAACTACTTTATCTCTTAGATTTTGTTCCCATGAGACCTTACCTACCAATTCTCTGAGTTTTTTAAAGTTGGCTTTTTTGAAGTCCATTGTCTCTATTCTGCTGCTCTCACTCCTTATTTTCCTTAGAATCATGAAATTTCTCATTTCATGATCACTTTTACCCATATTGCCCCCCACCATTCTGATTCACAGCAAATTTCTCCCTGCTGGTCAGAATCAAGTCTAAAATGGCTGCCTCCCTCATTACTTCCTCTACTTTCTGAAACAAAAAGTTGTTCCCAATAGATTCCAAGAACATATTGTAAATACTGGACTTTCAACTGGTCTGCCTCTCCCCTCCTTCTGGAGATCTATATATTCTTGATGTATAAGGCAACATTAATTGCATTTTTTCCCTGTCTGTCCCTCCTGAACAAGCAATACCCCTCTCTTCCAATGTTGCAGTCATGAGATTTATCCTACCAAGTCTCTGTAATACTAATTAAATCATAATTTAGCGTATGTACCAAGACTTCCATTTTATCCTGTTTATTCCCTTTCATTTGTGTAAAGACATCTAAGATATTGAGCAGATTCCCCCCTGATTTCTCTCTGGTTGCTCCTATGACCCTACTATAATTCCCCATGTTCCTCCCCAATATTGAACCCCCTGGGGACTTTTGTCACCTGCTCCCCCCTTTGAACCTAGTTTAAAGCCCTCCTCACTAGGATGGTGAGTTGATGTACAAAGATACTCGTCCCCTTCTTGTTCAGGTGGACCCCATCTCTTCCCAGAGTCCCCCTTCCCAGAAGAGTGTCCATGGTTGAGAAAGCCAAAGCCCTTCTGTTGACACCACCTGCCCAGCCATGCATTCATCTCCAGTGAAGGGCTTAAATCCATGTGCTGTATTATGTAAAAACCTGATATAGGCAGTGTCAGCTTTTCTTATAGGCCCAAAGACCAGAGTTTGGTCAAGAGGCCCAGTAAACAATGAACAATATTAGCTAAGAGAAGCAGAACAAACAAAAGACAACCTTGTTTTTTACTAAGATAAGCTTGGTCAGAAAAATGCCAGGTGGGGAGCAATAATTGGTGCTCTAATCTAAAGCTGCAAACAGACCAAAGGAATGAAAGAAGCCCATTATGTTTGTGTCTTCTCCTCTGGCAGAGGAGGTAGCCATGCTCCTCCACACACCAACCTTGAGTTTATGGAAGAGGTTCAAGCATGTCAGTATGAGATATGGCATCCTCCTCCCCTCCCCAGATACCAGTATCTGCCTTTGGAAGCACAAATGAGCAGTTTGAAAGACACTGTCTATTGCCATATACTTTTCACTGGTTTTCTGCTTTAACCCCCAGGTATGTACCTGTTGCACAATCAGAGGAGCTACTTCATTCCTATGGACGCCAAATCAGAATTCAACAGATATATTTTATACTAACAAACTTTATACATTGTTTAATGTACTAATGGTATGTTACTTGTTAACCTAAAACCATGGGCGGAGACATTATGTAATCTTTGACCATTGGCTACTGTGCTTATCTTGTCTTGCTGCTAAACCTATCCAGGGGCTTGGGACTACCTACCCCATCATTTGCCTCCGCCCATGGAAAATCCATATAATCCACTGTAATCAATTGTTTGGCAGTGTCTCTGAGCCTAATAAGCAAGGTGACACTCTGCCAGCGCTGTGCGTAATAAATCCACGTGCTTGATTCTACACAGTGTCCAGGATATGTGTCCCCTTAGCTGGGCCCTTACCCTCAACAGGGAGGATGGAGCATTCCGTAAAAAGCACATTTCCTATGGCCCTATTCAGTTGACATTGGTCCCCACCAATTTTCCTTTTTACACCACCAGTTCTGTTTGTGATCACTTTCTGTGACTTCTCAGCTCTCTCATATGTCCTCTCACATCTACATTCTATCACCACCGCTTGTACACAGAAAATGTTCTATAACAACTGGAAAATTAATTCCTTGGTGCCCCAGCAATCAGAGGATAAATGAAAGCAAAAAGAAATGCAATTGTTGCCAAAATCCCATGGGAGTCCCTCCCCTAGTATGTAACAGTCCCCAATGCCTTTAGTAGTGTGATTTATTTATTCTCTCTCATTCGAGTTGTCTGAGTTAGCAGTGAAAGAAAGAATAGCTTATCGATGTACAGTGCAATTAAACAAATTCGGGGAAATTTAGACCCATTTCATGATACATTCCACCTGACCTCTCCCTGTCCCCCAGTCCCCTTCTTCCTTTCTTTTCTTGGCCTATTTGTGTATGTCTTTTTCTCAATTACCATTGTTACACCTGCCCTAACATGCTGTGTTTGTGTAATATTGTCTGATTTTGTATTGTCTGGGCTTGCAGCTTTGTTGTAAAGTTGCATAACTGCCTAATTGTATTGGCTAGCCTGTGAAGTGTGCGTTATTTGGTATCATAAACAAGCTTTAAGTCATTCACCTTTTTGTATTTTTCATTTGTTTCTTTATGCAAATAAATAAATGTAATGACAAAACATGTTCTTTCTCCGTGAAAAAAAATTGATATGAAAGATTGGCAAAGAATGGGAAGCAATAACTCCTCCTGAAGTTGAGGAGTGTTTCTGGTTTGGTCTACACTGAATGGTTAGGATGAAACAGATACAGTGAACAGGAGTGTAGCTCCCGTAATGTAGACATGGCCTAAGTCCACCTATGCTAAAGCATGAGAGCCAACAGAGAAATGACACAAATCTATTTCACTTTTTAGATTTCAGTCCATTGTCAAAATTCTCTCTACAGTCCAGGTCAGCTCTCATCCCCATGCCCTGGGAAAACCCTGCCATTTGCAGCTAGTTGTTCACTGCCACAGGCAAAGCATTGATTGGCACTGCCCCATGTGCTCGACTTATAAGATGTGGGATGGACTTGGGGAGATCGGAACTACTGGACAGCCTTCATTGCCACTGGCCACAGTGATCACTAAATTTGTGATGCTCTAATTATGGTAGGGAGGAGAAGGTATGATCTATGTACTCCCATACATGTCCATCCATTCATTTATCCCCATACACATCTTCCATCCATCCACCTATCCCCACATACATCTATCTGCCCACCTATCTCAGGCTATGTCTACACTGCACTTTTGTCAGTGAAAAAAATACCTCCTTGATCGACAAAAGTTTTACCGATGAAAAGCGCCAGTGTGGACGGTGCTTTGTTAGCAGGAGATGCTATCCCTTTGACAAAACTACCACCACTCATTGGGGGGTGGTTTTATTTTGCCACCAGGAGAGCTCTCTCCTGCCGGCAAAGAGCATCTACACGGGACACCTTTCAGCGGCACAGCTGTGCAGTGGTAAGGTATGCAGCGTAGACAGAGCATCAAGAATTATACTGCCGCCCGTCACCATAGTATCTGACCACCTTCTGTATATAATAAATAGCAATAACTAAGTCCCTAGTGTACTTCACGGAGCATCTGGCTCTATTAATTTCCTCCTTAGAATCACAGAATATCATAGAATATCAGGGTTGGAAGGGACCTCAGGAGGGCATCTAGTCCAACCCCCTGCTCAAAGCAGGACCAATCCCCAACTAAATCATCCCAGCCTTCTGGCAAAGGGGTCAGTCATGACAGTCTGAAGGTCTGAACCACAACAGGACACCTGTTGCTGATCCCTTTTTGAGACATGCTGCTCCAGATCAGTGGTTCTTTGCCTAGGTCAGCTCCCCTGACATTTCATATTTACAAATACACATGGTCACTGCACTGCTTGTAAGTTTTCCTTTTGTAATGGAGCTCGGCAGTGTATGAATCATACTGGAGCACAAGCCAGATGTTGTTTTGTCCCTGAACCTCCACAGTGAACACCAGAGGGCCACATTTTGCTGTCAATTACACTGGTGCCCATCTGGAGTAACTCCGGTGAAGGTAATGAAGCCAGTCAAATTAACACTGGTGTAAATGGATAGTCATTCTTTCGTGATGGCCCTGTGATACTACATGTATCACATGCCACCCTGAATTCAGTAATCAAAGATGCCTGAATTTATTAAGAACACCCACTAATTACACTGATATGCCAAAGTAAATTCCAAGTGAATAGCCAGTGCACCTGGTTAGGAGGTTAGGAGTGGTTAGGAGTTGATGGTCCCATAGCATGTGTGTGTTGAGCACCGGGGCTGCATGGATAGAAAGACCAAGACCGCATGTCTTAGGATACTTAGGAACAAGAGGGCAAGTCAGCCTTAGCTCTGAGCTCAATGCTAAATGTTGACATTATTGCTATGGAATATTTAGCGACAGTACGTTCCACTGCAGCACTGACCGCATCTCATACACATCTCCACAGCACACACACAGAGTTTTAATTCTACCTTGCCTAGGGCAAAATCCTTGAGGGCAAGAAAATGAAAGTGCCCATGGAAATGCTCTGAATTTATACCAGCATCGGTAAACTTTGCAAGAGGAATTTTGAGGCCGGCGGCTGATCCAGAATTATCCCCCTTACCACCTCCAGCTCGCCACGGCACTCAGAGTCTGACATTAAAAGTTTCAAGGGGTGGAAATCATGTTCTAATCAGATCCATCTCTGCAAACGCACACCTGAAATGCCAGAGATCCGTGTGTAAACCAAGCGGAACCACCTGATCAACATCGTCTACAGCAAACAGGGAAAGATAAAGAATGAGCTCTCAAAACACACGCTTCTCTTGGGCTGTGTTTCTTATTTACAACACTGTGGTCAGAATGATTTCCTACTTGCGCTGTTGGTGTAAGGTCGATATTGAACGGCAACAGGCCAATGCAGTAAAATTAACCAGGAATAGATTCCTTTTCCAATCAAATACTCACGCCATCATTTAGAGTCTCTTTTCATATATATGATTGGATTTCTGTCACGTCCATGACAAAGCAAAATAAAATGATCACAGACGGTATTTTGCAATCATTTGTTTGCACATACATGAAAGATTCCCCCCAATCAGTTGTGACTTCCTGCTAGGTTACTCGGTGTCCACTGGTTCCTCTAAAGTTCTTAGGAAAGGGATTTCCCCCTCGCTTTAGTGCCTCAATCTGATTTTACCTTCAGGCAGTGTTGTCAATTCTTGTAAATTTCTCACGGTATTGCGTGCTTTTCTTTAAGCCTGGAGTCATATGAATAGCTCGGAATCACAGCTTTCAGGTTTTTTTAAACAAGTAAGTTTCTGGTCCTCGTGATTATAGATAAATGCTGGAAAATCCCAAAAGGTGCAAAATACAGAAGCCAAATAAAAACAATTCTAGATTTATTGTTGCATGTCCTTATGGTCTCCTTCTTTGGGGGGTTAGCACCTGCAGGCAGAGCCCTTGGAATGACAACCCAGGCACAAGCTCAGTAAGTGCAGGACTTGCATTGAATACTCTAAGAAGGTGCAGAGGCAGCTGATGCTGATGACTCCAAGCCCATTAACTTTCTGCCAGGCAGGAAATGCTCCCCCTCTGATCTTCCTGTCAGGGTTAATTCCTGAATCTGGATCATCTCCTCCTGGAGCAGCCACACCCTTTAGGTGCTGTCTGTGGATGTGCTACACACACACACCCAGCCAGTCCCCTGACTTGGTGACACTGCTCTCCCTTGTGAAAAAGACACATCCTTCCTTCTAATCAACAGAACAACCTATGTAAACACAAGCTCCATGCCAACCCGGGATCCCACTACCTCCCTTTGGAAGGAAATGCCATTGGTATAGCCAGGCATGCTTTGCTGCGGTGGAACCTAACAACTTTCTGGCAGCCCAGTCAATGCAGATTACAGCGGCTCTCCATCGCAACGAGTACAGCCTGGCTAATCCCTGGCTGGGAGCTTCTCTACATCAAGATGTCTCCTATCTCATTAGATGTAGTACTTGCAAAATCTGCAGCAAGAACACAAAGCAACGATGGGTTCCCCTGGTCTATTGTTTGAACCATGCGGAATTAGCCAGATAGTTAACATGCCCATTTTGTTTTGCAGTAAGACAGGATCTCTCTGTCTTGCTCAGATTTCACCTGACCCACTACGTCATCCCTCTCGGGAATCAAGTAGGCGCGCGGCAGCAAGAAGGAGTCTCTACAGCCACATCTATCTCAATTCTAGCTGGAATGCAAGATGTCGCATCTGCATTTCCATAAACCTGTGTGTCAAAATCTGCTGGAGAGTGTCTGGGCGTCTATCTGGGCCCATTTTGATAGGTGGGGCAGAGCTTCGTTTCTCAGTGTTCTCATTTATTCTCCCCTCCTCTCTAGAACAAAGGGAAACCCCTCTCATTTAGTGCTGTGCTTTAGAATCGGAGAGTCTGTTGCTAAATTAGCTACCCAGACCCACCTAACTCCTTTTTCTGAAGCACATCATGCTTTCCCAGGCTCCCACCAGCTGGCTCCATAGCGCAGTCTGGTCTGTCATTACTTGCTATACCTGTTACCTGGCCTGGAATTATCCCGTCTATCTTTGAGGGGATTAGAACGTCCTCCCGCAGAGCTACCTGACCTGTCCCAATGGCATCATGCCAGCAAATTACAGCAATGCCTTTTCCAGTCAAAGTGCAGGCTTATCTCTCACATTAAGGTTCGCTCCAGACTGCATCGGACAATCAGTCCCAACCAGTGCCCCCTAATCAGAGTCCACGATAAAATCCCACACCAATTGAAGGTTGTCAGTTTCTACAGTGGTTTGCATTCAGTCTTTGGCCAAAAATCAAGCTGATCCTGTTTCAAAACAAGGTCGAAACAAGCAAATCCCTAAGAAACCCAATACTCTATGTGACTAGATTCCCCTGGCATGCAGTCTGGGACTGTGGGGGGCCAGCTGCGCACCCCTGACTCTCTCCATCCATTACCCCTTGCCCCTGCTTGCTGGGAGCCAATCAAAAAAAAAAAAAAAAAAAGAAGAAGCAACAAGTTACAACAAGCTACAAGCCAGCCAAGCAACAAGCCAAAAAAATAGCCAACAAGCAACTCACAAGACAATTAAGCCAAAAACAAGCCCAATTTCTGCATTTTTTTTGCGGGTTTGGCATGTCTGCTCAGTGGAGGTGCCACACACAGACCTGGCCAGCAAACTAACTTGGTTACAGTATTGTTTTTAAAAAGTGCATGATTTATAAGACAATCTTGTGACCTCGGGGGGGGGGGGGGGGGGGAGGGAGGGGGAGGCCAGGGGCCTGACTTGTGATTTTTTAATGGTAGGGGCTGTCCATACTGCTTCATTTCATGACAATCTGGGCATGTTCCATATGCCTATTCCTGTCACTGGAAAATCCAGAATGAAGCAAAACTGTGTCCACTTTCTATTATGGAATAAGGAGCTCACTGTATGTGGATTTAACAGTGTGTCCCCATAATGATCTTACGGTTACGGACAAGACTGAAACCAAAGGTATGTTTTTCTGACACAAGTGACTCATTAGCCAAGGTATTTCAGCTTCCAAAGATATTAACGGGTGTTCAGCAAAGCCCTTTTGAGACTGTCCACATGCTTCATTTTGTTTGCCAGGTCAATCACAATTAAATAATCTTTTGTTTTACAAAGCAGGCGAAGCTGTGACATGGCGTCTGGAGCCCTCAGAGCAGCGTTATCCCCAGGCAGGGACCAATATTTTCCTTCTGCGCCTTGACTACTGGCTTTGCAAAGAAAAGCTTCAAAATGCAGAAATCTAGAGGCACTGAGCCAGCAGCAGGTTCCAGCTTCCAAGTGCAAGTGTCAAATCTTTTCATGAGGCAAGAGGAGGGGAAAACACTACTACAGCATCGCTAACTCCTGGCTGAGAGCGAAACACCCAGGAGAAAGAAAAGGAGTACTTGTGGCACCTTAGAGACTAACCATTTTATTTGAGCATAAGCTTTCGTGAGCATCCGATGAAGTGAGCTGTAGCTCACGAAAGCTTATGCTCAAATAAATTGGTTAGTCTCTAAGGTGCCACAAGTACTCCTTTTCTTTTTGCGAATACAGACTAACACGGCTGTTACTCTGACACCCAGGAGACTGCACTAAAGGATAAAGGCAGCACTGACACTCTGGAGTTTTAGGGTGGTAAAAATCACAAGGCCAAATTCTGCCCTCCTGATCCAGACCTCCTGTGGACCAACAACGTGCAGCATGAGTATTTTAGGCCCACAGCTGTCTGAACTGCAGACAAATTCTTATTTACGTGACAATCACCATCAGCCAATACCTGGGGCTGAACCAGGGACCTCGGGAGCATGTCAGCACATGCAGAAGAGATTGTAACAGACTCACATCCTTGGTAGATCGGTGAGGCCTATCCCTAGGGCTGCCAACTTTGGTTGGATGAATTCCTGGAGATTTCATTCATTCTTTAATTACTGGAGACTCCAGGACAATCCTGGAGGGCTGGGAACCCTGCCTGCCCCACACACGGCTCAGTAAGTTACATACCCCCAGCCCCACAGAGCCAGGAGTCACACGTGTGTGTCTGAGGGTTGTAAGCTGTCTCACGGCATTCATTTGAGGAATTACTTGGACTGAGTCATGTGCTGGGGACTCTCTGAAGAGCACTGATGGGCCCGTCTGTCCCAGCCTCTGGAAGGAGATGGAGAGAACCAGATGGCAGAATGTGGAGTGGAGGGAAAGCCAGGCCTGGTGTCACGTCCTGGAAAGCAGGCCCGGCTCAGTCCTGCAGCCTCCTGACACTTGTGCTGTGAGTTTGGAGAGTGCGCAGCTGGTTCTGTTGGGAGGGGGCTGGAAGATTTACATAATACAAAGGAGCCGTCCCCACTGCATCTCACTGGAGCGGACAACTAGGAAAAACAGTCAAGCCTTTCTTTGTAGGGTTAGCAAGCGGCTGATTAAAGTGGCTGAGCTGCTCGGCTGAGGGCTTGTCTAGACCTACGGCACTGGTGCACTGGCACTGCTCTGGCGGTTAGTGAAGATGCAACCTATGCTGACGGGAGAAGCACACCCTTTGGTTTAGGTTCTCCACCTCCCCGAGAGGCAGGAGCAAGGTCAGTGGGAGAAGCCCTCCTGTCGCCGGAGCGCTGTCTACACCAGGAGTTTGGTCAGCGTAACCTCATTGCGCAGGGGCGTGGATTTTCCACACCCGTCAGCCACGTAGTTATACTGACAGATGTTTGTAGCATAGACCAGGGCTAAGGCTCCAGCCAGCCCCATCTAATGGGGTAGCCAGAAGCAGCTTTTTCCCCTTCCCAGCCCCAGCAACACACATTTAGCTGCTTCTTGACCCACTTATGGACTTAGCCTCTTGGCAGAGAGAGAGACACCCAGTGCGGGAGCTCGGTTGACTTAACACCGTCTCTGATGGGAGTTCCCTGCAGGAAGGACAGCAGCCTACTTAGCCCATACAGGCCCTCTCACTCTGCTTACAGGAAGCCCATCGCCATCCCGATTGCACAGCAGCTGCTGCCCCTGCCTGGTCTGGGGATGCTGAAAATTACAGATGCCTGTAGCAGCCCATCCCGGGCCAGAGCCCCCTGGGAGCCCACAGAGCCTGATACCTGAAAAGGATTTGGTTTTAGTGGGGCTTGCAGAGGTTGTGGGATTTAACTGAAGGGCGCTTGGAGGCTGTGACAGGCTGGGGGTGGCCATGGCAGGCAAGGGCAGGAGAAGGAAGGGAAGGGCAGTGACACTGGGACATACCCGGGGGGGTCAGGCCGGCTTGTGCAGCCCAGGCTGACGAACGCACCATTGCGTCCTCACCGCTATATCTAGCCAGCGAGCTAGCTCGGATACATCTACACGAGCTGCACACGACACCCTGGCTGCTGCATAGCTGTACCTGTGAACAGCAGACTTGAGTCTTCAGCTTGCTGGGGCGGCGAGACAGATCCAGGCCCGGGGTCAGAAAAAAGAGGGGCAACGGGGTATGATAGCCAGTGAGATCCCTCACTTCCCCAGGAAGCCATTCCCATGTCTCTTTCACACCCTTCCCTCAGGGAACGGTTACTTAATTCAAACACACCCAAAAGGCTGTCTCCCTGGCCAAAGCAGGCTGCCTCGGCCCAGAGCTCATTCCCTTGGCATCTCCCTCTGCCCCTCCAGAGCTGGGACTCTCCCCTTCCTTTAAAGCCCAGCAGATGGGAAGGCAGACAGCCCAAGTGCTGTGAGAGCAGCAGGGGTCAGCACACAAGCAAGGTGTCCCAGTCCTAGAAGGGTTTCTCTGGAGTTTTGAAATATTTTTTTCGCAGCTGGAAAGGGTACTGATCTCTCCACCGGCCTTGTCCACAAAGCCCCGGATATTGAGGGGATGGTACTGCTGGAAACATCTCCATCTGCTGGCAAGAGGGAACTACAATACACACTTGCCCCCTTACCCTCTTCCCCACTGTCCTGCCCCCCACTGTCCTGCCCCCCTCACCTCCTTCCATTCACTTTTCTTTCCAGTTAACCGATCTACTACTACTTACAACAGACGACAATAATAACCCAAGCATCGGGAGCGGCAAAGACTCAAGCTTCTGGGGTTTTAAGTTCATTACTACGTTCTGCGTGTATTGAAGGTCAATGGCAAAGCTCTCCATAAGAAAAGGAAAGCTTTGCTAGATCCCACTATGCAGCGTCGATTTAATTCCAAATACATTTACATTTTAATGCCAATGTCTGGAAATCATCAACTTCTTCAATTACCTGCTGAGATCCAAGTTCAGTGTTTCCATGGGAACAGCAACAGTTAATCACCACAATTAATATTTATATCTTGGTAGCGTCCAGAGGGGCCAATCAGGCCTCATTGTATCAGGTGCTGTACAAATACATAGGAAGGTGTATTTTGTTCTCTCATCCTCTCCCCAGAGGGAGAAGCATGTGGAGTGGAGTGTCTTGTTTTGGAAGACAGAGAGAGAGAGTGTGTGTGTGTTTAATATACATGTTGCTATGGGTTTATGTTAGAGACAGCAGGTCAAAAAATGTACCTTGCACTTCTAGTGGGGGAATGTGATGAGGTTTGGGATGGTCCTTAGTTCTTGGATAGTCTTAGTCTACAATCTCAGATCACCAAATTAAGGCTGAAGAGAGTGCCGCCCTGGATTTGTATAGTAATTGAATCACGTAGCACTGTGAGGCTTCGCCCAAGTAAGTCAAGGCGGCAAATAAGTCAGTGACATGATACCCAGAATTTTTAAAAGAATGAGAGTGTGGGGACCACCTGGAGAATTCTGGGTATCCATCAGGAAGGTGACATGGATTCACAGCCAGCTCTTCCCCTTGTCAAGATGTCTAATTTAGATTCTAAAATCCCACTGTAGTCACCCGGAACCTGATGCAGAGGTCAAACACATGAGCTGGCTTTGAAACGTAGCTGTGACTACGGGGTAATGGAGCAGCTTGGAGACGACCAAGCAGGTGGGGAATGCTTCCAGGCTGGCAGCCTCGTCTTCATCAAGAACCACTTCACTCGCTTGTGTCCTTGAGTTTGAGGTGGTCAAGCTAACTTTGAAACTTGACCTGTTTTTGCAAAGGCTGCAAGTTCCCTGCAGAGCTCAAGAACTTTTAAGTTTAAGCTTAGCTCGGGAGAACCGGCTTCCCACAGAACATGTCAAAACTACTACAGCGTGTTTGCAACCAAGGCACATCCTCAGATAGAGAGAGAAAAAAAGTGAACATTGGGTCTTACCTGTTTCTCCCCATATTGGTAAATATTCATCCTGCTGTATGTCCAGCATGATCTCCAATCCATTGCCTGTCCCACCTTTGACCGTGGTAAGCAGGGGCCGCCCTTCTTCTCCTGAGTTAAACATGTAACATTTCCCATATTTTGTAAACACCTTCGAGAGAGAGAAAAGAGAGAGCTCCATGTAACACACCTCTTCCCAACCCAACCGCGGCTGCAGAGACATGAAAAATGTAAGTGTGGCAGAGCTCCAGAGGAAACAGCTGAAACCAGATCTAATCTGGTTTAATAATTTAGTATGTTAAGTGTGTTCCTCTTTACAGGGGGAAAAAAAGGAGTAGGGTGAGAACAAACAGCGTTTTAAAGGAATGAACAAATGTTTTTGGAAATAGTTCCTCTGACTCACACCATGTCAGCGCTCTAAGAAATAGATACACTTGCAAAGCTTGAGTACATGTTGAACTATAATGTAAGTCCCGTTTCATCCAAGATGTCACAGCAGCACAGCCAGATGCTGCTGGGCTTTCACTACTGCACATTTAGAAGTGGACCCGCTTGCCCTAAATGCAAAAGAATACAAATGGCTGTGTTGGAACCCCGTTTACTCCAAGAGGACTCAGGTGAATCTAGCTGCCAGCTTCCCCCTTATCCTACAGCCTGTGAAATACATGCTTTCATTTAACATGCTTCTTGTTGTTTCTTTCCATCTCCCCACCCACCCCCATGACTCAGAAATAAAAGACCTTTCAAGGCAGACACGCTACTGTTCGAGAGTGGAGAATTTGGCAGGCTAGACTAATTCTCTTTGAAAGCAAAGAGAACTGTTCTGCATTCAACACTTGGCGGTCTGCACATGACAGTTGTTTCTTGGCCCTGAGCCAGCTTTCTGCTGGATTCTTACTCAACAAGGATTCATTCAAGCTAAGCCAAACATCGCACGCCTGGGACCCGTTCACACACACAGCTCCTTTGCCAATGAACACAACAGAATTAAAGCTCTGCTGTCTCAACACACTCTATATCGATACAAAGATGTAACACACTGTTAATCCTACCATTTAAGGCCACAGCAATAACAAGGGGATGGCTTCCTCCAGTCACAGGAAGTTTTCAAGATTTCCCCCATCTTTGTTTAATCAGTGGTTTAGTCTACACCTCATGAATCACCCCTTTTCCATTTAGATCTTGGGGTGGAGGCAAACACTTGAACACAATGATTTGCATTCAGTTGCTTGTAATGTCAATAGAGAAATAACAGGAAGCCACACTCAAATATTTTCACTAGGAAGCATGGCAAGTTTGCTCCACTGTCCCTTGTGGGAAACATATTATTTGAGGTTTGCAGCATTGCCAGCCCCAAGAATCAAAAACCATGAATCAAGTCCCCAAACATCACAAGATTGGCTTAAAAAAATCACAAGATTAAAAACGTAATAAATATCGGGTTCTATTTGCCTTCTGGGGCTGGAATATTTAGAGGTCATGGCTTTAAGGGCTTATTTGCAGCCATGAGGGCCAAAAACACACTGTGAAAAAAAAGCCAAGATTCTTATACAGTCACAAGATTTCAGCAGTTGGGACTCTACCCTCTCCCCCTTCCCCCCACCAAATACCATAAGTCTCACAACAAAATCATGAGACTTGGCAACACTGTGCCCACGCGGACTCACCTGGCTGCTGGGTTATTCTTGAAAACATTTGTAAATCCCCAAAACAACATATATTTTTAGCAGTGATGAGTATTCATCTGAACATCAGTACTGGAAAATGCAACATTTGCTACTCACTATTCAGAGTTTTCCAATTTCAAAAGCTCCAGTCCTCCAATCAGAGAGCAGTTTACTCTTCATTCATAACAACCAATCATAGCAAACAGATCACATGAACAAACGACAAGCTAATTGTGATTCCATTTAATGATGCAGCAAATACTCACAAACAACAAGTGCGTTCGCTGGGATCAAATTATCACACAAATGATTCATAAACCTAAACAAAGGCCAGATTCATCTGCTAATTTATGTCCAACAAATAATCTGATCATTTCTACATGCCCAATGCAACTATGACCCATCACTGCAGGAACAAGTGAAAAGAGAATGCTGGGAAGGGACAAAAGAGTGTATTCCAATGGAGCTATCCAATAGAGCAAAGGGAGCACAGAAAAAATAAAGCATTTGCAAAAATGTCCTTTTAAAATTTCTTTCCTCCAAAGTGAAAATCTCTCTTTAATATGTGACCAACCGATTAAACTCTCCAGATCTAGAAGGTTAATCTTAACCAACTAGTGACTTGGTCTAGGTTTATCCAGAGATGTTCTACATACAGAGGTGACATTTTCTAATTAGCATGGTTTAACATGAAGCAAGAAGAAAACCTATATTAATGCAAATCATAGGAAATCAGGAAGGTTTATATTAAAGGCAGCAGAATATTCTATTTAATGAACAAGGACTGAGGTCACGTCTACACTACAGACAGTCTATTGGTTACTCTTTCTTGCCACTTCCCTATTCAGGAGCAGCAAATTGTATAGCTTTCTTCCAAAACTCATAACTGTACACCTGACTGTCCTGCAAATTGGTCTCTTTAACGTCTGCTAATATCCAGTCCATGTACTAGTCTTTGACCTGACCCTTTGTCAAGGTTCCTTCTACACTCTGAACTCTAGGGTACAGATGTGGGGACCTGCATGAAAGATCCCCTAAGCTTATTCTTACCAGCTTAGGTTAAAAACTTCCCCAAGGTACAAACTTTGCCTTGTCCATGAACCCTATGCTGCCACCACCAAGCATGTTAAATAAAGAACAGGGAAAGAGCCCACTTGGAGACGTCTTCCCCTCTAAAATATCCCCCCAAGCCCTACACCCCCTTTCCTGGGAAGGGCTTGATGAAAATCCTCACCAATTTGCATAGGTGAACACAGACCCAAACCCTTGGATCTTAAGAACAATGAAAAAGCAATCAGGATCTTAAAAGAAGAATTTTAATTAAAGAAAAGTAAAAGAAACACCTCTGTAAAATCAGGATGGTAAATACGTCACAGGGTAATCAGATTCAAAACATAGAGAATCCCTCTAGGCAAAACCTTAAGTTACAAAAAGACACAAAAACAGGAATATACATTCCCTCCAGCACAGCTTATTTTATCAGCCATTAAACAAAAGAAAATCTAACACATTTTCTAGCTAGATTACTTTTACTAACTTAACAGGAGTTGTAAGGCTTGCATTTCTGATCTGTTCCAGGCAAAAGCATCTCACAGACAGACAAACGCTTTGTTCCCCCCCGCCTCCAGATCTGAAAGTATCTTGTCCCCTCTTTGGTCATTTTGGGTCAGGTGCCAGCAAGGTTACCTTAGCTTCTTAACCCTTTACAGGTGAAAGGGTTTTGCCTCTGGCCAGGAGGGATTTTATAGCACTGTATACAGAAAATTGGTTACCCTTCCCTTTATATTTATGACATCCTTGGTCATCTTCCATCCATGATCATTGCAAGGGTCATCCTACCAATATAACTCTCAGGTCTCCGCTGGTAGCCTACCCTCTCTCAACATGTCTTCAATTAGGGCAACCCACATTGGGCCCCTCAAAATTTCATCTGGTTCGCTATCACTGAGCGTCCAACCATTTGACCCCCTCAACATCTTCATTCCCGTGGTGGAAAGCACACTGATTTCTTTTTTTGTGTCTGGCCTAGTCTCTGTTCCATAGATTACGATGGGTCAAGTTACAATTTTGTACACTCTACCATTTAACTTTATTGGCAATTTTTTATCACAGAGAAGTGGGGTCAGCTCCCACAACATGCACCAATGGGTTTAGTACAATGCTGGGCATCACTCAGGAGGGCACCACTGTCAACAACCATTGATCTTTGGTATTTACATTCACTCCTCTAAGCTCTCTGCCTGTGATATCCTTTATTCTATGAGGGGGCGGGGTCATATCATCTTGTTGGTGCCCAGTTCCCTCAGCCTCTCCTCATAAGTCACGTGTCCCAGTCCCCTAATCATTTTTGTTGCCCTCCGCTAGACATTTTCCAATTTTTCCACATCCTTCCTGTAGTGTGAGGCGCCAAACTGGACACAGTACTCCAGATGAGGCCTCACCAATGTTGAATAGAGGGGAACGATCACATCCCTCGATCTGCTGGCAATGCCCCTACTTTACATCCCAAAATGCCATTGGCCTTCTTGGCAACAAGGGCACACTGTTGACTCATATCCAGCTTCTTGTCCACTGTCACCCCTAGGTCCTTCTCTGCAGAACTGCTGCCTAGCCATTCAGTCCCTAGTCTGCAGCGGTGCATTGGTTCTTCCGTCCTAAGTGCAGGACTCTGCACTTGTCCTGGTTGAACATCATCAGATTTCTTTTGGCCCAATCCTCTAATTTGTCTAGGGCCCTCTGTATCCTATCCCTACCCTCCAGCATATCTACCTCTCCTCCCAGTTTAGTGTCATCTGCAAACTTGCTGAGGATGCAATCCATACCATCCTCCAGATCATTTATGAAGATATTGAACAAAACCGGCCCCAGGACCGACCTTTGGGGCACTCCACTTGATACCGGCTGCCAACTAGACATGGAGCCATTGATCACTACCCGTTGAGCCCGACAATCTAGCCAACTTTCTATCTACCTTATAGTCCATTCATCTAGCCTGTACTTCTTTAACTTGCTGGCAAGAATACTGTGGGATACCGTGTCAAAAGCTTTGCTAAAGTCAAGGAACAACACGTCCACCGCTGTCTCCTCATCCACAGAGCCAGTTATCTTGTCATAGAAGGCAATTAGATTAGTCAGGCATGACTTGCCCTTGGTGAATCCATGCTGACTGTTCCTGATCACTTTCCTCTCCTCTAAGTGCTTCAGAATTGATTCCTTGAGGACCTGCTCCATGATTTTTCCAGGGACTGAGGTGAGGCTGACTGGCCTGTAGTTCCCAGGATCCTTCTTGTTCCCTTTTTTAAAGATGGGCACTACATTAGCCTTTTTCCAGTCGTCCCCAGGACCTCCCCTGATCGCCATGAGTTTTCAAAGATAAACTACCTCCCAACCTCCTTATGCACCAACCAGAGAATACAATCCCGCCCCCTACCTCCCTATACACCAACCAGAGAATACGATCCCGCCCGCTACCTTCTTATGCACCAACCAGAGAATATGACCCTGCCCCCACCTCCCTATGCACCAACCAGAGAATACAATCCCACCCCCAACCCCTCTATGCACCAACCCGAGAATTTAACCCCGCCACTTATCTCCCTGTGCATGAACCAGAGAATATGAATCTGCCCCCTTTCTAACGCCCTAATTCCTTATGCACCGCCCCCACCCCATCTCACTATGCAGCAGCCCCGCTGTCTACCACCCTGTGCATCAACCAGAGAATACAACCCCACCCATACCTCATTATGCAGCAACCAGAGAATATGACCTCACCTCACTTCCCCAGAATAGGACCACACTGCCCACCTCTCTACAAGCCCATTCTGGTAATACACCCTTCCCCCCGCCCACCTCCCACTAAGAGAATATATGCCAACTCTCTCACGGCTCCACAGGCCCTACAGAGAACACAACCCCTACCCCTGCCACTCCTGTCCTTAAAAACACACACATCAAGTTTAAGTTCAACTCTAATGTGCCAACAACAATTAACACAGAGGTTGGCCATGCTGTGAGCCCTGTTAGCTGGCACAACAGTTAATGTCATCACCTAGAGTGGAATAACTGCTGGATTTTGTGATGGTCCGTACCAGCTCTTTGGGGTACCCAGGGGGAACTCTCTACACTGACAGCACCATGTCCTATGCTGAGGAAGAAACTCCACTATCCTGCTTCCATTACAGTGCTTCACGCAGGTCCAGCAGAGCCTGGAGAAGTGAGGCTTGTTTGGCAACTGGGCTATACAACCTGCAGACCTTGCCTGAGTATGGCCTGGGCTGGGAAGCCCCGAGACTGGCCAGGTAGGTCTAAAACAGGGGTGAGGAACCTT
Source organism: Chelonia mydas (assembly GCF_015237465.2). NCBI lineage: Eukaryota > Metazoa > Chordata > Testudines > Cheloniidae > Chelonia > Chelonia mydas. Next base: position 4,169,067 of record NC_057860.1, read on the forward strand.
TTTTCTATCAGGGGCCACTGACCCACAGAAAAAATCAGTCACGGGCCACACAGCCCCGTGGGGGGCGCAGAGGCTCAGGCCTTCCCCTAGGCTCTGGGATGGGGCCAGAAATGAGGGGTTCAGGGTGAAGGAGGGGGCTCTGGGCTGGGTCAGGGGGTTGGGGTGTGGGAGGGGGTGAGGGGTCTGGCTGGGGGTGTGGGATCTGGGGTGGGGCTCAGGCAGGAGGTTGGGGTGCAAGAGGGGGATCCAGTCTGGGGCAGGGGGTTGGGGTGCGGAAGGTGGTTTGTGGTGTGGGCTCTGGGAGGGAGTTTGGGTGCAGGATGGGGCTCAGGGCTGGGGCAGGGGGTTGAGATGCGGGTGGGGGTGCAGTGTCTGGGAGGGAGTTAGGGTGAAGGAGGGGGTTCCAACCTGGGGCAGGAGGTTCAGGGTGTGGGCTCTAGTCGGGCGGCGCTTATCTCAGGCAGCTCCTGGTCAGTGGCACGGTAGGGCTAAGGCCCTGCCTGCCCTGGCTCCACGCTGCTCCCAGAAGCAGCTGCCATGTCCTGCTCCTAGGAGGAGGGGCCAGGGGATTCTGCACAATGCGCACTGCCCACACCCATAGGGGCCATCCTCGCAGCTCCCATTAGCTGTGGTTCCCGGCCAATGGGAGCTATGGAGCCGGCACTGGGGGCGGGGGCAGCGAGCGGAGCTTCCCTGATCACCCTTGCTCCTAGGGGCCACAGGGACATGATGGTGGCTTCCGGGAGCTGCACAGAGCCAACTGGACTTTTAACAGCCTGGCAACCCCAGCTTCCCCCTGCAGCGGGGCGAGCTGCGTGTTTGCGGCTCCAGCCCCATTGCGGGGTAGCTGAGGGTCAAAGCTTCTGGCCCGCAGCGAGGAGACTTACCATGGGCCGGATGAAATGAAGCAGTGGGCCGCATTTGGCCCTCGGGTTCCCCACCCCTGGTCTAAAATAAAGACTCAGGGGCCAGTCTGAGACTGTGGAATAACTCCCACAGACGCTAAGGACCATCCCAGACTTCCCCACCCCCCTCTCCGAGTGTGCAGGGCACTTCTTCCCACCGCCTTCACCAACAGACACACAGAGCAGCGTGGGCATAGAGTAAAATTCTGCCAAAACAAAATATAGCACTGCACAGACAATTCTCCCCCGGGCAGAGGCTGGGGGAGAGAATGGACCACACGTGACTGAGGTCAGTCACGTTGCTTACTGCAGGACTGGAAGGCATTCAGATACTACAGCCGTGAGGGCAGCATAGGAACCTGAACAGAACACGGGGCTTGAGTCTCTATCCACAAACTTAACTGGTGAGGCCATCACTTCCCTACAAACTGTCCAAGAAGCGATCAACCTTTATTTATAATAGCAGTTAAAGAACCATTGCCAAATCTAGGCACACTAAAATCTATATACCCTCGAGTAACTACACATGGAACAGAGCTGCAGTCTTCCTGCATTTCCTGTCTGTCTTCTGAATGATGGTTTGGAGGATAGTTTTCAGTGGAATCTCTCCTTTTCATACTGGGTTCCTTACACTCTGACATTATGCTGAGCAATGGTCAGAGTACACGGAACCCTAAAAGAGATGATTTAATCTGGGTTTGTTTGAAGGGGATTTTTCGGAGAAAGGGGGTATGTTTTTGCTAACATCTTCCTGAGTGTGGCAGTGGTACTTTTAACTTTAAACAAACAACAACAACAACAACAACAAAAGACAAGTGCAGACCAGGAAAACGACAAACACGTACCCTGAAAGACATCTATAAAATGCCAAATTTTTCAGTGATGGATCACTTCTGACAGCTCATCTGAAAATCCATGTTAAAGTCCAAAGACAAACATGCTCTAAATTTGTGAAATGGTATTTAAGTAACACAATGACCCTTCTTACTTGGTGCCTAGAGGAAAAAAATGTGTGTTCAGTGAAATTAAAATGCAGGTTATAGATGTCTCCAAGATGCTGCAATTTATGACTCAAAACACAATTATTTCTAGTGCCTAGAGAGAAAGATATAGATCCTGCTGAATGTCAAACCAAACCAATATTCCAAACCAGCTTCATATTCAAGACATGATTAAACCCGATCAGAATAATAGAATAAAAGGTACTTTACCGTTTATAACAAGTCTATATGGGACAGAGATGTTGCCTGATAATCAATTATGGTTTTAGTATATAGAAAAATTATAGTAAAAGCAGAAGTCTGTAAATAACTTTTTAAAACCCATACAAAAAATGTGGAAGGGAGTCCACCTAGAAGACAAAATGTTATCATAGAATCATAGTCTTTAAGGTCCGAAGGGACCATTATGATTGTCTAGTCCGACCTCCTGCACAACGCAGGCCACAGAATCTCACCCACCAACTCCTGTAACAAACCCCTAACTTATGCCTGAGCTACTGAAGTCCTCAAATCATGGTTTAATGACTTCAAGGTGCAGAGAATCCTCCAGCAAGTGACCCGTGCCCCATGCTGCAGAGGAAGGCAAAAAACCCCCAGGGTCTCTGCCAATCTGCCCTGGGGGAAAATTCCTTCCTGACCCCAAATATGGTGATCAGCTAAACCCTGAGCATGTGGACAAGATTCACCAGCCAGATACCCAGGAAAGAATTCTCTGCAGTAACTCAGATCCCACCCCATCTAACATCCCATCACAGGCCATTGGGCATATCTACCGCTAGTAGTCGAAGATCAATTAATTGCCAAAATTAGGCTATCCCATCATATCATCTCCTCCATAAACTTATCAAGCTTTGTCTTAAAGCCAGATATGTCTTTTGACCCCACTGCTTCCCTTGGAAGGCTGTTCCAGAACTTCACTCCTCTAATGGTTAGAAGCCTTCGTCTAATTTCAAGTCTAAACTTCCTGATGGCCACTTTATATCCATTTGTTCTTGTGTCCACATTGGTACTGAGTTTAAATAATTCTTCTCCCTCCATGGTATTTATCCCTCTGATATATTTACAGATAGCAATCAGATTTCCTCTCAGCCTTCTTTTAGTTAGGCTAAACAAGCCAAGCTCCTTGAGTCTCTTTTCATAAGACAGATTTTCCATTCCTCGGATCATCCTAGTAGTCCTTCTCTGTACCTGTTCCAGTTTGAATTCATCCTTCTTAAACATGGGAGACCAGAACTGCACACAGTATTCCAGGTGAGGTCTCACCAGTGCCTTGTATAACGGTGCTAACACCTCCTTATCTCTACTGGAAATACCTCTCCTGATGCATCCCAAGACCGCATTAGCTTTTTTCACGGTCATATCACATTGGCGGCTCATAGTCATCCTGTGATCAACCAATTACTCCGAGGTCCTTTTCCTCCTCCGTTACTTCTAATTGATGCGTCCCCAGCTTATAACTAAAATTCTTGTTATTAATCCCTAAATGCATGACCTTGCACTTCTCACTATTAAATTTCATCCTATTACTATTACTCCAGTTTACAAGGTCATCCAGCTCTTCCTGTAATGATATCCCGGTCCTTCTCTGTATTGGCAATACCTCCCCGCTTTGTGTCATCCGCAAACTTTATTAGCACATTCCTTGCTTTTTGTGCCAAGGTCAGTAATAAAAAGATTAAATAAGATTGGTCCCAAAACCGATCCCTGACGAACTCCACTAGTAACCTCCTTCCAGTCTGACAGTTCACCTTTGAGTGTGACCCGCTGTAGTCTCCCCTTTAAACCAGTTCCTTATCCACCTTTCAATTTTCACATTGATCCCCATCTTTTCCAATTTAGCTAATAATTCTCCATGTGGAACCGTATCAAATGCCTTACTGAAATTGAGGTAAATTAGATCCACTGCATTTCCTTTGTCTAAAAAATCTGTTACCTTCTCAAAGAAGGAGATCAGGTTGGTTTGCCATGATCTACCGTTTGTAAAACCATGTTGTATTTTGTCCCATTTACCATTGACCTCAATGTCCTTAACTACTTTCTCCTTCAAAATTTTTTCCAAGACCTTGCATATTACAGATGTCAAACTAACAGGCCTGTAGTTACCTGGATCACTTTTTTTACCTCTTTTAAAAATAGGACCTATATTAGCAATTCTCCAGTCATACAGTACAACCCCTTAGTTTACAGATTGACTAAAAATTCTTGCTAATGGGCTTGCAATTTCATGTTCCAGTTCCTTTAATATTCTTGGTTAAAGATTATCCAGGCCCCCCGATTTAGTCCCATTAAGCTGTTCAAGATTGGCTTCTACCTCGGATGTGGTAATATCTACCTCCATATCCTCATTCCCATTTGTCGTCCTACCATTATCCCTAAGCTCCTCATTAGCCTCATTAAAGACTGAGGAAAAGTATTTGTTTAGATATTGGGCCATGCCTAAATTATCCTTAACCTCCACTCCATCCTCAGTGTTTAGCGGTCCCACTTCTTCTTTCTTTGTTTTCTTCTTATTTATATGGCTATAGAACCTTTTACTATTGCTTTTAATTCCCTTTGCAAGGTCCAATTCTACTTGACTTTTGGCCTCTCTCACTTTATCCCTACATATTCTGACCTCAGTAAGATAGCTTTCCTTGCTAATCCTTCCCATCTTCCACTCCTTGTAGGCTTTCTGCTTTTTTTTAATCACCTCTCTGAGATAGGTTTCAGAGTAGCAACTGTGTTAGTCTGTATCCGCAAAAAGAAAAGGAGGACTTGTGGCACCTTAGAGACTAACACATTTATTTGAGCATAAGCTTTCATGAGCTACAGCTCACTTCATCGGATGCATTCTGAGATACTTCCTCATCCAGCTTGGTCTACAACTCCTGCCTATGAATTTTTTCCCCTTTCTTGGGATGCAGGCTTCTGATAGTTACTGCAACTTTGACTTTAAGTAATTCCAGGCCTCCTTCACCTTTAGATCCACAAGTTTGTCAGTCCAATCCACTTCCCTAACTAATTTCCTTAATTTTTTAAAGTTAGCATTTTTGAAATCAAAAACCCGAGTCACAGATCTATTTTTGTTTATCCTTCCATTTAGTTTGAACTGCCTTAGCTCATGATCGCTCAAACCAAGGTTTTCCTCTACAATCATTTCTTCTATGAGGTGCTCGCTGCTCACCAAAACCAAAACTAAAATGGCATCCTTTCTTGTTGGCCCAGCAACTATTTGGTGAAGGAATCCATCAGCTATCGCATCCAGGAAAATCTGAGCCCTATTATTATTACTAGCACTCATCCTCCAGTCTATATCTGGGAAGTTAAAGCCTCCCATGGTCACACAATTCCCATTAGTATTTATTTCTTTAAAAACATTAAAGAGGTCTCTATCCATATCCACATCGGATCCTGGCAGTCTATAGCACACCCCAAGCACTATCCCAGGGGAGAGGCTAGTAGTTTTCTCCCCCAATGTGATTTTTGCCCAGACGGATTCTGTCTTATCCATTCCATCACTTCTTATTTCTTCACAGTCTACCTCATTGATAGACAATGCTACTCCACCACCTTTGCCTTTATTTCTGTCTTTCCTAAACAGCACATACCCTTCAATACCTGTACTCAAGTCATGACGACTATTCCACCATGTTTCTGTTATCCCTAGAATATCTGGTTTCACTTCCTGCACCAGTAGCTCTAGTTCCTCCATTTTGTTACCTAGGTTCCTCGCATTAGTGTACAAACATCTTAATTTTTGCAGTTTGGCTTCACTCACATTCTTTACCCAATTGGCAACAGACATTCTACCACCAATATTACCTATTAGATTGGTATGTATACTGCCCTTCTGCCTTATGTCCATTCTCCTACCCACGGCTGTATCCTTTCTTACTTCGTTTTCTTCCCTCTCAAAGAGAATAACTGGTGTGGAGATTACCTGGACATCTCCCAACCATCTCCCCTGAATTCGTAGTTTAAAGCTCTCTTGATCAGTTGTGCCATCCTCCATCCTAGAAGTCCCTCCTTACTCAGGTGAAGTCCATCCCGAGAGAACAGTCCTCTGTCTATGAATGCTTCCCAGTGGCCAGACATCCCAAAGCCCTCCTTATAGCACCACTGCCTGAGCCATCTGTTGAGCATTATAATCTTGTCACAACTTGGTTGCCCTTCTCTAGGAACAGGCAGAATCCCTCTGAAGATCACCTGAGCCTCGATTTCCTTTAGCGTCTTCCCCAGCCTGGCATAGTCTCCCTTGATACTTTCCAGCGAGAATCTAGCCGTATCATTTGTTCCCACATGAAGGATAATCAGTGGATTCTTTCCCGCTCCCTTTAGGATCTTCTTCAGCCTCAGGTCCACATCCCGTATCTTAGCACCCGGCAGACAGCACACCCTTCTGTTCTCTGGATCAGCTCTTGTTACAGGCCTGTCTATTCTTCTCAGTAAGGAATCCCCAGTCACGTAGACCTGCCTTTTGCTGGCGATGGTGCAATTCTCCAGTATATCTCCTGTTTCCTCTGGCTGCAAGTCTTCTCAATTCCTATTGTCCCTTGCAATCCTCTGCAACCCATCCCGTATCCTCCTGGGGCTCATATTTGGTGTTATCTCCATTGACTCTTGCCCTCTTCCAATAGGACTATCTGCTCTTCTCTTTTTCCTTGCCTTCTCATCTTCAGTGACCACCTGCTGAGCCCCTTCTTCATTTTCCAACTCCCCAAACCTGTTCCTGAGCTCTATTTCTCCTTCACTGCCCTGTCTTTTCCTCTGCCTGGTTCTCTTAGTCACATGCTTCCACTGTCCACTTTCCTCACCCAGCAGTATCCCCTCAGAGTTCTTCGGTCCGGCTTCCATCTGCAAGTCTGAGCTTTTCCCTTCAGCCTCCTCATGTCTTTGCTCCATCATCCACTTGAACCCCCTTCTAAACTCAACTAGAGTCTCCACCCGCATCTCCAATAGTAGGATCTTCTCTTCCATCAACTCTGTCATAAATATAAAGGAAAGGGTAAACCCCTTTAAAATCCCTCCTGGCCAGAGGAAAAATCCTCTCACCTGTAAAGGGTTAAGAAGCTAAAGGTAACCTCGCTGGCACCTGACCAAAATGACCAATGAGGAGACAAGATACTTTCAAAAGCTGGGAGGAGGGAGAGAAACAAAGGGTCTGTGTCTGTCTGTATGCTGCTTTTGCCGGGGATAGACCCGGAATGGAGTCTTAGAACTTTAGTAAGTAATCTAGCTAGGTATGTGTTAGATTATGATTTCTTTAAATGGCTGAGAAAAGAACTGTGCTGAATAGAATGACTATTCCTGTCTGTGTGTCCTTTTTGTAACTTAAGGTTTTGCCTAGAGGGATTCTCTATGTTTTGAATCTAATTACCCTGTAAGGTATCAACCATCCTGATTTTACAGAGGGGATTTCTTTACTTCTATTAAAAGTCTTCTTGTAAGAAAACTGAATGCTTTTTCATTGTTCTCAGATCCAAGGGTTTGGGTCTGTGGTCACCTATGCAAATTGGTGAGGATTTTTACCAAACCTTTCCCAGGAAGTGGGGTGCAAGGATTGGGAGGATTTTGGGGGGAAAGACGTGTCCAAACTACGTTTCCCAGTGAACCCAGTTAGAGTTTGGTGGTGGCAGTGGAGATCCAGGGACAAAGGATAAAATTAATTTGTACCTTGGGGAAGTTTTAACCTAAGCTGGTGAAAGTAAGCTTAGGAGATTTTTCATGCAGGTCCCCACATCTGTACCCTAGAGTTCAGAGTGGGGGGAGGGAACCTTGACAAGCTCTATCAGGCGGCACTTCATGCAGATGAAATTATTTTCAGGTACCCCCTCCAGGATCATGTACATGCCAGAGCTTCTTCATCCAGTCATCTTCATTGTGTCTTCCACTACTTGGGTCACTACCACTGCTGCCTCTGTGTCCTTTAGCATGAACAACAAGCACGAAAACACTACCAGAACACCATACACCCCCTTCACTAGCCTGTCTGTTCCTTTGCCTGGCTCTTAATCTTCCCCCCAAACTCCCCTTTCAAACTCCCCTGTTTACAGCTCTGTTTGCTGGCTCCTGGCTTTATCTGATGGATAAAGATATTATCCATTTAAAAGAGGGTGAATTAGTATGTCTACCAACCATCTTCCCCAGGAGGCAGGGATCCAAAGACTGGCAGACATCTATTGTCCTAGCTACTTTCCAAAGGAGGTTTTGAGGGTAAGACTGGAGACAGGAAAATGTGGGAACCTTTCAGAACTCTAGAGGAGGGCATGTTAGCAGAATGATGGATAGATAAACACTGCGTGGGGAACTGAGATCAGTTAGTTTCCTCCAGATGATATGATAACAGCCTTTAGCACTGTGGAGATGAGCTAGCTGAAAGGCCTGAAAGACCTGCTGGGTGGGTGATGAAAAGGAGAAAGATCTTTTTTTCTCACTTTGTAAATAAATCTTTTTAAAGTCAATTATTTGATTTCTGGATTGTTGGTCGAGTGATTTCCCGCAGATGGGCCCAAAACTGTTGGCCTCTATGGAGAGGTGGTGAAGGGTAAGCAGCGAGGCTGGTCGAAAATTTCCCATCAACACTGTTTTTTGAAGGAAAATTGGTTTTCACCAAAACTTTTTCTTTTTTTTTGCTAAAAGTGCCTGCTCCCACAGATTATTATTATTTTGTAAAAAGCAAAGCATCCCAAAACTGAAATATTTCCATTTGGATATCACACCGTGGTGCCCTATGGGAGCTGTAGTTCAGTTTCCTCATGTGTCTGTTCTCCTCTATAGGCTAGGCTCCCCACCTGGACTACATGTCCCATGATGCATAATAGCTAGGTACTCCCATGATGCAACTACATCTGCCCACCATGAGTGGAGACCATAGTGTACCATGGGAGATGTAGTCTGACGAGGGAGTCTGGCCTATAAAGGAGATTGGAACATTAGGCACTGGAACTATAACTCCTATGAGTCACCTGGGAAGAATTTCCAAATCAAAATACTTTGGCTTTCAATCTTTTGCCAAAAGTCAATTTTTTCAGTGGGAAATTTTGATGGAAACTATTTTTTGGTTTGTTTTTGTGGAAATTTTCCATGACAAAAAAAATCTCATTTTCTGACCAGCTCTAATAAAGAGTTTATGGAGTCTCAACCCCCTTTCGACATCTTAGTCAAAGGGACACAGACAGAGGTTTCTCTGCCATTAAGGCATCTTCAGAAGAAGCTGAAGGAGCCAAAGGAGGAATCCAGAACTGATGGGGGATGAGTGACAATCCATATGACATCATGAATAAGGAAGAAGAGAAGTTCAGCAAGAAATAGGACTGTGTTTCTGCACTGTTGATGGTAGCAGAAATCACAGCTCAACATGTTCTCATGGCTCCAAGACCTTTCCATAAGTATCCACAGAGCAGAGGGTAGCATTGAGCCTTTTCGTTATTTCAGTCAAAGTGCTGGGAAAGGCACAGTCCACTTAGCACTATAGAAACACATCACAAGGCTATCGGATCCATTTGTTCACACAGTCTAGCAGGAGATATTGGTGCATTACTTAAAACAAAACAGCAGCTATGAACAGCAAATCCCCGCTGATACCGACAATAAACAGGTTTGTGAATTCTTAAATGGCAGAGAGAGGTCCATTTCCTAAAGAGATGAGCATTTCTTGTGACAGCGTGGTGTGCAATCTCTCAAGGCTTACAGATCACTGTACAGGCACCAAGCTGGCATATAGGACCAGATCATCCCTCGATTTTAGAGCGCAAGGGAGAAACAAAACAAAAACCTACCAATGTGACACATGCCATCATGTGCCAGCAATGCCCCTCTGCCATGTATACTGGCCAAACTGGACAGTCTCTATGCAAAAACATAAATGGACACAAATCTGACATCAGGAATTATAAACATTCAAAAACCAGTCGGCGAACACTTCAATCTCCCTGGTCACTCAATAACAGACATAAAAGTGGCAATTCTTCAACAACAAAAATTCAAAAACAAACTCCAATGTGAAAGTGCAGAACTGGAATTAATTTGCAAACTGGACACCATCAAATTAGGCCTGAATAAAGACTGGGAGTGGTGGGGTCATTACAAAACGTAATTTCCACCATACTAATTTCCCGCTACTGTTACTCACACCTTCTTGTAAACTGTTTGAAATGGGCCACTCTCATTACCACTTCAAAAGTAATTTTTCCTCCCAGTACCCCCATTGAATTGTCTCATTAGACTGACCTCCTACTTCGTAAGGCAACTCCCATCTTTTCATGTACTCTGTATATATACCTGCTACTGTATTTTCCACTCCATGCATCTGATGAAGTGGGTTTTAGCCCATGAAAGCTTATGCCCAAATAAATTTGTTAGTCTCTAAGGTGCCACAAGGACTCCTCGTTGTTTCTGTAAAATCACTAAGGACTTTACTGTTGGTTTTACATGGAAGGGTGCTGCAGTGATGGGCAGCAGTATAAATTCCTAAGGGTTCATTGACACTGTGAGAGTAGACCTGCAGCATGGCCAGGGCTGGCTTCTGGCTCGGGCTGCCGGGCTATACAATGGGAGTGTAGACATTCAGCCAGAGACCCCACAATGGGGGAGGATGTCTGTGCCCGGTTTGAGCCCAAATACATATGCTGCTATTTTTAGCCCCACGCCCTGGCTCTGAGACTTGGTGCCGCAGGTGTTTTATCACATTGTAGACATGCCTCAAGATAGACAGCCTGGTGTAGAAAACTGGTGTAAATTTGGCCCACGGGCATGGAAAGGGAGCAGCAGAGCCAAACAAGCATCTTCCCCCAAGCCTGCGGACACCTCTGCAGGCACACAATGTATGTTCAGGCGGTCAGACTTCTGGAGGAGGCGGGATGGTTCCAAGGGCAAGCTGCTTTGTGCGGCATCAACCTACGGCAAACTCGGAGTGACACCCACATGTTCAGCAACCCCTCCCGCTCTGCACCACCGTGCATGGGAAGGGGACATGGCCCAGGTCGAAGAGATCAGCTAGTGGCAGTGGCATGGCGTCTCAGCGAGCCACGCTACACAGCAGTGTTGCAGACAGGGGTGAAAGTAAAATGTAGCTCTTACCGGCATAGGACTGCTCTGGCCTCCCCGGAAGGGGCGGGGCCTTGATTGGAAGGGGCGGGGCTGGGGGGATCAGTGTCCCCCAGCCAGTCCATCTGCGCTCCCTGGCTCGTGCCGCCCGGGGTTCCAGCAGTGGTTTATAGGGCCCAGGGTTCCAGCTGGTGCTGCCACAGTAGCGGCCAGAGCCCCAGCCCCTTTCAAATTGCGGCCCCAGGGCAGCTACTTCTTTCCCCCTCCCCCACCGTCGGCAGCTGGGGGCAAAAGGGGTAGGATGTTAAAGCACTGCCGCGGCAGCACTTTAACGTCGCTGCCCCCTCTGCAACCCCCATCGGCAGCCCTGCCAGGTCGTCGCTGCCCCTTTTGTGCCTCCCCATTAGTGGTCCTGCTGGTAGGGACCTGGCAGGGCCGCTGATGGGGGGGGGGCATAAGGGGCAGTGACTTTAAAGTCAGCGGTACAGGCAGGTACTGGCAGCTACCTTTTACTGGTACGCTGTACTGTCCCTACTCCCTTACTTTCACCCCTGGTTGCAGAACAGCACAGAGGTTCTGGCTCTCAGCGGTGTCCCTGGCAGGCAAATCCTGCAGACCCCAAGACGTACCACTCACCCCACCCCCTCCGTCGGCCTGGTTGCAGAGAGGTGGTAGGATTAACCTTAATTTTCCACAATCATTCCTGGGGAGGGATGGCACAGCAAACTCTGGGCCACTTAGTTCAAAAGGCCACAGAACTGCCAGTTGAACTCTGGCCTAAATATTCAAAAGAGATTTTGGGTGTCCATCCTGAAAGACAATAATGCAATATTACATACCCAGCCTCGTTCAGGACAAAAAGCACGGATAGAGTGCTAGGCACGGCAGTTGGTAAATCTTAATATACACCGCCTAGGAACGATGCACACAAATGAAATACCTTGAAATCTTTTTTCCCAACAAATGTGGCTATTGATTTCCCTTTGATCTTTGTTTTATGCTAAACCTAGAGCCCGGGTTTCTCTGCCAAGGAATCTCTGCCAAGCAAAATGTTTTCCATCTTTTGGAATGTCAGGTTTAATCTGGGGGTGGCAGAAGCAATGAAACTGGAGCTCTGGGTAGCAGAACTGTAAAGTTGTCACAGATGCGTTTACAGGCGAGGTTTTACTTTTGGCCTCCACGGCTGAATTAGCCCATTGGGGCATGTCAAGCAACTCTGGCAGGCAAGACTGAGAGATGTTTCGTCAGAATCTATTCGATGCGTGCACACCCCTCTTTGAGCACAGATGCCATATGACTATTTGGGAAGCATAGGGATGTCATCTCAGGCTTTATACGAGTATGCTGTGCTTAAATAAGAACTCATCGAGGTCTCAGATAATGCCTGAGGTTAAGACAGACTTATGTTGCAATTAATATTGTTCTTCCTATAAACTAGAAATGCAGAGGGTCCCATCTGCACATTAATCAAACGCTCCAGTCAAGCAGCTATATAATATATAGTACTGCTAATACAAACATCTCACTTCATTCAGGGTTCCTTGGAGCTGGACAAGACTGGATATTGTGGTGTATTGAAAAACATGTTAAAATTATATGCGATCACTTAAAATTCTCAGAAGGTTTTCTGGTTCTACTTGCAGACTAGAAGGCTCTGTAGGGAAGCATGTGATCTGGATCTAACAGCACTCAGTTTACAAAGAGCCAGGCTAGAAAGAGGTGGAGTTGAGTAGTGCCTTCTGCCTTAGAGAGCAGCCTGCTTTGTCTCTCCCTGTTTTTGGTTCTAGTGTGTTAAGGTTCTTGATTTTAAGTAGTGTTACGCTGCGACTTCCCATAGGGTATTTCATGTTTGTATCTAACTTTTGTGTTTTTAAGCCATGAACACATCAGATATGCTCTTTTGAAGTTACAATAAACACAGAATTACAGCTGCCTCTCTGTATGAGAATTCAGACCCATATGTTCTCTCCTTCAAGACCATTTCAGTTCCAGCAGCACTAAGAGAGATGTATGCAAGAATAATACATTCAATTGAATAAGAGGCATTACCATTTCCTTCATATTCGGGCAATCAGCCACTCACTGTAATCGCATATTGGTGCAACCATTTATTTGACTAGTGAGTACTTATGGAGGGTCCTTATAGCCAATATAAATCACTATACAGCTATCACTGCCGTTTAGCATTGGTTGAGTGGGTATTTAAAAAGAAATACCGTGCTAATATTCCGGTAGCAATTGGGTAAACTATAATTGTCAGGCTCAAAATATTTGAGATGGGTGCTGGCACATAAATTAAGCAAATTGGTTACACTCTATACGAGTCCCCTCCAGCACTAATTACCTAGAAGGGATAATGAAAGGATGGGAGAACAACATGGCAATAGAAGCTGTTAAGAGAACTGCTTTGTTGTATTAGACATTCTGCTCTCAAGGACACTGCTTAGAGTCACGGCCGCACTAGCTATCTCTGTGCTTCGTTTCTCCAAGTGCAGATATACCTAATGATCCAGTGGACACTAACAATAAGTCTTGCTTCTTTTCAAGAGGTACCGGGGAGTCGACTTATTTTAACTTGCAAAAGAAAATGTGAGCAAGATCAGAAAGTCACCACTCACCCAGCTCTCTCATTTCATTTGGGTCAGTGGGTTTTGGGGGACAATACAGACACAGGAGGGGTTGTGTCACTGCCTACCCTGTAACCCTGAGTGCCTCGCCATACCTGGCTCCCCACCTGGGATGTCCACAACCACTCCACCAGCATGCAGGTCACACCCTGAGTGTCTGTGTGCTAGAGAGGCCTAGGTCAACACCCCTCTAGTCCCACCCACTCTAGCTTCCACCAGCCTTCATCATAACCAGCAGGGTGACTCCAACACACTTTCAGACCTGGATTGTCCCAAAACTGCGTGTGCTGAAGTGTCCAGCCCTCTCCTGGATTGTTCAGAGAAATAGTAAGGGTGTTTGTTCCTCAACATCACAGGTTATTAATTTCACTGGAGTAAATTCACCTTCCATTTAAAACACAGCACTGAGCTGGTTTAGAGTAAAAAAATAAAACAAATGTATTAACAAGAGGACACAGGTGAAGGGATGCTAAGTGAAGGGAATTACGTTAGAAAGGGTTACAAGCAAAACAAAAGTGCATCTAAAAGTCTAAAGTTTAAGGTATGATCTTTGCCTACGCATGTTTCTCACCCATAATCAGTTCCCAGAGACTTCAACCCCGCTTTGGTTGAAGGATCCATCTTTCTCTGCTCAGGTGTCTCTCTAGTGATGGATGCCAAAAATGGGTTCTCCCCTCACTTATATTTTCCAAAGTTCAATGACCTTGTTTCAAGAGGCAGGATGACCTTGTGCTGTCTTTCCCTTCCTGTGAGCTTCCCACCCCCTGTATGTAAATGGGGCTTCCATTGGTTCTGATTCCACCAAGTTTCATTTACATAGGAAACAGACAGAGTGCTGTGATATTCCCTCCTATCTGGGCACACTGTATAGACCAATATCGATGAGCATCCATAATTCCTTATATAGCGTTAATACATACAGTTCACAATGATATTGATCACCGGTGTGATCATTAGCTGTCAGAAAAGACCTCACTCTATAATACAGTAATATTCTATACAAACAGTTGTTTCAGTTGTTTATCACTTGAGGTTAAGCACAGGCACTGACTTTGTCATTTTCCCGGGGGTGCTTAACCCCAGCTCCACCCCAGGCCCCGCCCCTACTCCACCCTTTCTGCCAACGCCCCACCCCTGCCCCGCCTCTTCCCACCCCCACTCTGCCCCCCGAGCATGCCCTCACTCCGCCCCCCTCCCCCCAGTGCCTCCTGCCCGCCACTGAACAGCTGATCACAGCGGGAGTGAGGTGCAGAGAGGGAGGGGGAGGAGCTGACCGGCAGGGCCCACCAGCGGGTGGGAGGCACGGGGGGGGAGGGGAAAGAGGAGCGGGACCGCTGGTTGGTGCTGAGCACCCACTATTTTTTCCCATGGGTGCTCCCACACCTATGAGGTTAAGACCCCTTCTCCCATCGTTAAAGACCAATGCACCTTTGAAATGTATTCTCTGAAAAGTAAAAACCCAGAGCAAGCTTCTCTGTCCCCAACTTGTTAGCTTGATGCATCTGTTTACGCAATAAGTATTCTCATTGTCTTTCAAAGTAACTCCCAGGAGGGGAAAACACAATCCTTTGTCCAGTGCAGATCTGTTTACCATAATCTCTTTAGTCATCATTTTAGCATATATTCATAACTCTTAAGACCACCGTGTACACACATCACACAAGAATATTAACAACCAGGAAGTTATTAGTTTTCAGATGACACCTCACAAGGCATATTTTGTACAAAGATTATCACAATAGTGTGTAGGGTGTGAATACAGGGGAGCTTAGTGTCACAGTATTGAACTTTATTTTAACCCTGCTGACAGCAGTGGAATGCCACCAGGGCTGAATTTGATCTGCCATGCTCAATTGACAGGGCATTCCTACTTTACCAGCCCTCCTGAGATGAAGTCTACGTTGTTCCTGTCAGGACAGCCACAGGTCAGTTACAGGAGAACTAGAATATCTGAACTCTCTCACTGTCTCGCTCACACACAGACGCACAAATATTCATGCAAACACGAATATCTTTTAAACAAAATTTTGGATACACAGAACGTTGCTCATTGATTGGATGGCAACGTTTGTGGATGTGTCTTTTAGAGAGTTTTCTGATACTCCGCTGCAAGTGCTGGGGTCTTTTATACACAATTCCTTCTGATTATAGAAATTCAGGCCTCAGCACAATCAAAATGAACTGGGCAAAATTTGGCAGCTGTACAACGCCCTAGGGTTTCTTCACATTCTGTAACTAGATGGGTTAATGTGTGAAGTGGGACTGCTCTTGTGGCATGCTGAAGAGTGGTCTTTTCAGATTGCTGACTAAGCGGTGTCAGACCTGATCAAGTGCTTGGAGGAAAGATTCGGCTCAAGAAAAGTGCAGACAGAGCAGGAAGTGCAGTACCAATGCTGACGCAGTGGGTAGCAGTCTTCCTTTTCAGCCAGGACTCTATGGGCTGGTCTACAATACAGAGTTAGGTCGATGTAAATCTGACTCTGTAAGTGTGTACATTAAAACGTAGCTCCCACTGATGTAACTCACCCACTATAACGACACTCCCGGGAGAGGTGTAGCGCTTAGGTCGATGTAGGTAGGTTGACGCAGCTTCAGTGTAGACACCGCATTGCTTACATCGTCTGTTGTTGTCGTCTTTCAGAAACCATCTCACAATGCCCCATATTGGCAATTAAATGGGTGCAAGTGACACAAGGCGCATCACATGGACACGTAAAACTGATTCAATTACTGTGGTGGCTGCACATTGACATAACTTTGGTCGACTTCGTTTGGTAGTGTAGACTGGCCCTAAGTCCAAGCTTGGGCTGAGCAGGCGTTGTTACTGCTAAACACCAGCTTTCAGATGAGATACAAAACCAAGTTCCTGAGCCTCTGTGGTTATGCAATATCCAGAAGCCCTTTAAAAGGTGTTAGAATATGGCCAGAAGGCTGGCATTAACTCAGGTAATAATTACAATCTGTCTTCATAAATTCTCCTTGTGATTTCATTCAATACACTCTTCTTTCACGTACTGATCTGGCCCTCCCTGCACTATAGTATCTGAACACCCCACAAGGTTTTGTGTGTTTATCCATCGGCACCAACTCCACGGGTGCTCCAGGGCTAGAGCACCCATGGGAAAAAAACAGTGGGTGCTCAGCACTCACCAGACATAGCGGTTTGGTGCCACCGCGAAACAGCTGATTGGTGGCTCGGGGAGGGGCTTGGGGGAGGGTGGAGAGCAGCGGGCAGAGGCCTCGGGGAGAGGGTGGAGCAGGGGTGGGAAGAGGTGGAGTAAAGGCAAGACCTTGGGGGAAGGAGTGGAGTGGGGGGCGGGGCCTCGGAGCAGAGCAGGGGTGGAGCGCCCAGGGGGAAAACTAGAAGTCGGCACCTATGTCCTCACAACACCCCATTGTACAGATGGGGAACTGAGGCAAGGAAAGGCTAAGTGATTTGTCCAAGGTCACTCAGGCTGTGGCAGAGCAGGGAATCGAGCCCAGGTCTTGCAAGTCTTGGGTTAGTGCCCAAGCTACTGATAAATAGCATTGCTGCTATATTTCCAGCCTGGAAATGGCTGCATTTCAGGGACCAAAGAGACCTCTGTTACACACAGGCTGCAGAGCAGTTTAAAATCTGTTGGGATGGAAGATGAGGTTATAGTGGCTCTGGGGAGAGCTGGAGGGAGTGTGCATTGTGAATATGTGGATCTATAAATATGTATTTAGGTTCCTGATGTTGCCGGGTGTATGTAGAAATGTTCATTCACACTGCAGCAGGACGTGTTGATTCTGCCTCACGCAAGAATGGGCATGTTGATGCCATTGTATTTTCCTGCCCTGGAGACCTTTAGCTATTAAAATAGCTACAGATTTTGCAACAAGAGCCCTCTGGATCCTTCAGCTCTAAAACACATTCAAACACCCCCAACACAGAATAGGAGTGCAGTGAGATCAGATCACCAGTGACAAGGGAGGATGAAACTTATCGACTTAAAATGTTAACACTAACAACCAGCCCTTTGTAATCTCACTGGCTTTTCAACTGCTTGGCCCCGGAGTCCTTCTCCAAGGGGCACTGAACACCCATATCTGTATTTTAGCAACAAGGCAGCTGCACCAATGCTAAGTTCAGGGCTCAGGGGTTTTAACTGTGTGCAGACAAGGACACACAACCCTGAGCCTTGACTGTATCAGCATTGAAACCATTGTCAGGGCAGCTGCACCAGGCCTGGAATACGGGCACTCATTTGACTAGCGCTGTGTTGTGTGACCTTGCGGTGTCCTTCTTGGTGGGTTAGCACAAGCAGGTATTGTCCCTGAAATGATGACGTAGACATGAGCTCAGTCACTGCAGACCCTGTAGTTATTACTGCAAGAGGAGACAGAGGCAGCTAGCCTCGGTAACCATATAGATAAACAAGTCCGTTTAAATACCAAGGAGCATTAATTCCCAACAACAATTAGGTGAGGGAGGACGTTAATGAATGGTTAGAGAGCAGGGAAGTTCTTTTCTCTGCAAAGAATGTGTAGCTCTGAATAGTTACTGAAAAAGACCAACCTTCCGAGATTCAGGACCATTATCAGATGTATTGTTTTATATGGACGTGAGACTAGGCACTTACTAAGAAGGAAGAAATGGCAGCGAAGTACCTTCAGAAATCAAGTGTTGAGACCAACTTTTGGGCCAGTAAGGGAGAATGACGGGTGGAGAAGATCTAGCAGCGAACTGCAGGAGGCTACCGAGAACCAAGTAGAGTCAGTGTAGTTCAATCCCAATGTCTCCAGGGGGCAGCACATGCGGTTAGGATGACAGAAGACAGACCAGCTAAGCATCTCTTGGAAGAACGCCCTCAGGATGTCCGAATTCGTGTCTGACCAAGGGAGGGTAACACTGAGCAAGACTAATGAGCTCTTCATATGAATTACCATCAATGAGAAAAATATGCCCTTAACAGAAACAAGTGGCGGCAGCTGTGGGAGCAGCCAACACCTCCACGGTCCACAGAGCCTCGGGGGAATTGTTACACTCTTTGCTCTGACCAGAAATGAAACGAGCAATGAAACAATGCAGACTCCTCATTGTTCAGAGAAGCTCCGCTGCCCAAAGGATCTGCTGCAGAATTTTGTCACTCACAGATTGGTCTTTCATTCACACAGATTTTGCACCTGTGAGTAATGAATGTTTTTCAGCAGCCATTCGTTGCTGTATCCACGGGGCTCCCAATGCGTTATTACTGCAAGAATACACATTCTGCAGCTCATAATCACCTGGATTAATTAACAGCTGCAATTCCTTTCACGCATATTAGGATATTAGGGCACCAATGCCATCCCCAAACCTCAACCCGTGTCCTTGCCTACAGTGCTAAGGCATCTGGAATAATGACCTTTTTCTTTGGTCCATTTGCTGGTCAATTCTTACACCTGTGCTTCAGTTTCAGGTTGACCAATTTAAGAATCAAGTATTTATGTGGTACTTTGTCAAAGCCTTTGCCACACTCTGAATAGAAAACCTGGTCAGCCGCCTCCCTGACATCCTCTCAGAAAAAAAGAAATTAGGCCAGCCTGGCATGATGAGATTGTCCATTTACAATTCCAGTTCATCAAACGCCTTTCATAGAATCATAGAATATCAGGGTTGGAAGGGACCTCAGGAGGTCATCTAGTCCAACGCCCTGCTCAAAGCAGGACCATTCCCCAATTAAATCATCCCAGCCAGGGCTTTGTCAAGCCTGACCTTAAAAACTTCTAAGGAAGGAGATTCTACCACCTCCCTAGGTAACGCATTCCAGTGTTTCACCACCCTCCTCATGAAAAAGTTTTTCCTAATATCCAACCTAAGCCTCCCCCACTGCAACTTGAGACCATTAATCCTTGTCCTGTCCTCTTCTACCACTGAGAATAGTCTAGAACCATCCTCTTTGGAACCACCTCTCAGGTAGTTGAAAGCAGCTATCAAATCCCCCCTCATTCTTCTCTTCTGCAGACTAAACAATCCCAGTTCCCTCAGCCTCTCCTCATAAGTCATGTGTTCCAGACCCCTAAACATTTTTGTTGCCCTTCGCTGGACTCTCTCCAATTTATCCACATCCTTCTTGTAGTGTGGGGCCCAAAACTGGACACAGTACTCCAGATGAGGCCTCACCAATGTCGAATAGAGGGGACGATCACGTCCCTCGATCTGCTCGCTATGCCCCTACTTATACATCCCAAAATGCCATTGGCCTTCTTGGCAACAAGGGCACACTGCTGACTCATATCCAGCTTCTCGTCCACTGTCACCCCTAGGTCCTTTTCCGCAGAACTGCTGCCTAGCCATTCGGTCCCTAGTCTGTAGCAGTGCATTGGGTTCTTCCGTCCTAAGTGCAGGACCCTGCACTTATCCTTATTGAACCTCATCAGATTTCTTTTGGCCCAATCCTCCAATTTGTCTAGGTCCCTCTGTATCCTATCCCTGCCCTCCAGCATATCTACCACTCCCCCTAGTTTAGTATCATCCGCAAATTTGCTGAGAGTGCAATCCACACCATCCTCCAGATCATTTAGGAAGATATTAAACAAAACCGGCCCCAGGACCGACCCCTGGGGCACTCCACTTGACACCGGCTGCCAACTAGACATGGAGCCATTGATCACTACCCGTTGAGCCCGACAATCTAGCCACCTTTCTACCCACCTTATAGTGCATCATCCAGCCCATACTTCTTTAACTTGCTGACAAGAATACCGTGGGAGACCGTGTCAAAAGCTTTGCTAAAGTCAAGAAACAATACATCCACTGCTTTCCCTTCATCCACAGAACCAGTAATCTCATCATAGAAGGCGAATGGATTAGCCAGGCATGACCTTCCCTTGGTGAATCCATGCTGACTGTTCCTGATCACTTTTCTCATGTAAGTGCTTCAGGATTGATTCCTTGAGGACCTGCTCCATGATTTTTCCAGGGACTGAGGTGAGGCTGACTGGCCTGTAGTCCCCAGGATCCTCCTTCTTCCCTTTTTTAAAGATTGGCACTACATTAGCCTTTTTCCAGTCATCTGGGACTTCCCCCGTTCGCCACGAGTTTTCAAAGATAATGGCCAATGGCTCTGCAATCACATCCGCCAATTCCTTCAGCACTCTCGGATGCAACTCGTCCGGCCCCATGGACTTGTGCACGTCCAGCTTTTCTAAATAGTCCCTAACCACCTCTTTCTCCACAGAGGGCTGGCCATCTACTCCCCATGCTGTGATGCCCAGTGCAGCAGTCTGGGAGCTGGCCTTGTTAGTGAAGATAGAGGCAAAAAAAGCATTGAGTACATTAGCTTTTTCCACATCCTCTGTCACTAGATTGCCTCCCTCATTCAGGAAGGGGCCCACACTTTCCTTGGCTTTCTTCTTGTTGCCAACATACCTGAAGAAACCCTTCTTGTTACTCTTGACATCTCTTGCTAGCTGCAGCTCCAGGTGTGATTTGGCCCTCCTGATTTCATTCCTACATGCCCGAGCAATACTTTTATACTCTTCCCTGGTCATATGTCCAACCTTCCACTTCTTGTAAGCTTCTTTTTTATGTTTAAGATCCGCTAGGATTTCACCGTTAAGCCAAGCTGGTCGCCTGCCATATTTACTATTCTTTCGACACACTGGGATGGTTTGTCCCTGTAACCTCAACAGGGATTCCTTGAAATAGAGACAGCTCTCCTGGACTCCTTTCCCCTTCATGTTAGTCCCCCAGGGGATCCTACCCATCCGTTCCCTGAGGGAGTCGAAGTCTGCTTTCCTGAAGTCCAGGGTCCGTATCCTGCTGCTTACCTTTCTTCCTTGTGTCAGGATCCTGAACTCGACCAACTCATGGTCACTGCCTCCCAGATTCCCATCCACTTTTGCTTCCCCCACTAATTCTTCCCGGTTTGTGAGCAGCAGGTCAAGAAAAGCTCCCCCCCATAGTTGGCTCCTCTAGCACTTGCACCAGGAAATTGTCCCCTACAATTTCCAAAAACTTCCTGGATTGTCTATGCACCGCTGTATTGCTCTCCCAGCAGATATCAGGAAAATTAAAGTCACCCATGAGAACCAGGGCGTGCGATCTAGTAGCTTCTGCGAGTTGCCGGAAGAAAGCCTCATCCACCTGGTCCGGTGGTCTATAGCAGACTCCCACCACTACATCACTCTTGTTGCTCACACTTCTAAACTTAATCCAGAGACACTCAGGTTTTTCTGCAGTTTCATACCGGAGGTCTGAGCAGTCATACTGCTCCCTTACATACAATGCAACTCCCCCACCTTTTCTGCCCTGCCTGTCCTTCCTGAACAGTTTATAACCATCCATGACAGTACTCCAGTCATGTGAGTTATCCCACCAAGTCTCTGTTATTCCAGTCACGTCATAATTCCTTGACATCACCAGGACCTCCAGTTCTCCCTGCTTGTTTCCAAGGCTTTGTGCATTTGTATCTAAGCACTTGAAATAACCTGCTGATAGCCCCTCATTCTCAGTATGAGGCTGGAGCCCTCCCCTCACAGACGTTCCTGCCTGTGCTTCCTCCCGGTATCCCGCTTTCCCACTTACCTCAGGGCTTTGGTCTCCTTCCCCCGGTGAACCTAGTTTAAAGCCCTCCTCACTAGGTTAGCCAGCCTGCTCGCAAAGATGCTCTTCCTTCTCTTCGTAAGGTGGAGCCCGTCTCTGCCCAGCACTCCTCCTTCATGGAACAGCATTCCATGGTCAAAGAATCCAAAGCCTTCTCTCCGACACCACCTGCGTAGCCATTCGTTGACTTCCACGATCCGACGGTCCCTACCCCGGCCTTTTCCTTCCACGGGGAGGATGGACGAGAACACCACTTGCGCCTCAAACTCCTTTATCCCTCTTCCCAGAGCCACGTAGTCCGCAGTGATCCTCTCAAGGTCATTCTTGGCAGTATCATTGGTGCCCACGTGGAGAAGCAGGAAGGGGTAGCAATCCGAGGGCTTGATGAGTCTCGGCAGTCTCTCCGTCACATCGCAAATCTTAGCCCCTGGCAAGCAGCAGACTTCTCGGTTTTCCCGATCAGGGCGGCAGATAGATGACTCAGTCCCCCGGAGGAGAGAGTCCCCGACCACCACCACCCGCCTCCTTCTCTTGGGAGTGGTGGTCGTGGAACCCCCAACCTCAGGACAGTGCATCTCATGCCTTCCAACCAGCGGAGTCTCCTTCTGCTTTCTCCCCCCAGACGTATCATCTGGTCCACTCTCCGCAATGGTACCTGTGGAGAGAACATGAAAGCGGCTAGTTACCTGTGTCCGCATTGCTGGAACCCGGACTTTCCCCCTTCTTCTTCTGGAGGTCACATGTTGCCAAGCTTCTTCCCTGGCGTCTTGGCTCCGCTGTGCAACCTGCTCTAAATCTTTAGAGCTTTGTGCTCGTAGAAGCACATCCTGACTTTTGTCCAGGAAATCCTCAGATTCTCGTATGCAATGCAGGGTCGTTATCTTTCACTACTTCAGACCCTATTAAAATGATGCAGTCTAACCAGTTCACCCATTTTCCCTTCATAACAGTGGGGAAACATCAGCCTTCCTTAAAGCCTCTATTACTGTCCATCTACTGGCACAACTGAATCTATACAGGACATCAACAGTATTGTCAAGTAGGTTTTCAGATACCAAAGAACAGAACAGATCAGATCCCAAGACATTCTTTGTATTCTAGGGTACAAATTCATACCTTCCAACATCCGCTAACAAAAATTTGAAAAAGTGAAATAGCATGAATTTAAATAAATTTACATATGTTTGCATAGATCCAGGCACAAATTATTATAACCACTTGCCTAAGAATTGTGTCTTTTGAGCCTGACTGTGGATAATCTCCATTGTGGGGAGCAGAAGATGATTTAAAAACATTTTAGAACCAAGGTCATTTCTTCAAACCCACAAATAACTCCTTATTTTAGATCAAATCCCCAGTCCCATCTTTACAAAGGCACTGAGCTCAGCACCAGAGAAATCAGTAGATTGGGGATCTTTCCATGGAAAAACACCCAAACCAGCAGCCTGCTTGGAAAAGAAGTATGCTTGGCAGCTTTGCACCATCCTGGCTTGCTGGTTTACGACAGCAGAGAAAGGAAGGTGTTTGAAGTTTTGCAAGTCCGATGCCAACAAGGGTTATTCACTGACAAAAAAAAAACAACAACATTGTTCATGCAGAGTAGGTGGCCCAGTGGTATCTTGTGCTCTTCCAGAATGTCAAGTTGCAACACCTGGACCTTGGAAAACCAGACTTCCCCCAGAGCGGCAGATCTGCACTCACAACTCAGATCCCAGCTGACACATGGGAAGCATGGAAAAGGGACTCAGATCCCTTCCCATCCCCAACCCAAGGGGCAGGGCCCTGAAGATGCTGGCATAAATGAGGGTTCAGGGATAGGGATTCAGACCCCCCCCCCAGAAGGGTAGGACCCCACAGATCCCAGCTCACAAAGGGGGATAGAGAGCAGGGCTCAGACTTCCCTTGAGGGGCAGGGTCCCCTCAGATCCCAGCTCAGATGTGGGGGGAGTAAGGAGAAGAGCTCAGACCCCCCAAGACGCAGGGCTTCCACAGATGTTGACTCACTCAGGAAGTCAGGGAGAGGGGCTCAAACATCTCCAGAAGCACATGGTCCTCCAAAATCCTTGCACAGACATATGGTGGAGGGGGAGAGAAAGAGTTGCTCAGACCCTGACTCCCCCGAGGGGCATGGTTCCCCTGATCCTGAGTGTTGAAAATGACAGTTATTTGCATTATTTTTAATAAACATCAGGTGCACTTCACTTTAACTGCTTGACATCATCCTGCCTGACTGCAAGATGTTAAATCAAAGAAGACTTGGGTGGGGGAAACAAACAGGGAAACAAACAAATGGCAACATAAGGTACCACCAGAGAGAATACCAAGGGTCCTTGAAGAAACAATGAGGAATCTATTAACTGGAGAATGCCCTAACAAGGTTTATTCTTCCCAGGCCCAAACCTAGGCTCCAAGAGCAAATTGAATCCTTCAAGATCCTGGCCTAGGGAGGAAATGGGGGGAGAGGGGCTGAGGGGGCAGCTGGAGACGAGCCTCTGACAGACAGAGACACAGGGAGGATGCTGTAGGAGCTGTCTGTCAATCCCAGTCCAGGAGTAGGAAGGTCTGGGATGAAATTTACCCAGTACTAGCAAGGAAACAATCAAGTATAGGTAAGAACCAGGCATCTAGGCCTTTTGTTGTTTTATCCCTTTTCTCTTCTTGTTATGTACCTTTGGTGAATGAATAATGCGCTCCACTATAATATTAAGATCTTGCATCAGTGCCCTTGTGGCCTTTATTTGAATGTGTTCATTGTACCCAGAAAACTTGAATTTCTTCCTCAAGACTCTAAAGGATCTTAAGTTATTACATTTCACTAGCAACAGAGACAAAAGAAATCTCCAGGTCTCAATTCTGCAGTCTGATCAGACTTTGCCACTTAAAATTGTGACATTTCTGAATGCAAGTACTGAAGTCATGTAAAAAAATCCCAGCTGCATGGGTTACATAAAATAGAAAAACTCCACGGACTTGCAATTTATCACTACAGCTGCACAATGGAATTCCAGCTCTTATTAGTTGCCAGTTATCTATTGAGTGTTTATATATAAAGACAGATGTATATAACGTTATAAGCGACTAGCATTTTGCATCAGCATGATCTGTGCATTGTACTAGTGCAATATACAATATTTCACAAATCATAGAAATTAGAGATGGAAAAGTGTGTCCTAAAATAACAGGTCATCTAGCTGATCCCTGTGCCAGTACAGAATTGCTCCTCATAAGAGCTCAGGAGTAAATCAATCTATCTCCTTACAGTGTAAGATATCACCAGCTAAAACATACACAATGCAACAGCTGAATTGATTACTTAAATAGCATATGATGAGGACAGCTAATGTCCATTCCCTGGAAACAAATTCATCTTAAGTAAAGAAATGGCAGGGTCTGTGGCAGACCATCACAGTACTGGGGGGCCAGCGTTCCCCAGATGCAGACAGTGAGGGAAACAGCTGTGTGAAACTTGAAGTGTGGTTCTACTCTGAAAAGTTACTATGTAAAAATGTCCCCTTCTACCTCAGCCAGCTGGGTATGTAGAGTCAGATCTTTTCGCTACCTTTTCCCTCCTTTTAGATGTGGGATAGTGAACAGGACCCTTTCCCAGCTCATGCGTTAGCAATCCAATGGCAATGTTTTTATTGATGGTGATGTGAGAAACTTAACTTTCAAATTCCAGGATGAATTTGTAGCGCCAGCAGACTGAAACCCCCTCTTTATGCTTGTAAGCCACATAGACTTGATTTAGAAGTCATTGAATGGTAATAAACATGGGACACGATGATGCCATTTTTGCAGCTACCTTTCAGAGTGGATCTGCACTTTAAGAGATTGTGGAATTTTCAGTATTCTGACCCAGACAATGTCTTCTATAACCTTAGCTGCCCAGTTCTGCATTTCCCCTGTAGGAAGTGGCCATCTGTCACATCACCTCTGTCTCGTAGTAGGGTAATACAAATTGCTTTTTGTAACTTCCTACTTGGGAGCAGAATCAGATTTAGGATATGGAAAATGTACTGCAATGCAAACAAACATGTAGCAGTAACTGGGCAGCATTATTCACTGCAGTTCTGAACCAACATATCTAAACTTCTGATGCAGGATAGCTTTTCAAAGACAGCCTTGCAGAGGCTGTATTAATAGGACAGAAAGGTTGTAAAGGCACAACTTGAAAAAAAAAACAACCATAGCTGTGAGACTGTTGGGCAATATCAGCTCTCAAACAAACTTTACACAAGAAATAGAAACAGAACATAAGAGCCCCTAGATGTTATAGGCCAGAGAGAACCCACATCTCTAAGTATGCTGTATAGATCCTTTGGCAAAAGGTATTAACCCCATTTAGTCCTTTCATTTAAATGACTGCTTAAAGCCCCAATTCACCAAGGCACTTTTATTATTATTATTTATTGCTGTAGCTCCAAGGATTCTCTGTCCTGGACCAGCACCCGTTGTGCTAGGTGTCGTACAAACTCCGAACAAAAAGATGGTGCTTGGAATAACACACGTGCTTCAGTACTTTGCTCAATCAATCTCAAAACGATGGGATGAGACCTCCAGCAAACTTGAGCACACAGCCGAAACCCGAGTCCTTACAATAAGCCAGTGTGGGCATCCGATGGAAGAAAAAACCCAGAAAGGGAAACTCTTGTAAAAGAAAAGGAGTACTTGTGGCACCTTAGAGACTAACCAATTTATTTGAGCATAAGCTTTCGTGAGCCACAGCTCACTTCTTGTAAAAGAAAATCCCCTGGGAACGTGAAGCTGCAAATAGCAGGAAATCAATCTGCACAAAACTCATCTAGCATTTCGGCTTTAACTAGGAACATCCAGAGGTTGGGTTGGCTGCATCCCATTCTTAGCATAATGAAGATGGGGACAGGCAACGGGTATTTGTTTATAAGAAGCCAAGACTCTTTGCAACGGTCAGCACCAACTAGAGTATTTGTATATTTCAGAGAGAATTCCTCACTTGCCTCCTAATCAGTTTCAGTTCAATGATTATTCATAGAAACCATGCCGGAATTAATAAATGCACTACCAGTCACCAGGGTTAGAATTCAGCTGCCAGAACTACTGCAGCATTTCAATTTAGCTTGACCTGCCACGGTGAGATAAACAGCATCCTTGAACTAACCAGGGTCAGCTGGAAAAAAAAAAAACCTGGATTTGTGCTGGAAATGGCCCAACTTGATTATCATACACATTGTAAGGAGAGTGATCACTTTAGATAAGCTATTACCAACAGGAGAGTGGGGTGGGAGGAGAGAAAACCTTTTGTAGTGGTAAACACCCATTTTTTCATGGTTTGTATGTATAAGAACATCTTCTGTATTTTCCACAGTATGCATCCGATGAAGTGAGCTGTAGCTCACGAAAGCTCATGCTCAAATAAATTGGTTAGTCTCTGAGGTGCCACAAGTCCTCCTTTTCTTTTTGCGAATACAGACTAAGACGACTGTTACTCTGAAACAGGGTCAGCTGTGACATAATTCAGACACTGCCTATCACCTGCATACACACAGCATTGTGAAGTGGCCTCCTACTAGAATTAAAAGGGATCGATGAGTGTGAAAGGAAAAGAGAGATAGGAAGCAGGTGCTGTGTCTCTAGAATACTAAGGGAAGAGAAAAATGGGACAGTACTATTGGAGGTCCATCAAAAAACAACTGCTTCTCAGCTCCTTATTATCAATGCACCGTCGCAGGCTGTGATTCAGATATGATTCCTGCTGTTTGATAATGACCTAGTGCTGAAAAGCATACACGCATGCACACTCGCGATGTGAGACCCGCAGAAGGGTTAACCAGCTCTCATTAGTGGCTGGGTTCCAAGTGCCTTGGCCTCCAGGTATGTTCAAGCAACGTGAGAGTGTTCTGGTTACACCACGCTTCTACCTTGTGCTTGGTCGAGTGAGCTGTGTAGGGAATGAGTCAAAGCATTCCTCTTCAGCTTACTTATGGAGTTGCTTTTCATCTTCTTAATAAAGTTATTTGTCACATTTAGGCCTGGCTGAATT
Source organism: Chelonia mydas (assembly GCF_015237465.2). Classification (NCBI taxonomy): domain Eukaryota; kingdom Metazoa; phylum Chordata; order Testudines; family Cheloniidae; genus Chelonia; species Chelonia mydas. Next base: position 4,197,194 of record NC_057860.1, read on the forward strand.
CAATTTCAAAGTTTTTTTCATAATTCTGACGGATCAGATACCACTGGTATTTTAAGCGTTTTTAAATGTGTATCTATTTACATTTTCACATGATGGATTTTAAACATTTTTATCAATTTAAATTTTCACTGCTGCAGAAAATTACAGGCGAGAGTTGGATAATGGGGGAACAATAATTATTTAACGACAGCAGATACAGATTTAAGACTTTAAAGCTTTATAAGCATTAAAACACAAATTTCAATATCACATGTCAAAATATACAAAGTAAATATCCATAAATCAATAAGTTCTCAAGCCACAATTTTCTTACTTTGCCTGTCTGTACATTTCATTTATTATTAATGGAAATATTTTGTTGTTGGTTTGTGTCTGTGCAGAGAAATAGTCATTTACTGATGTTTACTGACAAAAATCTAATCTTTCCAAGGCTAGTTATATTTCTAATTCCTCTAGACACTCTTAGGGAGCGATTTTCAAAGGCACATGAGTTAGACACTGAACAGCCTATGTGCCTTGGAAATCTTTCTCTTAAATATTATTACTCCAAACACAAAGATATGAGTGCAGATTACACAGATCATAAAGTTTGCAGTAAAATCTATCAGCACAATACCTAAGGAGACAGAGAAACTGACCAGCCAAATTGAAGGCTATTATACAAATAAAGAAGAGAGGTTGGGAGCACAGGGTGTACCGTACGACAATGGACCACTGATCCATTCAATTCTGCTTTATCCTCTCAGCAGATATTTGATGTTTCATTCAACAAAATGACAAAGCACTTCGCCAACTTGGAGAGAACCCCTTTTCCTGACTTCCGCAGCCATCAGTTTACGCTTTAAGCACAAGCTCTCGAGGACAGCACCACAGGAGGAATGGAATTGCTTCAGAAGTGATATTTTTATCTCTAGTGGTGTTTATCCCTTGTGAAACCTTTAAAAGAGAATCTTGTCTAACCTAATATTTAAAGATTAAATGTAATAATACTTCTAAACCTGGGCAAACCGCATTCCTCAAGGATCCCAGGCACGTTCAGGGCAAAGAGAGACAACAGTGTCTGAAATTGAGAAATTGGAGCGTCAGATGAATAGCCAGGGGTAGCGTGCTATTTGTCCAAACAACTTTAATTTATAATCATCTCACAAAGACAAGCTCGAAATGCAGCCGGTCTCTCTAGTAGCAGATCACGACAGAGGAGACACTTCCATCCAGTCTAGTATGGTATACAATAGGACACAAGGAAAAGGGGTGACAGGCTGTGCTGTCCTCCTCTAAAATCAGTTTCAGGCATTCATGGCCCAGTCCCCTGAAATATCCATTGAAGCTCACTCACCACCGAAAGGGTTAGCAGCTTGTTGACATTTTTACAGCATGTTTCACACCCAGGGCTGGCTCAAAGCACTTTATGGGAAGTACATTCCTCCAAATTAAGGTCAGGTCTCCACGAGAGACCTATGTCGGTATAACTACGTCACTTGGGGTGTGAAAAGTCCACACCCCTGAGCAACATGGTTACACCAACCTCACTTCTGGTGTACACTCTGGAGCGGGGCTGTTCAGAGGGACCGTCAGCAGTTACGTGCGAGTGCGCAGAGCTGCAGCTTTCGGAGAGACACACACAAAGAGCCGCAGGTGCAATGACCCACGTCCCATGAGGTGGGCAGGACACCTCTTCCCACCAGGCCTGGCTGAGTGAAGCATGTTCCAGCACAGTTGTGTCCAGCTGGGAACTTGGCCCAGCATGAGCTTTTGAACGTCTCTGCCACAGGGGGAGTCGCTGAGGTTCCTGCATCAACTGTAAAGGGCTGGAGGCCTCCAACGCTGAGGGTGGAGTGTTTGAGCGTGGGCGGCTGACCTGTGAATCCCAGAATAAAATGAATGTCGGGATCCACCCCAACCTTCCCCAGGTTCCTGATGGACCTGGCATCAGGCCTGACACGGGAAGTGCCAGATGTTCTGGTCACCCCGGCTGCTCGGACTTCAGGCACTCGCCTCTCTTGGTTTTAAGTCAACCTCATTCGTACAAGGTAATGAGAGAGCAGCTGATCACTAGCACCTGCACCTCCAAACCAAGACATCGATGAGGATTCACCACACCCAAGGGGCCTTTCTTCTCCCCAGGACGGCTGAGATTCCCTCCTGAAACCCACACCCCAATCCGTGCTCCTCAAGGCTGCTTATTCGCCCTGAAACATTAACTGTTTGCTCATATTCACCCTCCCCTGCAACCCTGAACGCTGTGCTTGTATTTGACTGTACGTCCTCGTATGAGTAACAAAGAGCTGTGCCTTTTCCTGGCGCAGCATCCCTGTATCTGCTCCCCAGCGTCCCACTAGCAAGGTGTCACGTAAGGCATTCGGGACATTTCCTGCTGCGGTATCTCCCTCTCTGCTTTCTCTATAATGCCCATTGCTGCAACAACCAAGGGAAATCAAATCCTGGCTTTGGCCAGGTTGCTCTGCTCCTTTCCCAGGGATTTCTAAGGCCTCCCTGGGGTTGCAGGTTCCTCTTGGTTCTAGGAAGCACACCTGAGCCTGCTGGAGTTGTTTGTTAAGCTTTTCAGTTAGGGTGGGAGGATTTATCATGGAGATGGCTCTAAAACAACTAGATTTGAGTGCACTGTCATCTCACCTGGAAGCTGGTTTCACAAACTAACACTTGCAGCTGAGAGTGCTTTATCTCTAGCTCTCGCAGGCTTCAGCCTGGGTTTGAACCCCTCTGGGACAGAAGCTAACAGCTGTCCCAATAGGTCCTGGGGACCGGCATCTCGGGGGATCTCTACTAGAGCTGGGTCCTGATCTGTGGATGGCTTTGAAGATCAGCACCAGGCTCTTGAAGTGGCACTGGAGGAGAGTGCTAGCATTCCCTTGCGCAAGGGATGCAGAACGCTGGCACCTCCTTTCCTGAACCATGGAATAGATATGAGAGTGGGCTGACATTCTATCAGGTGTTTTCATAGCTTCTAAATTTAGGTTCTTGAGGCTTGAAATAAGAGCAGCGGGATGGTTCTCCACAGCAGCTGCATGATGCTGAAGAGAGCCACACAAGAGGTTGTGTCGATGGTAAAATACCAGTACCCAAGGCACCCCAGAGCCTTGAGCAGGAGCTGCCTTGTGATGGATCAGAGTTGGGGAGAGAGTCACCGGACAAGCAGGGGCTGGGAGCACAGCTGCTGAATTCCCCCTCCAGTGATGCTGTGGGACTCCAACCTTAGACAGCCAAAGTACCATAGGTTTCAGAGTAACAGCCGTGTTAGTCTGTATTCGCAAAAAGAAAAGGAGTACTTGTGGCACCTTAGAGACTAACCAATTTATTTGAGCATAAGCTTTCGTGAGCTACAGCATCCGATAAAGTGAGCTGTAGCCCACGAAAGCTTATGCTCAAATAAATTGGTTAGTCTCTAAGGTGCCACAAGTACTCCTTTTCTTTTTGCAAAGTCCCATAGTACATCACGATCTTTAATGGATTTACCCAGGGCAGTGCCATCATCCCCATTTTGCAGAAGAGAAACTGAGGCACCGAGGGACACTGGCTCCATCCACACGGCACCTGGGGGTGTGATTTCCAGCTTGGATAGACGTACGTGCACTGGCTTTGATAGAACCAGCGTGCTAAAAACAGCAGTGTAGCCAAGGGCTGGGCTGGCCATCCAACTACAATCCCGTCTGAGACAGTAGGTACTTATCCTGCTGGCTAGCCCATCCACTGATCCTATTTTAAGAGCCCTAGCTCCATCACAGCTGGCGTGCAGACACCTACTCAAGGTGGATATTACATCCCCCACTGCAGTGTAGACATTCCCACAGTGACTTGACCAAGATCTTACAGAGAGTCTGTGGCAGGCCAAGGAATTGGACCCCGCTTGCCCATTGCCTGGCTAGTCCCCTAGCCACTGCACCAGCCTGCCTCTCTAGCCCTCCCAGCAATTTTTGGCAGCTGCAGGGATGCAGGTGGGTTCTGGCTGACAATCAGTTGATAGATATATGATCTGAGCAAGAGCCATGAGGATTTCCCCTGAGTCAGGCGTTCAGCTCGACTAACATGCTCGGCCTCTCTGCTGCAGGAGTGAAGAGCATGTAATATCCTCTGGATGAGCAGACTGAGGCTGCTAGCTCCTGTGATCCTGTCATCAGTGGCCGTAAGGCCTCTTCCCCTCGCTCCCTTGATCAACTGATCATCATGATGGCTTCTTTTTCTAACTGGTTCTGGCTACGCCTGCCTCACCTGATGGGGCATTCCACTGTGAAGCACCATCAGACGAGTACTGTCCCCTTTGGTGAAACATGGAGTTCCACCCAGGAGGTTCATTTCCTCCAGATAATACGTGCACTTGCTTCAGTGAATGCCATGAGCTGCATGAGGGCTTTCATTACAGCTAGATTAACATACACAGTATGCTTTGTTACCTTTGTTTACAGAGCCCATCCATCCTGAGTGCTTAAAGAGACGCTGCAACAGGAGAACAATCGTATTAAACAAACCAACTCCTTTAATGCTGGTATCATCATCACCGGAGATTACTGCTGGACTACAGTAACTGCAGTGAAAAGCCAACAGATACTAATAGAAAAAAACACCAGTCAAAGAGAATCAACAGGAAATTCCCCGAGGGAGAATTTGTTTTAAAAAAATGCCTCTTTAAATTGGCATGGAAAGGGTTACTCTGTAAAGCGGCTGGGTATAACTCCACTGGCTTCATGACTCCTAAGCTCTTTGGGGTAGGAACTTTGTGTTCTGAGTTTGTACAGCACCTAACACAACAGGATCTGGGTCCATTTTGGCAGCTTCAAGCACTGCTGCTACACAAATAATACCTATAACATGTGTAGCCTCTGCAATGAGCACTGAGATACCCACAGGAGAAAGCTGAAAAGACCCCAGGCTTGGCTCAAACACAGCATCCTGCATGCACTTCTGCAGGCAAACACAGCATGCTTTAGCTACAGTGCTGGTGTTTTCCACAGGGATTTGCACCCTTTACTAGAGGGGAAGGCAAAAGAACCGAACTGGAATTAAAACGCTTCCCACTGTGAGCTTTATAGCAGAGTCCTCAAGAGGACAATCCCAACTCTATGAGCCTGATCTGAAAAGGAAAGTGGAATCTCCATCCTTAGAGGTTTTTAAGGCCCGGCTTGACAAACCCTGGCTGGGATGGTTTAGTTGGTGTTGGTCCTGCTTTGAGCAAGGGGTTGGACTTGATGACCTCCCGAGGTTAGGGTGACCGGATGTCCCAATTTTACAGGGACAGTCACGATTTTTGGGTCTTTTTCTTATATAGGATCTTATTACCTCCCACCCCCATCCTGCTTTTCACATTTGCTCTCTGGTCACCCTACCCGAGGTCTCTTCCAACCCTAATATTCTATGATCTTGTCACCCATTCAACAAATAAGGGCTTTTTGACAAGACCACTGCTTGATTATTTCTGTCCTGCTTCATAGAAGTTCTCATAGCCTAACAAGTTGGAGCCAGCTTCTGAGCCGAGTGGCACAGGATTCCAGTTATCGGCTGAATAAAATGTCAAAGACCACAATTGCAAACATTTCCCCCAGTGTACATTGCTTCTGCTTCCTTTCCAGACTCGGTTTCGATGACAATTGATAGCACAGACCTTCTTGCAAAAGATGTTTAACTTTTAAGAGTGTGAGGGTTTTTTGTGTGTGTTTGTTTTAAACAGTTTAATTTAGAGACAGGCCAATGAACTGGCTTGGAGAAGAAACAAACCTGGACTCACCCCCAGATTTCAGAGAAAGCTAAAGCAATCTGAAAAAGTGACAGGTGTTGTCTCTGTCAAGAGCCTTTGATGCACAGAGCGCAAAGCGCTTTGCAACCAGAAGCCAACTTCACTTAAACACGCTCCAGGATCAGAAAGCCCAGGATGAAGCATTCTTGTTTGGAGCAAACTTCCAATGGCAATCAGGAGAATTCAGAATCTAAGTTTCTTTAGGAAATGCTGCAAAATCTTCCTCTTTTGAAAAAGCCTTTCTCCCATAAGAAAGACACTCATCTGCTGACACCCCCTTCTAGCCAGACTCTGCCTGCCCCAAACACCCTGAATCTGTAAGAACCCTGCCTTCCCTGTGATGTTATTGACAGAATCTGTAACCGTATAGATCATTGTTGCAACCAAAGTCGTGTAGTGGCACCGAATCTTGTATAAAGGGGGTCAAATAAGGTGTCTAAGACAAGGTGATGGTTTTCTGGTTATGATTACGCTATCTGTATGTGTGTATCATTTTTGTATTTAAAGTTATAAGTATTGGCTCTGTCCTGTCTGTATTTCAAACTTGTGCTTCTGGGTGACACCCCAGACAAGTTGGTGTCAGCTCTGCCTAGACCATTAAGGACCATCAGCTGTACAACTGACCTATTGAGAGAAGACAGATACACCTTGTGACTCAGCAAGGCATGCAGGGACCAGCCTATGGCCAGAACTCCGAGGTTTTTCGAGGCCATGTGTGGCAAATTGCCGGCACTACTACGATGGGTCTCGCATTTTCTCTTCTGGGGGGGAAGGGTTTTCAGGGCATCATTTCTTGCCCCTGAACTGGGGTATTAACTGCCCCACTAGTGTCCTAGACGAGGGGAGTGGAGAGGGAGGGACCCGAGCCCACCCTCTACTCCGGGTCCCAGCCCAGGGGCCCTAGGGATAGTGCTAAACCACTTGAACTAGCAGTTCCTTCTCCTGGGCTACTTCCCTCTCCTGCCCTTCAGCTTGTGGGGCTTCCTGCCCTCCCTCTGCACAAACCAGGTGTCCCTTTACCTAGGGTCTTGGTCTTCTTAGCCCACCACAGCACTTCTCCAAACTCTCCTCTGCTTCAACTCCTCCAAACTGCTCTCTGCTCCAACACTAATCCACTCTGCTTCAACTCCTCCTCTTGTCTGATTGAAGCAGGGGGATTTTATCAAGTGACTGGCTTCAGGTGCTCTAATTGGCTTCAGGTGTTTTAATTAATCTATAGCAAACTTTCTTCCCTCTGCAGGGAATAAGGCTCCCCTCTAGCGCTCTCCTGCTGCTGCCCTCTGGCCTGGGCTTTCCTTGCTTTTTGCCCCTGCTTCAGTTCCCCCCCGCCCCCCTGCGACCGGGCCAGATGCTTTTTCTTCGGTTTTTTTTTTTCTGTTTTTCTTTGCTGCCGTTCGAGTGCTGGTCGGCTGCCAGCTTGCCTGCCAGCCCCCCCACGCCTGCCCTCGGATGCCTCTATTGCTTCAGCTGCAACCCCCGGAGGAGGGGGGAGGACTGCCGACCCGCTCCCCGGAGGAGGGGAGTGGACGCCCCCAGACCCAACCGTTTTGCTGTTTCTTTGTGGATCCGCAATTAATCGTTTTCTTATCTTTGCTTGGCATTTTTGGAATGCTCCACAAAGACCGGGAGAGAAGACAGCTGACAGAGACATTGCCCAGGGAAATTACAAATCATCGTGGAGGGGGCCGTAAGACTGAGTAACTTTTGAACTGTGCTCTTGTGTGGGGGGAGTTTGACTGTGTCTTAACTGCGTTTGTAGGGGCACAGGGGGTGTGGCACGGAGCTGCCCCCCGATCCATCGGTGCCCCCCCAACACTACTACAACCGTCATGGCCCCCCCGCCATCCGTCCCTGCTGGCAACCTGCCATCTGCCTCTAGCCTCAACTGCTTGCCCTGAATTCCATCATCCGGACCAGACACAACAGCTGACCAAACGAGACTCTTTGGATAAACGTGCGTGGGTCCGCGTTCCCCACCCCCACCCCCGGACTGCCCACCCCACAGTTTGCCCCTACTACCTGACCCCAACTCCTGTTTCCTTCCCCTGTCCAGTCCGACCCATTTGGCCCACCCCCCGCCGCCTGCAGCCCAACAGGGAGAAGTGGTTAATCTGCTTCCCCCTCCCCCCTCCTCCTTCTGGTGTCTCCCCGTCTCTCCCTGCTCACGATGGCGGGGAATGAGAGGGGTGAGGCCCTTCTAACAACCTCAGTTGCCCCTCCCCCATCTACCCCCCTGCCCAACCCCCAAGCCCCCCTCCCCACCACGGCTGCCAAAACACCGGCCACCGCCCCCCTGGGGCATCGGCAGCCAGAGACACGGGGGCGACTATTGCCGCTGCTACGCCCACCGCCCCCCCAGATTCCAGGAAAGCCCCCCCGGTTAGCCGGAAAGGCCAGGGTGCAAAGAAGGGGAAGGGCACCGCCACAACCACCAAGCTCTCCATGGCAGAGGCTGCTCCCACCGCTGTGGCCTCATCATCGACCATGGCGTCCCTCCCCGCTGTTCCCTCCACCAGCTCTGTGAGCGTCCCTCCCCCGGCCCCCAGGGCGTATGCCCAGGCGGTGGCAGCCCCGCCCCCCGGCCTGCCGCTTCGTCATCTCGCCCACCCACTGCCTCCGCTACCATCAATAGCGGCCGGGGCCCCTTTCCCACCATGACCAGGAAGCATGGCGTCCGTTGCCTCTTGGTGCCCGCCTTGCCCCACGTGGAGACCTACGTGCAGGGGTTGGCGAGGGTGGTAGGACCCACGGCCATTGTGGTGGCCTCCAAAATGTACGGGAAGGTCGTCTTTTTCTTAGCATCGGAGGCTGCCGCCCAGGAGGCGGTTGAGAAGGGCCTGGCGGTGGGGGGGGGCGGTATTTGTCCCCCTGGAGCCGCTAGAAGACCTGGGCGTCCGCCTAGTCCTGACCTCCGTCCCTCCTTTTCTACCCAATGCCGCCCTGTTACCTGCTCTCTCCACCCTGGGGAAACCCGTTTCCGTCATCAGCCCTCTCCCGTTGGGCTGCAAGGACCCCACCCTCCGTCACGTCCTTTCGTTCCGCCGGCAAGTGCAGCTTTTACCGCCGCCAGCGGCGCGTGACAGAGAGGCGCTCGAGGGGTCCTTCCTAGTCCCCTACCAGGGAGCCCACTATCGGGTCTACTATTCCACAGGAGAGGCCCGGTGCTACCTCTGCCGATCAGCAGGGCATGTTCGAAGAGACTGCCCCTTGGCCCGGCGGGGAGGGGCACCTGAGACCCCCGAGACCCGGCAGGACATCGGCTCCGTCGTTGCCGACACCCCTGGCCGCCCGAGATCTGAAACCACCTCTCCTCCTGCTCGATCCACCGCTGCTCCTGCCCGGGCCCAAGAGACACCTCCCCTACAACGCCCAGACGAGCGAGGGAGCCCCACCCTTGCTGTTAACAATCCAGCAGAGCCTATGGAGGAGGGTGCAGCAAAGATATTACCGGGCATAGGAGAGGGCCTGCCCAAGGAGAACCGCCCTCCCCCATGTTGCCTCACCGTTACCCCCCCGAGCCCCTGAACCATCGCCTCTGCCCCCCGACACAACCCCTGCTAACCATCCCCAGGACAATGCTATGCAGGGCTGGACCCTAGTCCAGGGAAAGCGAGGCAAGCGGAAGGCTCGAGCTCCACTGCACCCATCCGATGCGGAGGCCCCCCGGAAGACCAGGAAGGGAGGCACTGACACTGAGCCTTCTGCTATGCCCACGAGTCAGATCCATCCGCCGGTGTCAGGAGGGGAAGACAAAATAACACTGGAAGGTAGAATCTCTCCTCCACGGGAGACCCTCCCCTCCGAGACCCCTGAGGAAGCCCATTCTGCCCGAATATCACCCCAACCCCCCGCGAACCCCGAAGCGACCGTCGTAGCGGGCGCCAGAGGGGAGTCCCCCGGGGTGGCAGAAGACGACCTTTCCTCCATGTATGAGGAGATCGAGGCCCTAGGTTTGACCCCCGTCACAGAGGGAGAGAATGACCTACTGTCAGCTGGCCTCGATCTGGGCAACCTTACCCCAGTCCCCCTTTCCCCATGCTCCCTCCCCCTAACCGCCTTCCCGGGCGAGCACCCTGCAGAAGGTGGTCCACCACCTGAAGCCATGGCTGCCAAATCCACCACAGAGCCTGCGCCTAGCATCACTGGGAGCCCCCTCCCCACCCCCTTAACCCTCGAATCTGTTCGGGAGGCACCACCTCTTAGCTGCTTGCCTCCCGAAGCCCAGAGCCTCGCCTCTGCCCCCGCCCCCACTCCCACCCCTGTCCCTGCCCAATCCACCTCCTCCTGCAATGCTATTGCCGCCCCTGGGGTTATATCTTTCCCGTTTTTTGCGGATCCCCCCCCAAGGAGCAGCCTTTGCATTTTCCTGCCGCGACCCATTAGGAGCTGCAATTTTCCCTCCGCCATCCTCTTCTACCCCAAGGCTTGAGACGGACCTAATAACTTTAGCCTGTCAGACGCCCCGTCGGTGGTCTGCACCCTGCCTGCCCACCTCAGCGGACCACGAGGCTGCACCAAGAGCCCCACCAGGGAATAACCCGGAAATCGCAACCCCACCACCCCATGAGCTGCGAAAAGCGTTGCGACAGTTTTTAGAAGACATCTGTGGCTCCCGCAACAGGGTACAGCTAGCTCTCCAGCTATGGGGGGACTTTGATCACATCCTCCAGGCCACAAGGGCCCTTATAAGGAGGGTAAAGGGAAAGGAAGGCACGGCGCCGCAGCCTATGGGCGGGCCCGCAGCTTCTGTGACGATTTACTCACTTACGGGATGGGTCAAGGATTGTTGTGCGACCCGCCGGCGGCTGCAAACACCCCCGCCAACAAGGAACCCCCACCCCCCCAGCCCTCCGCATGATGCCCCTCATTATTGCAACTTTGAACACCAGGGGCTGTAGGATGGCTCTCCACAGGTCCCAGGTGCTCTCTTACCTTCGGGAAGGGGGGTACTCTGTGGTTTTCCTGCAGGAGACCCATACGGATCCGACCGCCGAGGACAGCTGGCGGCTGGAGTGGGGGGACGGGGTCTACTTCAGCCACTTCACGATTCGACAAGCTGGAGTGGCGACCCTGTTCTCCCCCAACCTACGGCCCGAGGTGCTAGGGGTCACTGAGGCCATGCTGGGCCACCTGCTGCATCTCCGAGTCTGTATGGAGGGGCTCGTAGTCGATCTTGTCAACATCTATGCCCCGGCAACGAGCCCGAAGCGGCCGCAATTCTATCAGCGAGTGTCCGACTTCCTCAGCACCCTAGATTCTCACGAGTGCTTAGTCCTGGGAGGGGACTTTAACACCACCCTCGAGGAACAGGACCGCTCAGGGGCCGAGCTGAGCCCGGCCGCTGCGAACATTCTCTGAGCAATAGTTGAACATCACTCCCTAATAGACGTCTGGCGTGACCACCACCCAGATGACACTTCCACGTTCACCTTTGTCCGGGTGGAGGCCCATCGGTCACACCACTCTCGGTTGGACCGTATTTATTTATCCCGTTTCCATCTTTCACAGGCCCACTCCTCCAACATTCGGCCAGCCCCATTTTCCGACCATCATCTAGCCACCATAACGGCCTCCCTCCGGGCAGAGAGGCCGGGGCCGGCCTCTTGGCACTTTAACAACAGCCTGTTGGAGGATGAGGGCTTCATGACGTCCTTCTGGGAGTTTTGGCTGGCTTGGCGAGAGCAGCGGCGTGCCTTTCCCTCGGCGCGGCGATGGTGGGATCTAGGGAAGGTGCGCGCCAAGCTCTTCTGCCATGACTACACCCGGGGCACCAGCCGACGGAGAAATGCAACGATAGAGCAGTTGGAACGGGAGGTCTTAGAGATGGAGAGGCGTCTGGCTGCCAGCCCTGAGGACCTGTTCCTCTGCGGAGCGTGCTGGGAGAAGCAGGAGGAGCTCCGGGCCCTCGAGGACCATCGGGCCCAAGGTGCCTTTGTTCGATCCCGCATCCGCCTCCCTCGGGAGATGGATCGCGGCTCCCATTTCTTCTACGCCCTGGAGAAAACGAGGGGGCCCAAGAAACACGTCACCTGCCTTCTAGCAGAAGACGGCGCCCCCCTCACAGATCCAGTGGAGATGTGTGGGAGGGCCCGTGACTTCTACACAAGCCTTTTCTACCCAGATCCGACCGATCCTGGCGCTTGCAGGGTGCTCTGGGAGGAACTCCCCATGGTCAGCGTGGGCGACCGAGACCGACTAGAGCTGCCTCTCACCCTGGCCGAGTTCTCGGAAGCCCTCCGTCGCATGCCCACCAATAAATCTCCGGGCATGGATGGGCTGACAGTGGAGTTCTACCGCGCGTTCTGGGACATCCTTGGCCCAGACCTAGCCACTGTCTGGGCTGAGTCTTTGCAGGGCGGGGTCCTCCCTCTTTCGTGCAGGCGAGCGGTGCTCGCCTTGTTGCCGAAGAGGGGGGACATCTGCGATTTACGAAACTGGCGTCCCGTCTCGCTCCTTAGCACGGACTACCAAATCATAGCGAAAGCAATCTCGCTGCGGCTAGGGTCCGTGATGGCGGACGTGATCCACCCAGACCAGACCTATACTGTCCCGGGTCGCAGCATTTTTGACAACCTCTTTCTAGTCCGAGATCTTTTGGAACTCGGGCGGAGAGACAGTCTGTCGTTCGCCCTCCTGTCTCTTGATCAGGAGAAGGCGTTCGATAGAGTGGACCATGGGTACCTCCTGGGCACTCTGCAGGCGTTTGGATTCGGACCTCAGTTTGTGAGTTTTCTCCAGGTGCTGTACGCTTCCGCGGAGTGTCTGGTTAGGCTCAACTGGACCCTGACCGAACCGGTCAGCTTTGGGCGAGGAGTACAGCAAGGGTGCCCCCTCTCAGGCCAGCTGTACGCTCTGGCGATCGAGCCCTTCCTCTGTCTCCTCCGCAGGAGGTTGACGGGATTGGTGCTGCGGGAGCCGGAGCTGCGGCTGGTCCTGTCAGCGTACGTCGATGATGTGCTCCTCGTGGTCCAGGACCCAGGGGACTTGGCGCGGGTGGAGGCATGCCAGGCCATCTATTCGGCAGCCTCCTCCACCCGAGTCAACTGGATCAAGAGCTCTGGCTTGGCGGTGGGGGACTGGCGGCAGGTGAGCTCCCTCCTACCCGCGCTTCAGACCATCCGGTGGAGCGCGGGCCCACTGCTCTACCTAGGCGTTTACCTTTCTGCCACGCACCCTTCTCCGCCGGAGAACTGGCAAAATTTAGAAGGCGGGGTGATAGAGCAGCTCCGGAAATGGATGAGGCTACTCCGATGTCTCTCCCTTCGAGGGAGAGCACTGGTGCTTAACCAACTAGTCCTGTCCATGCTCTGGTACCGGCTCAACACCCTGGCCCCGGCCCCGGGTTTCCTAACCCACCTCCGGAGATTGATTCTAGAGTTCTTTTGGTCAGGAATGCACTGGGCCCCTGTTGGGGTTCTTCATCTACCCCTGAAGGAAGGAGGGCAGGGCCTGAAGCGTCTGCACACTCAGGTCCGTGTCTTCCGCCTCCAGGCCCTGCAGAGGCTCCTTTATAGTGCAGGTAGTTCGACGTGGAGCATATTGGCGCACGCCTTCCTGCGCCGCTTCCAAGGGCTCCGATATGACCGGCAGCTCTTTTATCTCTGTCCGAGAGGTTTTCCGCGAGACCTCTCCGGGCTGCCGGTCTTCTACCAGGACCTCCTCCGGACCTGGAAACTGTTCTCAATGACCAGGTCCGTGGCGGCCACCGTGGGAGCAGCTCTCCTCACGGAGCCCCTGCTACACAACCCCTAGCTCTGTGTGCAGGCGGCGGAGTCCCGCTCGGTGCGCCAGAGTTTGGTGCTGGTGGAAGTCATGAGAGTCGGAGACCTCCTGGACTACGACCGGGGAGACTGGCTGGATCCCCTGACACTCGCCCAGCGCATGGGGCTCTCCAGACCTCGTACCCCCCGGCGCGTACTTCAGGAGATGAAGGCCGCCTTGACGCCCACTGCTCGGGCTTATCTCAACAGAGCCCTGCACGAGGGCGCACCCCGCCCACCCTCTACCCCAGGCCCGCCGGATCTTTCAATTAGGCCCCTATCCCATAGATCCCAACAAACCCCTCACTCTTTCACTGCGAGCCGGCTGCATGAACTGCAGCTGGTCAGCTTCCAAATCACGCCACGGAAATATCTATACACACTCACGCTTCACACCCTTCACGCCCACACCCTGGTGTCCCGCCCCGATACAAAGTGGCGGGACCTCCTGCCACCTTTAGAGGGTGAGCAGCCCCGGTGGGCCAGCCTGTATTCCACCTTGGTCCTGAGGCCAGTCGGGGACATTAGTTGTCGTGTTTTTGAAACGGTTCACCCCCATCCCGGATACTTGCCCTTTTTGCAATGTGAGGGAAACCCTGGCTCACGTATATTTGGAGTGTGCCAGGCTGCAGCCCCTTTTCCGGCTCCTCACAAATATTTTATTATGCTTTTGGCTACACTTTTCCCCTCACCTTTTTATCTACACACTCCCCATCCGTGGCCCCACAAAATGGTGAGATCTCCTGGTTAACCTCCTCCTAGCCCTAGCTAAAATGTCCATTTATAAAACCAGAGAGAGGAGGTTGGCTAATGAAGCGTCCTGCGATTGTAGGGCTGTTTTCCGATCCTCAGTACATTCACGTATCCGGGTGGAGTTCCTCTGGGCGGCGTCCACCGACTCCCTTGACGCTTTCGAGGAGCGGTGGGCTCTGTCCGAGGTTCTCTGCTTGGTGACCCCATCTGGTTCCCTCCATCTGACCCTTTGATTGAGGGGAAGAGCGAGAGACCCCAGCCCCAGCTGTTGCCGCTGTGGATACCATCATCACTGTTACCTAGGAGGGGTCCTATAACATGTGGGTCGTAATCCCCCACCACCCCCAAACCGCCCACCCCGCAGCCGTGCCCATCTTGTCGGGCACTCTCAGGAGAGGAATAATCGGTGACACTGGGCGCGGCACTAGGTAACTCGAGGGGGTGGAAGACCACGAGTGTCGAGGAAGCCCCCCTGCTCTAGGCCACCAGGTAACTCAGGAGGGTGGAAGACCACGAGTGTCGAGGAAGCCCCCCCCACTCTGGGCTCAGGCTAGCCTGAACACTTCTCCCTCCTGAAGGCTGCTGTGTCATATCTTCTGTTTGCTTTTGTTTTGTTGCATAGTTGCTTTATCCTCTTTGGTGATTCTTTGTAAGTGCTACACAAATAAAATTCTTTTCTGCTTTAAAAAAAAAAATCCTGCTTCATACCTCTGGAGGGACTTTGCTACAAATGGAAGCTCTGACCAAAGGACTGAATGACCCCTCCCAGCTGGGGATGTTCTCCAGAGACTGGATTTGAACCTGCCGTTTATTCCATCCCTGCTACAAGTCTGAACAAAACTTTGCCATTACTGTATGTCATTGATTCCATTTAACCAGTTTTAGCTCTCGTCTATATCTTTTTCCTCTTATGAATAAACCTTTAGATTTTAGATTCGAAAGGATGGGCAACAGCGTGATTTATGGGTAAGATCTGACTTGTATATTGACCTGGGTCTGGGGCTTGGTCCTTTGGGACCGAGAGAACCTTTTTTCTTTTACTGGGGTATTGGTTTTCATAACCATTTGTCCCCATAACGAGTGGCCCTGGTGGTGATACTGGGAAACTGGAGTGTCTAAGGGAATGGCTTGTCTGACTTGTGGTTAGCCAGTGGGGTAAACCGAAGGCTTCTCTGTCTGGCTGGTTTGGTTTCCTTGGTGTGCACAGAAACCCCAGCCTTGGGCTGTAACTGCCCTGCTTGAAGCAATTTGTCCTGAATTGGCACTCTCCGTTGGGTCCCGCCAGAACCAGCATCATTACACCCCCCCACCCCCCAGCAAGAAACAAGCAGAGTTTTACCCTGAAACAGGAGAGTGCCAGAGTCCCCACTAAATCCAGCAGCAGTTTTGATACTGCTAACAATTTTACATGAAGGATGCTTACTTGGGCAGCAGTACAAAACACCTTGCACAGACAGACAGAGGGGTAACTATGGGGATGGCCAGATAGATAGACAACTATTTAAAATTCCAGTGAAACCTTGTTTTGAAGCAAATAAACATTCCCATGCAATGTTTGGAATCCAAATATGGCAGTATGGAGAACCTGAAATTAACTATAAACAAAAGTGAAATTGGCTTATTTGATTTTAATGGTTCCAGCTGAGGGGAATACGGAAAATAAACAACATAAATCCCTAGGAAGTACATTGATTTTTAATATTCTTTGGGTTGTTATGATCTAAGGGGTTATGGGAGACATAGGCAAGGAAATGTGTTTAATATATACAGTATGCTTTTAAAATGGAAAATATCCTTTTAATTAACCTGCCAAGTTTCTGTAACCACTAGGGCTGGCCAGTGCAATTGAATGCTCAGCCTATTCCAGGATCACGACTAATTTTGGGGTCCTGAAAATTTGGGGTCCTGGGGTTTAATTCGAGTGGTGCTGCTGGAGTCACAGGAGCCAGTGGAAAGGATGATCTGCACTACAAAGCTGCTTTGTTTCAGATGCTTTAAGTACCACAAACACCAAATCGGGGGGGGGGGGGGGGGGGGGGGGGAGTGGCACACAGAGGAAAGGAATGGAGCATATCCAACATTTTCCAGCCATGATCGGCACTGGGCTTTGGGCACCCTATAAGCCCCAACTCACACTACACACTGCTCCCAATCCAAGTTAGAGGTAACACTCAAATCTTAGGCACAAGGCACAATCTTGCCCAAATTCCCCTAAGCGATCGTCAGACACTTTCAAGGAAGACTGCCCATTGCAGTGGGTTGCCTTGATCTGCTCGGAGGTTTCTCAGCGAAGGAATTCTCAGAGCTTTCGCTTTCCCTTTTTTCGTCAGCACTGCTTGTCTACACGTCCAGCACTGCAGCATCACCGCTGTGCCAAGGCAGCCGCACCGACACAGTGCATGTGGTGAGGACGCTCTATGCCGATGGGAGAGAGCTCGTAACAAAACCACCGCCCCGAATGGCAGAAGCTCTGTCGGCGGGAGAAGCTCTCCCACTGACAGCAATGTCAGTGTAACTTCTGCCACTCATGGGGGTGGTTTATTCACATCCCCAAAGCGACATAAGTGATGCTGACATAGGCTGTAATGTAGACGTAGCCTAATGCTCTGTTTCTTTGCCCACATCACCTCCTGTTTCAATCCTACATCTAATTCCTGTCCATTACTGCAGAATTCAGCACCATCCATGGAACATCCAAGATCAGACCCCAGCCATGCAGCTATGTTTCAGGATCCAAACATCCTCATGTGTTATTGTTGAGAGACTTTAGCATCCATCACCAAGAAGCAAACACACCCGGTGTGCTGCCTTTAACAGAAAACAGGAACAAAGAGGGGTTTAAAGTGTGGGTGGAATCCATCGGTGAGTGCAGGTTACAAGTCTCCCTCAAAGCCTAAGGGCCCGCAGAAGATACGAGCCTGTTACTGGCTTGTTAACTCAAGCTGTAGACACTCATAGAATCATAGAATATCAGGGTTGGAAGGGACCTCAGGAGGTCATCTAGTCCAACCCCCTGCTCAAAGCAGGACCAATTCCAGACTCATGCTTTTAGCTCTGAAGGTCAATCCCTAATGTGTCAACCAAGGCGGCAGCCATCACATAAGGCTCAACAAGGGCTCTAACTTTCTCCTGGAGGCGACAAGAGACCATCCCTATAGTTCCTGCTTTATAATACCATTGGCTCTCCCACAGAGCAAAGGAGCAGAGGAACAAAGGATCTGTCGTACCAAATCAGCCCATTGGCTCATCGTATTTATTAGTGTGGCACCTAACGACCAAGTAAGTGTGCTCACAAGTGCTAGCAGATGGCTGGGTTCATCGCTGCTGGGGAGCAAGGGGGCAGCTCCCCAGGACACATAGTGAAGAAAAGCACCATGATGAGAAAATACAATGTCGTTTCAAAACCGGAATGCAGGATTGTGCAGGAAACTAGAGCATGCCCCTGAAACTGCAGGAGTCATGGCTCTTTGGTAACTTCCCCTGGTCCCATTTTATGGTTCGTGCCACAGACCTTGGCCTGGCTCCCCAAGGGCACTTAAGTATTGCAACACTTAGCTTGTAGGCACCTAGAAACATCACAGGAACAACACTGGGATCCACAAAGCCTGAGTTAGGCCCATAGGCTTCCTCTACAATGAATGGGGAGAAATAGGCACCTAGGAAATGGATCCACAAAAGCCTGCATGTTCAGCAGGGAGTCCCCTAAGTGAGGCAAAGGTAGATGCTGATGTGACAGGGGTGTCCTAAGCCCCAGCCCGCTCACATATTTCCCCGCCTATGTCCAGGCAGCAGGGAGGCACCTATCTCTGCTTGTGATCCATGAACTGGGAACCCCTCTCCCAGAGTCAGACAGCTTCAGCACCTAAGTCATTGCTTGCACGAATGAGTTCAGTTCCTGCCTAAGTCCACAGGCTGTCTCCATCCCTTGTAGCCTTTAGCCAGGGGCTAGGGCACTCACTGAGGATGTAGGAGAACCCCCAGTTCAGTCCCCCCCCCCCCCCGAGCCTGATAAGATGAAGGGTTTTGAAGAGAGGACTCCAATATCTAGGGTGAGTGTTCTAACTACTTGACCATGGGATCCTCCATCTCTCCTGCTGTAGCCATTCCATTTTATTTAAAAATTAATTGGGCCTGAGAATCACTCTATAGCCCAGTGGTTAAGACATTCACCTGGGAGGCTGGGAACCCTTCTTCTCATCAAACAGGGGGGAGAATTGACCCAGGGCCTCCCACATCCCAGGTGAGTACCCTAATGGCTGGGGTAAAGGAAGGACACCCACTCCCCCATAACACCTATCTTTCCCTGGCTTGAGGATCGCATGGGGGCTGGGAGGGTGAGCTCAGTGTCTGGTGACCCAGAGGGAGGTGCCCAGGGAACTTGTGCAGCAAAAACGTCACTGCTAAGTGAGTTTAGGCACCCACAGGGTTGGGTAGCTGCTGAGTGCAGATCAGAACGATGCCTGAAACTCGGCCTCAGGCACGTAAACCTGGGGTTCAGGCATCTAAGTCCCTTTGTGGATCTGGGCCCTTGAGAATTTCTGGGCGTGTGGGACAGTGCAGCTGATGGCTCTGCGACAGAGGTAGCTGCTCTTCAGGGTAATCACACCACATGCCCATCTCACATCATTACAAGCTGATGAAGGAGGTGGAAGAGGGAAAGACAAGAGGGAAACCTTACCCCCACTGCCCTAGAGTCCTCTCCAGTAATTAGAAATGCAAATGAACCATCAGGTAATCATGAACAAAATTCAGCTCTGACTCAAAAAATCTGAAAACCACCTGTTCTGAAATCTAAAGACTTAGTTTTTTAATTAATTTGACACTAATTACTGCAGAGCTCAGGTCCTTAGAACTTCGTTTGCATGGAGAGTGGCTCATTGAATAAAGATTTTATTTGATCTCCATTTTAAACCATTAACTCCAATGTGTTTTATATTCAGGAGAGTGCATTTAGCTTACCAAACTTAATTGCATGCAGATCTATTTGCACAGAAGAATAAAACAGAGTAAAGGAGTCTCACAGATACCTTCACCGGGCGATTGAGCCATCATTCCTGAGACCACCTGAGCTGGGATCTGAAGCCGTGCTGCACAATGCATACCCAGGAAAGCCGAAGAGCCAGCACTAGGGCACAGACGCTGCAGCTGCAGTATTTTGCAGGCGTGACGGGGTCTGCCGTCGGACAGGGAAGCACCCTCCTGGCAGGGTCACGCAATTTTACCGAAAGCATCACAAATGTCATGGGTTTTGAAAAATCCACTCTTCACATTTCTCTCTAGATACTGAACTTCCTAGACCCGGCTATGCCCTCGCAGACGCCCTGGTGGAGAGCAACTGCCAGCTGGTAGCTGGTGGTGCTGTGCCATGGGGCACTGAGACGGGAAGGAAGCCCGCTGAGCTCACCTATCGTTGCAGTGAGAGATCACAGGCAATGGACAGCTGGTCTCCCCCTGACCCCAGCTCTTCAGCGCAGACAGCCCCGTCCATTTCCCTGCTCCCCTCTGCCAGGCATCCTCTTCCCCTGGTTCATTTCCCCCCACCTGGCACCTTTCTCCCCACCTGCTCCCTCTGTGCGTGCTAAGCACCACTTCCCCTGTACCACGTTCACGCCCCCTACCCAACCTCACTGTGAGCATGGGGTACCCCCTCCCCTCCGTGATAAGCCCTGTGAGTAGCTGTGAACAGGGACGTGTCACTGCCTGGAAAGCAGCCCCAGGGCATAGAACTCTGCCTGCTTCACCCACCAGACCGAGCCCCCCTGCTGTCCCTCGGCTGGGAATGGGTCACAGGGGGGTCGGAGTAACCTCAGGGCGCTGAGCTGCGGAGCACACGGTGCAGGGCGAAGGTTAGTGTCTCTGTGACTGAGATCTGCTCTCTCCTGGCTCCCAGCCCATGTCCCATTTGGGAATCCATGGGTATTGGGCACCTGCCGTCCCTGCCGGGCACCTGCTCCTCCCGGTGACAGCCCTGCGAGCAACTGTGCTCGGGGGCCTGTCCAAGGCTGCAGGAGAAGGAGCCCTGGGAAAGTCACTTTGAAAACACTGCTGTGAGCCTTCTCTGCCCAGGCCTTGTGGAATTCACTCTGGGTACCTGCACCAGCCAGTTTCATTTTGGTAATGGCTTCATGAAAAAGAATCGCTTACCTTCCTCTGTTTGTTGCTTTTTAGCCCTCCCATCCCCCAGTATTAAGCTTGATATTTACCCAGAGAACGATTACATTCATTTTTTTGCACTGATTTTCACCAGGTTTTTTTTTTTTTAATTTGGAACAAACACGGATAAGTTCCCAGGAAATAAAATAAAATAAAACCCAGAAACAAAGGGCCTTACATACAATGTGACTGATAGTGATGTCTGGACAGGCAGGGCAATATCCTGCAGTTGTATCGTATCCCGCTCAGTACCACAGTGCAGCTGACGGTGATTTATCGCATGCAGGAGCATGGAGAGGCAGGTAGGGTTGCCAGGTGTCCGGTTTTCGACCCGGTCAAAAAGGGACCCTGGCGGCTCCGGTCGGCACTGCTGAACAGGCATTTAAAAGTCCGGTTGGTGGTGCAGCGGGGCTAAGGCAGGCTCCCTGCCTGCCCTGGCTCCGTGCAGCTCCTGGAAGCAGCAGCTTGTCCCCACTCTGGCTCCTAGGGGCAGGGGCACTCAGGGGGCTCCGCATGCTGGCCCTGCCCTAAGTGCCGGCTCCGCAGCTCCCATTGGCCGGGTACTGTGACCAACGGAAGCTGCGGGGGCAGCACCTGTGGACAGGGCAGTGCACAGACCCACCTGGCCACACCTCCACGTAGGAGCCGGAAGGGAGGACATGATGCTGCTTTCAGGAGCTGCTTGAGATAAGCGCCACCTGGAGCCTGCCCCCCTGCCCCCCTCCCATGCCCCAACCCCTTGCCCCAGCTCTGATCCCCCTCCTGCCCTCCAAACCCCTTGATCCCAGCCCACAGAACCCTCCTTCACCCCAAACCCCTCATCCCTGGCCCCACCCCAGAGCCTGCACCCCCAACCGGAGCCCTCACTCCCTCCTGCACCCCCAGCCCCTGAGCCAGCCCAGTAAAAATGAGTGAGTGACTGAGGGTGGGGAGAACAAGCGACAGAGGGAGCAGGGACGAAGTTAGCGGGGACGTGGCCTCAGAGAAGGGGTGGGGCAGGGGACAGGGCAGGAGTGTTCTGTTTTGTGTGAATAGAAAGTTGGCAATCCTAGAGGCAGGTGATACTCAGCTGCACCAGGATCAGTCTTTATGGCAAAGGGACTGGAGGATCATGCTTTGCATTAAGGTCCCCCAGGACATTCCCCTGGGTCAGCCATGCAGTTGCTAAACCTCAGTTTAAGAACAAACCTTTTATTAAGATCCAATAATTCTCAAACTAAATCCAAATTAATGTGTGCTTGGGAAAACGCAGATTTGTCTTTTTAAACATAACGATCAGAGGACACCTGGTCTGGGCTGAAAGACTGGCATGATACGGATGATCATACTCTTCATAGGTATCAGAGTAACATCCGTGTTAGTCTGTATTCGCAAAAAGAAAAGGAGTACTTGTGGCACCTTAGAGACTAACCAATTTATCTGAGCATAAGCTTTCGTGAGCTACAGCTCACTTCATCGGATGCATCCAATGAAGTGAGCTGTAGCTCACGAAAGCTTATGCTCAAATAAATTGGTTAGTCTCTAAGGTGCCACAAGTACTCCTTTTCTTTATACTCTTCATATTCGCTCCTTTCCTTTGTCTGGGCTTGTAACCAGGAACTTGATCTTGGAGCTCACCGGCTCCTGTTGCTTGCTCTTTGCTTATGGCCATAACCCTCTCTGACCTCACAGCTGTCTGCACGACATTGACTGATATCACACACTAAGGGCTTGGTTCACAGGAACCTAGGGATTGCCGAACTGGATCAGAGCCAAGGTAATCTGGCTAGCAGCCTGTCTCCAACAATAACTAGCACAAGATGCTTCAGAGAAAGGCGTAAGGACCCTGCAGTAGGCATATGTGGGAGAATGTGCTCCACATTAAGGCTTTGTCTACACTACAGACCTTACAGTGGCACAGCTGTACCACTGCAGCTGTAAAAAGAAAAGGAGGACTTGTGGCACCTTAGAGACTAACCAATTTATCTGAGCATGAGCTTTCGTGGGCTACAGCTCACTTCATCGGATGCATACTGTGGAAAGTGTAGAAGATCTTTTATACACACAAAGCATGAAAAAATACCTCCCCCCACCCCACTCTCCTGCTGGTAATAGCTTATCTAAAGTGATCACTCTCCTTACAATGTGTATGATAATCAAGGTCGGCCATTTCCAGCACAAATCCAGGTTTTCTTACCCCCCCCACCCCCGACAAACCCACTCTCCTGTTGGTAATAGCTTATCTAAAGTGACCACTCTCCTTACAATCTGTATGATAATCAAGGCGGGCCATTTCCAGCACAAATTCAGGGTTTAACAAGAACGTCTGGGGGGGGGGGGTAGGAAAAAACAAGGGGAAATAGGTTACCTTGCATAATGACTTAGCCACTCCCAGTCTCTATTCAAGCCTAAGTTAATTGTATCCAATTTGCAAATGAATTCCAATTCAACAGTTTCTCGCTGGAGTTTGGATTTGAAGTTTTTTTGTTGTAATATCGCAACTTTCATGTCTGTAATCGCGTGACTAGAGAGATTGAAGTGTTCTCCGACTGGTTTATGAATGTTATAATTCTTGACATCTGATTTGTGTCCATTTATTCTTTTACGTAGAGACTGTCCAGTTTGACCAATGTACATGGCAGAGGGGCATTGCTGGCACATGATGGCATATATCACATTGGTGGATGTGCAGGTGAACGGGCCTCTGATAGTGTGGCTGATGTTATTAGGCCCTCTGATGGTGTCCCCTGAATAGATACGTGGGCACAGTTGGCAACGGGCTTTGTTGCAAGGATAGGTTCCTGGGTTAGTGGTTCTGTTGTGTGGTATGTGGTTGCTGGTGAGTATTTGCTTCAGGTTGGGGGGCTGTCTGTAAGCAAGGACTGGCCTGTCTCCCAAGATTTGTGAGAGTGTTGGGTCATCCTTCAGGATAGGTTGTAGATCCTTAATAATGCGTTGGAGGGGTTTTAGTTGGGGGCTGAAGGTGACAGCTAGTGGCATTCTGTTATTTTCTTTGTTAGGCCTGTCCTGTAGTAGATGATTTCTGGGAACTCTTCTGGCTCTATCAATCTGTTTCTTCACTTCCGCAGGTGGGTATTGTAGTTGTAAGAATGCTTGATAGAGACCTTGTAGGTGTTTGTCTCTGTCTGAGGGGTTGGAGCAAATGCGGTTGTATCGCAGAACTTGGCTGTAGATGATGGATCGTGTGGTGTGGTCAGGGTGAAAGCTGGAGGCATGTAGGCAGGAATAGCGGTCAGTAGGTTTCCGGTATAGGGTGGTGTTTATGTGACCATCGTTTATTAGCACTGTAGTGTCCAGGAAGTGGATCTCTTGTGTGGACTGGACCAGGCTGAGGTTAATGGTGGGATGGAAATTGTTGAAATCATGGTGGAATTCCTCAAGGGCTTCTTTTCCATGGGTCCAGATGATGAAGATGTCATCAATATAGTGCAAGTAGGGTAGGGGCGTTAGGGGATGAGAGCTGAGGAAGTGTTGTTCTAAGTCAGCCATAAAAATGTTGGCATACTGTGGGGCCATGCGGGTACCCATAGCAGTGCCGCTGATTTGAAGGTATACATTGTCCCCAAATGTAAAATAGTTATGGGTAAGGACAAAGTCACAAAGTTCAGCCATCAGGTTAGCCGTGACATTGTCGGGGATAGTGTTCCTGATGGCTTGTAGTCCATCTTTGTGTGGAATGTTGGTGTAGAGGGCTTGTACATCCATAGTGGCCAGGATGGTGTTATCAGGAAGATCACCGATGGATTGTAGTTTCCTCAGGAAGTCAGTGGTGTCTCAAAGGTAGCTGGGAGTGCTGGTAGCGTAGGGCCTGAGGAGGGAGTCTACGTAGCCAGACAATCCTGCTGTCAGGGTGCCAATGCCTGAGATGATGGGGCGCCCAGGATTTCCAGGTTTATGGATCTTGGGTAGTAGATAGAATATCCCAGGTCGGGGTTCCAGGGGTGTGTCTGTGCGGATTTGAGCTTGTGCTTTTTCAGGGAGTTTCTTGAGCAAATACTGTAGTTTCTTTTGGTAACTCTCAGTGGGATCAGAGGGTAATGGCTTGTAGAAAGTGGTATTGGAGAGCTGCCGAGCAGCCTCTTGTTCATATTCCGACCTATTCATGATGACAACAGCACCTCCTTTGTCAGCCTTTTTTATTATGATGTCAGAGTTGTTTCTGAGGCTGTGGATGGCATTGTGTTCTGCACGGCTGAGGTTATGGGGCAAGTGATGCTGCTTTTCCACAATTTCAGCCCGTGCACATCAGCAGAAGCACTCTATGTAAAAGTCCAGTCTGCTGTTTTGACCTTCAGGAGGAGTCTACCTAGAATCCTTCTTTTTGTCGTGTTGGTAGGGAGGTCTCTGCGGATTAGTATGTTGTTCAGAGGTATGTTGGAAATATTCCTTGAGTTGGAGACGTCGAAAATAGGATTCTAGGTCACCAGAGAACTGTACCATGTTCGTGGGGGTGGAGGGGCAGAAGGAGAGGCCCCAAGATAGGACAGCTGCTTCTGCTGGGCTGAGAGTATAGTTGGATAGGTTAACAATATTGCTGGGTGGGTTGAGGGAACCATTGCAGCTGTGTCACTGTACATAAGAACGGCCATACTGGGTCAGACCAAAGGTCCATCTAGCCCAGTATCCGGTCTTCTGACAATGGCCAGTGCCAGGTGCCCCAGAGAGAATGAACAGAACAGGTAATGATCAAGTGATCCATCCTCTGTCACCCATTCCCAGCTCCTGGTAAACAGAGGCTAGGGACACAATCCCTGCCCATCCTGGCTAATAGCCATTGATGGACCTATCCTCCATGAATTTATCTAGTTCTTTTTGAATACTGTTATTGGGCACCTTGGCCTTCACAACATCCCCTGGCAAGGAGTTCCATAGACTGACTGTGTGTTGTATGAAAAAATACTTCCTTTTGTTTGTTTTAAACCTGCTGCCTATTAATTTCATTTTGTGACCCCCTAGTTCGTGTGTTATGAAAAGGAGTAAATGACACTTCCTTATTTACTTTCTCTACACCAGTCATGATTTTATAGACCTCTATCATATCTCCCCTTAGTTGTCTCTTTTCCAAGCTGAAAGGTCCTAGTCTTATTAATATCTCCTCATATGGCAGCCATTCCATATTTCTAATCATTTTTGTTGCCCTTTTCTGAACAATGAGTCCAAGATCTCTTTCTTGAGTGGTAACAGCTAATTAAGACCCCATAGTTTTATATGTATAGTTGGGATTATGTTTTCCAATGTGCATTACTTTGCATTTATCAACACTGAATTTCATCTGCCATTTTGTTGCCCAGTTACCCAGTTTTGTGAGATCCTTTTCTAGCCCTTTGTAGTCTGCCTGGGACTTAAATAGTTTTGTATCATCTGCAAATTTTGCCACCTCATTATTTACCCCCTTTTCCAGATCATTTATGAATATGTGGAATAGGACTGGTCCCAGTACAGAGCCCTGAGGGACACCACTATTTACTTCTCTCCATTCTGAAAACTGACCATTTATTCCTTTGTTTCCTATCTTTTAACCCATTACCGATCCATGAAAGGACCTTCCCTCTTATCCCATGACAGCTTACTTTGCTTAAGAGCCTTTGGTGAGGGACCTTGTCAAAGGCTTTCTGAAAATCTAAGGTTTCAGAGTAACAGCCGTGTTAGTCTGTATTCGCAAAAAGAAAAGGAGTACTTGTGGCACCTTAGAGACTAACCAATTTATTTGAGCATGACCTGTAGCTTACGAAAGCTTATGCTCAAATAAATTGGTTAGTCTCTAAGGTGCCACAAGTACTCCTTTTCTTTTTGAAAATCTAAGTACACTATATCCACTGGATCCCCCTTGTCCACATGCTTGTTGACCCCCTGATAGAATTCTGGTAGATTGGTGAGGCATGATTTCCCTTTACAAAAAACATGTTGACTCTTCCCCAACAAATTATGTTCATCTCTGTGTCTGACAATTTTGTTCTTTACTGTAGTTTCAATCAGTTTGCCCAGTACTGAAGTCAGACTTACTGACCTATAATTGCCGGGATCACCTCTGGAGCCCTTTTTAATAATTGGCATCACATTAGCTATCCTCTAGTCATTTGGTACAGAAGCTGATTTAAATGATAGGTTACAAACTACAGTTCATCATCTGGACCCATGGGAAGGAAACCCTGGAAGAATTCCACCATGATTTCAACCTCAGCCTGGACAAATCTACACAGGAGGTCCACTTCCTAAACACCACAGTGCAAATAAGTTACCACCACCCTATACCAAAAACCCAGTGCTATGCCTACCTTCATGCCTCCAGCTTCCATCCCAGACACACCACATGATACACTGTCTACAGCCAAGCACTGAGGTACAACTGCATTTGCTCCAACCCCTCAGACAGAGACCAACACCTACAAGATCTTCACCAAGCATTCTCAAAACTACAATACGCACCTGAGGAAATAAGGAAACAGACCAACAGAGCCAGACGTGTACCCAGAAGCCTCCTGCTGCAAGACAAGCCCAAGAAAGAAACCAACAGAACTCCACTGGCCATCACATACCGTCCTCAGCTAAAACCTCTCCAACGCATCATCAGTGATCTACAACCCCTCCTGGACAACGATCCCTCACTTTCACAGGCCTTGGGAGGCAGGCCAGTCCTCGCCCACAGACAACCCGCCAACCTGATCCATATTCTCACCAGCAACTACACACCGCACCATAGTAACTCTAACTCAGGAACCAATCCATGCAACAAACCTCAATGCCAACTCTGCCCACATATCTACACCAGCGACACCATCACAGGACCTAACCAGATCAGCCACACCATCACTGGTTCATTCACCTGCATGTCCACTAATGTAATATACGCTATCATGTGCCAGCAATGCTATGTACATCGGCCAAACTACATCGACAGTCCCTGCGTAAAAGGATAAATGGACACAAATCAGATATTAGGAACGGCAATATACAAAAACCTGTAGGAGAACACTTCAACCTCCCTGGACACACAATAGCAGATTTAAAGGTAGCCATCCTGCAGCAAAAAGACTGTGAATGGCTAGCCAACTACAAAAGCAGTTTCTCCTCCCTTGGTGTTCACACCTCAACTGCTAGAAGAGGGCCTCATCCTCCCTGATTGAACTAACCTCATTATCCCTCGCCTGATTCTTGCTTGGATATTTATAACTGCCTCTGGAAATTTCCACTACGTGCATCCGACTAAGTGGGTATTCACCCACAAAAGCTCATGCTCCAATACGTCTGTTAGTCTATCAGGTGCCAGAAGGACTCTTTGCTACTTTTACAGATCCAGACTAACACGGCTACCCCTCTGACACTAACCTAGGGTTAGCAGTTCTGCAATTTCACATTGGAGTTCCTTCAGAACACTTGGGTGAATGCCATCTGGTCCTGGTGACTTATTACTGTTTAGTTTATTAATTTGTTCCAAAACCTCCTCCAATGACACCTCAGTCTGGGACAGTTCCTCAGATTTGTCACCTAAAAAGAATGGCTCAGGTTTGGGAATCTCCACCACTTCCTCAGCCATGAAGACGGATGCAAAGAATTCATTTAGTTTCTCCGCAATGGCCTTATCACCCTTGAGTGCTCCTTTAGCATCTCGATTGTCCAGTGGCCCCACTGATTGTTTAGCAGGCTTCCTGTTTCTGATGTAAACAAATATTGCTATTACTTTTTGAGTCCGTGGTGAGCTGTTCTTCAAATTCTTTTTTGGCCTTTCTAATTATATTTTTACACTTCATTTGCCAGAGTTTATGCTCCTTTCTATTTTTCTCCCTAGGATTTAACTTCCACTTTTTAAATGACGCTTTTTTTTTTAATCTCTCACTGCTCCTTTTACTTTTTTGTTTAGCCACAGTGGCACTTTTTTGCTTCTCCTACTATGGTTGTAAGTTTGGGGTATACATTGTTAAGTTGAGCCTCTATTCTGGTGTCTTTAAAAAGTTTCCATGCAGCTTGCAGGGATTTCACTTTTTGCACTGTACCTTTTAATTTCTGTTTAACTAACTTCCTCTATTTTGTGTAGTCCCCCTTTCTGAAATTACCTGCTACAGTGTTGGGCTGCTGTGATGTTTTCCCTGCCACAGGGATGTTAAATTTAATTATATTATGATCACAGTTACCAAGGGGTCCAGCTATATTACTACGTATATGGTCTTTTATATACATACAGACGGAGAGAGAGAGAGAAAGAGAGAGAGAGAAAACGAGAACAGTTCGGTTCATTTAAGATTTTTACTTCATTTGATTCTATGCTTTCTTTCACATATAGTGCGATTCCCTCACCAGCACGACCTGTTCTGTCCTTCCAATATATTTTGTACTCTGGTATTACTGTGTCCCATTGATTATCCTCATTCAAACCAAGTTTCTGTGATGCCCATTATATCAATATCCATATTTAATACGAGGCACTATAATTCATCCATCTTATTATTTAGACTTCTAGCATTTGTATATAAGCACTTAAAAAACTTGTCACTTTTTAGCTGTCTGCCATTACATGGTGTAATTGAATGGGACTCTTTTTCATTTCACTGTTTCTCATCAGATCCTACCTGTATTTTATCATCTTCCATCCTTTCCTCCTTACTAGGACATAGAAAATCTCCATTAATAGATCCTCCCCTAAGGGATGTCGCTGTCTGACCCATGTGCTCCTCTGCACGTGTCGACTTTCCCCCAGCCCTTAGTTTAAAAACTGCTCTACAATCTTTTTAACTTTAAGTGCCAGCAATCTGGTTCCATTTTGGTTTAGGTGGAGCCCATCCTTCCTGTATAGGCTCCCCCTTTCCCAAAAGTTTCCCCAGTTCCTAATAAATCTAAACCCCTCCTCCCTATACCATCATCTCATCCATGCATTGAAACCCTGCAGTTCTGCCTAACGGGCCCTGCGTGCGGAACTGGGAGCATTTCAGAGAATGCTACCATGGAGCTCCTGGACTTCAATCTCTTACCTAGCAGCCTAAATTTGGCCTCCAGGACCTCTCTCCTCTCCTTCCCTATGTTACTGGTACCTACACGTACCACAACCACCAGCTCCTCCCCAGCACTACACATAAGACTATCTAGATGTCTCGAGAGATCTGCAACCCTCGCACCAGGCAGGCATGTCACCATGCGGTTCTCCCAGTCATCGCAAACCCAGCTATCTATGTTTCTAATGATCGAATCCCCTATAACTATTACCTGTCTCTTCCTAATAACTGGAGTTCCCACCTCCAGAGATGTATCCTCAAGGTGAGAGGATACCATGACATCATCTGGAAAGAGGGTCCCAACTATGGGATCGTTTCCCTCTGCTCCAGTTGGATGTTCTCCTTCACTGAGACTTTCGTCCTCCTCAACAGCACAGAGGCTGTCAGACGGGGGGTGGGACTGTTCTCCTGTGCCCCAGAAAGTCTCATCTATGTACCTCTCTGTCTCCCTTAGCTCCTCCAGTTCAGCCACTCTGGTCTCCAAAGCCCATATACAGTCTCTGAGGAGCTCCTTGCACCGAATGCACATATGTGCCACCTGCCCATAGAGCAGGTAATCATACATGCTGCACACATGTAAGGTCTCCTGTGTAGCCACTCTCCCGCCAGCACAATTAAACCATCCATAATGAGCAGGGGTAGCTATGTCAGCAGGAAAGCATTTGCCGCTGACATACCACATTGTCCACACTGGTGCGTTTGTCGGTGAAACTTTTGTCAGTCAGGGGTGTTTTTTCACACCCCTGACCAACAAAAAATTACTTACAAAAGTGCTAGTGTAGACAAAGCCTAAGTCTCATCCTGATCCCTAATAGTTAGAGATTGGCTTAAGCCTTGAAGCACAAGCTTTTATATCCCTTCCAAAACTCTTCTTTTTGCATTAATTATGACAACTCTGGATATTCTTCTTATCCATATAAATGCGCAGTCCCTCTTTGAATCTTGCTAAATTCTTGACCTCACTGAAAATCTGTGGCAATGAGTTCCACAGTCTAATTATATGCTGAGTGTATTTTTTTTTAGTTTTTCAATTTTTAAAAATAGTTCCAGTTTTTAATTTTGTTCCCTTTAAGTTTCATTGACCATCCCCTTATACTTCGGTCATGAAGCAGAGTTCCAGCTCTGCGCTGCGTGTCCCTCCTGCTAAGTGGAGTTCCAGCTCTGCGTTGCGTGTCCCTCCTACTAAAAGTGGGA
Source organism: Chelonia mydas (assembly GCF_015237465.2). Classification (NCBI taxonomy): domain Eukaryota; kingdom Metazoa; phylum Chordata; order Testudines; family Cheloniidae; genus Chelonia; species Chelonia mydas. The sequence goes on from NC_057860.1 coordinate 4,227,784, forward strand.
AGGAACACAGAAAAAAATGGGACACTGCAGAGCTGGAGTTTCTTTACCTTTTCTCTACAATTTCTCTACATTTTTATGTTTCCCATGTGGGTCCCTAAAAGCATTGCCCAGACCCTGGCAAAGAACATCCTCTCTGTGCAGGGCCTTAATTTTAAATGTTACCGAACTAATTCAACTATTCAGAGCTACTCTTGTATATCCTATAAGACTAAGATTACACATTTCTAATCACAGCAGGTTTCATAGCTGACCACCACAGAGGTGAAAATTGAAATAAGGGGGGTTTGACGCAGGAAGAATTGGGGTAACTGTTTTCCTGGGTTTTCAGAACCCAAAGCAGTGGTAACTTAACTGTTTCTCTCCAGACAGTGTCAGGAATAAATCAATGGGAACACAGCAATTCTGTCTGATGAAAGACTAATACAAGTAAGCATGCTCTTATCTAAAATGACAGTTTATTAGATTTAAGCACACACAAACATAAGCAATATGTTTAGAACATCCCAAATAGTTACCTGGAAGCAGACATGCTTCCTGCTGGGGAGTCTGGTGTCAGGAAAAAAAAAATCTCTCACGATAGCTTCAGAGAAACCACTCCAAAGTACACTCTATTATCTAGTTTTTTCATAACTAACTTTCACAAAACACAGAGATCACAGCAACCCCGACTGGGTCATCACTTCTCCGACTTCAGTAAGCTACTTATCAACAAAACATTCCTAACAATCTTAGTCATAATAAGCATCTATACCAAAGGCACCCAAATTCAAGGTTCTGGTCCAAGTATTTTCTTTCAGTCTCAATTTGTTGACTCTTTTCTCCCCTCCTCCCATTTTGATTAGCAGAAACTGCAAGCATGCAGCTAAGATTTGACCTTGCCTCCAGAAGCCTGGCTCATTCAAATTAATCTTTAACTATGTGGTGTTCAATAACATTAATTTATGGTGTCTGAATGCACATAATATGGTTGCAATTAGCATCATCAAATTCTGGGGCACATACACCCCCCAAATCCGGGGCAACATAACTTGCGGGGACATTAAGTGGCAAGAGGTGTTTCCTTGCAGGGAGATATTGGGATATTTACACACACTCTGCTGTTTTTAATTCCTCTCTCTCCCCAGGCATTGGCCACAATCTCTTCAATGTGGCTTTTCTTTTTGGAGTATTATTAGGGGTGAAGCTCCCTCTGGGGATGCAGGGAAAAGTGCTAGGACTTATTGGCTCATGGCTGTGGAAGGGACGGGGCCATTCTCAGCTGATAACAGGGAGCAGCCGTGCCATACAGGCAGTCTACAATAGCCAGATTGACAGAGTGCAGAAGGGATTGGCAGCTGGACACGGAGTGGCAAGGGCTTTCCACTATAGTAGCACAAGAAAATTTCGGAAGTGAGGGGATTAGGTGATGGGTGATTCTCCCTGCAGGTGCCTGTTGTGGGGGCATTTCCCTGTCTCCTTACCAGCCAGTCCTCCCTGCCCTGCGTCTACCAGGATTCCCTTCCTCAGTTTCTAGACCAATATGCAAAAAACAAGGTGGCTCAAAATGTTTCTGATTCTGCCGCAGGGTAGACTCTCTTGTAAGCGCTGACATAGTCAGCTCTTTGGGGCAGGGACTCCCTTTTTGCTCTGTTTGTACAGCACCTTGCACAACCGGGTTCTGTCCATATCATGGGAGGTCACGCTTCTCAGACAAACATGAGCCATTTAGAGCTAATTTTCTGGGTACCGGGGTCCTGCAGATGGAAAATGGACCACGGATCTTTTATGTTCACTTTGTGGCATATTACACAGGCTAGTTACACTGGCAGCTTCAATCTGACTGTTTCAGACCAGCCATCACACAGGTCCTTAAGTGCAGAGAACACGGGGGGGGAGGGATAGCTCAGTGGTTTGAGCATTGGCCTGCTAAACCCAGGGTTGTGAGTTCAATCCTTGAGTTGCCCATTTAGGGATCTGGAGCAAAAACTGAGGATTGCTCCTGCGTTGAGCAGGGAGTTGGACTAGATGACTTCCTGAGGTCCCTTCCAACCCTGATATTCTATGAACAGGCACAGTTAGTTGCAGAGAATCTAGTTTAATGTAAAAATTACTGTCCAGTGTTTAGAAGCAGGCAGGTCCCCCATCCATCTTTATAACTTTGCCCATTTCATGCTTATTCCAAACTTAATAAAGTGATTTCTCATTCTGTGCCTCTGTCCTGGCAGTACCTGGCTTTACTAGCTCAATTTTAGGGTCAAGACCATTGATTTCAGGCAGACATTGATTCCTCACTTCTAGTCGTGTTCTAGTGAATTAAATACACCACCCTCCGCACCCCCAAAGAAAATTACAGAGATAAAAACTACAAACAATACAGCATTTAACTGGGACTTGGTCCTGCTTCGAGCAGGGGGTTGGACTAGATGACCTTCTGAGGTCCCTTCCAACCCTGATATTCTATGATTCTATGATTTATTTATAATATATAAATAGATAAAAATTTATATATTTATTTCCCTCTACTTGCCATAGTTTCTATGGAGTAATGTGAGACGTAGTTGGAGTCAGACTGCAAGGGAGAGAGATGATGGCCCACTAGACATGGGGTACAAATTTTAAAAAAGCATCCAAGGGTAGATCTACAGTGCCTGCAAAACCCGGGGACTGACTCAGGTTTGAGTACAAGCCCTCCTTCTGTCCACACACAAAGCAGTCTGACTCGGATCAGCAAGCAGGCAGGACTTGAGTCCTAGGACCCTGCTGGGATGGTGGGGAGGGGGGCTAAGAGACGGGGTCCTGCTGAGACTTGGGTTCTAGCCCTGTCATTTGCAATGTGGATGCAGTTCAAGCCACAGATCCGAGTCTGAAGGTCTGTGTAGTACAGTGTGGATGCATTAACACGGCTGTGAGATCCAGGTTTACAGTGCAGTGTGGATGCTCAAGCCCAGGCTTGGAAACAGCAAGTCCACAAGCCCGGGACTCAGTGTGCAGCTTAGTCCCAAGTGTCTTAGGTGTGTAGGGCGTCACCTGAGAGGTGGGAAACCCCTGTTCAAATCCCTTCCCCACATCAGGCAGAGAGGAGACTGAACCAGGGTCTCCCACAGCCTGGCTCAGTACCCTAACTCATTCTCCCGATAAACAGCTGAGCCACCTGCCTTCAGGAGATGGGCTCCCAGCTGAGGATCGCAAGCAGAGACCGGCACTTCCCAGCAGCCCAAATTTAGGCACCTAACCCCATAAGGGGGTGAGGCTTTGGCCACACCCCTCTCATCTGTGTCTCTCATTGGCTGGCCAAGGCAGCTCCCACCTAGCCTGCTGGCTTTTGTGGACCCCATTTGTAGGCATCTGTCCATCCCCATGCATTGTACAGGGGGCCTGGGCACCTCACCTAGGCTTTGTTGTTCCAATGAATTTCCAAATGCCTAAAAGACAGGTGTGGCAAGTCCCTTTGTAGATCCAGGCCTACGTGACTTCCCCAAGAACTCTGTGGAGGAACAGACAATTGAACCTGGGGTCTCCCAAGCCCTAGGCTGGTGCCCTAATTGCCATTATGCGGATAATACAAAGGGGCTGTGCATCTTAGCCCACTGCATCTGCTTCTCAGCACAGATACCCAGGGGTCAATGCAGCTTCACTAGTTCACACCAGCTGAGGATCCGGTCCATTACCACCGATGAGGTACTCGTATCCTATAGTGATGATAGCCACAGAGAAGTCTATAAATAAACGGCTCGCTGCACCCACACAGAGATTTCACGCTGTGGGCTTTTTTGCAGCCCCGTCTTCCCCAATGGCTAACACAGTATTTTGGCCTTCTCCCAAGGAATTCTCCTATTTGCGCAGAAGAATTATTGATTCAACAGCTCTGCCGCCCAGGCACCCAGCCGAGATCCTGCAAGCTGACATTCTCAGAGGCCAGTCAGTATTAGTCAGTTAAGAGCAAAGTAGAGTTAGGTTAATACACCCATAGCTATTTGGAGAAATGGAACTTTGTGGAATGTAATAACCCAAGCCGTGCTTTATCATTGTGTTAGACATTGCCATTTGTATTGCCCTGTGCTCTGTGACTACTTGCTTGCCCCACAGGGCGGTGTTATTCCTCATATATTTTATTATCAGCAAATCTGCGCTGGCTGGCTGAAAGCTTATTGTTCTTAGCACAATAAGAAACCCGAAGAGGAAGCACATTACATGTTTTGGAGGCAAAAAGATGGCTCCGGACAACTAAACCTTGAACTGGAAAATGAGTGGAACTAAACAAATCCCTCGGATCCTTTCATTCCCATGCAAGCCGAGACCAGCCAAGGCCAAAAGCACCACGGGCTGAAATTGGAATTAAAGCGGAAAATTGAAACATCATTTTCTCTCCTGAAGTCTAAACGACATCATTCTACATTAGCATCACACCCGCACAGGCACTGCCCTGCCAGAGGCTCTGCCAATGCGTGGGATTGGCTCCCTTGTGCCTTCTATGCTAGAAGGTGGCGGGTCTAAGAGACATTCTGGCTGCTGAGTGCAATGGGAGAACATGCCACAGAGGGCGCTGGTATGCCTCTTCCCAGGAAGGCCCCACCTAGGGATCAGTGTTGGACAGGATAGTGGCTTATGGATATGCACATTTTGAAGGAGGCCCGGAGTCATAGAAACAGAGAGCTGGAAGGGACTGTTCTTAAAAACTTCCAGTGACGGGGATTCCACAACCTCCCTAGGGGCAGCCTTATTTAAGGATAATCAGATTTCAGAGATCTCTCCTTTTGCTTGGCTTTTGAAATCTCATTCAGACTTCAAGCAAGCTGATTGGGTGTAAAATACCAGACCTTACTTCATGCCAAGTTGGGTGATAAATTCCAGCCTGGATTATATCAAATATTATCCTGAAAGTGTATGTATTTAACGTACGAGAAGGGAACAGAGCTAAGGCTGAGGTTTCTGCCTCATTTTTGCCTCCCCTCCCTCGGAGTGCCCAGCTTCCTAAACTCAGTGCTACAACAAGGACATTTTGGTTTGTGTGGTCAGGTTGACATAACTCCTAAAACAAACAGTGCTTCAGATTTGGAGTCCTGATGACCAGACCAGCCTCAGAGAAAGCCGGCCTCAGAGACACTTCACTGGTTCAGCCTCACGCCAGAAAGCAGTTTTTTCAGCTGTGATAAATGTTGTTTCCCCTAAAGAGCTGGGCTGTGGCCTTGGGTATGAAGCAGCCTGTCAAAACGCAAAGTCGTGGCTGAAGCTGCTAACTCTTTCAGAGTGGAGTACTTTACACCAGCACTTCTGGAAACTGAAAGTAAACACTTGAATGTGCCCTTTATGGGGGTGAACGCAATGTCCTACCCAGTTCCTTTTGTGTTCTGCTGCATAAAACACTGTCATTCCTCATCACAATCTGTATTAGATAATGGTCCCAGTTCTACTCTTGGTTACATCTGTATAAATTCAGAGTAACGCCACTGCTTCCCATGGACCTACTCCAGATTTCCGACGGCACAGGAATAGAATCTAGTCCCTATGTTTTGCCTCAATCTGATAAGAGGAGGGAATGTTCTACCTTTAACCTAGCTGCAGGAGAATTATAAACTGAGGCGGTAATTTGAAAAAGCAGGCAATAAATGTGAGTGTCTCTTATTCTTATACCGTAAACTCTTTGGGGCAGAGACTGTCTCTTTGTCCTGTGTTTGTACGGCACCTACTGCCATGGGGTCCTGGTCCACAACTGGTGCTTCTATACGCTACAGGAATGTTGATAATCAGTAATAATTCTGGTCCCTGCAATGCAGCCACAGCTTTTCCCCAGAGCTCATGGGAGATCGTGCTGGAATGCTGCTCTTCCATGGAGCTGGGATCAGCGGAGAGCCCTTCATGTTTACATAGAAATGTGGCCATCATTTTTTAAAGGCCATTTGTGCCCTTTTATAGATGAAATAATCTTTTACAACTTGGTGCCTCAGCTACTTGAGAAACCAATCAGAATGGATTAAAGTTGCCTTTTAAATACTGGTGTGAGGCTGCTATCTTGGAAACCCGCTAAGAGTGGTGATAAAGTGGTGAAAAATTCCTTTCCCATGTCACTGCTGCCTATCATTTCTAACGTACTGTAGAAAGGTGTTCACTCACCTTTGACCAAATATAATAAAATCACATTTTCTTAATACATTTCCATCAGGGCTTCACTCAAATTATTCTGTAATTATCACCTCATTGAAAAATGAGGGATTAAGTGCAGGATGGAGTCCAGCAACTTAACCTGTGTAATATTTATTGACTTCTCCAAGGCATTAGATACCACGAATCACCGATTATGAATGACTAACATGGGCGTTCTGGGTCTGAACAAAACATATCTGCTAATGTACTTGTCAAGGAGATGCAAATTTGTAATGCTCCGAGAGCCTCAATCTCAAAAATTGCCTATCATATTCAGTACGCACCCCATGGCTGTGTCCTGGGATCACTTCCTGCATCTATGTGAAGATGAAACAGCGTGGGACAGCTATTCAAAAGTACTCTGAACCCAGCAGCTCCCACAGAGGACAAACGAGACTCCCTCCCTATGCCTCCCAGAACAACAGGCAACGCTGGGTGCTGGTCAGTTTTGAATATCTGCCCCCCTCGGTACAGGCCCACATCTTAACACACTAGAAACACCCCTGCAATTCAGTATCAATAAACTCCAGACTTTGAGTCAATATGTTTTTGCTAAATACAGAGGAAATTATCTCTATACTCATCGGGCCAGAATGGCAACTATGGAGGAAGACTCATTTCAAGAGGGCTTTGTCACCAGTTAGTAGCTTTAAAAATGAGGTGTCATGGCCCAGTTCCCTACTGTTTGTTGGTTTTCTTCTCAGTAAGCTGGTATCATAACGGATGTTGGACTAGGATGCTTTTTGTACTGAAGTTTTGCTTTAGATTTCTACAGCTGGAATACCTCCTGCCAAATAGCTGTTCCAGCTAATTGATTATGGCACTAATATTCATGCTGCTACTTCCAGATACATCTCCCTGAACTGGATGTCTTCACCAGGTCACTGTTTTATGTAGCTATTATAGTACCCATCATTTGAACACAGTTAGAGAGCTCAGATGGATTCCATTAGCTGATCAGCCCTCACGCCCACCTGGGCTGTCTAGTCTTTAGGTCGATGGAGTTTGAGGATGTAGGATTTATGTTTATGGACCCTACATCTACTAAGTCCTTTATCATAAAGGAAGAAATTCATCAGAGAGCAGAGGCTTTTCGAAAAACCTACAAACCTTTATTATGTGGAGTGCAAGCAGTGCTTGGTGATTTACTTGAGTTCTCTGCTCTGGGTGAATTTCAAACAATATGTGCATACTGTATTAGGTATGTCTTAATTAGGGGCTGCATTTTTCATAAGGGCGGAAGAGGGCATCTTTTTATATTTGGAAACAAAGACTAGATGAAAATAAATGCCAGAACAAATTGGGATTAGCACATCCGGGGAGATATTCAAAGAGGCGTTCAGGTATCCTGACGCCCACTGAAAGCGAATGGAAGTTAAGCACTTCAGTGCCACTAATACCTTTGCAAATCTTCTCTTTGTGTTTAGAACTAAATTAAGGGTACGTTTACAGTATAAAATTATTTCAAAATTGTTCTATTTGAATTTTCGGAAACAATTCTATACATTCGGTCTTGTGTCCCCAGTGAAGCATGTGAATTTGGCGGAGTGCATCCACAGTACTGAGGCTAGCATCAAATGTCGGAGCAGTGCACTGTGGGTAGCTATCCCACAGGTCCCACAGTCCCCACTGCCCATTGGAATTCTGGGTTAAGCTCCCAGTGCATGATGGGGCAAAAACATTCTCGCGGGTGTTTCTGGGTGTGCGTCGTCAGTCGCTCCTCCCTCCATGAAAGCTACGGCAGACAATCATTTCGCGCCTTTTTGGTGTGCAGACGCCATACTGCTTTCAGCAGACGGTGCAGTACGGTGCACCACTTCTCTCTCCTGGTACTATGAATCCACCTCGCATTTCCTCTCGTCTTTCTATGTAATCTCTATAAGTATCTACTCTTTCTCTTCCTCATCGACTGTTTCCGCTGCCAACTCTGCAAGGCCATCGTGAACCAAGCAGCACACCTTCCGCCGCCAACTCTGCTCTCCCGCTCTTGCTGCGCTTCCGAGCTTCTCCATGTTGTCTGTCCTGGGCTCTCGCCTCCATGAAAGCTACAGAAGACAGCCATTTCCCGCCTTTTTTTGGTTATCGTGAACCGAACAGCACCTCTTCTGCTGCCACTCTGCTCTCTTACGTTTCGCGCCCTTTTTCCAGGATTACCCATGCAGGCGCCATAGCGCGGCAAGCATGGAGCCCGCTCAGATCTCCGTTGTAGTTTTGACCATGGTAAATACCTCGCACCTTATCCAGCAGTATGTGCAGTAAATGCAAAACTGGGTGAGGAAGCGACGACAGCGCGATTACTATACTGATGAGGACATGGACACAGATGTTCCTAGAAGCACAGATGTTCCTAGGTATGTAGCGATTGGGAGATCATGGTTGCGTTGGGCCAGGTTCACACTGTGGAACGCCGATTCTGGGCCCAGGAAACAAGTACAGACTGGTGGGACAGCATAGCGTTGCAGGTATGGGATGATTCCCAGTGGCTGCGAAACTTTCGGATGTGTAGGGCCACTTTCACGGAACTTTGTGACCTGCTGGTCCCTGCCCTGAAGCGCAAAGACACCAAAATGAGAGCAGTCCTCACAGCTGAGAAGTGAGTGGCCATAACCCTGCGGAAGTTTGCAATGCCAGAGAGCTACTGATCAGTTGGGAATTAGTCTGGAGTGGGCAAATCTACTGTGGGAGCTGCTGTGCTGCAAGTAGCCAATACAATCATTGACCAGCTGCTATCAAGGATAGTGACTTTGGGAAATGTGCAGACCACTGTGGATGGCTTTAATGCTGGGGTTCCCTAACCGCAGCGGGGCGATAGACGGAACGCATATCCCTACCTTGGCCCCGGAACACCGGGGCGGCCAGTACGTAAACCGCAATGGGTACTTTTCAATGGTGCTGCAAGCACTGGTGGATCACAAGGGATGTTTCACTGACATCGATGTGGGATGGCTGGGAAAGGTGCATGATGCTCGCATCTTAGAATCATAGAATATCAGGGTTGGAAGGGACCTCTGGAGGTCATCTAGTCCAACCCCCTGCCCAGGGCAGGACCAATCCCCAAGTAAATCATCCCAGCCAGGACTTTGTCAAGCCTGACCTTAAAAACTTCTAAGGGGATTCCACCATCTCCCTAGGTAACGCATTCCAGTGTTTCACCACCCTCCTAGTGAAAAAGTTTTTCCTAATATCCAACCTAAATCTCCCCCACTGCAACTTGCAAATCTTCAGGAACTCTGGTCTGTTTGAACAGCAACAGGAAGGGACTTACTTCCCAGACCAGAAAATTACTGTTAGGGATGTTGAAATACCTATAGTTATCCTCGGGGACCCAGCCTACCCCTTAATGCCATGGCTCATGAAGCCGTACACAGACACCCTGGACAGTAGTAAGGAGCAGTTCAACTATAGGCTGAGCAAGTGCTGAATGGTGGCAGAATGTGCTTTTGGAAGTTTGAAAGCGCGCTGGCACAGTTTACTGACTCAATTAGATCTCAACACAACCAATATTCCAATTGTAATTGCTGCTTGTTGTGTGCTCTACAATATCTGAGAGAGTAAGGCGGAGACGTTTATGGTGGGGTGGGAGATTGAGGCAACTCGCCTGGCGGCCAATTTCGCACAGCCAGACAACAGGGTGGTTAGAAGAGCACAGCAGGGAGTGCTGCGCATCAGAGAAGCTTTGAAAGCCAGTTTCATGACTGGCCAGGGTACGGTGTGACAGTTGTGTTTGTTTCTCTGAAGTTACCCACCCCCTGTATATATATATGAAAGGAAATAGAGTCACAATTGTTTAAAAAACATTCTTTATTATTTGTTGCACAACACATTGAGAGAAATCAGGTATTGGGTTATGGGGGTGGAGGAGGAGGGAAGGACAAGTCCAGAAACCAAATCAAAATTTCAGATATGCCAGCTTTCTGCTGCTTGTGCAATCCTCTGGGGTTGAGTGTGTGGGTCTCCATAGCCACCCCCGTGTTCTTGGGCATCTGGGTGAGGAGGCTATGGAACTTGGGGACGAGGGAGGGCGGTTATACAGGGGCTGCAGCGGCAGTCTGTGGTCTTGCTGCCTTTCCCGCATTAGATCCACCATACAGCGGAGCATGTCAGTTTGCTCCCCCATGAGCTTGACCATAGCATCCTGCCTACTCTCATCGCACGCGTTCCTCCGCTCTTCGTAGTCATGTAACGCTTTACAGGTCTCTGCAATTGTTTGCCTCCAGGCATTCAGCTGGGCCCTATCAGTGCGGGAGGACTGCATGAGCTTGGCGAATATGTCGTCCCAAGTTCATTTTTTCTGCCTTCTAATCTGGACCAGCCTCTGGGACAGAGTAGATAGGGGCCGTGTTGAAACATTTGCACCTGTGGGAGGAGAAAAAGGGAGAGTAGTATTTTAAAAGATACATTTTAGAGAACAAAGGGGACACTCTTAGTGAAACAGGCAATTCACAGTACACAGCACATGTTCTTTCTGTACAAGGTCACATTTTGCCTCTTATACTGAAGTGCCTGCCACTTTGGTGTGAGTAAGCCATCACATGTGGCCGGGCAACAGAATTCAGCTTGCAGGCAGCCATGGTAAGCCCTAGGGGCACGCGGGGTTCTGCTTCTTCCGCATTCATTTCAATGCTTTCAAAATGCCGGGGCCTCTTTCCCATAGCAAACAATGCCTGGTGGGTTTGCCATATAAAAGGAGGGCCTGCAGGCTCTCTGGGATGATTGCTTCACACAACCCCTCCCCACACCCACCACATGGCTCCAATGAGGCTCTGAGCAGGGATGAGACCTTTAAACTAAATGCGAACAGCTCAGGGTGGCTGGGTTTCCCCCCCACCACCTGGCTCCGATCAGGCTCTCACTCACCAGAAGTGCCTTCTCCAGGGTCATGCTCCGGAAGCCCGCCTTGGGAGTCGGGGGAGGCTATTTGCTCCAGCGTTAAGACTGGTTCCTGGCTAGGGGAAAAACAGATTCCCCACCTGCCACCTGTGCACTGTCCTCCTCCTCCTCTTCTTCATCCTCCAATAACTCATCCTCCTCACTCCGTGCAACTCCCTCCTTGCAGGTGTCCATGGACCATGGTGGGGTAGTGGTGGCGTCACCCCCCATAATTGCATGCAGCTCACGGTAGAAGCAGCATGTATGGGGCTGTGACCCAGAGTGCCCGTTCAGCTCCCTGGTTTTTTGGTACGCTTGCCTGAGCTCCTTGATTTTTGTACGACACTGCTCTGTGTCCCTGGAGCAGCCTCTTTCCGTCATGGCCTGGAGACTTTAGCATAGGTTTTTGCATTTCTTTTTTTGGAATGTAGTTCTGCCATAACAGATTCATCTCCCCAACATGCGATGAGATCCAGTACCTCTGGTTCGGACCATGCTGGAGCTCATCTGCGAATCCAGGACTGCGTGGTCTCTTGTGATGGTGGACTGTGCTGATGTTGACCAAACAGGAAATGAAATTCAAAAGTTCCCAGGGCTTTTACTGCCTACCTGGCTAGTGCATCAGAGGTGTTGTCCAGAGCGGTCACAAGGGAGCATTCTGGAATAGCTCCCAGAGGCCAATAACGTCGAATTGCGTCCACAATACCAGTAAACAGGAACTGCGATCTCGATTTTAGTGCTACTCCACTTGCCGAGGTGGAGTACAGAAATCGAATTAAAGAGCCCTTTAAATCGAAAAAAAAACGGTTTGGTCACGTGGACGGAATCAGTTTTATTTCCAATTAACTTGGCTAATTCTGAAATAACCGCGTACTGTAGACCAGGCTTTATGGGAAAGTTGAAAATCTTACTGAGAAGAATTTCTCCCAGCTGAAACAGGTTTGTGACTCGGCTGAACTGCCGCGCCTCCAGCTGTCACTTTGATGCATATTCCATCATATGGCTTTGCTCAGGGACCTATGCAAATATTTAAAACAATAATATTTACATACACCATGGAGGAGAAAGAGACAGTTCTCACTGCTCACTGGCAGCGGCAGCATGTGGATCCTTTGTTGTAATGCTGGTCCGAACGGGTGCTCAGGACCTTTCATTTGCAAGCTTGTTTTTAGCCAGCCCTGGAAATCTGAGCCACCTGCCTTCTGACTTATTGGCTCAACTGCTGACTAATGCAAAAACAGCCCCTAGCCTAATGGGGTCCTGGCCATGACAAGGGCCCTAAGTGCTACTGTGATACAAACTATAAATAATAGCGAAAACTTTCTTGAGCCCTTTTTGGATCTTCCAGATGCCTCCCCTGAGCTGTCTCAGTTATTCCCAATAAAATATGCCCTGGCACAAGGACAAGCCTCTGAAAATTGCAGTGGACTGGTTTTGTTTGAGACGAATTTGGGAGGGTGGGGAGTATAGATTTGTATTGGGAGATGAACTTCCAATGTGCAAGGCTTCTGGCAGATTTCTAGAAGCCTGAATCATTGTCAGTAACAATCACCTTAACTACAGAGACAGCGGAGGTGTCTGCACCACGCTGTATAGAAAGCACATTTGTTCCTTGCACCAGAGACTTCTGTTTATCTACGCAGGCCACGGTAGGTGGGAAATGCTGTTGGCAGAGTTATAGTCTGACGGTTACAAACCAAGAACCCCTTTTCCAAGTGGGTGCAGTGGGACACTTCAGGAGAGGGCTTCCTGCCAGCATGAGCACTGGATTGCGGCTCAGGGGGATGCAGGGAGCCTTTTCAAATGATTTTTTCTGTACAGTCCCAGCAAGAATCTCCCCATCGCCTGGCCTGGGTTAGCACAACAATTCTTAATGCACTTCTCTTTCCACCCCTTCCTGGAGCTGCCGTGGCCCAACAGCCTCCTCTCTCAGAGCACCGGGAGTTTCTGGCACAAGCTCTTGGGCTGAATGCCTTGTCCTATTCATCCCTGCCGACAGGTTTCACCTGCCAACAGCATCCCCCTATCCACATCCCTCCTCCCTTGGTGGTGCCTTCCCTTCTCCCCAGCCTTTTCCTTTGAATGCCAAGGCAGCCACTGGCTCGTCCCAGCTCTGCTTTCAGATGCAGGGTAGCATGTCTCTATCCAACACTCAGAGCACTGTGCCGGGGGGCAGAGATTAGAGCAAGCTGCTGGGAGAAGCTGCAGCGTGTTGAATTCAATGGGCTTTGGATCAGAGCCCTGGACATAGGAAGAGGTGCTGAAGGAGGTGAGGAAGGATGGTCCAATGGTTAGACGCTAGCCTAGAACTTGGGACAACTGGGTTCAACGCCCTGCTCTGACACAGCCATCCTGTGTGACCTTGGTCACCCCGTGCCTCAGTTTCCCATCTGTACAATGGGGATAACAACACGGCCCTATCTGGCAAGGGTGTTGCGAGGGTAAATACATTAAAGAGTGTGAGAGGCTGACACACTCTGCTAATAGGGGCCAGATAAATAAGTTAGATGTGTGTGTGGGGGGGTGTTGCTTAGAATGAGAGAACTCCTGGAAGAGGGATCACATTTATTTCACTTTTATGATAAGAAAAATCCCCGTGCGCCGCCCCCCTCCCCCCAAATAAGGAGTGGGGGTGGGAATAGCTAAAGAGTCAGATGGTGAAAAAAATAGGCAGGAGTGAAAAAACCCCACGAAACTGAGATCTGGTTACAGAACTAAGAAGGTCTTTAAAAGCAAACGTGTCCTTTGCCGCTGCTTTTCTCTCTCCTTAACCACTCCCCCATCCGAGTGCGTGTATTTACTATTTATATGCTGATCCGGCAAAGATTTAAGCCCAAGTGTCACTTTACAAACAAGTAACCCCATTGAGGATAATGGGCTGAATCAAGCGTACAAAGTTAAAGACATCTTTGCAGGATGGGAGCCTGTGAAGTGCAAGTTCTTTGAAGCAGGGACGACAGTCAGCATCATACAAATTAAAATTAATCATGACTAGACATGAATAAGTATTAAAGGGTAGTTATGGCACAACAGACCTTAAGGACCCTCTTACATTTATATAGCTCCATTCAGCCAGAAGGATTTCAACCCACTTCACAATCTAACCTGTTAGCCACAGTTACTGATAGGAAGGGAAGAGGAATCTGTATCCAGCTGAAACCGGCGTGAGAGATGTGGAGACGCAGGAAGTAATTTCACAAACCAATAGTCAATATTCACAAACCAATATTTAGCCAATAGTCCAGGATTACGCCCCTTTATTACAAAAACCCAGAAGTCATTTCTGAGTTAAGGTAGCAACTCAACTTCCACAGTATGTCTGATTGTGTCTCCATTCCAACCTCTGCCCCTTTCTGAAATCCACAAAACCCAGAATGTTGGCTCCATAATTGGTATGTGAAATCTGTGGACAAATTCGAGATTTTTATATCAAGTTTAAACTGAATTGAAAAAAGAAATATTTGTAGTGAAAACAAAACCACAAACAACCAAAAACCAACCCGACACGCCACAAACTCTGGCAGCGATCACCGCTTAGAAGACAGCTTTATTGCGTTAGTAGTTTCTGCATCAGTTTCGTGCCCTGCAAAGCTGCACCTGTCTATAATACTTATGCTCGGATTATGACGACGGTAAGGAATGGAAAGACCTCCCAAAAGCACAGTAAAGCAGATCTTCCAGAGGTCTTGAAAGTGATTGAATTAAGGATTTCAGACTATTGCAATCAGGAGGTCCTGGGGGTTACATACAGACCCCTCTTGACCTATTCTGCTATTGAGTTGAATGTTAGATTAATCCTTCAGGTATAACATTTGATTAACAATTAAGAAAATTGGTTTCCTTGTGTTTTCCCCCAGCCTCTCTCTGAGATCATCCTACCCCTCCGTGATAAACAGTGCTGATCATGTTTATTATACATAATTGCTGTGAGATACTGTGATTATGTTGCCCTACATACTTTGTCTTGGATACTAGCTGTATATTTTAGGGTATATCTACACTGCAATTAGACACCCGTGGCTGACTCTGGCTCAACAGGCTCTGGCTAAAGGGTCTGTTTCACTGTGGTGTTGACCCTCCCACCTTGCAGGGTTCTAGCTCCCGAGCTTTTGCCTGAGCCTGAGTGTCTACATTGCAATTAAACAGCCCCTTACCCCAAGACCCGCGGGCCTGAGTCAGCTGGCACAGCTCTGCGACAAACTTCCTGCATGAGCTAAGCAAGTCACTCAGCCCCTCTGTGCCTCAGTGTCCCCCCCCCAGCAGTAAATAGGGTTTAGGCTATTTGCCTGTCTCGTAGTGGTGCAGCACGATGCTAACTAACAAGGGTTTAAAAGAGTTACAGCCAGCCAGTCGCAGAGGCAGGCCCAGAGCTGCAGGCTCTCTCAGTCCAGTGCTGGGACTATCTGGAGAACAGAAGCAAGACTCCGCCTCGTATTTCCTAAAAGCCACTTTGAAATGGCTTGTGGTTGGACGGGACTTATTCAGGGGAAGGAAGGTCAGTACAGTCCGCCCAGGGCAGCCCAGCTTCCCCCTGAGCACTGCTCAGCAAGAACAGCACACGTGCCTCAAGTGCACGTCTCAAAACCACATCTCCTTGGCAAGGGCTATTTCCCTTCCAAAGGTCCGTTGACCACCCTTAGCCATTTCTGGGCAAGAATTCTTCCATAAAGGCTGCAAGAACTGTTTTCCTTCTTCCCCCTTCTTCTGACCAGCAACAGAGCCATTTTCCTTCACACTTTCAAGGCCCAGGCTGGAGAATTTCAGCCCAACAAAGAGAAAGTTTGGGAACAGATTTATTAACCTGAAGGCCCCTTGACACAAACGTGGCAGAACAGCACCTGGGGCCCTAGCTCTGCTAGCTTTGATCTAGCCTGAGCAACAGCAGCGGTGAAAATGCAGCCACACAGGCCAGCTGCTTGAGTACGTACCCAGGCTCCTGCCTATGCTGCTGCGGCTTCACCGCTCGACCAAAGCTAGCTCGGGAATGTCAACGCTTGCTGCAATCACACCTCTGAGCACAGTGCAGACAGAGCCTCTCTGTGCTTCAGCCCGGCCCTGCCTCACAGGGGAGCTGGAGGATAAAAAAGTTAGATCCTGAGGTATATGGGGGGCAAAATTACCCGAGATAGATAAAAGGGGCCTTCAAGTGCCAGAGTAGCGTAATGGCACCTTGGTATAACTGAGACTCAGGCTCAAGCAGTTACAATGGAAACAGCATCACCAAGGGGCAGCTCACGAGAAGAGAGAATTATTCCATATGCGTGAGGCTTGCAACCAGCTTTTTTTTTTTTTTCTCCTCCTTTCTGTAATGCAAACTATCCGATTCCTCTCCATTAGGGTTTAAGTACTTTTACTGCCAGGTTCCTAATCCCGACTCTCCACTCAGTTTATGCTAAAAATAAATCAACAGTAAGTACTGACCACATGAGTTACCACCAGTCAGTTCTGTTTCCACTCATGGGAGCTATCAGGAGGAGATTTATTTATCTCTCTTCATTTACCATACAAAAAGCAAGGTGTATCCATGAGGCCTTATCAGCTACCTTCTCCAACCAACAGACCCAGAGACACAATACTCAAGGTGGGGAGGGGAGTTCATTAATAATCACAGCTCCCTCTCTTTTGCCCCGGTGAAGGGGATACTGCAAGTCACAAGCGGGGAGAGTCAGGGTCATCTTCCTGGACTGGGGTGCAGAAAGTTACACGAGAGGTGGGGCGGGGGCCAGTTTGGAGTGGAGTGGGAGCATATAAGCCTGTTTGTCAGCCTGAGAGAGAATTTGGGGTTTGACTTTTTGATACTCTTTGTGACAGCATCAAGACTCACCACTGCTGGAGCCTCCTGCTAGTTGCTCCGGGAAATAACTCTCTCCAGTCATGGAGCACCTTTTGCACATGGTGCCTTACCATTCATCTGCTCTACTGCTTTGGGGACCCGCGTTGCTCAGCGGCATCCTCTTCAGGACACTGCCCTCCGGCAGAGTCCACTGCTCCGGTCTCACCCGCATCCGGGGGTTTGGGGTCATCAGCAGTCTTTGATCTACAGCAGCCCTAGTGGCCGACTGCAGCCTTTAAGTCTAGACCTTTTGTCGCAGGGGCCAGCGTCCTGTCTCTTTGCAATTCTTTAAAAGGAAATCAAAATTAGACTGGACGCTCTTTGGGGCAGAGGCCAACTTCCATGTTTGCACAGTGCCTAGCACAACATGGTCCTGGCCCATGACCGGGGGGGCCTACATACTAATGTAATACACCTAATAAATCATAACTTCATGTGGCTTGTAAATTCAAAGTGCTCATGGATCCTACTCCCAAGAGCACGCTTGCTGCATTGCTTGACTCTGAACGCTGGGCAGCAGTCTAAGGAGACTATCTGGCATTGATTAATAGTCTGATTGGGTACAATGGCAGCATTTCAGAGCAAGTGCATCGCTCTTGACCTTACTAGAGCAAACTGTCTGGCCTTCAAGACGATAGGAGCCAGCGGCTGGGAAAAAGTCAGGCTTTTAGGTTTCCACCAAACCCTGCCCATGTTTGGGACAACTCTGTGCGAGCGCGCAGGGCGTCAAGTCCAAACAGCCTTTGCATTACCAGGAAACGAGGCACAGACACTTTGTGCTCATCTACACGGAGGCACTCAGGAACGTGAATGTGAATTAACTAGAGATGTGATTTTTAAGTGGAGTAGTCAAATCACATTAAACCCCTGTGTGGACACTGTCAGAATTACAGTGGCCCTAATCTGGTTTAGTTTAACTAACTTCCAAAGCAAAACTCACATTCCAGGGTTTTATCGCATCAGTCACATGCAGCTATTCACAGCCATAACTCCAGCCTCAATCTTCTCTTTGCCTGGGAATTCCTTTACACTTCGTATGGTTTAACAGCACAGGCCATTTGGTGAATCAGCCTGTATTCCCAGTTCGTGAAGTGAGAAGCCCAGCCTGGATCCCAGCCTGGATTTCCAGTTGGTGAAGTGAGAATGGAGCATTATTAATAATAAAGCATGAGCTTGGCCCATGCCACACAGATGGGAAAGGGCACAGCCTAAAAGATAAACAATTTTGTTTATCCTGAGGTTACAAAAAAAAAAAAAGTCTGATACAAAAAGTGCAGGCACACCCGCTCGCTCACTCCCCCCCCAAACAAGTTGCTTTCTACAGCCTCCTCCCCAGAGCCTATCGGATACATTGGCTCTGCAACATTTGTGCATTTGATCTGGGGTTAAAAAACACACCTGAGCAAAGTGGCTGAGTGGTGAGTAAAATACATGTCTCTGCGTGAGATGTGAAGCCAGAAAGCTTCATAAAAGCTTCATAAAAGCCACATAAAAATCACAGCAGGGAAACATGCAAACATGGGGGCAGCGGGTGGGCAGTCACCTGTGCTGAACACGGATGGGACTATTCTGCTTTCAGCATCTCAAAATATTTATGAGAAAATTATAAGCTTTATTCATTTTTAAAAGCAAACAAAGTGCTGGAAGAACAAACCAGACACCCAAACCTCTGGAACAAAACCCACAGAAATATGCATTGCTGCACCAGCATGAGCTCCCACACATTGCTGTCCCAGCCCCCCGCCTGGTGCCCCCATCCTTGAGCGGAGAGAGCAGTTCAAGGGAACTCAGTCTCTGCCACCTCTGCTCTTTGTTCAGGCGTGGGGGAATCTGGTTTCCTTATCTGAGGGGAAAAGCAGCTCAGGGATTTAAGGATAAAAGCGTATTATTTATTTGTATTATGATAGCACATAGGACTCCAGCCATGGACCAGTTCCCCATTGTGTCGGAGGCTCTACAAACACAGAACAAAACACGGTAAATCTGTCCTCTCTTGTCCAGACCTGTTTCCTCTCAGGACCTTGGAGAGGACAGCTCCAGGAGGAGGAGTGCGGGAGCTGCCCATTCCTCTCTTCTATAACCCTTGGTTCTAATTTTAATGCCTCTCAAGTCCTACCTGTGGTACTTACCTGGCCCCCGTTACAGTAATACCTGAATGTCTCACAATCTTTAACCTATTTATTCTCAGACACCCCTGTGGGTTGGAGCAGGGCTATTATCCCAGATTTTTAAAGTTATTTAGCATTGTTGGATTTTGGCTCCTTTGAAAACGAGGCTGGCGTCTTGTTGACACAGACACACTCAGGAAAATTAATCTGAATTAACTAAAGGTATGAATTGAAAGGGGATTAGTCAAACCACATTAATCCCCTGTGTGGACACTTATTTGGAATTATAGTGGCATTAATTCAGTTTAGCTAAATTCACTGTGCTAAACTGAAGCAGGTCCACTTTAATTCGGAGTAAGAACATCCACACAGGGGTTTAATGTGCTTTAACTAATCCACTGCAAATACACACCTTTAGTTAATTTGGATTAAATTTCCTGTGTGTCCCTGTGTAGACAAATCCTCAGGCTCCTAAATGAGTTAGGCATTATAATGCCTAAAGACCATTAAAAATCTGGTCCCATGCAGCTTCCCCAAGATTGCGAGATAGGGAATTGAACCCAGGTGTCCTGAGTTCCCAGTCAGTACCCTTATCACCAGACAATCCCCTCTCCTGTTCCTGAAAGCCTTTCCTTGCCCGTGACATCCCTGGAATTCATGCGAGCAGTCCACCCCTCCCACACTCCCTTTACCCACATCTTTGTTCCCTGGGCTTTAAATCCTTTCTTCTTTTGGGAGCTGATGTCTGTTAGGCTCCTGGAATTCAGGCTTGGAGCTAGCTGTCTCCCTGCCTTGTGAGTTTGCATTGCCACTGGATCCTGTTACTCTGGGCATGAGCCCCAGCCTGCACCATCCTTATGAAACCAAATATTCCCAGGGCCAGGTGTAATACAGCTACCGGCAGTGGACTTGTGTGTCTAAGGGAGCATCCTGCCAAGTCCCCTCAGTGCTGTGGACTAGGCAGGAAAGCAGATGAAAAATGGAGACAAAACAGGAAATGACATTTCCAGAGCAAAGAGGCCAGCCAGGCTCCCCTCATCTCTAACAAAGCTGAGAGGGGCAATGCAGGTAGCTAAAGGCCAGTGAATCTATCTTCAATCCCAAGGGCGTTTATCCAGAAGAGAGTTTGCATAAATGGACTGAAGAAACAGCGCAGCTTAATGGGAGGCAACATTGTTTTATGACAAGCTCATGGCAGAAAATGTCATAATTATAGCTGGAAGAAAAAGGAAGATGTATTAACCAGGGGGGAGTGATGAGGCTAGTCACCTCAGTTTTGAGGATGACATCAACAATCATAGATTGTGCTAATGGGTCTTCGCGTGACTCCGCAGACCAACTGGGGAAGAACAATGTTTATTGCACTGGCCACAGAACCATTTGCCTAGTTGTACGGATTGAACTGTGCATTGTCTCCATGCCTGCCACTGGGCTTTCAGCAGCTCCACGTGATTCTTCTGGAAGGCACAGATACCCTCCCTTAAGGCGTGGCACCATGCAACACGATCGTTGCTGGTTGCTCAAAGCGTGAGTCAGAAAGGCTTGTTTCGTGCAGATTTTGTTTCAAGGTGCCTTTGAAGCATTCCATCAGCCCTCAACGCTTATGACTGCCGGTGCTTAATGAGGAATACAGTACAAGACATGTTTTGATAAAGAGATCTCAGGCATATGAGTTGCATGGCCAGTCCATTCCAATTTGGCGCAGATCAAATGAGTCTTGATGCCAACCAAACCAGCTTTCACCAGTCAATGTTGGGAACCTGCCTTTTGCTGCCCAGCAATTGTTGTAGGCGTGACAAATGGAAACTGTCAAACTTTTTAATGTACCATTCATAGCAGGTCCATGTTTCGCACCCATAGAGCAATGTTGTGAGAACAGCAGCATTATTAACTTTGATTTTTGTCCATAGACAGATTTCATGTTGCTTCCAGATTCGGTGGAGGCGATCGTATGTGGCCTGGGCTTTCTTAATTCATGCATCCACTTCGTGGTCAATTGTTGCTTCATTGTTGAACATGCTGCCGAGATAAGTAAACGGGCCTGGCATATGGTACCTTCCAAGCCACTTGATCAGGCTGTTGAGGAGCTGGCCGGTACATAACCTGCCTTTTCATTTGGCTGATGGTGAGGCCAAAGTTATGAACCACCAAAGCAGTGTGTAAGATCTTGTATCGCTGCTTCAGAGCATACCATCAAGATACAGTCATCAGCATAGAGCAGTTCCTGATCAACACTTCTAACACTTTAGTATTTGCATGCAGACGGGAAAGACCGAAGAGCTTACCAGTGCAGAAGCATGGAAGACACTCCTTGAAGAGCCACAAAGGACTTCCTCTAGCATCGCAACAAAGAATAGCCCAAAAGGGCTAGGAGTGAGGACACATCCTTGCTTCACTCTGTTCGTGATTGGAAATGGGTCTGTTAGGTCACCATCAAAACTAAGTCTTCCAGCCATGCCTTCGTGGAATTGCCAAATGATGTTAATAAATGTATCAAGCAATTTCCAAAGGGCAGCATGGTTGACAGTGTCAAATGCCTTGGTTAGATCAAGAAACACAACGTACAAAGATTGGTGCTGTTGGCAACATTTCACCTGTAATTGTTGAATGACAAAAATCATGTCAATAGTGTTCTGCTGAGCATGAAAGCTGCAACTCAGCACATTGTCAATGATTTGGGTCATGCTTTGGTCAAGAAGGATCCGTGCAAGAATCTTGCTGGCCATGGAGAGCCAAGAGACATTACAGTAATTCTCATGGTTGCTCTTTATGTTTATAGATCGTGACGACGTTGGCATCTGTTAGTTGTTGAGGTACGATTTCTTGAAGTCACACATGTAAGAAAAATTCAAAAAGCCTGTCAATGAGACAATTTCCTCCATGCTTGAAAACTTCGGCTGGCATGGCTGTAGATAAAGACTATTTGCAAATAGAGTTCTCACTGGGAAACTGGAGTAAAAATTGGACAGCAAATTGGCTAAACTGAGATGACTTCTTGCCTCTATCTAACAGCCATAAGTCACGGCCACAGGCATCAGAGGGGGAGCCATTAGTCATTAATAAGCAAAGTGAAACGCTAAGAGCACCACTGCAACTATCAATCTGTTGAGTGGGAACATTATTAAATACCTCCATTTAGACCATCTTCAGGATGATTGAAAGCCACAAGAGGAGCAGGCTAGGAAGTGGCTGGTGGACTTCAACAAGAGTGAGTGTAAAATGATGCAGCTGGGATTTTAAAAAGCTCCTGCCAGCCAACATGCAAGTAAAGAACTGGATAAAGAACTAGAAGGTAATTAAATGAAAAGCACCTCAGGGAGGAGGTTAGCAGTAAGGTGAAATTGTGAATGCATGGTTGCTTTGACCCAGATCTATAAAGGTATGTAGGCTCCTAACTTCCAGAACTTTGCGGATCCTTTGTGAACCTTGGCCTTTGCCAATAGCCTCCAAAGAAATCAGTGAATGCATAAATGGACTGAAGAAACCGGGGTGTTTATAACAAGCTCATGGCAGGTAATAGTTCTAGGATGCAATAAAGGCATTTCTACTCCTGTTGCATTGGACCAAAGGCTAAATGGTCATGGGACTTTCAGCACTGTGATGCAAACACACTTGTGTTTCGCTGGTGCTCCTGCCTCTCCTTTCCTGCAGATTATTGTAGATCCCTCATTCTGTGTCCTACCACGGGGAAGGGATGGGCTCATGAAACACTTCCCCACCCACAGCCCAATCCCAGCACTTGGGGTACCAAATGATTCACCCAGAGGGGCTCTGTGGACCACAGCTTCAGAACCACCACTCTCGATAAGACCAAGGGGTAGCGATGAACTTCAGTGCATTTTCATTAATGTTCTGTCTGAGGGCTTCAGCCCAGCACATGCCAACAGAGGGGATGTACTGCCTTCTAACATTTACAACCAGAATATAGTCAGGGAGGGTCTATGGGGACTTACCCGCCGCTTATCTCGGGAACCAAGAGAATGTTACACTTTTGACTGCTGGGATGGTTTCATGTGCTTGAATCTTCAGGCAGTCTCAACAGAAATTCCCAGCTGTGTCTTTTCCTGAAGGCAAGTATCTTTTCTGTAGTGGCTCTGGCCTAGGGAAGCTGTGATTTCAGCCAGCAACCTCTTCCACTTGCATTGCGCTGCTAGTCCAGGGATAAGCACAGACCTTCCATAACTGGAGCCAGCCTGGCTTAAAGACCCTCAGTTGGACCCTGCCATTGGTTACTTGGCTGTAAATTTGGAATCACTCCTTTGAAGTCCATGGAGTTAGTGCAGATTTCAAGTAGTGTAGCCAAACTCAAGATCTGGCCCATTGCAGGCAGCATCTGTCACGGGGTGAGGAAAGTCCCGATATTCTATCACTGTGACTCCATTTATATCTTCTTTTACATGCTCCTCAATCTCTGTCCTGCTGATGCCTTCACTTCCTCTCTCGGATAGCTTTCTACCGCCTCATTGTTCAGACTATTAAAAACATAGCCAGAATACCTAATACCATAATGTCTAGCCCCTACTTCAGCTCAGGTCATTGCTCCTTGTCCTGCCATCATCTGAGTCCATTAATAATTCCCTCCTTTCATTTAGACAGTTCGCTTGAAGGTATTTATAAACTCTGATCACGACTGCTGAGGCCTCTCCTTTCTAGGCTCTAAATTTAGCTCCCTGAAGTCTTTTCTCAGCATTATATTTTTCACCTGTGGCCCTTTCTTTGCATTTTCTCTGGCTTTCCCCATCCTAAATTGGGGTGAGTGAGCAGAAGTGTAATTTCCTCAGGTGCGTGTAGGGGTGTTAACGTGACCCCTGTTTAGTCTCTCTCACATTTCCCCCTGCTGTCCATCTCAGGAAAAAAATTCCCCTCTCTCCTCTTACAGCCACGCTCGAATGACAGCCGATTCCCTTTGGCCTTGATCCGGCCACACTGAGAGGGATATTGCATCTTTTCTTTTCTTTTTTAAATTCAGGTGCTATATTTAAACTTCCTCCCCCACCTTACTCCCACTAACTTGCCTGAAAGCCAGATTTACAAATGGCAAGAGACGCAGGCAAGTCCTTCTTTAAACGTCCATTGGGATTGGGGTCACCGGGCTTTGTTTTTAACAAGCACTTCCAACAAGCAATGTGAGTCATCGCTCTTCACTATCTCTTCTGGAAGTCAGTCAGTGATGAAAGCCGATTAGTGCACTTGTTATCCAAGGTTTGAAGAAAATACACACATACCGCCAGAAGAACTCCGGGCCAACTCTCAGAGGCATTTTATGCTCTGAACACCTCACCTTGGAACCAGCAAACTGAAAGAGCTTTCCAAATATCAGCCCATATGTTTTGCAAACGTTTCCCTCTGTATAGTCTGAAATGTCTGAACAAACTCTGTGTACCATATCCTTTAATCATTTAATTACACATTTGTAGATGGTGCCGATCACTTTGGCACCTGGATGCCTTATGCTAATTAAAACGCTGCTCTACTCTGAAAAGTAGACACTATTTTCCTCCACAAACCTCCTCCCTGTGTGGATCCATTAGCAAATCTGCTTACTTTGCCAATTAAAATAAGCTTGGACTATTTTTATGCATACAGGAAAGTTTATCTGTGCTTACCTGAAAATTTCCTATCTTTGAGTATTAAGGTCCGTAGATCAGTTACAATGGGTACTCAGAGGCAGAACTAGCCCTGTCAGTCACTGACAACAGGAGAATGTCCCACCTCCTGACGTTCCCTCCAGCTGGGATAACTGTCAAAACCAGGAAAATTCCAAAAATCTGTTCTCCTAAATTGCAGATTCTATTCAATATACTTTGAGGAAAATACAGATTTCTCCTGTTGCAGAGCATGGTAAATTCCACCTAACAAAAACAATCCCAAATCCTTGGCTGTCAGTTTTCGACAGGATCCTGACACAAGGAAGAAAGGAGAGCAGCAGAATACAGACCCTGGACTTCAGAAAAGCAGACTTTGACTCCCTCTGGGAACTGATGGGCAGGATCCCCTGGGAGAATAACATGAGGCGGAAAGGAGTCCAGGAGAGTGGGCTGTATTTTAAAGAATCCTTATTGAGGTTACAGGAACAAACCATCCCAATGTGTAGAAAGAATAGTAAATATGGCAGGCGACCAGCCTGGCTTAACAGTGAAATCCTTGCTGATCTTAAACACAAAAAAGAAGCTTAGACAAACGACCAGAGAGGAGTATAAAAATATTGCTCACGCGTGCAGGAGTGAAATCAGGAAGGCCAAATCACACTTGAAGTTGCAGCTAGCAAGAGATGTTAAGAGTAACAAGAAGGGTTTCTCTTCAGGTATGTTAGCAACAAGAAAAAAGTCAAGGAAAGTGTGGGCCCCTTACTGAATGAGGGAGGCAACCTAGTGACAGAGGATGTGGAAAAAGCTAATGTACTCAATGCTTTTTTTGCCTCTGTCTTCACGAACAAGGTCAGCTCCCAGACTGCTGCACTGGGCAGCACAGCATGGGGAGGAGGTGACCAGCCCTCTGTGGAGAAAGAAGTGGTTCGGGACTATTTAGAAAAGCTGGACGAGCACAAGTCCATGGGGCTGGATGCGCTGCATCCGAGAGTTGGTTGGTCCTGCAGCTGGTTTTGTTCAATATCTGCATTAATAATCTGGAGGATGGCATGGACTGCACCCTCAGCAAGTTTACAGATGACACTAAACCGAGAGGCGTGGTAGATATGCTAGAGGGTAGGAATAGGATACAGAGGGACCTAGACAAATTAGAGGATTGAGCCAAAAGAAATCTGATGAAGTTCAACAAGGACAAGTGCAGAGTCCTGCACTTAGGACGGAAAAATCCCATGCACCGCTACAGACTAAAGACCGAATGGCTCGGCAGCAGTTCTGCAGAAAAGGACCTAGGGGTTACAGTGGACGAGAAGCTGGATATGAGCCAACAGTGTGCCCTTGTTGCCAAGAAGGCCAATGTCATTTTGGGATGTATAAGTAGGGGCATTGCCAGCAGATCGAGGAACGTGATTGTCCCCCTCTATTCGACATTGGTGAGGCCTCATCTGGAGTCCTGTGTCCAGTTTTGGGCCCCACACTACAAGAAGGATGTGGAAAAATTGAAAAGCGTCCGGAAGAGGGCAATAAAAATGATTAGGGGACTGGAACACACGACTTATGAGGAGAGGCTGAGGGAACTGAGATTGTTCAGTCTGCAGAAGAGAAGAGTGAGGGGGGATTTGATAGCTGCTTTCAACTACCTGAAAGGGAGTTCCAAAGAGGATGGATCTAGACTGTTCTCAGTGGTACCAGATGACAGAGCAAGGAGTTATTGTCTCAAGTTGCAGTGAGGGAGGTTTAGGTTGGATATTAGGAAAAACTTTTTCACTAGGAGGGTGGTGAAGCACTGGAATGGGTTACCTAGGGAGGTAGTGGAATCTCCTTCCTGTGAGGTTTTTAAGGTCAGGCTTGACAAAACCCTGGCTTGGATGATTTAGTTGGGGATTGGTCATGCTTTGAGCAGAGGGTTGGACTAGATGACCTCCTGAGGTCCCTTCCAACCCTGATATTCTATTATTCTATTATCTCTATTCTGGATGATTGGCTTGTCTCCAGATGGCCCAGACCTGTGGACCTTGCTACTCAAAGAAGAGAAATTTTCAGGTAAGCACATATAATAAAATTTTCGTATTTTCCTTTGTGCTCAGGTCCACTGATCTGCTATAATGGGATTTTCATAGCAGCATGCCACCAGGGTAGGAAGCAGGATCAGCCTTTTAATGTGGACATCCAAGATAAGACTGATTATATATCAGTGTCTTCTCTATCTTTCCTAGGCACTAAGGCTTGGAGAAGGCTTCTGCAAAAAGAAAGGAAGTGGCTAAGAAAGGCTAAGATGGGATGATCAATGTGCAAAAGGTGGTAAATATATGGCCATCTAGCAGATCTCTATACAGGTGACATGACTACTTTGCCCTGAGATGATCAAAGATCCTAAGTAAAAATCTTAAGCAAAGGAGAGGTTTCAGAGTAACAGCAAAGGAGAGATATTTCTTAAATCCACATAGGGAATGAATGCTATGATGGGTGTGACGACTACCTGTCTGAATTCAGTGTACAATACTAGGTTTTGTTAGAGAAAGTTCCCAACTTCAAATGTAAAAAAACCTATCTGCTTGGAAATAGTAGCCATGAGGGTTAGTGGGGTTAAAACTGGCTTTTGCAGTAAGGAGCAGAATGGGGTTCCGAGGCCGTGCTCTATGACAAGGCAGGGTAGAGATAAGGTCCTTTATGGAAGGCCAAGGCCTCCAGTACTGCCGCGGATTCTTCCACATCTGGGCTGCTGTCCCTCCCATCACCCCAAAGCTGCCTGCTCAAGGAGGAGGTGGTGGTGAGGCCTGGCAACCTTCAGCCAAAGCTGGAAGCAAACAACCTGGACATAAGGGCCCAGTGTCCTGCACCAACAGCTGGGAATGCCAGTACAATACTTCGGGCATAGCAACCCACATACTTTCCTGGTCTTTTGCTTGTCACAGGAAAACCAGAATGAAATCCAGTTTCTTCTTCCAGAGCAATAAGGGCTAAAGAAGATGGAGACTGTTCTTTCTTGAGCATTATCAACAGGTCTCTTTACCAGATGGAGGCAGTGGGGTTGCATGGATCTAATTTGGCCTGCATGATTTTTATTACTGGTGATTATGCATGAGATGGAAAAAGCCCAGCTTGACTCTCAAAACCGAGGCTGAGCTTGCAGGGCTGGCAGGTATAAAACATCCTATTGTGCTGCCCCCATGCCAGGATGAATTGTGTACTACCTCCCCCTGCAAACTGCCAGGGGAAAAGTACCCCATCCAATAACCTGGGAAAACTACACACCACCCATGGGTGCCTCTGAGAGGAATACTTCCCCACTCACAAGCACAGAGTCTGAGTGTAGAAAAGCAGCTTTTAAATGAAAGGAGAGAAGTTACCCAACATTAATTAGGGACAGTGCCACAAGTGGGATTCATAAACATAAAACTGTGAGCAGGACACCCACCCTAGAGTACATGGGGCAGTGCCTTCTGCCTCATGTTCTTGAGTTCTGCAACCAAAAGTTCCTTTACTGTGCCCCTCTTTGCTCCCTCACCACATATGCCCAAATATCAATGACTTTCAGTAGGAGTTAGGTGCTTAATTCTTTTAAGTGCCTTTGAAAATTCCAGCCTGATTGACTCAGTATCTTTCGTATGGAGGATTCTCTGCACCTTGAAGTCTTTAAACCGTGATTTGAGGACTTCAGTGGCTCAGACATAGGTGGGAGGTTTATCGCAGGACTGGGTGGGTGAGATTCTGTGGCCTGCATTGTGCAGGCGGTCAGACTAGATGATCATAATGGTCCCTTCTGACCTTAATATCTATGAATCTATGAATCTTTTTATTTATAACAAGATCACATGCAACTTCGAAATGATTGACCGTACAAACACAGAGACTTACTGTGCTAATTTTTCACATTCACTTTGAAGAGCTGTTGAAGTATAGGAAGCAACTGCAGTTCTCTTACTGCATGCTAACTGCTCACAAATAGTACACATTTTAATATGGTGGTTCCTATCTGGCTCCTAGCTTAAAATCTGGATATAGTTTCCTGAATATTTTAATAGACGCATTACCATTATCAGCTTTCTGATTGAAGGAGCTATGCAGAGCCACCATCACTGTGTTACTGGAAAGAATAATTTAAAACAGGAGATGTTTATTACATTCCAACAATGAGAACTCTGTGTGTTGGTAACTGCACACTTGAAAATGCAGTGCGCTGCTAATAAAATGCATGCTGCGATTTAAATGATCACATCCCTGTTCTCTCTAGACAACAATTTCGAGCAGCAAAAGTTAGTGGTCTTGTTTAATCATCACAGGCCTTATAATTTGGCTGATATTTGCCACTGTAAGAACTCCCGCTAACAAGCGCTTGGTTTTGGTGCTGGAATTGAAATCCAAGCATCACAGGGTGCTCTGTCTGTCCAAACAAGTCTATAAACATAAGTGATTCAAATCATTCATCCCAGCTACGTCATGTGTCTGTTCTGACTGAGTAGCCTCATCTAGGAGCTTAGTTATTTATTTAATACAAAACTCAGTGCATACAGGGGTTTCGGTGCCTTGTATACAGAGAAAATGTGATGTGTCAGATGAGTAATGAGCTCAATCAAACCCACTGAGCCTATCCAAATAATAACCTTGCAGCATTTATCAGTTACACACTATATGACTGATACTTGATTCACAGCAATAAGGAACATTCTACAGCAACTCCCTATACTGGGCCTGCCTCTAAACAGCACTAACTACCCTGTGCTTTCAAAGGCATTAAAATTCACACACATCCAAAAACAAATGCTTATTGCCTCTCTATCCAAAATACCTAATTACCTATCGAAGAGCTCGGTCTGAAATTCAAAGCACAAGAATAATAGAATCATAGAATATCAGGGTTGGAAGGGACCTCAGGAAGTATCTAGTCCAACCCCCTGCTCAAAGCAGGACCAATCCCCAACTAAATCATCCCAGCCAGGGCTTTGTCAAGCCTGACCTTAAAAACCTCACAGGAAGGAGATTCCACCACCTCCCTAGGGAACTCATTCCAGTGCTTCACCACCCTCCTAGTGAAAAAGTTTTTCCTAATATCCAACCTAAACCTCCCCCACTGCAACTTGAGACCATTACTCCTTGTTCTGTCATTGGCTACCACTGAGAACAGTCTAGATCCATCCTCTTTGGAACCCCCTTTCAGGTAGTTGAAAGCAGCTATCAAATCCCCCCTCATTCTTCTCTTCTGCAGACTAAACAATCCCAGTTCCCTCAGCCTCTCCTCATAAGTCGTGTGTTCCAGTCCCCTAATCATTTTTGTTGCCCTCCGTTGGACGCTTTTCAATTTTTTCACATCCTTCTTGTAGTGTGGGGCCCAAAACTGGACACAATACTCCAGATGAGGCCTCACCAATGTCGAATAGAGGGGAATGATCACGTCCCTCGATCTGCTGGCAATGCCCCTACTTATACAGCCCAAAATGCCATTGGCCTTCTTGGCAACAAGGGCACACTGTTGACTCATATCTAGCTTCTTGTCCACTGTAACCCCTAGGTCCTTTTCTGCAGAACTGCTGCCGAGCCATCGGGGCCCTAGTCTGTAGCGGTGCATGGGATTCTTCCGTCCTAAGTACAGGACTCTGCACTTGTCCTTGTTGAACCTCATCAGATTTCTTTTGGCTCAATCCTCTAATTTGTCTAGGTCCCTATGTATCCTATCCCTACCCTCCAACGTATCTACCTTTCCTCCCAGTTTAGTGTCATCTACAAACTTGCTGAGGGTGCAGTCCACGCCATCCTCCAGATCATTAATGCAGATATTGAACAAAACCAGCCCAAGGACTGACCCTTGGGGCACTCCGCTTTAAGTGTCCTTATGCGCTATAGTACGTTATTTTAATGCTAGTTAGCAAGTCCCAGTCTCTATCTACGACCAGAAGGCCACTGAACAGATTTAATTGCACATTGTGAATTTCGGTTTGTTAAAGCTCCTTCCTTGAGGAGAAATCTTCACCCTGCCACAACAGAGTGACGAGGAGCGATCATGTCCCCCGATCCAAACTGTTCATTCTAATCTAGTCAAGGTGCCACAACTGAATCGTTTAGTCTGGTTGGTTTAAAGTGCAGTTCTACTCTACTGAAAATGACATCTTGGGGCTCCGGCTTTGTGGCCTCTGAAGGAGACGAGATCAAATGCGTTCATTTCTAAGTCACGCGGAGGTTTCCATCACAGCTGCCAACGCTGTAAAGTCTCTCTGGGCTCCGAGAGTCATGCTAGCACTGTTCTTTTTCTGCATCATCAGTGACAAAAGTTTTATGCGGCAAATTAGGCCTTTAGTGACACCTGGATACTCATGCTCCTGGCAGTGGATTTGCACAGGTGTGAGCTGGTAAACAATTCTTGTTGAGGCTCCACAAGAAAGAGCAGGCCCAGCACCCGCAGTCTGTTCTCATTGCATGGGAGTAAAAAGCAGTGGAAAAAAATAGTTTATGCCACGAGAGTCAGCTACTGGGGAACGAAGCTACTGGGGAAGCAAGTGCAATCGCTTGTCCAAGCAGAGCAAACTTTAAAACCTGGTACCCAATAGATGGGCTGGGCTGCCTGGGCAGCTGATATTCCTCAGTTCTGAAGTCGTTCAAAACCATGACCACAGAGAACTCACTAATGTTTAATGGCGGTGCGAACTCTGAAGAGCCAGGCAGTGGAAAAGTCATGCTGGGACAAAAATAGACGGGAGGCAGCATTTATGAGACTGTCATCCCAAGTCCTTTCCTTTTCACCAACCGAAGCAAGTGGGGAGCATCTGCAGGGATCTGCTGCTGCTGAAACAGAAAGCAAGTTCCAGTTGCCGCTTCCCTTCCATCCTGGCCCTCCTGGAAGCTTAGACTCATTGTCAGTCATTGCAGGGCTTTTGAAAGGAAGGGAAGAAATTGCTCTGGCAGTGAACAAAGTACATGCAGAATCTGTGCTCTGGCAGACACAGGAGGAGGCCAAGAAAGCAAGGTCACTGCAAATGCTGGCAACGGGGCTTTGCACTGGTTACCAAGGCAAACCACAGTCATTGACTATTCATTATAGTCATGCAAATGACGAGCAAAGGCCACCTGTAACTGATCATGCTGCCCACCGAGACGAGTCGCTCGCTGCTTGCACTCGGACTGAAAATTACCGGGGTCAGCTTTTTAATGCAAGCGTGACCTGTTGTATCCACCATCAGGAGTACTAACACCTCTTTGTCTGCCCGCAGAATGGCAACTCGAAAGAAGCCACAATAGAAGTGATGCTGCTTGTTTCATAGCTGAGATGCACAGCCAGGCTACTGTAGCTAGCAACGTGTTTATATTGACAGCAGGCTCATCTGCCAGGATTAACATGATTCCAATGGGCGCTGAAGGCATTTACAATGAAATTATTCATGGCTACAGGGAATCGATACGTGCCAGACCTTGCCATTTGGATTTGGAAGGAATTAGTACAGATGCTCTAATAACGATGCCTGAAATTCCTCAAATGCCAGTGGCATACAACTAAAAACAGCTCAGAGAGGCAAGGTAGCTTGGCAAGTTGCACAGTGGATCCAGCTAGGTGTAACCTCCAAAACCATAAATAAAGGTTTGACGAGGAGTCTATTAAGAAACAGATGTTACTGGAAATATACTATTGAGTTGTTGGCTGGCCAGCAACTGCTAAATATGCCTTATACATTGCTATAGCTGCTGAATCTAATGATGGCAACGATACATAAAATAAAACCACAGACCCTCTTCTAGTGACTATACGAGAGCCTAACTTGCAAACAAGGCATCTAGATTTTATATTCTAGATACAGTGGATTGTGTGCTGGAGCAGTGAAACAAGCCACAATATTCATAGATACTGCATCTTCTTTCAGATGAGGGGTGCTGGGAAGATTGCAACATTATTATGGCTGCATTACAGTAGCCTTCAAGAAACAGCCATTAGCTAATATTCTAGTTGTCACTGGCACGCTGCATTTGCTAGTTCCCTTGCGATATCATTTACTTTTGGGGGAAAAGCTTTTAAAGAGAGTGGTGGCCAGAAGCACTACAAACATGAATTTAAAGAGAGAGTGTTTCAGTTGCTATGACAGAAAGGTCTGGAGTGAGCAGAAGTCAAGGGATAAATCATTCACAGTCACACCTGGAACCTGGGGTGCAGAATGGGTGTGCGTATGGAGTTGCTAGGGATATGGAGTCAGGAAAAAGGAAATGGGTTGAGGTTTGATTTTGCTGTTTCGCCCTGGTAAATGTACAGCACCAAGCACCAGAGCGCCTGGCCACTGAAATAAAGTTTTAAAACAAGGTCAAAGAGATGCTTGTGCCACTCTCACCCTCCTACAATTCCATTTACTGGATTTAAGCTTCAACTCAAATCTTCTTCAAGCCTATATAGTGCTTTTAGCGATCAGGTTCAATAATAAAACGGCCCAGGCACATAAAAAATGAACGGTAAGACAAATGTTACCTTTCCACCAGAACTCCTCACTGGACAGCTCAAGCTTAACTTTCAGAATGAAATCTCTAGCTATGAAGCAAGAATAGAACAATCCACCCAAATAATGGATGGATTCCCCATCCCAACCCCCTATCACTCATCTTCCGTTTTTCCCAGAGGCACCCAAAGTACAGTCACCTCCCCAAGGATTAGAATCATGAAATTTATGTACAAAAATCTTGAACAAGAAAATGCTAATTCTCATCCCACTTAAGAACTTATTCATCTGGAGCGTCTTCTACTGCGTCTATGCATTCTCTGCACCATCATCTTATTCACACAGCTCTGCAAGTACTTCTCCTGTTTCAATATTCTTAGCTGCCATGTACATTTTGCATATCACTTAAAAATATATATCCTGCTCGTGACATGTATAAATTACAACTTCTGTCATAGGAGACTGTACTAAAAATATCTCCAGACCTATACTCTTCTTTTTCTCTTGAGTTGAACTGGAAATCCCTGTACAGATAAATAACACATTTTGACAGTTTTGTGGCCAAACACAAATCGTTCAATGAAAAATCCTATTTCTATTCTCCAATTCTGGGTAGCTATTTTAATTCCTGCAGATTTTGAGAGCAAGTGCAAACCTCACTAGAGTTCCCCCACTGATCCGACTTTTATTGAAATCAACTTAATATCGATAAGGACAAAGAGTTCAGAGTGCTTACAAAAGACCTACACTAGTAATCAGGTTAGTGGAAGAAGAAATTCATGTTATTTATGCTTTCTGTCATTTGGTAAATTAACCAGAATGGTCTATCTTATCAGTATGTTCTGCCTATTCTATAGCCGTGGAATCTGATTGTACCTTCCCTAGCGGCTTAGATTAAAAGGAAATTGCTTTAAGACAGGTGTATCAACAGCACTTGGATGTCCATCCATACCTGCACAAAGAAATCTCATCATTTACAAGCATACACAGTGTCATAAATATAAAGGGAAGGGTAACCACCTTTCTGTATATAGTGCTATAAAATCCCCCCTGGCCAGTGGCAAAATTCTTCCACCTATAGAGGGTTAAGAAGCTCAGGTAACCTGGCTGGAACCTGACCCAAAATGACCAATGAGGGGACAAGATACTTTCAAATCTGGAGGAGGTTAGGGGAAGGCTTTTGTCTGTCTGTGTGATCTGTTTGCCGGGAACAGATCAAGGATGCAAGCCCTCCAACTCTGTTAACTTAGTAAGTAATCTAGCTAGAAAACGCATTAGGTTTTCTTTGTTTTGGATTGTGAAATTCTCTGTGCTGGAGGAAATGTGTATTCCTGTTTTTGTGTCTTTTTGTAACTTAAGATTTTGCCTAGAGGGATTCTCTATGTTTTGAATCTGACTGCCTGTAAGATTATCTTCCATTCTGATCTTACAGAGTTGTTCTCTTATCTTTTTTTTGTTCTTCTAATAAAGTTCTGTTTTTTAAGAATCTGATTGGGGTTTTTGAGTCTTAAAAATCCAAGGCTGGTCTGTGCTCATCTTGTTATTCTCAAGCGTCCCCAGGAAAGGGGGTGTAGGGGACTGGGAGGATATTTTGGGGAAATAGGAACTCCAAGTGGTCCTTTCCCTGATTGTTTGTTAAATCACTTGGTGGTGGCAGCGTTTTACCTAATCCAAGGGCAAAGACTTTGTGCCTTGGGGAAGTTTTAACCTAAACTGGTAAGAATAAGCTTAGGGGGTCTTTCATGCGGGTCCCCACATCTGTACCCTAGAGTTCAGAGTGGGGAAGGAATCCTGACACACAGCATGACTGTACTTGGCCATCCAGATGTTTTCTGGGACTCTGACATATTGAATGGGGCCATTAATGAATGTCATAGCAAATCTCAAATAGAAACATTACTGATGCCATCCATGAAATACACAAGCATCTCCAATGGCTCATATCTGAAAAAAAACACTCAGAATTATCGGATTACTCTGAGCCTCTTGAGTCTGCACATGAAGGGATGGAAACCTAGTGAAAAAAAGCTTCCCAGCAACGCCTTGTCTTCACAGACTCCTTACTCCACTGGGTTTGAATCCAGCCCAAATACAATGATGACATATCTCTATGTAACTAAATCACCATCTACATTCTCTATTAAGGTGTTTTCTTTCTCATCACCTGTTTGAACTATCAGTCCATTAATAGGCAGCAGGTTTAAAACAAACAAAAGGAAGTATTTCTTCACACAACACACAGTCAACCTGTGGAACTCTTTGCTAGAGGATGTTGTGAAGGCCAAGACTGTAACAGGGTTCAAAAAAGAACTAGATAAGTTCATGGAGGATAGGTCCATCAATGGCTATTAGCCAGGATGGGCAGGGATGCTGACCCAAACTTTGTTTGCCAGAGGTTGGGAATGGGCAACAGGGGATAGATCACTTGGTGATTACCTGTTCTGTTCATTCCCTCTGGGGCACCTGGCTTTGGGCACAGTCAGAAGGCAGGATACTGGGCTGGATGGACCTTTGGTCTGACCTTTGGTCTGACCTAGTATGGCCGCTCTTATGTTCTTATATGTTTATGAACCTGATTGGAAGGGATTACCGGTAAAGCTAGCATGGACAGCATGGCAGCACATGCCCTAGCTTCATGCATTTCACTTGCCTGGTGCATACTTAGCACAGGGCAGTCAGCTCATGTAGATCAAATGGAGACTGCCCAAGCTAGCCGGAGAAACACACTGAATTTAGTTTGAACCCGTGGACACTTTCTGAGCACTGCCAATTTTTTAACACCGAAGGAGGCAGGAAGCATGCTGCAGGTGGGAGAATTGTCAAGTGCAGGAAGAAGATGGAGGACGATCAGATATCTTCCTGTTGTTTTTCTCCGCTCCCTAGAATGCCTATGACATTGACACCCGTTCATCTGTACCTCAATACCCCACCAGGCAGCAATTAAATAGTTTCCACTCTGGGCGAACAAAATATAGTTGCTCAATGTGCAGACATTGGATGTGGCTGGCAGGAGATTTGCACTCAACTAGGAAAGAACCAGCTGATGTGTCCCTTAGCTGCTATATCTGCTGCCACACTGGCTGCAAAGACAGAGGGATTCTCAGAAATCCCCTGCTTCCAAAGTTACTGTTTTGCAAACAGGTTCAGGCATTTTCAGTCCAGTCTAGGATTTAGCTCCAGGCCCATGTGTACTGTGATGGTGGTCCACAGCCCTCTTGCAATACGCAATGCTCATTTGGAATACAAATCTCTGATTGGGATGTTTTTACACATATGTTTGTTTGGGAAAGCTCTGTGTTTGGCGTTCAGATAATTCCTCCCTTCCACCTCAAAAGCCACAGAGCTAATAATGGGGCATTCCACCAGGCGGGCCCTAAGACCCTTCAAAAGGTGGATGAAGCAACGGTTTGGGAGGGGACTGGCTCAAGAGCACACTGGATACTGGGAAGAAGCTGACATTTTATTTGAGCTGGCTGAAAATTTTCTGACAGGACATGTCAGATATTTTTGTTCAATATCTTCATAAATGATCTGGAGGATGGTGTGGATTGCACTCTCAGCAAATTTGCGGATGATACTAAACTGGGAGGAGTGGTAGATACGCTGGAGGGGAGGGATAGGTTACAGAGGGACCTAGACAAATTAGAGGATTGGGCCAAAAGAAATCTGATGAGGTTCAACAAGGACAAGTGCAGAGTCCTGCACTTAGGACGGAAGAATCCCATGCACCGCTACAGACTAGGGACCGAATGGCTCGGCAGCAGTTCTGCGGAAAAGGACCTAGGGGTGACAGTGGACGAGAAGCTGGATATGAGTCAGCAGTGTGCCCTTGTTGCCAAGAAGGCCAATGACATTTTGGAATGTATAAGTAGGGGCACTGCCAGCAGATCGAGGGACGTGATCGTTCCCCTCTATTCAACACTGGTGAGGCCTCATCTGGAGTACTGTGTCCAGTTTTGGGCCCCACACTACAAGAAGGATGTGGATAAATTGGAGAGAGTCCAGCGAAGGGCAACAAAAATGATTAGGGGTCTGGAACACATGACTTATGAGGAGAGGCTGAGGGAACTGGGATTGTTTAGTCTGTGGAAGAGAAGAATGAGGGGGGATTTGATAGCTGCTTTCAACTACCTGAGAGGTGGTTCCAGAGAGGATGGTTCTAGACTATTCTCAGTGGTAGAAGAGGACAGGACAAGGAGTAATGGTCTCAAGTTGCAGTGGGGGAGGTTTAGGTTGGATATTAGGAAAAACTTTTTCACTAGGAGGGTGGTGAAACACTGGAATGCGTTACCTAGGGAGGTGGTAGAATCTCCTTCCTTAGAAGTTTTTAAGGTCAGACTTGACAAAGCCCTGGCTGGGATGATTTAATTGGGGATTGGTCCTGCTTTGAGCAGGGGGTTGGACTAGATGACCTCCTGAGGTCCCTTCCAACCCTGATATTCTATGATTCTATGTCAATTTCAACAAAACTTTGCTAGGTCGTGGAAAAAAATTAAAACAGAAGCATTTTGATAAATGTCAGCTTCGACATTTTCAGACCGGAGTGTTTCCGTTTTTCATTTAGAAATGTATTTTAGTTCCTAGTATTTAAAAAAAAAAGTCAGAATGAAAATGCATGAATTGACCCCAAACCAAGATTTGTCTAAAATTCTGTGGGGCGGAAAGTTCATAAATTCAACATTTTGTTCCATGGAATGGAAATTCCAATTTCTGCTCGGCTCTAACTTGAATTCCCTGACCCAGTCACATGGCTTTGGCCAGGGCTCCCGAAGGTTAATACCCCCTGACATGTATCCACTGACTCTGTTGGCCAGACCCCTGGGTACGCTGGGAGTGACCCTGCCCAGTGGAAAGGAAAGGGGGACTCCCCTCTGAGCCCAGCTTGCAGAGCAAGGGCAGGACTGGAGGTTTGGCTCTTCTCCCCATCACTCAGATAGCCAGTTGTTTCTAATGGGTCTATCACTGTGGTTTCTAGGGGCCAAAAAGGCAGGGTTATTTATTAGACTCAGTCTGCTGGCCCCTGCGCCCCACAGACTCTCCAGTCCTCAATGAGCAGCTTCTCAACTAGGGAGTAGTCCTGCTGTTTTGGAACCAGCCCTGCCATGAATTAACTCAGTTCTCAAAGGACCTTGAGAAGATCAGATACCAAGGTGATGGGTGACAGCATAAAACTCTAAGGCAGAAGCTTGGGGATGCTGCTATAA
Organism: Chelonia mydas; assembly: GCF_015237465.2. Lineage (NCBI taxonomy): Eukaryota > Metazoa > Chordata > Testudines > Cheloniidae > Chelonia > Chelonia mydas. The sequence goes on from NC_057860.1 coordinate 4,265,911, forward strand.
ATAAGTAAATCAGAAATTAGTCATTCAGAGGTGAACACGAGACGAAGCCAGTTCTGCTCTTTGAGCTGCAAATGTGTCAGCTCTCTGCTTTCCTAACAAAAGTTGTGTTAACTTGTGGGGCACAAAGCTTAGGTCGGGGATAAGGGGGGCAGGAAGAAAAGTGCGTTCTTGCCTTCATCGAACAGGGGGTGCTCCATTCTCAGTTTCTAGGAGCTGTGAATTTCTTTGTGCCACCATCTCTGTGCCAAAATCGGGGGAGTAAGTGGGAGTGGTGAACTCAGTACTGCAGGCACCGAACAATCGCTTCCCGGTTGACCTGTTTTACGGACTCCTTTTGCATTTGAGAAATCCATATGGACAAAAGAGTCATTAATTTAAATTGCAGACTAGTTTTAAAGGAGACCGGGACAGCATGATCGCTTCAGTTCTTACTTATTCTGGAACATTATGGTAATTTCTGCAGCAAAAGCACACATCACTTTTGTAAGCACAAGTAACACCTTTACCCAAGCAGACTAAATTCATGCTTCTTAAACGTACTCACTAGCCTATTTCTGGGCAGTTTCCCCTTCCCTGCAACTTTGAGGCAGGAGAGTGGAGCCTGTTTCTTCCCCTTTTAAGCGACAAGCCCTTCGGCTGGCAACACAAGCAAAAGGTTATAGAAGGGTTATATAGACCAGGAATGAAGCCTTAGAACTTTTAGTAAGTAATCTAGCTAGGTACGTGTTAGATTATGATTTCTTTAAATGGCTGAGAAAAGAATTGTGCTGAATAGAATAACTATTTCTGTCTGTGTATCTTTTTTGTAACTTAAGGTTTTTGCCTAGAGGGGTTCTCTATGTTTTGAATCTAATTACCCTGTAAGGTATTTACCATCCTGATTTTACAGGGGGGATTTTTTTTTCTATTTACTTCTATTTCTATTAAAAGTCTTTTTGTAAGAAAACTGAATGCTTCTTCATTGTTCTCAGATCCAAGGGTTTGGGTCTGTGGTCACATATGCAAATTGGTGAGGCTTTTTATCCAACATTTCCCTGGAAAGGGGGGGTGCAAGTGTTGGGAGGATTGTTCATCGTTCTTAAGATCCAAGGGTCTGGGTCTGTAGTCACCTAGGCAAATTGGTGAGGCTTTTTACCAAACCTTGTCCAGGAAGTGGGGTGCAAGGTTTTGGGAAGTATTTTGGGGGGAAAGACGTGTCCAAACAGCTCTTCCCCAGTAACCAGTATTTGTTTGGTGGTGGTAGCGGCCAACCCAAGGACAAAAGGGTGGAATATTTTGTACCTTGGGGAAGTTTTGACCTAAGCTGGTAAAGATAAGCTTAGGAGGTTTTTCATGCAGGTCCCCACATCTGTACCCTAGAGTTCAGAGTGGGGGAGGAACCTTGACATGGTCTGGGTTATAGAAGGGGGTTCATGGAATATGACCGCACGTTCAACACTGCTCAAACCTGTACATTTTTTGAAGGGGCATCCGCATGCCTATATATGCTTCTGGTGCATTAATTGATTGCTATGCTTTCTCTCCCTATTGATTTTATGTTTTGAAATGCATAGCTAGTTTCACCTAGTGATTCCACCCCCCCTTCTTCTTGTAAACAAGACCATAAAACATTGTGTCAAACTTACGGGTTTTTTAATAGCAGAATTCTTTAGCCCTCTAGGGTTGCTAGCCACTAAGTCAATCTTAGCTCAAAGCTGCTCTGACCCGAGGTGGGTGGCTGTGCATTCTAGATAGTTATGCTGGATTTCCAAATGTTTTTTAAAACAATCTTGCTGAGAATTTAATAAAAATAAAATAGAAGGACACCATTTTGGTGTGGCACACCAAAACTCAACAAGAGAGTCTCTCAGCTGCTCCACGGCCACGTACGGCTGCATGCTCTCCAGCTCATCAGTAGCATTAACATGCAGCGACATACAGAGCCACATCCCTTGCTGGTGCCTATCAGCAGAACTCCGTGGACTTCACTGGAGCTCGGACCATTTACATCAGACGAGGATCTGATGTAAATAAATAATAATGTGAATAAACAAGACAAAACAGTGGGGAAATGAATGGTGCTGAAAAAAAAGGATGAGTCAGGCCCCAAAACCTCACAGGGTTGACTTAAAAATCATGAGATTTAAAAATCACTGTAACATTTCAGGTTTCAGAGTAACAGCCGTGTTAGTCTGTATTCGCAAAAAGAAAAGGAGTACTTGTGGCACCTTAGAGACTAACCAATTTATTTAACAAATAAATTGGTTAGTCTCTAAGGTGCCACAAGTACTCCTTTTCTTCTTGTAACATTTCAGGTTCTCTTTCTTTGCTTTCTGAGCCTTCAGGTGAAAGTTTCAAGCATTTCGCTTCAGCCCCATTGGCCAGAAGTTTTTTCTCAAAATGAAAGGTGAGATTTTCATGTGGTCACCTGTCTCCGGGTGCTGAGCTCCAAGTAAAATACTGAGTAAATCCCTGGCTGGGATGATTTAGTTGGGGTTGGCCCTGCTTTGAGCAGGGGGTTGGACTAGATGACCTTCTGAGGTCCCTTCCAACCCTGATCTTCTATGATTCTATGATGACAGCTGACAATACTGATATTTCTTAAGTCTCTGAGTGACAGCACAGAATCGGGCCTTCTAAGGTGCTGAGGGCTTTCAGCAAGCTCTTTGGTGCCCTTGGCACTCCTTGAGGTCACCAGGAATCCAAAGCCCCCTGCAATCTGCAGGTAGGTGCAGAGCATCTTGCAGGGTCAGGCTCAATAGCAAGTAATAACACAACACCAGTAATAATAATCCTTAGCTTTTATCTTGTGCTTTTCATCCGTAGGTGTCAAAGCGCTTTAGAAAGGTGTAAGTAGCGTTAGTAAACCATCCTGGGAAAGGCAGTTTCATCATTTTACTCCCGCCTCTGTAGTAGCGAATGATAGCAGCTCTCCTGCCTTGCTCAAAGCAGCTGAGACTAGGTTTAAGCCATTGTTCGCAAAGCAAATATAGCTATCAACCTTGAAGAGGACAAAAGCAAAACACTTCCGTGCAATGCGGTTTGCTTGCAAATAACTACTCTCTAGAATGCAAATGATAAAAGTCTTGTTTAAGATTATAATTGTCCCATTCAGATTACCACAACTTCATCCCACCATCAGCCTAGATTCAAAGGGTTTAAACAACACAGGAAAAAAAGTTACCCTGGGCTAAACAATGGGATTTATATCATCTCACTCCAGGGTCAATGCTAAAAATGCATGGCGAGATGAGCATTTTAACGTTGGATGCCTGACAAATCGTCTGGCCCAGAAACAAGCATCCAGCCAAGAGAGAGAAGAATTCCAGCTCCCCAAATGGTGGACAATTATCATCTGGAGACTTGGCAGTAACATCCTTCCGATACCAACTCTTGTATTTTTACTCCACATGCCAACTTGATTTTGGTGCTGGCTATTTCAAGAACTACTAGAGCTAATAACCAAGGCTGTACATCAGGAAGCAGCTCAGATTCATTCAACAAGTGCAAAACATGACTCTCTTTCTCAAGAGCTCAGCTGCTAAAGTCAAGTCAGAATTGAAGCTTCAAGCTGAGGGGGACAACAAGGGAGAGGTGTCCGGATGCACACAAGCATGTAGGTCGGTCGGCCTAGTGACATCCCACTGTAGCACACATGTGCACAAGTCCCATTGACTTAAACACGTGCTTAAGCTTTCTTAAATCAGGACTAGACTTCTGTGAAATCAACCCATATTCCCCTTCCCTGCAATGAGAAACTAGTTACAATTTAATCCCAAACTATCTCCCGGCCCAGAAATGTAACACTTCCATGACATTTTCATGAAATTGGCCTTTCCCACTGAAGCATGTAAAATTTTCCGGACGAATGGAAAACAACGGATGTTAGCCAAAAAAAGTTTTGAAATGTGAAGTTTCAGAAATGGAGTGTTCCAAAAATGATCCTATTTTCAATTTTTTAAAAACTATATGGTCTCATCACCACACATAGGCATTTTGGGGAACAAGTTATTTTTCCATAATGAAAAAAAAAATGCAAAACCTTCCAATGTTTTGGGTTTTGAATTTCCATTATGTTTCATGTTGCCCCGGTTGGCAACACTGCAGAGGGAGGTTAGTTTATTGGAGAGTTGTTTCCACTGGGAATTAAACACTCACGGACTTATGTTTTGTATTTAACCACCTAATATTTCGACCCAGATTTGACCTGATACAGGAAGAGAAAACACATTGCTTCTGGCTGCCATGTAGAGAGACTGTTGCAATTCAGTATCTTGTATCACTCACCATCTGTATCTAGTGTTGTGTGAACAGAAGCCTTACCCAGCACATACTCCCTGGCAGTAAAATTGTCAGGTTTGGAGAAGCAGCCAGGAGATGAACTCCAGAGCGGTGAATACACAGCAAACTACAGATCCCTGTGTTGGCAGGCAACCATCCTGAGAATGGCAGTTTCATTATTTCACTCCCGCCTCTGTAGTAGTGAATGATAGCAGCTCTCCTTGCTCAAAGCAGCCAAGACTAGGTTGAAGTCATCAGTCCTCAGCTGGAGCCAGCAGTCCATAAATAACACTTGCCAGTTATGATCAAGGGCAGACGACGGAGAAGGAGGGGTAAACTATCTGGAATACTGCACATCTTTCTTCTCAAAGCTCTTGTCCAGAGCAGCAGGAAGAAGTATTTTAATCACAAGAATTGTGTCCCCCATTTACCATGCCCATGCAAACGTGTTACTCTGTTGCAATACTTTCATAAGATCATAAGAATGACCATAATGGGTCAGGCCAATGAGCCATCTTGTCCAATATCTTGTCTTCTGACAGTGGCTGGGGCCAGATGCTTCACCGGAATGAACAGAACAGGGCAATTTTCAAGAGATTCATCCCCTGTTCTCCAGTCCCAGCTTCTGGCAGTCAGAGGTTTAGGGACACCCAGAGAATGGAGTTGCATCCCTGACCTTCTTGGCTAATAGCCACTGATGGACCTATCCTCCATGAACTTATCTAATTCTTTTTTCAACCCAGTTATACTTTTGGCCTTCACAACATCCCCTAGCAGCAAGTGCCACAGGTTGCCTGTGCATTGTGTGAAGAAATACTTCCTTATGTTTGTTTTAAATCTGCTGCCTATTAATTTCATTGGCTGACCGCTGGTTTCTATATTATGCGAATGGGGTGAATAACACGTCCCTATTCACTTTCTCCACCCCAGTCATGATTTGATAGACCTCTGTCCTATCCCCCGTTAGTCATCTCTTTTCTAAGTTGAACAGTCTCAGTCTTTTTAATCTCTCCTCTTATGGAAGCTGTTCCATCCCCCTCATCATTTTTGTTGCCATTCTCTGTACTTTTTCCAATTCTAATACTATTTTTTTGAGAGGGGACAACCAGATCTGCATGCAATATACAGTAAAAGTGGAGGCGTGGCCAGGCGGCTCTGGGTGCTGGGGCCGCCCCCGCAGCTCCAACTAGCCGCAGTCCCCAACCAACGTGAACTGTGGAGCCAGCGCTCAGAGCCCCCGTGGCCATTCCTCCATCTAGGAGCAGCAGGGACATGTTGTCGCTTGCAGGGAGCCACCTGAGGTGAGCACCACCCGGATCCGTCACCCTGAAACCCCTCCCGTGCCCCAGCACCCTGCCCAGAGCCCCCTCATTCACTCAAACTCCCTCCCAGAGCCCGCGCCTCAAACCCCCTCCCGAAGTGCCAGTTTCTGGAGTTTTCCACTTGGTAAAGTGCCAGATAACACAGCTTTTACTTTACAAAGTGTGGGTGGCACCATGGATTTATATAGAGGCATTATGATATTTTCTCTCTTATTATCTATCCCTTTCTAATGATTCCTAACTCTGTTAGCTTTTTTAACAGGTGCTGCTCATTGACCTGCACATTCACCTCCTTTAAGAAAAGCAGTTGGGAGTTTTCAGACCATCTATTTCTCCTAATCACACAATAATGCAGGAGTGAGGCAAGGGTCCTCCTATGGCCCTTAGCAAACTTGTCTCCCCTTACAGAGCCAGGGTTGTCCTGAAGATGCATGTAATGCACAAGGAAACATATAAAATGTAAATCCTTGAGGGGCCCCCAGCCACAACCAGGTGCAATTTCCTTCCCCAGATAAAGTAAGCAGAGTTTTGCTGGACAACCAGCATTGTGCAGCTGCCCTTGAGATAGAGCCAGTTCAGCGTATGTGTAGCAGACGGGTCCATCTCTCTATGAATATCAGCTCAGAGGTTCACTGGTGCCTTTTTCAGGCAACCGTAGAAACTTCACAGGCTCAGACCCAGACTGGGCCCTACAGACCCTGCTACCCCCCTTCAGCTGCATGCTCTCCGACCTGCTGCAGCGCGTGGCCTCCTCCAAACCTGCCAGAGTGGCACCTGGCTAGGAAGGAAAGCTCTTACGCCAATGGTACAACAGAATGGGAGGCAGCCGGACACCAGGACCCAGCACAGAGGCTCTTTGGGAATGCAGGGATGGGAATGCGAGACTAGCCATCACAAAGGCCCAACGTGTCAATGCTGGAACATGTGCATTGAGTGCTGGACTGTGCTTTACCCACCCTGCTTTCTGGCTGGGGCTGCGCAGAGCTGCCCTGGGGAGCAGGGCTAGGGGAGGTATTGTGCGTGGTCTCTGCCACAGTTCAGAGCAACTGCACCTGTGGTGCCCTTCTATGGTCCAGCCAGGCAGAGACAACCCAGACCTGCCAATAGTGGGGTGGCAGAGGGAGGGCAGTGGCTTCAGCAAATGTTACTGAGCATGCTTAGAACAAGCCAAGCAGCAAATCTGTGGAGTGGAAATGTGACCCCATGTGACCCCCCACACACATTGCCTTTGCAGGAAGGGTACCCGATCTAGGTTCCCAGCTCCTCTTGGGTGAAGACACGAATCTCTCCTTCCAGTCAGGGTGACCAGTTCCCTCCCTCCTGTGATATTCTCAGCAAAAGACTGGATGCTAAGCAGGCTCTTCTTCAGAGACGGTTAGCAATGTAATTCCCACAGTTAAGTTACCACCCAGCTCTTTTTAAGCAAGCACATTTTGTTCTCGAGGTAAAACCAACCCAGAGAAAACATATTAAAAACAATAAAAGAACTTACACGTGTGCTAATAAACTTACCAGAGATCTCTCTCCCCCACCCCCCAACCTGCACCATGGGCGCTGGCAGGGGAGCAGTCCTTCAAACCCCACCCAGGGGCTTTCCTGTGGTTTCAAGTTCATCACACCCTTTGCTCAGAACAAGTAGCCTCCATGAATCGGTGAGCGAATCCTTCGCGCAATTTCAAGAGGCCAAGACTAGGTAATCAGCCGGTCAATGGGTCCCCTTCCCAGGGCAAAGCTTCAAGCCCTTGCCTACCTGGAGGGGTACATTAGCACACCCCGTCCTCTTACAGATTTCTTGTGAAACCCACTTAATTTTAATAGTTCATATTGTTTCAAAAAGTCCTTTGACCGTCCTCCCATTTCCCAAGGTTTACATTAGGCACGGCTCCTAGCCAAGTAACGTGTTATCGAGGAATTGTATGCAAATAATTGTAGTTTTAATACAATGGATCTCAAAGGTATTAAACTTAATTCCACAAGGTTCATCCAGGACATCACCCCACTGGCCCCAGAGTCTAGCCCTATGGATTTAAGCACCCTTTCTCGACCATGTGCTTTAAAAATATGAAATGCCCCAAGCAACATGTACTGCAGTTGTCTGGGTTTCTCACTCCTGAGGGGAGCAAACCCATCCTCCCCTGAAACAGCCAAAGATGGTTGAACCTACCACCGAAACAGAGAGAAGTTCTTATTTGACATGAAAATCTCCATCACAGGGAGAAGGGAGCAGAACCATAGTGGGGTTATATTTTGACCTTTAGGGTTTTTACTCTTCTGGCTTCAGAAAAAGCAGCTAGCTCCTCAGAAGCAGTTTTTGGCATCGTATGCCACGTGCAAAACGCTTGAGAAAATCCCCACCCAAATAAGTTTAGTCGGTCATAGTCACAGCTGTGATTGTGCAACTCAAAGCACACACTATGGGCACAGATATACTGGTATCGTTTCCTTGTATCGGTATAGCTATTATCACGGGGCAGGGGGACAAGATATACCAATGTTCATCTACCTTTTTGTGCTGGTGCCCTTTGGACTTAAAATAAAAATCGTTACCACCCTCCCCCCCCCCCCATAGAAAATTGCAACTGCCTGCCTTAAGCTCAGGGTTCTGGGCTTCAGCCCACGCAGGGCTGAATCATAAAAATTAGCTTTGTGGGGGTCCCTGCGGTGTGGGACCCCAAGCAACTGCCATGTTTCCTACCCCCTAATGTTAGCCCTGCTTGCGACCCCCAGGTTGAGAAACATTGAGCTGTATACAGTGTAAGGTACCTTTATACAGATATAATTGCACCCAGACTAGAGTTTATACTGATCTAACTATTTCAGCAGAAAAATCACACGACTAATTGAAATAGTCAAACTGGTATAAAAACTGCATGTAGACAAAGTCTTCGCCAGTCTTTACCCATTCATCAGATCGCTTTCTCTAACAGTGCATAAAACATCAACACTTATTCATGCACAGATTGTGCAAACCGTGCAAAACCTGTGAAAACAAAATATAGATTTTTTTTACAGTTCACGTGACTATCATACAACCCACAAAGCTTCTCCACTGCAAAACAAGCCCATGCACTCATAACTGCACAAGTACCATGAGACACTAAGACAATGTATGAACATACCCTAATTCCAACTCTTATGCCAGAGCATAAGCTGTACTTTACAATAAAACAATTGTCTAATTTTTCTGGTGGGAGAGCGTTTAATGGCCTGTAGGAGTATTGAGGCTGGCGTCAGAATGGTTTAACAAAACCTTAGCTTTTGATTTCCAGCCGTTGAATGTTTGGGAGTTTTATTTGTGTTTAGGGATGTGTTTAATGGTACAGCCTCTCCTGAATTGCATTTAGATGCCTTAGTTCTAACTTAATTTTTCTGGAGGTAGTATTAGACAAATATTGTGAATGCTAACAAAGTATATTAGCATAGTTATTGTGTGACAAGCACTACCCAGCCCAGCCCTCTTATCTTATTTATATATGAAAATTGCTTCCAAATACTATATTAAAATATTATGTTTGCACATTAAACAAACCCTGCTATGGTACTGAGCAGGTGGACAGAGGAACACTGATTAACCGAATCACTTAACTATGGCCATTCACAGCCCACTCGTTTCTTTGCTGCGCTCCACCACTCATGATTATGCAATGCACTAATAAATGGAAATTAGTAAGTTATAGAGCACATTGCCCACGTCATGTGCACATCCACCAATGTGATATATGCCATCATGTGCCAGCAATGCCCCTCTGCCATGTACATTGGGCAGACTGGACAGTCTCCACGTAAAAGAATAAATGGACACAAATCAGATGTCAAGAATTATAACATTCATAAACCAGTCGGAGAACACTTCAATCTCTCTGGTCACTCGATTTCTGACCCCAAAGTGACTATCCTTCAACAAAAAAACTTCGAAAACAGACTCCAATGAGAGACTGCTGAATGGGAATTAATTTGCAAATTGGATACAATTAACTTAGGCTTGAATAGAGCCTGGGAGTGGCTAAGTCATTATGCAAGGTAACCTACTTCCCCTTGTTTTTTCCTAACCCTCGCCCCCCAGACGTTCTTGTTAAACCCTGGATTTGTGCTGGAAATGGCCCACCTTGATCATCATACACATTGTAAGGAGAGTGGTCACTTTAGATAAGCTATTACTAGCAGGAGAGTGGGTTTGTGTGGGGGGGGGGTGAGAAAACCTGGATTTGTGCTGGAAATGGCCCACCTTGATTATCATACAGATTGTAAGGAGAGTGATCACTTTAGATAAGCTATTACCAGCAGGAGAGTGGGGTGGGGGGAGGTATTTTTTCATGCTTTGTGTGTATAAAAAGATCTTCTACACTTTCCACAGTATGCATCCAATGAAGTGAGCTGTAGCTCACGAAAGCTTATGCTCAAATAAATTGGTTAGTCTCTTAAGGTGCCACAAGTCCTCCTTTTCTTTTTGCGAATACAGACTAACACGGCTGCTACGCTGAAACCTACAAAATGAATGGAATTTTTATACTTCATATGAGTCTTACAAAATTCCTGACATAAAAAAGTAACTGTTTTCTTAATATTGTTCAGTGTGATTAAGTAGAAAATTACAATCCTTAATAAAGCCCTTTACAGCTCAAAGCAGCAATGTAATTTTCTCTTTCTGCGTTAAAACTCCCCACAAATGTGAACTGAAGAACAAGAAAGGTAGGACTGTGCTTTATCATACGTCACCATCACCACCTAGGGTAGAACACTTTCCCAGAATATTAAGCAATTACTGACATTTTCACCAAAGAATATGATTAACATCAAATTAAACCAAATCAGTGTATCAGTTACCAACTTGCTTTCCCCAGAATAGGAAATTAAACTATAAACCTGAGTGTACCACAACACACCAGTGAGTAATAATATAAAGTACCATTACTCATAATGGGAATTCTCACAGAGTAATATGCTACTCGGCATGAGTATTAGGATCTAGCCCAGAGAGAGAGGCTGCTTTTATCACCTTGAGTTTGGGCTGGCTGCATAAGTCCCAGACAGCAAACACAGAAAAAAGCTAACGGAAGTCATTCCAAAGGAGGGCCCGTACAACCTCCGAACTACACCAACACATTGCGAAAGGGAGCAGTGGCCAGGCCACTGCCCTGGGAATCAGAAGACATCAGTTCTTGGGTGAGTCGCTTCTTCTAGGCCTCTGTTGGTCCTCCCATCTTTTGTCTGATTAATCCATTTAGACTGAGCAAATTGTGGTAGAGGCTGTTTTCTACTAGGTTCTTGTACAGCACAACAAGGCCCTGCTCTTAGCTGAGGTCTCCTTAGGCTACTGTTGCAGAAATAATTAAGAATAGATACACTGTCAGCCAAACATATTCATACAGATGCCGGCTACATTACACAAAACCATGGTTCAGCATAGGGAGATTGTTGTCCTTGTTGTTTTGTGTATTTTGTTTTTTCAAACTGGGACTTTTTTTGGTTATCCCCTCTGCCTGTAAAGCTAGTTTACCCGGAACCCAGCTGTACAGGGCTCAGCGGAAACGTAAGAACCATCTACAAATCACTAAGACAGCTTTTAGATATCTTAAATGGTCACAGGATGTTCCAGAGGCAGAAACGTTGCTAGAATCTGCCTTTACCCTACCTCTGCTGAAATCGCTTTTAATATCTTGTCACTTCAGATCTCGATTATTTTTCAGACACACACACACACTAATCCAATAAGGAAATGGGGCATTTATGTGGACTGCTACATAATTATGGATGTGACCATGTTGCACAGTGAATTATGTCCAGGCAGGGGTTGTGTCAGGGAATCGCAGAGCAAGATTCTGATCTTGTTTATTCCTAAAGCACACAGACCCTGTGGTGCTTACAGCCCAATCCGGCTTCCAATTAAATTAACGAGGGTTCTACCTTTGACTTCAGCGAGAGCCAGATCAGGTCCTTAAAAAACAATTTGTAATTCTATTCTATATAGATTCTTATACCATACTGATCACTGTAATATCTGAGCGTCTTTCAGTTGTGCATTAAGCAACATGACTAACACCTGTTGTCATCTGTGGTTTGTCTTCTCTCTCATCCTCTCCCCAGGACAGGATTGGGTGTACAGTGTAGTGGTTTGTTCTGATAGGGTCTTGTTGCTGGGGATTTTTTTCTTTTAATGTTCACCTTGGTCTGAATTTACATTAGCGAAGGCAGGCGGAAGAAATGTGCCTAGCACTTGGAAAGGAAGGTGGTGAGGTTTGTGATGGTGCATAGTTCTTTCCACAGTTTCAGACCAGCCCCTGAAAAGCTCCTGCATAGACACACTTTACCCCTATAGTAGAGAGCTCCTTTGGGCCAGAGGAGTAGAGTTATAGACGCTATCCTCACCCGGAGCTGTAGGTGACCTTTTAGACACCCTGGGCCTAGGCCACTGAGCAAGAAGAAAAGGACTAAGACCTTGAACTTGACTCACCAGTCTATAGAAAGTCAATAGAGAGCAGAGGACAGGTGCCAAGTCTTGTCTCTTCAGTATCCAGTGTGTTTGCCCATTCAGAATGTCAAGTGACGTGGACTGTGTATAGCCAAACAGGACATTAGAGTTTGTCCATCGAAGAAGAGCTCAGCACAGTTTGAAAGCTTGTCTCTTTCACCCACAGCAGTTGGTCCAATAAAAGAGGTGACCTCACCCCCCTTGTGTCTCTAACATCCTGGGACCAACATGGCTAGAACAAACCTGCAAACAATGTTTAACAGTAAGGCATTCTAGTCCTTGTAATCATGGCTTAAACTGCCTGTAATGAATGGATGGGTCAGACTGACTTAGGGTTTGCTTTTTCCTCAGGGCATCAGTGCAGAGGCAGAGTGAAGATTATTTGGGTGCCTTCACTGGACGTTTCCAAACGTTCCAATTAAAACTGAACCTTAACTGGGAATTTCCTGGGTCTCAAAAAGAGCCAGGGGGAAATGTTTGACCATTCTGTTTGTTCACGGAAAAATGCTGTTTTGGTTGCCCTGAAACTATTCCCAGTGTTGACCTGATAGTTTCTACTAGGGAAAAGATTTTCAGGGCCAGCAAAGAGTCTGTCTGTTATAATCTTTGCCCAAGGGATGTGGGAGACTCACCTTTGAATAACTACTCTGGAGTAGAGATTAGAATTCAGCTCTCCCCCAACCCAGGTGAACTCCCCCAGCTTCATCCTGCCCTGCCCCACCCCGCTACGCTACGCTATAGAATCATTCTCTTTCTGGCCCAATAATTCTGCAAGTATTATAATGAGTGGAACAGCTCCAAAAGGAGAGATCAAGAACAACCTACCCCATAACCTCTAGCTTGGTGGTTTGCGTAGTCACTTGGGAGGAGGAGATCTGAGTTGAAATCTCTGCTCCAGAGTGGGGATTCAAACCTGGATCACCTGCATCTCAGGCCAGTACCTGACCCATTGGGCTAAAGGGAACCCAGTCTCCTACACTCCATTTGCTGGCCTAAATGGACTTCTCCAGTTTGCTAATCAAATCCAAACATTTCCAGACCTGAACCCAATATTTTCCCTGATTTTTCAATTTGCTGGCCAAACAGCATGGGGTTATACATAACAGCATACATACTGCATGTTGCAGTATGACCTTGCAAATCCAATGAAGTGAGCTGTAGCTCACGAAAGCTCATGCTCAAATAAATTGGTTAGTCTCTAAGGTGCCACGAGTCCTCCTTTTCTTTTTGCAAATACAGACTAACACGGCTGCTACTCTGAAACCTTGCAAACCTTGTTCCTTCTCTGCCTTAGTTTCCCATCAACTACCTGAAGACCTGCCCTCTAAACTTCTAAACTACTATGACCAGACTACCCCTCTTTCCAGGATGAAGGACCCTATCAATCCATCCTTCACTGGCTTCCTAGCCATCCCTGAATCCAGTTCAAAACTGCACTCCCAGCTCTCACGGTCTCCATGCATTTGTTCTGTACCTATATCTCTGAACATGTACTCACCTACAGCACCTACCCACCTTCTCTGCTCTTAGCCTCTTGTCCATCTCTTTCCCTTGTCTCTGAGATTGGAGGGAGGGCGATAGCTGGGATGGTGGCTGTTCTGTTCTGAGATGAGCCATTCCCTCTGGAATAGTCTCTCCTCTCCCTCTGAGCTACTGAATTACGGCTTCTCTTTAATTCTTGCCTTGTGGCTGCTTTCCCTTGTTTATCTCGCAACCAGCTCTCGCTGGGGTACATTACGCGATTCTCTGCATGAAGGCCACTGTAAAAAAATTAATTGTGCTGTATTGTGCAATGATTAAATCTGCCAAGAATGGGACAGCGGCAAGTGGGAGAATGTTTGTGGGGTGCTTTTAAAAAAAACTTTCTATGGATTCTGCTGAGTTTCCAGGAGCTCTCCATGTGGTGCACATATCAGTCACCAGCAGTCAGGTCAGAGTTTTTCCAACTGAACTGGAACAAGCACAACATTTGAAGAACAAAAAGCAAAAGATACATGGCCTTCTGGATGACACTACATCCGTCTGGGCTCTCTCTAGCGAGTCAGCTGCTGACTTGGGTCACCATGAAGGATGAGCATTTTGGGCTGTATAAATAGGGGCATGGCCAGCAGATCGAGGGACGTGATCGTTCCCCTCTATTTGACATTGGTGAGGCCTCATCTGAAGTACTGTGTCCAGTTTTGGCCCCACACTACAAGAAGGATGTGGAAAAATTGAAAAGTGTCCAGCAGAGGGCAATAAAAGTGATTAGGGGACTGGAACACATGACTTATGAGGAGAGGCTGAGGGAACTGGGATTGTTTAGTCTGCGGAAGAGAAGAATGAGGGGGGATTTGATAGCTGCTTTCAACTACCTGAAAGGGGGTTCCAAAGAGGATGGATCTAGACTGTTCTCAGTGGTAGCAGATGACAGAACAAGGAGTAATGGTCTCAAGTTGCAGTGGGGGAGGTCTAGGTTGGATATTAGGAAAAACTTTTTCACTAGGAGGGTGGTGAAACACTGGAATGCGTTATCTAGGGAGGTGGTGGAATCTCCATCCTTAGAGGTTTTTAAGGTCAGGCTTGACAAAGCCCTGGCTGGAGTGATTTAGTTGGGGATTGATCCTGCTTTGAGCAGGGGGTTGGACTAGATGACCTCCTGAGTTCCCTTCCAACCCTGATATTCTATGATTCTACGATGAAATCTAGGGCCGTGGGTTTAATTTCTGGCTGAGCAGGCTGTATGATGAGGCTTTTTAGTTGGCACCGCTCTGTGCTGGTAGGAGCACAGCTTTACAGTTGTGCCTGCATAGTTAATGCACAGCAGGATCCACGCGACTCTGTGCTGTCCTTACCAGCTGCTGCACTTTGGCTAAGCTCTAACCCACTGGAACCTCAGCAGCTGCTAACAGGCAGAACCCTTTGCCTGAGCCAGCGGCGGCACTGAACAGCAGCAGCCCAAGGACAGCTCAGACCGGCAGTGATGGATCTGCCCTATGTTTTGACAAGCCAGCAGAGTTTGACTTTTAACTGCATTGCCACACAGCATGAACAGCCACTTGGGTACATCACAGAAAAGTCCCGGATACTCCCCTCTAATCCATAATCCTGCAAAGTGCAGCGCCGATCCCCACAGCATATGCCCCACACTGCTTTGCCTTGGCCCATTTTAAGTGACCCAACCAGGAAGCCTTCCATCACTTCACTAGCTTCCTAAGAGACTAATCCATAGTTTAACCGAATTTACAGTTAGAACAATCTTGTCCATACTTACCCTGCATTTCCCTTTGTTTAATTCCTTCCCTGTTACAGCTAGTGGTCCCTTTGCAGTCCTTTCTCTCCTGCAGATCTCACCCCATGAATGGTTCGCACTCTTTTACTCTCGTTGCCTAAATGGAAAGCTGCAATAGCACAGATCACAAAACTACATGATTGCTCCATGCTCCAATATCCTCTTTGCATTCCTATGGCAATAGGAAAAAATGGAGATGACATTCTACAGGAGCAGGAAATAATGGGAATTAATTTGCCTGTAATGCTTTAACATTATGCACATTTTGTTCAGTATTGCAGTTTTCACAATTTCCTAGGGCATCCACCCATCAGATTTAAATTAACTAGCTAAACAGGTTTACCCCCTACTCTTATAAAGTCTAGTTCTGACCTTCTGAACCAAAACTTGCAGCAGTCACATGAGGCTCAATCAATCAGGCTCATGCAGAAGAACATATCACTGGAGGAACTGTGCTCTTTATTGCTTGGAGTCTTGTTATTATAAAAAAACTCAACAGTTACCTAACAGCAGAATCTACAACACAACCGTCACTTCGTATTCAAAGTAATAGCCTCTCAGGTAACACTGCCAGGAAATATTGGCTTCTTAATAGTGTCCACAATAAATCAAGGAAGTCGAAGCATTCAGCATAAGTTGGAGATATTAATTGTACTCAGCCTTTTTCATCATCAAAGCACCTTCCCGAAGTACAGCTCACTTCACATCCAGGCAGTGGGGCTGTATGACTGCGTGCCAAGAGCTGGTTGGAAAGTAGGGTTTTTCTCATGGAAAATTTAGGGGGGGGGGAAATACTTTAAGTCCAAATTTTCTTACCAAAATGTAGACTTTCTCCAGAACAAACAAATGTTTGGGGTTTTTTCATGGAAATGTCATTTTTTTCACACACACACAAAATTAAAGTAATGGAAAACCCAATTTTCTATTAAAAAAAATTCAACCAGCCCTACTCGTCCCATTTTATGGGAGGGGAAACCAAGAGAGAAAGGTGACAGAACTTGCTAAGCCACAGCAAGCTATTGCCAGAGTTGGAATTAGCCCTTGGAGTTCCTGGATCCCAGCCCTGTGCTCAAACCACACCCTTCTCAGCGCATTTTGTCTACACGGAGACTTAGCGTGCGGTAAGCTGGGGCGTGGATCTACAATCCACTAGCCTGCTGGGCAGTAACTGGCTACGTGGACCCTGCCACCATGCACTTAAATATCTGTAGTGCACTTTTATGTGCTGCACTGCGGACCTGTTAGTGAGTGGTAACAGAGCGCAACCCACGACTTAGCACGCATGGTAGGCTAGCGTGCTGTAGATTCACACCTCAGCTTGCTGCACTCTAAGTGTCCATGTAGACAAACCTTGACATGTGCTACTGTAGCAAGGTTTACCCCCTCTAGCTCTGACACTGGCTCTGGTCTCCCTTTCTTGAGGTCCCCAAGAACTCCACTTAGGTACGTCCTCCACTTAAGGCTCTTGCTCCTCACGCCAGTCAGCACCATTATTTATCTCCATCACACCTAGGAGCTCCAATCATGGACCAGGACCCCACTGTGCAAGGTGCTGTCCAAACACTAAACAAAAAGACAGTCCCTGCCTCAAGGACCTTTCCCTCTGGCTGGCATGGCGAGCCCCTTCCCTAGTCTCTCTTTAGGCAGAAGAACTCCACATCCCTCCTGCTGCTTTGAGTCTCTCCGCAGAGTGAACTCAAGCTGCCCTAATGTCCCCCAGCAGGCCTGCTTCCTTGTCCCAAAACCCCCGCACTGCGAGGTAAACGAGGTGCAGCTGAGGCTGACCCTAGGACTCTCCTAAAGGGCTGGCTCTGCCCAGTGACAGCTGCCTTTTGGTATTTAAAAAGCAAGAGGTCAAAAGACTCATCACCAAAATCAGAGTCTTCAGTGACCTTCTGTGCACAATGGGATCTGACCCTCACCCCAGTTCACATCCCACGAGCAGGGGTCAAACTCGGGCATCCTGAGAGAATAAGCCTCCGATGGGTTTTATGTTGCAGCCGGACTCTTATTGATTAGTTTATCATACTGATAAAAACAACCAATTTCCCCCTACACGGTGACGTTATTCATTACAATGATGCTCCAGGGCTCCTGATGTAACCTTGGCTGTAGCCCAGCCCCAGGTACATCTGCGGCATCACACTCAGCACCAGCTGCTCTCCTCACACAATAACAGCTGGAACAGCAGCTGGCTCTCAGAGAGAACTTTTCATCTGTGCGTCCCAAGGGCTTCCCAGAGTCGGCCAGCGTGATGGCCACACCACTACAGTGACGAGATTCATGCACTTAACCACCCTCTCACCTCCCACTCCCCCAACATACACACCTGGGCAAGGCCCCCAGCCCCAGATCCCGGTTCCAACCCCACTTCCCAACAACCCCACCCTCACTACCCAGACCCCCACCCACCCAGAGGATCCCATCTCCCTACCTACCCACAGGCAGGCTCTAATACCATCTTTCCACACACCCCTACACAGAGCCAGCCCTTATCTGGAGATCCCCCACTCCTCCCGTCCAGAAACAATCCATGCCTGCTGATAGCCGGGGGGTGGGGGGCAGAGTGAGGGCAGCCGGATTCAGCAGTGTTACTGAGCATGCTCTGTCCATGTGAGCTCAGTACAAGTCAAACACAAAATCTGGGGGGGGGGCATGTGGTAACCCCTGAGCAGTGTGACACTGCACACAGGCGGCTCGTCCCTCCCATGTTCATCCATTCCCCTCCCCACAATGACGAATGGGAGCAGGCAGCTCTCTGCCTCCCTCTCCAGGCTGCCCATATGGCCCCCTTACTGGATATGGAGAAGGAAGTGCCTCAGTAGCTGGAACTGCCCCTCCCCCCACAACTTAGGGAGAAGGCTGGGGTTGCAGAGGGAAATTATGACTGCCCCTCTACTGAGGCAGAAGTAGTAAGAAAGGGACAGCTGCCAGAGGAAGGAGGAAACCCCCTCAATCATCCCCTTTCCCACAGGTGCAATGCATAATTCAACTGTGGAACTCACTGCCACAGGAAGTAGTGGATGCACACTTTCTCAGCCACTCAGGAACTACATACAGGATGACACCCACAAATTCTTAACCCCTGCCTTGCACCCCATGAAATGTGTATCTTGTACTGTCCAGCACAATACTGAACAATGCAAGCTCATTAATAATCTGTCATTTCATGAAAGGAAATAATCATGCAGCAGCCTTTGTTAACCTGAGTTAACCCGAGCACTTCAACTAAAACACACTGGTTTAGATAAAATAATAAAATAATTTTATTAACTAGAGAAAGATCTGAAGTGATTATAAGTGATAAGACATTAAGGTCAGAATAGGTTACAAAAGAAATAAAAGATAAACACACCATCTAATTCCTAAACTTTACCAAACTACACAAGATTTGAAAGCAAACAGCTTTCTCACCCCACCAGATGGTGCAGGTAGTTCACAGTTCTTAGTTCTTTCCTTTCGGCCTGGGACCACTCCCCTTAGTTCAGTGTCTTCAGATAGCCATTGATGTTATGAGCAGAGGTCATAGAATCATAGAATATCAGGGTTGGAAGGGACCTCAGGAGGTCATCTAGTCTAACCCTCTGCTCAAAGCAGAACCTATCCCCAACTAAATCATCCCAGCCAGGGCTTTGTCAAGCCTGACCTTAAAAACTTCTAAGGAAGGAGATTCCACCACCTCCCTAGGTAATGCATTCCAGTGTTTCACCACCCTCCTAGTCAGTTGCGAACCAGCTGAGCAGCGAACAGCACAGCAGCTAACAAAAGGAGTTTGCCTGGGAGTTCGCCTGGGGAGAGCCCACTGAGGCTTACATCTTGCCGGATTCTCTGAGTAATTACTACAACTCCTGAGAAAGCTCGTAGAAGGAAGGTAATATGGATGGGGGGTGTTCAGCTGTTGTGACCTGCACTGGATGTGCTATGTTTGTCTTTCTTCCACAGGACAGGTGTGACTTTGTCTGTACAAAGTGCAAGTTGGTCTCCATACTGGAAGAGAAGGTTCAAGGTCTGGAGCAACAGGTATTGACCCTGCATTGCATAAGAGAAATTGAAGATTTCCTGGACGGATGTCAGGATAGGCTTCTACGGGCACAAGGTTCTGAAGATTCAGAGCAGGCTGCACATCGGGGACAGAAGGATGGTGAAGAAATTTAGCATCATGTGACCTCCAGAAGAAAAAAGGGGAACGTCCATGTGCCAGCAGGGCAGATACAGGTAAGTAACCATTTTCATGTTCTCTCTACAGGTACTAATGTGGAGAGTGGACCAGATGATACATCTGAGGGAAGGGAGCAGAAGGAGACTCCGCCGATTGGAAGGCATGGGATGCACTGTCCTAGGGTTGGGGGTTCCACGACCACCGCTCCCAAGAGAAGGAGGCAGGTGGTGGTGGTCGGGGACTCTCTCCTCAGGGGGACTGAGTCATCTATCTGCTGCCCCGACTGGGAAAACCGAGAAGTCTGCTGCTTGCCAGGAGCTAAGATTCGTGATGTGACGGAGAGACTGCCGAGACTCATCAAGCCCTCAGATTGCTACCCTATCCTGCTTCTTCACGTGGGCACCAATGATACTGCCAAGAATGACCTTGAGAGGATCACTGCGGACTACGTGGCTCTGGGAAGAAGGATAAAGGAGTTTGAGGTGCAAGTGGTGTTCTCGTCCATCCTCCCCATGGAAGGAAAAGGCCTGGGTATAGACCGTCGAATCGTGGAAGTCAACGAATGGCTACGCAGGTGGTGTCGGAGAGACGGCTTTGGATTCTTTGACCATGGGATGGTGTTCCAAGAAGGAGGAGTGCTAGGCAGAGACGGGCTCCACCTAACGAAGAGAGGGAAGAGCATCTTCGCAAGCAGGCTAGCTAACCTAGCGAGGAGGGCTTTAAACTAGGTTCACCAGGGGAAGGTGACCAAAGCCCTGAGGTAACTGGGGAAGTGGGATACCAGGAGGAGGCATGAGCAGGAGCGCTCCTGCCTCATACTGAGAAGGAGGGGCGATCAGCAGGTTACCTCAAGTGCCTATATACAAATGCACGAAGCCTGGGAAACAAGCAGGGAGAACTGGAGGTCCTGGCACAGTCAAGGAATTATGATGTGATTGGAATAACAGAGACTTGGTGGGATAACTCACATGACTGGAGTGCTGTCATGGATGGATATAAGCTGTTCAGGAAGGACAGGCAGGGCAGAAAAGGTGGGGGAGTTGCACTGTATGTAAGAGAGCAGTCTGACTGCTCAGAGCTCAAGTATGAAACTGCAGAAAAACCTGAGAGTCTCTGGATTAAGTTTAGAAGTGTGAGCAACAAGGGTGATGTCGTGGTGGGAGTCTGCTATAGACCACCGGAGCAGGGGGATGAGGTGGATGAGGCTTTCTTCCGGCAACTCGCAGAAGTTACTAGATCGCAGGCCCTGGTTCTCATGGGAGACTTCAATCACCCTGATATCTGCTGGGAGAGCAATACAGCGGTGCACAGGCAATCCAGGAAGTTTCTGGAAAATGTAGGGGACAATTTCCTGGTGCAAGTGGTGGAGGAACCAACTAGGGGCAGAGCTCTTCTTGACCTGCTGCTCACAAACCGGGAAGAATTAGTAGGGGAAGCAAAAGTGGATGGGAACCTGGGAGGCAGTGACCATGAAATGGTTGAGTTCAGGATCCCAACACAAGGAAGAAAGGAGAGCAGCAGAATACAGACCCTGGACTTCAGAAAAGCAGACTTTGACTCCCTCAGGGAACTGATGGGCAAGATCCCCTGGGAGAATAACATGAGAGGGAAAGGAGTCCAGGAGAGCTGGCTGTATTTTAAAGAATCCTTATTGAGGTTACAGGGACAAACCATCCCAATGTGTAGAAAGAATAGTAAATATGGCAGGCGACCAGCTTGGCTTAACAGTGAAATCCTTGCTGCTCTTAAATACAAAAAAGAAGCTTACAAGAAGTGGAAGATTGGACAAATGACCAGGGATGAGTATAAAAATATTGCTCGGGCTTGCAGGAGTGAAATTAGGAAGGCCAAATCACACCTGGAGTTGCAGCTAGCAAGAGATGTTAAGAGTAACAAGAAGGGTTTCTTCAGGTATGTTAGCAACACAAAGAAAGTCAAGGAAAGCATGGGCCCCTTACTGAATGAGGGAGGCAACCTAATGACAGAGGATGTGGAAAAAGCTAATGTACTCAAAGCTTTCTTTGCCTCTGTCTTCACGAACAAGGTCAGCTCCCAGATTGCTGCACTGGGCAGCACAGCATGGGGAGAAGGTGACCAGCCCTCTGTGGAGAAAGAAGTGGTTCGGGACTATTTAGAAAAGCTGGACAAGCACAAGTCCATGGGGCCGGATGCGTTGCATCTGAGAGTGCTAAAGGAATTGGCGGATGTGATTGCAGAGCCATTGGCCATTATCTTTGAAAACTCATGGCGAATGGGGGAAGTCCCGGATGATTGGAAAAAGGCTAATGTAGTGCCCATCCTTAAAAAAGGGAAGAAGGAGGATCCTGGGAACTACAGGCCAGTCAGCCCCACCTCAGCCCCTGGAAAAATCATGGAGCAGGTCCTTAAGGAATCAATTCTGAAGCACTTAAAGGAGAGGAACGTGATCACGAACAGTCAGCATGGATTCACCAAGGGCAAGTCATGCCTGACTAATCTAATTGCCTTCTATGATGAGATAACTGGCTCTGTGGATGAGGAGAAAGCAGTGGACGTGTTGTTCCTTGACTTTAGCAAAGTTTTTGACACGGTCTCCCACAATATTCTTGCCAGCAAGTTAAAGAAGTATGGGCTGGATGAATGGACTATAAGGTGGATAGAAAGCTGGCTAGATTGTCGGGCTCAACGGGTAGTGATCAATGGCTCCATGTCTAGTTGGCAGCCGGTATCAAGTGGAGTGCCCCAAGGGTCGGTCCTGGGGCCGGTTTTGTTCAATATCTTTATAAATGATCTGGAGGATGGTGTGGATTGCACCCTCAGCAAGTTTGCAGATGACACTAAACTGGGAGGAGTGGTAGATACGCTGGAGGGTAGGGATAGGATACAGAGGGACCTAGACAAATTGGAGGATTGGGCCAAAAGAAATCTGATGAGGTTCAACCAGGACAAGTGCAGAGTCCTGCACTTAGGATGGAAGAATCCCATGCACCGCTACAGACTAGGGACCCAATGGTTCGGCAGCAGTTCTGCAGAAAAGGACCTAGGGGTTACAGTGGACGAGAAGTTGGATATGAGTCAACAGTGTGCCGTTGTTGCCAAGAAGGCCAATGGCATTTTGGGATGTATAAGTAGGGGCATTGCCAGCAGATCGAGGGATGTGATCGTTCCCCTCTATATGACATTGGTGAGGCCTCATCTGGAGTACTGTGTCCAGTTTTGGGCCCCACACTACAACAAGGATGTGGAAAAATTGGAAAACGTCCAGCGGAGGGCAACAAAAATGATTAGGGGACTGGAACACATGAGTTATGAGGAGAGGCTGAGGGAACTGGGGATGTTTAGTCTTCAGAAGAGAAGAAAGAGGTGGGGTTTGATAGCTGCTTTCAACTACCTGAAAGGGGGTTCCAAAGAGGATGGCTCTAGACTGTTCTCAGTGGTAGCAGATGACAGAACAAGGAGTAATCGTCTCAAGTTGCAGTGGGGGAGATTTAGGTTGGATACTGGGAAAAACTTTTTCACTAGGAGGGTGGTGAAACACTGGAATGCGTTACCTAGGGAGGTGGTGGAATCTCCTTCCCCAGAAGTTTTTAAGGTCAGGCTTGACAAAGCCCTGGCTGGGATGATTTAGTTACGGACCGGTCCTGCTTTGAGCAGGGGGTTGGACTAGATGACCTCCTGAGGTCCCTTCCAACCCTGATATTCTATGATTCCTAGTGAAAAAGTTTTTCCTAATATCCAACCTAAACCTCCCCCACTGCAACTTGAGACCATTACTCCTTGTTCTGTCATCTGCTACCACTGAGAACAGTCTAGATCCATCCTCTTTGGAACCCCCTTTCAGGTACTTGAAAGCAGCTATCAAATCCCCCCTCATACTTCTCTTCCGCAGACTAAACAATCCCAGTTCCCTCAGCCTCTCCTCATAACTCATGTGTTCCAGTCCCCTAATCATTTTTGTTGCCCTCTGCTGGACTCTTTTCTATTTTTCCACATCCTTCTTGTAGTGTGGGGCCCAAAACTAGACACAGTACTCCAGATGAGGCCTCACCAATGTCGAACAGAGGGGAACGATCACGTCCCTCGATTTGCTGGCAGTGCCCCTACTTATACATCCCAAAATGCTATTGACCTTCTTGGCAACAACGGCACACTGTTAACTCATATCTAGCTTCTCATCCACTGTAACTCCTAGGCCCTTTTCTGCAGAACTGCTGCCTAGTCATTCAGTCCCTAGTCTGTAGCGGTGCATGGGATTCTTCCGTCCTAAGTGCAGGACTCTGCACTTGTCCTGGTTGAACCTCATCAGATTTCTTTTGGCCCAATCCTCTAATTTGTATAGGGCCCTCCCTATCCTATCCCTACACTCCAGCGTATCCACCACTCCTCCCAGTTTAGTGTCATCTGAAAACTTGCTGAGGGTGCAATCCACACCATCCTCCAGATCGTTTATGAAGATATTGAACAAAACCGGCCCCAGGACCGACCCTTGGGGCACTCCACTTGATACCGGCTGCCAACTAGACATGGCAGGGAGATCTGGACATTGATCACTACCCATTGAGCCCGACAATCTAGCCAACTTTCTCTCCACCTTATAGTCCATTCATCCAGCCCATAGTTCTTTAAGGTGAAGAGGAGAGGTAATGTGTGTGTTGTTGAGTTCTCTTTTCTTATACAGTAGAACCTCAGAGTTACAAACACCAGAGTTACGAACTCACTGGTCAACCATACACCTCATTTGGAACCAGAAGTATGCAATCAGGCAGCGAGACAAAAAAAAAAAAAAGCCAATATGGTACAATACAGTACTGTGTTAAATGTAAACTACTAAAAAATGAAGGGAAAGATTAAAAAAAGATTTGACAAGGTAAGGAAACTGTTTCTGTGCTTGTTTCATTTAAATTAAGATGGTTAAAAACAGCACTTTTCTTCTGCATAGTAAAGTTTCAAAACTGTATCAAGCCAATGTTGAGCTGTAAACTTTTGAAAGAACAACCATAATGTTTTGTTCAGAGCTACGAACATTTCAGAGTTATAAATAACTTCTATTCCCGAGGTGTTTGTAACTCTGAGGTTATTCTATACCTTGTTCCCCTCTTTGAGGATTTCCTCCAGCTGGGATTCAGGCAATAATCAGTCTGTTTGCATCAGACCGCCAGTTGTTTTCCATGGCTAATATGTAAAGTTCTTGTTCTCACTCTCCTTCCTGCCAGAGGATGGCCGCTTAGCTAGGTGATAGAGGTTATAGTCCCTGATCTTCATTTGGCTCATACCTCAGCATGCCTTTGTCTCTGAAAAAATTAGTTTGAGCCTGCTTTTCTAACTTTATAACATGTTACAGTAACTTCATTGTTATAGAGTCCCGAAACGTTACATACAAAATAGCCACACGTGTTTTACCAAGATAGTAATGTTCTGTAACTTATGAGTTTTCAAATGATACATCACAAGGCATACTTCGTACAAAATATATCATAACCCACATAAAAGTGGTGAGTATGGGTTACAGGGTGTCACGTGGGGTACAGGATGTGACACCCAGCCAAAGCTTCAGAGAAGAAAGCAAAGGCATGCAGAAAGCTGATCCCGTGATGCCATTAACAAAGGGCAAAGCAAGATTTTAGCTAAGAAACTTAAAACAGCATTTCACAGTATCATATAACATACCTCCCCCATCTTTCTTAGCACAGTCTGTGAGTGCCAGAATTCATGGAGGCATACATAACTGCACAGGTTAGCTATGAGCGAATGCATCCAAATCTGCCCTCCAATTCTATTATTACAGTAACTCTTAATAGTAGGAGCACGTCTGGAGCGTATCACCAATGTATGGAAAATCAGGTCATGTCTGAGTAGCATAAACCGAGTTCTAAACCAAGAACGCCTGTTCAGAAAAACCTCCGACCATTATACATACCCACCTCGCACTTGAGTTTTGCAGAAGATGGAATGGCCTCCGGTATTAACAAAAAGTTGCTTTTAAAAATAGCAATTCATCTCTTTTCCTCCTTTCAAGTTATCCGATTTTTAAAGCAAAAGGTCAAAGAAAAAAAAAAGCTGTATGCCTTATGCATGAAGACAATACATTTTTGATGAGACTTCTTACAGCTACAATGTCTCCAGACCATTTTAAGGTAATGAGGTACTATGGAGCATGACATCTGTCGATTCTCTAGTGCTCGCTCATCGTCTTTTCTAAGGCTTTGCAGGGTTAACAACATTCTGCCAGTTGCATATAACTTGGGATCCCTAATCATAACAACGCTATTTTATTCAGTGACATGCCTCTTGCTTGCAAAATCAGCCGGCCAGCGCCTCAGCTGGTGAAAACTGAAGTAGCGCCATGCATGTTAATGGCACAGCAGTGATTTACTCCACCAGAGGATCTAGCCCAATAAGTTTAATTTCACAAACCTAGGGCAGACACGTTCTGCTGAGTGTCTGTATTTACAGGGATGCTGTCCAAGGTGCTAGGCACTCCGGACAAGCAACTTCAGAGTCTGCTGCTTCTGTACTTCAGACAAACAACCCGGAGTTATAATCATTTCCAGGAGCCCCCTGTTCATTTGCGCCCCTGGCCAACCTGACGAGACCATGATGTGTGCAATCCCGCAATGTTCCCGAACAACCAGCAGTGTTCTTGTGCCACCCTCCTGTACAACCCTAAAACAACAACACGGCGCACAACCATGCTGTGCTTCCTGTCAGCTCTTCAAACAACAAAACAGCAGGACCCTCAACACTCGAACGGCAAAGAATGTCAGGAGCAGACTACAGTGGATGTTAGCCAGAAAGCAAATTTTAGTTTCATGCCTTTAAAGAGTGAATCTCTACTGTCTTTTTTTTTTAAAAAAAAGGAAGCAGCCACAACTCCCGTTCACACGAACACTTTGCTGCTGATACAGTTCTTCAGCTAGTTTTAATGTTTAATCCATTATTTACTGTGTCTGACAGGCACAGAAGAAAGGAAGGGGTGGAAAAAACAAGCATTCAAAATCTCTACTGTCTTTGGAAGCAAAGATAAGAGCATGGAAGTGGGCCATGTATATATTTGGGCATCTGCAAAACTTTAATGGAGACCTAGACTCTCTCTGAACTCTGCCACTCTGCAGGATGATTGAAGTTCTCTGCCGGGAATCTTCCAATACATGAGGAAACAAAACAGGAGACACACTGCCAAGTTCAGTGTGCAGGAGGAGTCCACTAGTGCAGAGAAGGCCAGCTGCATAGTAAAAATTATCTGCCTTGCTGCGCTGCGCTTTTGAAATGAAGGCTGCTGCAGATTGCACAACGTGAAGGCGGGCAGAGAGCACCGGGTTGCGGTGAACGGGCAGTCTGCTGCCCCATGACAGGTTTTGAGTTTGAACTCTTCCATCCTTAGCAGGTAAAGAGGATAGTCTCTCTCAGAGGGAAAGTGACATTTTGATCAAAACCACTTACTCATGGAAAGAGCTACTGGGCTAGCACATTTCAAACCTGCTTGGCACCAACAAAAGAATAAAATGCACAAAGATCTGAGGCACCGCTGGCCACACAAGAATGGAGGGGACAATTCCCCACTTATGATTCTAGCCGCTTCCTCTGTTACTTCAGACTGTCAATAGGAGCCAGGGAGGTCGAATGGATCAAGCACAGGACGGCATCTGGCCTCTGAGGTTCTACTCCTGGCTCCATCACAAACTTTTGAGACGGGTCGAGCAAAAGACTTAACCCTCTCCATACCTCCCCATCTGCACAATGGGTTGATTCATGGAGATGCCTGGGTATTACAGTGGGAGTGACACTATAAAGGTACAAAACAGTTCCTATTATACAAAATAAAATAAAATCCCAACCCTATTTTTCAGATATTCAAACCACAGCAAGACATTTAGTGAGGCTGAAATTTTCCATTTGTGGTCTTTTCCCAAAGGTAA
This sequence comes from Chelonia mydas, assembly GCF_015237465.2. Lineage (NCBI taxonomy): Eukaryota > Metazoa > Chordata > Testudines > Cheloniidae > Chelonia > Chelonia mydas. The sequence continues at coordinate 4,293,287 of NC_057860.1, forward strand.
ATGTGTTTGGGATGTTTGAGTAAAAATGGTTCAGCCATGTTTGTGTGTGTGAGAGAGAAAGAACGTTACTAATTTCACACCAGAAAACAAAAATAACAAGTGTACCCATTTTTTGAGCAGCTCCTAAACTAGAATGGGAGAGGTTTGAAATTTGCAATTCGGCATAGAATTGTAGGGCTAGAAGGGACCTCGAAAGGTCGTCTAGTCCAGTCCCCTGCACTCATGGCAGGACTAAGTATTATCTAGACCATCCCTGACAGGTGTTTGTCGAACCTGCTTTGAAAATGCCCAATGATGTTGATTGTACAACCTCCCTGGGCAATTTATTCCAGTGTTTAACCACCTTGACAGTTAGGAAGTTTTCCCTAATGTCCAACCTAAAGCGCCCTTGCTGCAATTTAAGCCCATTGCATCTGATCCTATTCTCAGAGGTTAAGGAGAACAATATTTCTCCCTCCTCCTTGTAACAATCTTTTATGTACTTGAAAACTTGTTATCACAACCCCACACACACACTCAGCCTTCTCTTTTCCACACTAAACAAACCCAAGTTTTTCGATCTTCCCTCATAGGTCATGTTTTCTAGACCTTTAATCATTTTTGTTGATTTTCTCTGGATTTTCTCCAATTTATCCACATCTTTCCTGAAATGTGGCACCCAGAATTGGACACAGTACTCCAGTTGAGACCTAAAGGGTGCGGAGTAGAGCGGAAAAATTACTTCTAGTGTCTTGCTTAAGTAATTTTACAACACTCCTGCTAATACATCCCAGAATGATGTTCGCTTTTTTTTACAGCAGTGTTACAATGTTGACTCATATTTCGCTTGAGATCCACTTTGACTTGGCCATTGGCCATTAGCTTTGAAAACTCATGGCGATCGGGGGAAGTCCCGGACGACTGGAAAAAGGCTAACGTAGTGCCCATCCTTAAAAAAGGGAAGAAGGAGGATCCTGGGAACTACAGGCCAGTCAGCCTCACCTCAGTCCCTGGAAAAATCATGGAGCAGGTCCTCAAGGAATCAATTCTGAAGCACTTAAAGGAGAGGAAAGTGATCAGGAACAGTCAGCATGGATTCACCAAGGGCAAGTCATGCCTGACTAATCTAATTGCCTTCTATGATGAGATAACTGGCTCTGTGGATGAGGGGAAAGCAGTGGACATATTGTTCCTTGATTTTAGCAAAGCTTTTGACACAGTCTCCCACAGTATTCTTGCCAGCAAGTTAAAGAAGTATGGGCTGGATGAATGGACTATAAGGTGGAGAGAAAGTTGGCTAGATTTTCGGGCTCAGTGGGTAGTGATCAATGGCTCCATGTCTAGTTGGCAGCCGGTATCAAGTGGAGTGCCCCAAGGGTCGGTCCTGGGGCCGGTTTTGTTCAATATCTTCATAAACGATCTGGAGGATGGTGTGGATTGCACCCTCAGCAAGTTTGCAGATGACACGAAACTGGGAGGAGAGGTAGATAAGCTGGAGTGTAGGGATAGGATAGGGAGGGCCCTATACTAATTAGAGGATTGGGCCAAAAGAAATCTGATGAGGTTCAATAAGTGCAGAGTCCTGCACTTAGGACGGAAGAATCCCATGCACCGCTACAGACTAGAGACCGAATGGCTCGGCAGCAGTTCTGCAGAAAAGGGCCTAGGAGTTACAGTAGACGAAAAGCTGGATATGAGTCAACAGTGTGCCCTTGTTGCCAAGAAGGCCAATGGCATTTTGGGATGTATAAGTAGGGGCACTGCCAGCAAATCGAGGGACGTGATCGTTCCCCTCTATTTGACATTGGTGAGGCCTCATCTGGAGTATTGTGTCTAGTTTTGGGCCCAACACTACAAGAAGGATGTGGAAAAATTGAAAAGAGTCCAGTGGAGGGCAACAAAAATGATTAGGGGACTGGAACACATGAGTTATGAGGAGAGGCTGAGGGAACTGGGATTGTTTAGTCTGCAGAAGAGAAGAATGAGGGGGGATTTGATAGCTGCTTTCAACTACCTGAAAGGGGGTTCCAAAGAGGATGGATCTAGACTGTTCTCAGTGGTAGCCAATGACAGAACAAGGAGTAATGGTCTCAAGTTGCAGTGGGGGAGATTTAGGTTGGATATTAGGAAAAAAAATTTCACTAGGAGGGTGGTGAAACACTGGAATGGGTTACCTAGGGAGGTGGTGGAATCTCCTTCCTTAAAAAGAAAAGGAGTACTTGTGCCTTCAGCGGATGCATAAAGTGGAAAGTACAGTGAGGGGATTTTATATACACACAGACCATGAAAAATATTTTTCATGATCTGTGTGTATATAAAATCCCCTCACTGTACTTTCCACTTTATGCATCCAATGAAGTGAGCTGTAGCTCACGAAAGCTTATGCTCAAAGAAATTGGTTAGTCTCTAAGGTGCCACAAGTACTCCTTTTCTTTTTGCAAATACAGACTAACACGGCTGCTACTCTGAAACCTCTCCTTCCTTAGAAGTTTTTAAGGTCAGGCTTGACAAAGCCCTGGCTGGGATGATTTAGTTGGGGATTGGTCCTGCTTTGAGCAGGGGGTTGGACTAGATGACCGCCTGAGGTCCCTTCCAACCCTGATATTTTATGATTCTATGACCCCAGATCCCTTTCTGCAATACTCCTTCCTAGGCAGTCATTTGCCATTTTCTATGTGTGCAACTGATTGTTCCTTCCTAAGTGGAGTACTTTGCATTTGTCCTTATTGAATTTCATCTTATTTACTTCAGACCATTTCTCCAGTTTGTCCAAATCACTTTTAAATTTAATCCTATGCTGCAAAGCTTGGTATTATCTGCAAACTTTATAAGTGTACTCTCTATGCCATTATCTAAATCATTGATAAAGATATTGAACAGAACCGGACACAGAACTGATCCCTAAGGAACCCCACTCAAAATGCCTTTCCAGCTTGACTGTGAACTACTGATAACTACTCTCTGGGAACGGTTTTCCAACCAGTTATGCACCCACCTTTTCCAACCAGTTATGCTCCATCTAGGTTGTATTCCCCTAGTTTGTGTACGAGAAGGTTATGCAAGACAGCATCAAAAGCCTTACTAAAGTCAAGATATACCACATCTACCACTTCTCCCCTATCCTCAAGGCTTGTTATCCTATCAAAGAAAGCTATTGGGTTTGTTTGACATGATTTGTTCTTGACAAATCCATGCTGACTGTTATTTATCACCTTATTATCTTCTCGGTGTTCTCAAATGGATTGCTTGATTATTTGCTCCATTATCTTTCTGGGTACAGAAGTTAAGCTGATTGGTTTGTAATTCCCCGAGTTGTCCTTATTTCCCTTTTTATAGATGGGCACTATATTTCCCCTTTTCCAGTCCTCTGAAATCTCTCCCATCTCCCATAACTTTTAAAAGATAATCGCTAATGGCTCAGATATCTCCTCAGTCAGCTCCCTGAGTATTCTAGGATGCATTTCATCAGGCCCTGGTGATTTTAAGACATCTAACTTGTCTAAGTAATTTTAACTTGTTCTTTTTCTATTTTAGCCTCCTATCCTACCTCATTTTCACTGGCATTCACTATTTTAGACATCCAATAGCTACTAATGTTTTTGGTGAAAACTGAAACAAAAATGTAATTTTGCACATCTACCATTTCCATATTTTCTGCTATTGTTTTTCTCCCCTCATTGAGCAACAGGCCTACCCTGTCCTTGGTCTTCCTCTTGCTTCTAATGTATTTGTAAAATGTTTTCTTGTTACCCTTTATGTCTCTAGCTAGTTTAATCTCATTTTGTGCCTTGGCCTTTCTAATGTTGTCCCTACATAAATTTGTTTATATTCATCCTTTGTAAACTGACCTAGATTGTTCTCAACACCGCTGCACTGACCTGCTCTGGAGGGAATTGGATTTGGTTTTGGCCCGGTTATGAGTTCAGGTATCTCATACTGAGCATTTACAGGAGAGCTTTCTCCTAAGCTCATTAAGGGTAAATTAGCTAGTTCCCAGAATGGCCCTAAATCAACCCAGCCAACCTTCCAAATGTTTTTGGAAGCCTCAAGTCTGATTACTAGGATTTTCCACTTGTTGCCTTGCCCCTCTCTCCCCCCCAATGCCCCATTAGCCTAAGGGAATGTGTCCAGAGTTAGAAGCTAGCAGGGTCCAAGGTCTGTTCCTTCTACTGACTGGAATTTGCCTGCAATTGAGAACGCTTATGTAGGACAAAATTAACCCTTTTAAGCATAGTCTCCCATCAGGGGCAGCACACTGCACCAGCAGGAGCTAGGGTGGCGCACCAAGGAGGTATCTGTTTTGAGATCTTGATAATCAAGATCCATATTAAGAATTAATCACGATTCTCCAGCCCACACTACCGGCTTATTTCCCCTGGAAGGCAGAAAAGCCTGTTGTTAACAAATCTTCAGTACGCTCCGGTGTGAGCACCCAATTTTACGAAAGAGCTCAAAGTGCAGTTCTTGCTTTCCTGCATGTTACCCTCTTAACATCCATGCGTGCAAAGAAAACAATGCACATAAAATCCTCCCTCGGTTAGACAATAAACTCTATAAACCATGTTCAATTTCTCTGCAGTCAATGGGTCGCACCAGGGATTAATCTATGCCCATGACTCAGAACTGGAGTCTGCAGACTTATTGCGAGGGAGTTCGAACGACATGGTGCTGGCAGAAAGCCAAGCCCTGAATCAACAGCATCGAGTTAGCTGTAGAGAGCAGCATCATTTGCAAAAAGAAACCCCGTCAGGGCCCTGGAAAACATTCTTGTCTTTGGGAGCCCGTGGTGCCCTGATGTCTCTGCACATCCTGCTCTCTGGACAGGCTAGCACTGTGCCACCCGGGCCTTCTCCTGGCCACAGAGGACAAGGGCGGGTAACAGAGAGAAATGCAATATTTGTATAGGAGTATTGTGCTTTACGGGGCCATGAAGATTCCTGCTAGACACAGTGTTAGTCTCTACAGTAGGTTTCTCATTGTGCAAACCTTGGGGCTAAGAGGGTCTTTAAAAAGTGGCCTAAAATCTACATAGAGACACTGAAAATGACATAAATGGAAACACAGCCCTGGAAGAACCATTCCGTCCTCTAAGTCAGATGTTTTTGAATTGTGGGCATGCCCCACCAAGGAGTGCAATGAGGCTAGCGGGGGGCACAAGGACCAACAGGGCCACGCTGAAGGGCTGGGGTCAGGAGGAGGCTCTCTCTGGCAGGGAAGCAGATGGGGCTCTTAGCTGTCATGACCAAACTCCTTGCCGTCTCACTGCCCCTCTGCCGCAACTTCAGCAGCCTCCAACCACCAGCTACCCTCCTCTGCTGGGGAGGCTGGCGGGAGCTCTGCGAGCAGGGAGCTGCACCCCGTGAGTATTGACCCCCCACTGGCCAGAGCCCGCTACTGATGCCGGCCCTTCAGCGCAGCTCTAGGGCACAGAGCCCTATCTGCTTCCCTGGAAGTGGGGAAGTTTCCTCAGCTGCCACCTGGTGAATGTCCCTCCCCATCCCTGGGTACTGGGCACCTGCCTCCTGCAAAAATACTATTTCCTAAAAAGACTGGGTAGACAAGGGACATGAATCGGCAAGGGGGGCTCAGCACAAAAGGTTGGGGAACCTCTGCTCTACATCACGACCACGTTTCAAAGAGCGTATGCTGCCAGCATTACTGTTCCACACCAGAGATGCTCGCTCCTGGTTTGACTAAATTGCTAACAAGGTAATTTCAAGAAGGCGGCGGCGGCCGGGGTAATAAGCTGGAATCCTTTACCTGTCTGCAAAGCAACCAGCTGACCACTAATCCATTTAAACACAACACACCTACATCAGTGGCAAAGGGCTTTTTACCAGGGTATAAACATTCCCTCTGCAAAATTCATCAGAACTTGGGCTGTTTTGAAAGCATTTCCGATGGTCGTACTGTGATGAAGATGCCAGATGCAGAGTCTGTCCCTACGTACATGCAATAAACGCACAATCTCAGACTTCAAGATCAGGATGGTTCCTTCTGGTCATCTAATCTGACCTCCTGCACGTCGCAGGCCACCGAACCTCACCCACCCACTCCTGTAATAGGCCCCTCACCTCAGGCTGAGTTACTGAAGTCCTCAAACTTGATTTAAAGACTTCATGTAACACAGAATCCATCATTTACTCTAGCTCAAGTGAGCCAGTGACCCATGCCACACACTGCAGAAGAAGGTGAACCTGGCCTACCCCATCCCCGGTTCTTTTACTGAGGAGAGACGGGGATGAGAACAACCAACCAGAAAAGGGAGAGAACGCAGTGTGTGTTGACAAGATGGCCCTGCTGCAAAACCAAGGGATCATTATAGAAGTCCATGAGCAAATGGTTCAGTGTCCATATTGCCTGAAGACTAGGGTCCAGATTTTTAAAAGGTATTTAGGAACCTAACTCCCATTAGGCACCTAAATACCTTAGGGGATCCAGTCCTAGGTCCAGATCCACACTGGGTGGCCAGGCTTTCCCTGGAGCTGGACAAAGTTAAACACAGTGAACGAGTTATTCGAGAAATTAAGCCCGTGTCCAGGGGATACTTGTGTCTTTTGTCCTTTATGCAACAGTAATAGCATGGACAAAACACAAGGGCACAGTCGGGGTCCAGATGACCATGTTTACTGGCTATCCACAACATGCAAGGCCTAGTTACATACACACCGCTGCTCTGGATGGTTTTCTAAAACACAGTAAGCTGCACTAGAGGACTTGCCAACTATTTAAAGGGATACTATGCAATTCCTAGACACTATAAGACTCTTGCAATTATATATTCACAAACATTCACAGCACTTTCTCTCTCCACAAATAAAAAGGATCCTTCCCACTCCACATACACATGCTCCAAGCAGGAGGGGACCTAAGAGCTCAGAAGATTCTGTCAGCTATTGTGTTCAGGGCCTTGAAAGGAAAGATTCCTTATGCTCCCCTCTCTCTGGAAATACCTACTATAAAGTCTGGTTACAAAGTCCCTGGATTTGGTCCACAGAGATGCTCAAACAGTCCGGTGATTGTAGAGTTCGGCTGGAGAGGCTAGAGTTCTCTCTGGTGCAGCCCTGGCGTTTATTGCGAGGGACACTCCTGCTTAGGCCACAGAATGGGGGAAATCCAAATGGCCAAGTCAGGGCCTTATGCTGTTCCAACTGGCTTCTCTGGGAGAAGGAGCAGGCCCCTGTTGCAGGGATGCACCAAACACCAACACCCCCCATGCAAGTCTACAGGAGTAGCAATCTCTCCGCATTTCTTAGGGCTGGTCTACATGGGAACTTACATTGGCATACACTGGCAAATCCACACCAGAGAGACGCAGCTATGCCGGCCTCACCTCCAGTGTGGGCAGCGCTAGGTCAACAGAAGAATTCTTCCCTCAACCTAGCTACCTCCTCCCAAGGAAGTGGATTTCCTGCCCTGACGGGAGAACCCCTCCCCTCGCTGTCGTGTCTACACTGAAGCGCTCCAGCATTTCAAGTGTAGATGTACCCTTAGGAACAGGCCCTTACAGCCCTGAACACTGACATTCTGTGACAAAAGTCCAGATTCCCATGGTGCTCCTCCACCTTCGGGTTTTGCTAATGCAGGAAATCAGGAGCAGCAACTGTAACCAAGGTAAGGAGATGCGGACGTGAAAAGAACAAAAAAAGGAAGGTGAAGTATCTGGCCGGGATCACCTCAAAACAGATCAATTAATTTCGCAGATTGCAAAGCACTAGCCTGAAGGCAATCAAAGCCTTTCCCCTGAAGCACTCCAAAACTTACTCGGAGAGAGGCGGATGCATCAGCACAGGACAGAAGTGGTCTCATATCACAGCTGCTCTTCGGTACAAAGCTCAAGATTAAGCCAGCAGATAACAAATCACTTTTTGGCTTTAGAGTTGTTAATCGCTCCAGGTCACGACTCAAGTCCTTGACAGAGCAGGCAAAGTTCACAGGCAGCTGCCTAGACACCCCAGCTGCCTGATCTGTTCCATGATATAAATGTGGTTTGAAGTTATAGCTGCTATTTCGTTAAAATTCACGAGCAGCTAAATATTCACTCTCTGCATTACACGTCATGAGCATTTTGCTTTATAGAGTTTACAATTTACAGATTCATGGATTCCAAGGCCAGAAGGGACCACTTGTGATCATCCAGTCTGACCCCCTGTATAACACAGGCCAGAGAACTGCCCCAAAATAATTCCTCAATCAGATCTTTTACAAAAACATCCCACCTTGATTTAAAAATTGCCACGGATGGAGAATCCACCACAACCCTCAATAAATTGTTCCAATACTTAATTATCCTCACAGTCAAAAACCTAGCCTTATTTCCCATCTGAATTTGTCTAGCTTCAACTTCCAGCCACTGGATCGTGTTAGACCTTTCTCTGCTAGATTGAAGAGTCAGTTATTGAATATTTGTTCCCCACGTAGTTACATGTAGACTGCAATAAAGTCCCCCTGTAACCTTCTCTTCGTTTAGCTAAGCAGATTGAGACTCTTAAATCTATCACTGTAAGGCAGATTTTCTAATCCTTCAATCATTCTCAGGGCTCTTCTCTGAACCCTCTCCAATTTACCAACATCCTTCTTAATTGTGGACACCAGAACTGGACACAATAGTCGAACAGATGCCACCCCAGTGCCAAGTAGAGGTAAAATCACCTCTCTACTTCTACTCACGAGTCCCCCGTTAATGCCTCCAAGAATCACTCTTTTTGCCAAAGCATTGCACAGGGAGTTCATGTTCAGCTCATTATCCACCCTACCCCCAAATCTTTGTCAGGGACATTGCTTCCCAGAATACAGCCTCCTCCCCACCCCCGATCTGGTAAATATGGTCTGCATTCTTTGTTTCTAGGTAGATATAGATATTTACATTTAGCCATATTAAAAAGCATTCTGTTTACTTGCGCCCCTGTCATAATATAAAGGGAAGGCTAACCACCTTTAAATCCCTCCTGGCCAGAGGAAAAACCCTTTCACCTGTAAAGGTTAAGAAACTAAGATAACCTCACTGGCACCTGACCAAAATGACCAATGAGGAGACAAGATACTTTCAAAGCTGCGGGGGGGACAAAGGGTCTGTCTGTCTGTGTGATTCTTTTGCCGGGAACAGATCAGGAATGCTCTTCATAACTCCTTAAATTAGAAAGTAATCTAGCTAGAAATGCATTAGATTTCCTTTTCTTTAATGGCTGTGCTGAATGGAATGTATATTCCTGTTTTTGTGTCTTTTTGTAACTTAAGGTTTAGCCTTGAGGGATTCTCTATGTTTTGAATCTGATTACCCTGTAAGATATTTACCATCCTGATTTTACAGAGGTGATTCTTTTACTTTTTTCTTTAATTAAAATTCTTCTTTTAAGAACCTGATTACTTTTTCATTGTTCTTAAGATCCAAGGGTTTCGGTCTGTGTTCACCTATGCAAATTGGTGAGGATTTTTTTCAAGCCTTCCCCAGGAAAGGGGATGTAGGGCTTGGGGGGATATTTTGGAGGGGAAGACATCTCTAAGTGGCCTCTTTCCCTGTTATATTTGTCAGACGCTTGGTGGTGGCAGCAGTAAAGTCCAGGGACAAAAGGTAAAATAGTTTGTACCTTGGGGAAATTTTAACCTTAGCTGGTAAAACTAAGCTTAGGGGGTTAACATAGAGAATCCCTCTAGGCTAAACCTTAAGTTACAAAAAGACACAAAAACAGGAATATACATTCCATTCAGCAGAGCTATTTTAACAGCCATTAAACAAAAGGAAATCGAACTCATTTCTAGCTAGATTACTTACTAACTTAAGGAGTTATGAAGAGCATTCCTGATCTGTTCCCGGCAAAAGCATCACACAGATAGACAGATCCTTTGTTCCCCCCACCTCCTCCAGCTTTGAAATTATCTTGTCTCCTCATTGGTCATTTTGGTCAGGTGCCAGCGAGGTTATCTTAGCTTCTTAACCCTTTACAGGTGAAAGGGTTTTGCCTCTGGCCAGGAGGGATTTTATAGTTCTGTATACAGAAAGGTGGTTACCCTTCCCTTTATATTTATGACATTCCCTAATTCCACTTTTTTTTTTTTTTTGTAGAGTTTATTTAACAAAGATTTTCAACTCTGAATTGATACCCATTTGGCATGTGGTTTGACAGGACTCTTGGATTTTATTCCCAGCCCAATGACTAATTCACTGTGACACATAAGACAAGTCACTTAGGGTATGTCTCCACTGCAAAGAAAAACCCACAACATCAAGTCTCAGAGCCCAGGTCAACTGACTTGGACTCCTGGGACTCAGGCTACAGGGCTAAAAATAGCAGTGTAGATTGGATTCAGCTGAAGCCCATGTTCTGAAACCCAGCGAGGATGTAGGATGTCAGAGCCCAGGCTCCAGCCCGAGCCAGAATGTCTACACTATTAATTTTAGGCCCATAGCCCGAGCTCTGAGACTCTGTGTCATGGCTCTTTTATTGCAGTGGAGACATACCCTTAGGCTCTGTGTGACTCAGTGCCTTATTAGTCTTTAAAATGGGGATAATAAAGTATCCCTACATATAGGGGGCGTTTAGTCACTGGTTAGTGTCTCTACATCACTAGGAAACAAAGAAATGCTAACATAAACCCCCGCACCTCTTCCAAAGTAGATCTTCCAAACAGCTAACTTTACAAAATCAACACATTTAAACAAACCAAACCATACAACCCTCCATAAACAGCAAATCACGCTCCAGTCAGTCGCTTTAAATTGTTGATGTTAGAATCATAGAATATCAGGGTTGGAAGGGACCTCAGGAGGTCATCTAGTCCAACCCCCTGCTCAAAGCGGGACCAATCCCCAACTAAATCATCCCAGCCAGGGCTTTGTCAAACCTGACCTTAAAAACTTCCAGGGAAGGAGATTCCACCACCTCCCTAGGTAACGCATTCCAGCGTTTCACCACCCTCCTAGTGAAAAAGTTTTTCCTAATATACAACCTAAACCTCCCCCACTGCAATTTGAGACCATTACTCCATGTTCTGTCATCTTCTACCACTGAGAACAGTCTAGATCCATCCTCTTTGGAACCCCCTTTCAGGTAGTTGAAAGCAGCTATCAAATCCCCCCTCATTCTTCTCTTCCGCAGACTAAACAATCCCAGTTCCCTCAGCCTCTCCTCATAGCTCATGTGTTCCAGTCCATAATCATTTTTGTTGCCCTCCGCTGGACTCTTTCCAATTTTTCCACATCCTTCTTGTAGTGTGGGGCCCAAAACTGGACACAGGACTCCAGATGAGGCCTCACCAATGTCGAATAGAGGGGAACAATCACGTACTTCGATCTGCTGGCAATGCCCTTACTTATACATCCCAAAATGTCATTGGCCTTCTTGGGAACAAGGGCACACTGTTGACGCATATCCAGCTTCTCGTCCACTGTAACCCCTAGGTCCTTTTCTGCAGAACTGCTGCCTAGCCATTCGGTCCCTAGTCTGTAGCGGTGCATGGGATTCTTCTGTCCGAAGTGCAGGACTCTGCACTTGTCCTGGTTGAACCTCATCAGATTTTTTTTGGCCCAATCCTCTAATTTGTCTAGGGCCCTCTGTATCCTATCCCTACCCTCCAGCGTATCTACCTTTCCTCCCAGTTTAGTGTCATCTGCAAACTTGCTGAGGGTGCAATCCACGCCATCCTCCAGATCATTTATGAAGATACTGAACAAAACCAGCCCCAGGACTGATCCTTGGGGCACTCCACTTGATATCGGCTGCCAACTAGACATGGAGCCATTGATCACTATCCATTGAGCCTAACAATCTAGCCAACTTTCTACCCACCTTATAGTCCATTCATCCAGCCCATACTTCTTTAACTTGCTGGCAAGAATACAGTGGGAGACCGTGTCAAAAGCTTTGCTAAAGTCAAGGAACAATACGTCCACTGCTTTCCCCTCATCCACAGCGCCAGTTATCTCGTCATAGAAGGCAATTAGATTAGTCAGGCATGACTTGCCCTTGGTGAATCCATGCTGACTGTTTCTGATCACTTTCCTCTCCTTTAAGGGCTTCAGAATTGATTCCTTGAGGACCTGCTCCATGATTTTCCAGGGATTGAGGTGAGGCTGACTGGCCTGTAGTTCCATTTCTTGTAAGCTTCTTTTTTGTGTTTAAGATCAGCAAGGATTTCACTGTTAAGCCAACCTGGTCGCCTGCCATATTTACTATTCTTTCTACATATTGGGATGGTTTGTCCCTGTAACCTCTATAAGGATTCTTTAAAATACAGCCAGCTCTCCTGGACTCCTTTCCCCCTCGTGTTATTCTCCCAGGGGATCCTGCCCATCAGTTCCCTAAGGGAGTCAAAGTCTGCTTTTCTGAAGTCCAGGGTCCATATTCTGCTGCTCTCCTTTCTTCCCTTTGTCAGGATCCTAAATTCGACCATCTCATGGTCACTGCCTCCCAGGTTCCCATCCACTTGTTTTCAAAAAGCTGTCCTGAATATTTTAATCATTGGGAGCTTTACATGTGTTAAATTTTCTTTCTTTTCATTATTTATTTGGTACTGCTTTTCATATTTAAAAGTTAAGGAGATACAAATTATTAAATGAGCTACATGCATAATGTAATCAACCTACCACAGCTTGTCTGCACTCCCCTCCAATATGGCAGAGATTCCCTCATCTCGCAAAAGGAGTCTGCTCTTCGCTCCATACACACACACTGGCATCAAAGGGACCTGGCATTTATGTACGATCAGGAGAACAGACCAAAACAGAGCAGGTGCTGGATTAATTCAAACAGCCGCTGACAACTCATGGCCAGCTTTTGAAAACAACTGGGCTACCCGATATGAAATATTTTCTCTGTACTTTCCCTTCTCTTGTTTATCTGCCAGAGGCATTTACTGGAACACTGACCTTTTGTGGTTTCTTAGGCCCATCTACACCTGCTGCTTATTTCCCATCGGAGGTCAGAAATCTCTGTTTGTGGCAATGTAAGTTAGCCCCACTCCAGCCCATTGGGAGGTCGAAAGGAGATCACTAGGATTTCAGATGGGGAAATTAAGCAACTGTAACAGCTAACGGTCTAATCTAGCTAGACATTTACACCAGACTCATCACTGTGGTATCTAAATATCAAGATTCTAGGTTGATATGGTGTCCTGAATAACTGCAACCTACCCTAGCACAATGTAAAGATTCATATTTTAACACTAAAGGTCCTGGGTTCAAGCTCTCCTGTCATTCACACCAGGGTTTCAGTATATCATAAAGCAATGGACTGGAAATTTAGAACAGAGGAGCAAGAGTATTTGAACACAAGAGCTGAATTACACTTGCGTTTTTCCTTCCCAAGAACTGTGGTTGGCTTCTTTAGAGGCTCTCTTGCCTGAGATTCCTGATTTTTTAAGGTCTTGCAACGAGAAGACGCTCAAAAACACGTTCCAGGGTCATTTGCAGAGGATTAACCTTCAGTGAGGCTGGTGCACCTCTTTCTGTCTGTGGTGTGATGGAAGCCATTTCAATTCAGGGGGCTGCCCTTGTTAAGGGGTTCCCAGCTGAGCCTCCTTTGTTTTCCAGTTATTGTCTGTGCTTGATGCTGTACAAGACACAAAGCCCAGACAGCCCCTGCCGCCTCACACGGCTTGCAATCCCGCTGCGACAGACACAGAGGAACACAGTGAAGCCCAGCAGAGAGAGTGACTAAGACGCACTCCTGAATCTGTTCTATGTGAGCATCACGGAAGAAGCAAGTCTTTAGGAGAAAGCTGAATGAAGTGAGATTGTTCGCAACCAGGGTAGCAAAAGGCATTTGAACCAATCTGGCTTGCAGCTTGTAGTGACAACACACAGGCTCAATCAGGCTCGCAGGGATAGACTCAATCTATCCGGCTTAACAAAGGGAAGGTTAAGGGGTGACTTGATTGCAGTCTGGGGAATAAAGATTTATCAACGGGCTCTTCAATCTATCAAAGCAAGGCATAAACATGACCCAATGGCTGGAAGTTGGAGTTAGCCAAATTCAGACTGGAAATACGACATTAACTTTCCACTGGAACAATTTATCAAGGGTCATGGGCGATTCTCCATCCCCGACAATTTTTAAATCAAGATTGGATGTTCTTCTAAAAGCTCTAGGGATGATTCTGGGGCAGGTCTCTGGCCTGTGCCACGCAGGAGCTCAGACTAGATCATCACAACGGTCCTGGAATCATGGAATCGATGCTCTGGGAGTGCTCTTGGTTTGGCACAGGCTCTTTGCTCATGACTGGCACCTGTGCCAGGCTTGCTGTCATTAACAGCGTGTTGAAGAGACTGCGTAGCCATTCTAGTGTCTTTTATTTCACCTTCTCAAAATTCTCTCCTTTTTTAAAAAAATAAATAAGACCAGGCATTAGTGCTTTGAATTGGGAGGCCAAAACCACTTCTGAGCGCTGATAACATACACGGACAGAACAACTTCCTTTACCTTTGCTTCGTCTTACATCACATGTGGGCTCGTCTACACATACAGCGTTGTAGGGGCATAGCTTAGTGAGGACGCTACCTACATCGACGAGAGAGTTGCTCTTGTCTGAGGAGTTAATCCACCTCCCCGAGATATGGTATCTATGTCAATGGGAGAAGCCCACCCACTGATACAACACTTTCTACATCAGGATTTTGGGCAGCATAATTGCATTGTTCAGGGGTGTGGATTTTTCACACCCCTAAGCAACACAATTATCCCGATAGAAGTCTGCAGAGCAGACACAGTCTCGCAGGGTGCTCACATCAAGCAAAGTTGCTTCCACGCTTCATTGTTTAAAACTGTTCCCTCTTAGATTACTCTGGGAGATTCTCAGCTGAGGACTGAGATCAGCTCTGGAGGCAAGCATCTTCTTTTCCACCTGCACTGGGGATCTCTCAGACACACTAGCTGTGGCTAAGAGATCTGCAATGAGAATCGGAGAGGAGAATTTTGCTTTTCTTCCTGCCAAGTTGTAGCATTAATGAATCAATCATTTCCAATAATCCAATTTCCAGTAACTGTCTGCTCCTACACCTGATTTGAGAAGGCCTCTAGATATAAATACTCATCCCATAACAATGACTCTTTCAGAACACTTATTCCAGACTATGGATATTGCTATTAAGGACCTGTATAGATATCAAAGCTCAGTTTTAAACAGATATTCCTAGCAAACCACCTCTTACCTAAGCAGCAGCTATGCCAGAAGAGGATCTCAGAATTTATTAAGTCGAGCTGATGAGAGCTGCAGTGGGAAGGGAAAGAAAAAGAGAGAGCTATTTTACGTGTACCAGAAACCACATTCTGGAAAAATAATACCTAGATCTTATATAGCACTTATTATCCATAGACCTCAAAATGCTTTACAAAGGAGACAAGCATCATCCTACCCATTTTACAGATGGGGAACCCGAGGCACAGAGAAGTGACTTGCCCGAGATCACCCAGCAGGCCCTCGGCGCAGCATCAGGAACAGAACTTAGGTCTCAAAATAGCACTTTATCCACTAGACCACACTGCCGTGTGTGTGTGTATGAGAGAGAGAGAGAGCGTGAGCGAAAAAATCTGACTGTGAATATATATTATATGACAAGTAAGATGATGGGTTTTTGTGGTTTTTTTTTTTTTAAGTTATTAAATGCCTACTCTGAGCATCCTTTCTCCAGGGAGGAGAGAAGAGAAGGAGATGCATGAATTCCACTAACGACCTTTCTCTGTACATTTAATTTAACTGCAATTAAATGTACCTTGGGCCCTGATTCAGCAAGGTGTTTAAAGCAGATGCTTTATTTAAAGCATGTGGTCTGGTCCCACTGGTTTCAATGAAATCACATCATTTCTGTGAAGACTTCAAAATTAGGCCTTGCAAACATACACGCTGCATACTAGAGGGAAGCAGGGAGCTTTAGACTGAAGTCTCTGGAACAAACCCTTTCCCTTAGGGGAGGTGCCAGGAGATTGTTAACAGCCATACACACAGCAGAGAACACCTTGGTTCTTTCAGGTTCCATGAGGACCCCCTGCCACACACAGTATGCGGCATGACTCATGATGTTACTTGTCTGACTTCTGAGGAGGGTTAGCACAGTCTAAGTACCGCATCTTTAAATCCCAATAAACCATCCCCCCAGTTCCAAAGTTCAGGCCAAGAAGGAAAGTTTTTAAATAACTGAACGAAAACAGCTAAGCAACGTAACTAAGCTGAAAGCTGGAATTTCCCCTGAAAAGTCACACTAATGGAAAGGACATCTGGGTTTCTCTCTTTGTTTTAAAACCTTTTATTTTAATAAATCCATGAGTACAGGAGCAGCAACACTAGCCAACTGCGAGCAAACAAGACCTTCTGTCAAGCCACTGGAAAACTGCACAAAGTCACATGCACCAAAGATAACTGACACGAACGTCATAGCCAAGGCGATCATGTATCACACCATCAACTCTGGCTGGTCACTCTGTTGTCCAGTGGGTGATTAAAGATGAGCTGCAAAAGGAAAGGAAAAATGAGATTGTGCCTTTTGTTGCTGTTGTTGTCTGTTTTGTTTTGCTCCTTTATTGTGTGCGTGAAAGGTCTGAAAGGAATTAATCAAAAAGAGGGTTTTTTTCATACTTTAAAAAACAAAACAAAAAATAAACCCCAAACATTAGACATTCAGGGCTCGTCTATCCTGAAAAACTCTATAGTGATTGAAAAACTAATTAACATGACATCCCTAGAGTCAAGTGAGTGAAAGTCAAGCAAAACTGAGAAGGGAAAGGATATTTAGTCAGCCTGACCACAACCAGTTTTAATTCAATTTTGCTTAACAGCCGCTTAACTCCAATATCTAATAAACACTTGGGGGAAAAGGATGTCTCTTAAAAATTCAAACTCCACACTCCCCTCTTTCAGTTAAGATGTGGCAGGTCACAGTAAATACCCCAGAAATCCCATAAGTGGATCGGGGGAGATGACACCCAATCACTCTTGTATTTCATATTAAACCCTCACATTTCAGGCTCTCCCTATATCAGAGAAGCAAGACATGGCCACAAGCCCCCTTTTTATTTAAATCATTTCATTTTTTGTTGGAGATTCAGAGGAGGGGGAAGAACTGAGAAAGTGGAAAAGGAGAAACAGAGTAAGAGGAAGAGCAAATGCTCAATTTCAGCCTAATTCTATCCTCTCCCATGGTCCCTCTATGCAGCTTTGGTGACGTAAAGAAGGCAGGATGCCCTCCAGGGGCATACCCTTTATGTAAAGGAACTCATCTGCCCCTATACTGCCGTCCCATGCAGCTATTGGCATACAGAGCTAGGGGCATTAGAAGAAACAGGTGGTATGGCTGAAGTGCTTCTCCTTCTACTATTCTGGGCCAGGTGGCCATGCAAAGCTAGTGTAAGGTAGAACACCTGGAGCTGCTCCAAATTATGCCAGGGATCGAGCAAGCAGGTCAGGCCCAAAGTTCAGAAGGCATCAAAGGAGGTCCAAAGGCACCTATACCTCTCCACCTCTCAAATACACACCCCTAACCTTCACCGCCTGTGAGAGACAGCAGAGAACCTGGCCTAGACAGTGGAGAAGAGGAAAGGGGGGGTGTAAAGAGTTAAAGGTGTTGATAAACGTTTCGCTGTCCAACATTAAAACAAGGATCCCTAGAGTTGAGTTTTTGTTGCTTTTATTTTTACAGAGACCGTGACTGACTTTTTTTGTTTTGTTTTTTGTTTGGCAAACACTCAAAGCATTTATTTTAAATTTGGAAGTTTATTGATTAAATACAAGAAAGAACAAGAAATTCAAAGAAGCATTTATACTGAAATGGAAGGATTATCCAACATAAACATAATAAAATTTAAAAAACCTCTAATATTTTGCCACCAAAAAAAAAAAAAGACTAAGTTTTAATTAACTTTTCTTTGAGGGTTAATTTTACCCTTCACCCACCAGAAGTATTTACTTCTGTTGTTAACAGACACACACGAGGTAGAGGAGAGAGGTTAGAAAAGGTAAGGATCATTCAAATTGTGTTGATGTTTTTGGAACACTGGATGGCTGGTCAGTTACAAATAGACTTTGGCTGGCAGGCTGACCACAATGATTGGACCCTGGTTTGTACTTTGATCAGGGACATTAAAACAAAGCAAAACCAATAACTAGACAAAGACAGGCAGGATTGTGGCCAGCTCATTTTGCTGTGCTAATGCAGTGTAGCTGGTTTCAGGATCCTTTAAAAAGCTGAGCAAGCGAGAGATAGGAGAGAGGAGGAAAATGGGCAGCAGAAAGTACCCAAAAGGAAGGGAGACAAAACAGGATTTTATTGCCTCTGTTGTGCTGGCAATTAGGGATCCCCGCAGATGGGCTGAGGACTGGATGTCATGATGAAATGATGATTTTCAGGAGTCACAAGTAAAAAACAGTTCCTTCAACAACAGCAAGGCTGGTGGCCTTCCACTCAGGAAGAAAGTCCTTTAAACTGGTCTGTTCCCTTTGTCTTGGGGTCGGGGAATATGAGATGAGCTGGGATGCACTGGGAATAGATGCCTGCATCTATAATTTTCATTCCATGCATCTGAAGGAGTGGGTTTTTTACCCACGAAAGCTTATGCCCAAATAAATCTGTTAGTCTTTAAGGTGCCACCAGACGCCCTGTTGTTTTTGTGGATACAGACTAACACAGCTACTCTTGATACTTGGGAATAGATGAAGATTTTTTAAAAAATCTTTTGATAAAAACTCCAAAAAGGGGAAAAGTGGGCAGCGTACTTCATTCCCTTATTATTTTGTTCACTAATCAGACCCAATATTTGACATGCTACTTTTGGTTTATTCATTTCTGGCTTTACATTTTCTACTTTTAGCGTGCATGATTTTAACAGCTCTTGAATTATATTAATTGGCCCTTTTTTGTTTGGGCTAATCCAGTTTTTCTTGAAGTTGTTTATAGCTTATTATTGAAAACAACTTGACTTAGTTTCCATTAACATTTGTTATGCTATTGTAACATTTTATGAAGCTTTATATACCTTTTACGGTTGAACTTAGGGTAAACTTTTAGATCTAATAACTATGACAGTGGATAGGCAGAGGTGAGAGTATTCTGGGAAGAGATGGTGTACGTTAGCAATAATAATGGCCAACTGATAGATATAGATATTTTTAGTGCCTGAGTAACACAGAAACCCAAGTCCCATTTTCAAAAGTGACTTCAGTACCCAAGTCTCATTGAAAGTCATGGGAATTTTCACAGGGCATGTCTACATCACAGCTGGAGGGGTAATTTCCATCTTGGGTAGACATATATGCACTAGCTTTGATTCAAGTAGTGCGCTAAAAATAGCAACATAGCCATGGCAGAACAGGAAATGGGATTGGCTAGCCACTACAAATGCAACCCCATCCAAGAACATAGGTATATACTCAAGTGGCTCTCCTGCATCACTGCGGCTGTGCTGTTATTTTTAGCACGCTAGCTCCATCATAACTAGTTCGTGTACATCCACCCGAGCAGGAAATTACACCACCTGCCACAGTGTAGACCTACCATAAGACCATAAGTCAGTTTGCAACCAAAGTCCCACTGATTTTCAATGAGTCTTAGTCTCCTCCATTGCTTGGGCACCACTATCTTGCAGGTGCTTCCCGGGGAGAAAGAATTCATTCAGATGGTTAGGAATGCAGGAATTGCCAGACTGGATCAAGACCCAGTGTCCATCTAGCCCAGTGTCCTGTCTCTGATGGGCCAGCACCAGCTGCTTCGCAGGAAGATGTAAGAACTCTGCCATGGGCAGTTATGGGACAATCTATCCCCAGGGAAAGTTTCTTCTTCAATCAATATATAGTTATTGGAGTTTAGACCTTGACACAGAAAGGTTTATCTTTCTTAATATTGGCTATTACTACTCTGGATACTTCCAGCATTCACATACACATCCAAACCTTTCCCGAATTCTTGTTTCTTGATTATTTATTTTGAGGCTGGACGGGTGAAAAAAATACGGTAATTTCCACCTAGGATCCGGTAGTTTATGCAGTTGGTGTAGCAGCCGTGGCTGATGCGGTATCAGGAGTGTTCCTGTCACCTCCACCAGCTGATATCATTGTGCCGCAAGCATGAGTGCATGATATCAAACAAACAAACAGAGAAGACAGAGGTTCCCACGGAAAGAAACTGCAATCAGACAGATGACTAAGCCAAGAAGTACAAAGAGAAGAGCATCACATGCTATTTTTAACGACTGGTTACCAATAAAAAACCCACAGGCACCCACCATAAGCTTCAAAAAAATGTTCTCTTACAGTTTGCATATCTCTTCTCTTCTTGCTTATTTTTATTTGTTTGACCTTCTGCAAAGATCTCCATATGTTACTACCTACCATGGAGGCTTTGCCATCACAGATCAGAATATTGGTTAATCAAATGTGGTATCCTGCCTCCAGCAGCGACCCATACCTGATGCTTCAGCGCACAGCAAAAATCACCATAACACATCTAAGCAAATCATATAAAGGACAAAAGTTTCTTCCTGACCCCGAGTGGATAACCTCAGACCCTGAAGCATTTAATTTGATTCCCCTTATTTGACCATGTATACCTACAAGTGTTATTCGTGATTATAAAATTATCCAGAGCTTTTGCAAACCCAGCCATGGTATTTGACTAGGACATCCTGTTGCGGTGAGTTCCACAGTTTAACAATATATTGCATGAATCAGTGCTTCTTTTTAATTGTTCTTAATCTTCCTGCCAAGAAAAGTTGAAGTGTCCCCTTGCTGCTGCACTGTTTAAAAACAATGGGCTGGTCAGCGTCCACTAAACTTTTCATAATTTTTGCATACCTCAAATCAACTCTCCTTGACGTTTTTCCTTTCCAGGCTGAGTAAGCCTTTTTTGCCAGCTCTTTTGGTAACACTTACAATGCTTTGCATGAATATTGTGCTTTCCACCTCCAGATAGTTGTGTGCTTTACAGAGGTGGTGCTGGTTTCCCTAGTTTTACAGATGAGGAAACTCACACAAAGAACTGAAGTGGCTTAACCAATATCACGCAGCAAGTGAGTAACAAAGCCAGAACAGAACTTATGATTCTTGATCCCCAGCCTGAACCCTTGTCACTTCGGCCCTCCAATGTAAAGTTTCCTCTAATCATCTCCATGTTTTTAAAAAACTGCACAAGCCCAGAGACGGTGTGGACCATTGATTAATAAAATGTCATTCTATAATTACACACACAATTCTACATTCAAAGGACATTACGGCCCTGTTACAGAGCCCACTGAGATCAAGGGGCCTTTCCAACTACATCAATTCGTTTTGAACCAGGTCCTAACTGCTGTTGTGCGATGGATGGTCCCCTTCCTTGGGCTGCGGCCCCAGCTTTTCCATCTTCTGGAGGGCTTTTGGGAGGAGACTTTGGCACCGTGCAGTAGCTGAATCAATGGGCAAAGGCCACAAGACAAAACCCACAATCCTTTAGTGTGGACTGTCACCCTATAATCTCGAAAGAGCAGCAAGAACAAAAATGACCAGGGCAACAAACTGACCTATTATCCAGGCACTATGCACAATCATAGAATCATAGAAGATTAGGGTTGGAAGAGACCTCAGGAGGTCATCTAGTCCAATCCCCTACTCAAAGCAGGACCAACCCCAACTAAATCATCGCAGCCAGGGCTTTGTCAAGCCAGGCCTTTAAAACCTCAAAGGATGGAAGTTCCACCACCTCCCTAGATAACCCATTCCCATGCTTCACCACCCTCCTAGTGAAATAGTGTTTCCTAATATCCAACCTAGACCTCCCCCACTGCAAATTGAGACCATTGCTCCTTGTTGTGCCACCACTGAGAACAGCCGAGCTCCATCCTCTCTGGAATCCCCCTTCAGGTAGTTGAAAGCAGCTATCAAATCCCCCCTCACTCTTCTCTTCTGCAGACTAAACAAGCCCAGTCCCTCAGTCTCTCCTCATAAGTCATAGAATCATAGAATATCAGGGTTGGAAGGGACCTCAGGAGGTCATCTAGTCCAACCCCCTGCTCAAAGCAGGACCAATCCCCAATTTTTGCCCCAGATCCCTAAATGGCCTCCTCAAGGATTGAACTCACAACCCTGGGTTTAGCAGGCCAATGCTCAAACCACTGAACTATCCCTCCACCCTATGTGCCCCAGCCCCCTGACCATTTCCGCCACCCTACGCTGGACTCTCCGATTTGTCCACATCCTTTCTGTAGTGGGGGGCCCAAAACTGGACACAGTACTCCAGATGTGGCCTCACCAATGTCGAATAGAGGGGGACTATCACTTCCCTCGATCTGCTGGCAATGCCCGTGTGATAGGTCTGAGAGAGGGGAGGGGACAGTGTGCGCATGCACTGCCCATTGTCCATGTTCTACATGCTCTGTGCATAAACAGGACTTCAGTCCAGCACCTTTCAGAGCGTCGCCAACTCTCATGATTTTAGTGCGAGTCTCACAGTATTGGGTGTTTTTCTTTAAACTCCAGCTTCTGGACTCATGTGAATACATGAGAATCTCAGCTTTTATTTATCTTTAAAACTAAGTTTCTAGTCCTTGTGGTTGCAAAGAAAACAACCTTACAAACGGGATCCCTAAAAGTTTTAAAAACATCCCCCAAACTGCTAAAATGTATTATTTTAAATTGCATTTTTTTTTTTTGCCAGATCTCATGATTTTTTTTAAAGCCTGGGGTTGGCAATCCTGCTAAAGTCACTTTCTAAAACCATTAAGCCATATTTTTATGCACAACACCTTCCGTTTCTGTGAGGACATATGGTATTGCAACAGCTGTGGTACGTAGTATTCGCTTCTGCAGCGATGCAGTACATTGTATTGTTACAATTCATGCCAGCAGACTGTACAATGTAGAGCTATAAAAACCTATAATTTATAATGCTGTATCAAGTTCCCCTGTGTGTATTATTATCATCTTTCCCATAAGGTGGCAGCTCTCAAACCCAGAAGTCACTCTATATATAACTTCCTAATCTTCTGGGGGATTGGTGGGGGGAAAAGTAGTGCATGAAGACCTGTAATTTCACAAATGTCACTGTGTTGCCAGTGTTAATACTTATTATCAAATTATGATGGTTTAATTTAGTGGGAGAGGCAGAACACACTGGATTAAATTCTACAAAAAGGTGGCTAATCTAGAACTGGAAAAAGGGAATACTTACAGAAAGATGAACTGTGGAACTCACAGCCACAAGATATTATTGAGCTCAGGGACTTAGTAGCTTTTGAAAAATAACAGGCATTTATTTGAATAAAAGTATCCAGTTACACGAGTTGGGATAAAAAAAAAACTAACAGCTACAAACCCACATAAGCCAATCAGTGAGAATGCCTGGAGTTAGGAAGAAACTTGTCCTATGGGCCTGGTTACTCTCCATCACTGGAGACTAGTGAATTTCTTGCACCTCCCTATTTAGCCAGATAATTCTATCACACCCCGCCCCACTCACAATCACTATAGTGGCTGAGTGCCTCGGAAAAATTGCATTTGTGTATATTGTGAAGTGGGGAAGTGTCATTATCTCCATTTTACAGAGCGGGGAATGGAGGCACAGCAAGATTAAGTGACTTGCCCAACATCACCCAGGAAGTCTATGGCAGAGCAGGGAACACAAACCCCAGTGGCCCAAGTCCCAACCCAATGCCTTCGCTGCAAGGCCATCCATCCTGCTCTGAAGTAGCTGGTACCAGTCACTGCTGGAGACAGGATTAGATGGACCACTGGTCTGATCTGGTACGGCAATTCCCATGTCGTCATGTTCACTGGTGTAACCCCACTAAAGTAAAATAGCATCCCTCCACCTTTACACTGGTATAACAGTGGGAAGGCTTTAATACCTCCTCCTGATTGCAGGAGCCACGAAACAGCAGCCTCCACGGGTGAAGACAAGCTCACCCTCACCACCCCTATCTCTGTAGTGAGGAAACTTCCTTCTGGGTCCTGACAGAGCAGACATGGAGGGTCCTGGTTTGAGACTTAGCTGCAGAATCATAGAATATCAGGGTTGGAAGGGACCTCAGGAGGTCATCTAGTCCAACCCCCTGCTCAAAGCAGGACCAATCCCCAACTAAATCATCCCAGCCAGGGCTTTGTCAAGCCTGACCTTAAAAACCTCAAAGGAAGGAGATTCCACCACCTCCCTAGGTAACGCATTCCAGTGTTTCACCACCCTCCTAGTGAAAAAGTTTTTCCTAATATCCAACCTAAACCTCCCCCACTGCAACTTGAGAACATTACTCCTCATTCTGTCATCTGCTACCACTGAGAACAGTCTAGAGCCATCCTCTTTGGAACCCCCTTTCAGGTAGTTGAAAGCAGCTATCAAATCCCCCCTCTTTCTTCTCTTCTGAAGACTAAACATCCCCAGTTCCCTCAGCCTCTCCTCATAACTCATGTGTTCCAGTCCCTAATCATTTTTGTTGCCCTCCGCTGGACTCTTTCCAATTTTTCCACATCCTTCTTGTAGTGTAGGGCCCAAAACTGGACACAGTACTCCAGATGAGGCCTCACCAATGTCGAATAGAGGGGAACGATCACATCCCTCGATCCGCCAGCAATGCCCCTACAGATACATCCCAAAATGCCATTGGCCTTCTTGGCAACAACGGCACACTGTTGACTCATATCCAGCTTCTCGTCCATTGTAACCCCTAGGTCCTTTTCTGCAGAACTGCTGCCGAGCCATTCGGTCCCTAGTCTGTAGCGGTGCATGGGATTCTTCCATCCTAAGGGCAGGACTCTGCACTTGTCCTGGCTGAACCTCATCAGATTTCTTTTGGCCCAATCCTCTAATTTGTCTAGGGCCCTCTGTATCCTATCCCTACCCTCCAGAGTATCTACCTCTCCTCCCAGTTTAGTGTCATCTACAAACTTGCTGAGGGTGCAATCCACACCATCCTCCAGATCATTTATGAAGATATTGAATAAAACCGGCCCGAGGATTGACCCTTGGGGCACTCCACTTGATACCGGCTGCCAGCTAGACATGGAGCCATTGATCACTACCTGTTGAGCCCGACGATCTAACCAGCTTTCTATCCACCTTATAGTCCATTCATCCAGCTCATACTTCTTTAACTTGCTGGCAAGAATACGGTGGGAGACCGTGTCAAAAGCTTTGCTAAAGTCAAGGAACAACATGTCCACTGCTTTCCCCTCATCCACAGAGCCAGTTATCTCGTCAGAATACACATACCATTACCTGTTGTCTGGGCTCATGGTAAAACACAAGTGATAGGTTGAAATCTGATAAGTGCTCTGGCCCTGGGATTGACAAGCATATAGCTGATCACAAAGACAGTTGATTGTTTACGTGATGCTGGAAACCACATTTTCATTAATTACACAAGGTCAGGTGATGAAACTCAGCAGCTGCTTGGAGGGAAAGCTGGGCCATGTCTAATCTGAATATACCTCCACTAGGCCTCTGTTATACCTTTATTGCCAGAAAGCATTGGTTACATAATTACATCCTAGGATAAGAATTTGAAAAAGGAGCTATAAATTACTTAGGAGATGACAGACTAGAATGTTGTCACAGTAGGAGAACCTGCTTCTGCTGGGCAAACTCCCAGACATCTATTAAAACTGGACATCAATGCCAAGACAAGGCATTCAACACCAAAGAGAGAGACATCGATCCCGGAACAGAGCTCTGTTCCAGTGCTTTTATTTCTCTGGGGTTGTGTGATGAATGGCCGAGATGTTAGTATTGATGGACGTTGATTGAAGGGACTGTCAGTGGCTTGGTGTACTATTACTGGGAAAGGAGGTGGATCCTGGCTGGCTTAGAGAGAGACCTTTTTTATAAAATACTACTGCTCAGCAGTTTGAAAACCTCAGCCTAAAGGAGGTAGGAACACAAATCCCATTGGATTTAGGCACCTAACTCCCTTATACTTTTTAGATATCCCCAATCACAGCATTTACACTGCTTCACACCGTGAGAACACTCAATCCTACCCCAGCCACCAAACAGTACATTTAGAAATTGAGGCCCAGATCCCCCAAAGGTACTTAGGCTCTTAATGCCCACTGATTTCAATGAAAGTTAGGAAGCTAAATACCTCCGAGGATCTGGGCCCGACTGGCTAAAATTTAATTGTTCTAAACCCTGATGGGCACAGTACAAAGAGTGCATGGGTCCACTCTTCCCCCTGGCCACCTAAATGGCACAGTCCTCCCACCCACTCCATTTCAATGCTGATTAAATAGGAGAAGGGATGACACCTGGGAGGGGCTAAGGATGAAGGAACCAATGGGGGAGGATTCCACCGGAGCTGATCAGGGTACAACTTCCTGACAACAAAGGATCCTGACGCGCTCAAGAACTCATGAGACATTCTTCTTTGCACCACCATCCCCTTCCACAAGAGAGGGAACTTCTCAGAAAGGTCAGCGAAACAAATCAGGCATTTCCTGAGCCAAGCCGCTCAGGAGAGATGATTGGCCCAAATACACATTAGAACAGTGATACTCGGATTGAGGCTCGGGAACCACAAGTGGCTCTTCAGTGCGTCTCCTGAAGCTCTGCACAGCACAGGACATGAAAACACGGTGTGATTTAATTAACCAAAGGTATTAACCATTCAGGATGCTTTTACTATATTGACCAACTGTAGCTGACAATAAAAATAATACTTGGGCAGTCATTTTGCTGTGAGAATATATCTATCTATAGATGCAGGTACAGATATAGATAGCTAGACAGGCAGACACGTAAATATTTCCCCATCATACTGTTTAAATGTGAATATATAGTACTATAGTAAATGAAACGATGAATTCACACTGCTGTGGCACTTTGGGGTCAGGCTGATCGCTAATTTGGCTCCTGAAATATTGAGGTCTGAGTATCACTGCAAAGGGAAGGATGGGAAAACTTTCAGAACACCATCATTCCTTTTCCGGTTTTTACCAAACTTCCCAGGACAACTCTCCCCTGGTATGAGACACAGCAGGCCAAACTGCTGGGAGTTCACTATGTGTTTGGTGAAGTCTGTGGGCCAGGGCAGAAGGTGGGTGTTTTAAAATCAGTCTCGTAATGGAAAACCAGCTTTAGGCTCAACTATGGAGTAACACCATTAAAGCAGTTATATTAGCTTCAAAAAGGTCAGGATAATTTTTGCTGGTGAGAGGTATAGTAAGCAAGAATTGTTTGCCAACCAAGGAACTTTGCTGCCATGGATGCCCAGTCACATCTAGTTTTAACAGACTACCAGAGGGGGAGAAGTGCTTTTATACTGGGTTACACATGGAGTGCTACTCTTTCCCTCTCTACAGATACTTGAAATGGCCAGAAAGTTTGGGTGATGCCCATTGAACAGAAGGAGGATGCAGTGCTGACCCTGATGCCGGGGTCTCTAAGTATCTACATGGGGGATAGCTGAGGGCTCAGACAAAGGCAGAACAAGATCCAATGGCTGGAAGATGAAGCTAGACAAATGCACGCTAAAAATAAGGCATACATTTTTAACAGGGGGTGTCATTAAATGCTGAAACAACTCACCTAGGGACAAGGTGGACCACCCATCCCTGGAGCTCTTTAAATCAAGACTGGATCTCTTTCTAGGAGAGATGTTATGGCTCAACCAGACATTAGGAGCTGGATACCAGAATCACTGGTTGAAATTTTGGCTCCGATAGAAATTCAAAGGTCCAATCAGGGTCGGAATCGGAGCAACCACTCGATTTCGGCACTTGAGCACCAACTGGATGCCAGGGTGCAGAGGTAGAGAGAGGCATGGGACTGAAGGAAATAAAACAACAGCAAAAGGAGGAACGCTGGAGAGGAGAGACAGGAACAGGCATGGGGGAAAAGCTGATAGGGACATCAGGGACGGAGCATGAGGCAAAGGGAGGGAACAGAGGAGAAGAACAGCCAGACCAGAGAGAAACAGATGGAGGAAACACCCAGGAAGCCGTGTGAGTTGTGGGTTACTGCCCTATGGTGTATGTGTGTGTGGGGGGGGGGTCTTGGATTTAATTTTGATATGTCCAATTTCCCGCCTCCTGAGTAAACTTTCCTTCAAGAAAGCAACCAGTCCTGGGGAGGAGAAAATAGGTTCATGGGGCAGTGAGATATTTATGTAACATGGCACAGGGATTCAGCAGGTACAGCCAGGGCCTGGCAGAGCAACGCGGAGATGGGGGGAGTAGGGGCAGGGGAGGGCACCGCCATTGTCTGACAGAGCAGAGAAATCTGGCTCCCTCTTACACTCCATTTGTCTGACACTACAAATGCTCGCAGCCAAGAGAAGGCCTCCCTAAAAGACACACACTGAAGTGTTGTGGAACCATATCCTCTTCAAGTCATGGAGATCATACGTTAAAACGGCATTATAATTATTTAATGAGAAGTCTGTTGTGACACTGTAATGACCTCCTACCACCAGGCAGATACCGCCGCCAAGGGAAGAACCATTATCCTGTCAGTCAGCCCAGCGCCAGCAACTTCCCCCAGGGTGCCAAACACTCTGGGGTGTGCATTGCGCGGTGAGGAGGGGGACTCGGGGGTGGGAGGGGTCACTCAATGCCACAGCCATGTATGAAGGCGTAAGGAAAGTGAGTCGCGAGGAGAGGGATGATGTTAGGGAGGGAGAGTGTGGATGAGCAAGGATCTTTGGGGCAGAAGAATGGGGCACACAAGGGGAGGGAGAAGGGAAACCAGGTCTACAGACGGTGGGGGGAGCGAGGCAGGCAGTCCCTCTGCACTGAGCCATTAGCACAGGAAGAGTTCACCCAAAGGTGGTGACTCTGCCCCCATCACTGAAGCAACAGCAGCCCTTTGGGGACCCCTTGAACTTGGCACAATTAAAAGATACCCAGGCAAATTCCCAAGTCCCACAAATTCAACACTCAGTCACTAGTGCCCCCAAACAACTTATACCAAGAGATGCTCAAACATGATACATATTTACAGCAAAAATCCCCCCCAAATAAATGAAAATGTCTTTTTTTTTTTTTAAGTTTCCACAGACTTTTTTTTAACTGGGAAGGGAATGGCCTTTTTGACCAAAAACCTTCAACCAACACTCCTTACTTGGATGCACAGAAGGGAATATCTATGCTACTAATAAAATGCACAATGAAGATTCCAGGAGCAGCAGCGTCCCAAGGTGCAATAAGTTATGCAACAGTCGTAGGAGGTTCATAGGGAAGGAGCGCATTCACAGAGGCGGACATTATTAGAAGCAGAATGACTGATGGGTTTGATGTCACCGAATATGTTGGTTTGGGGCACTACAGGAGTTTGAGACTGTAGATGTTGTGCAAAGTTTGAATTTATCATCTTATGTAGTAAACATTGCAAGAAATATTTCACAGGGAATAATTCTGGGCATGGGGATACATTATACTGAAAATGTATTCACTTGTGAGAAGGTGTTTCTGTAGTGTAACATGAGGTTGTTATACTGCTTTGTGGGTATATTGTTACAAACAGAACAGCTCCTGTAAACTGACGGGACCGGAGCAGGGGGATAGGAAATGACGAGTAATCTGAAACTGGGCTACTTGCAGGTTACCTTAACTTTTACACATACAGCTTGTAGTTTAAGTTTTTGTGGGTACAGAATGCTTGTTAAAAAAAAATGCCTGTGTGTTTTAGCAACACTAGTGAAACATGCTTTTATCTTCCACTTAAAAAAAATAAAAACCCATCAGGTGTCTTTCTTTGGGTGTTTCCAGCTTTTTAAAAACCGTTCGCTGCTAGCATAGAAAGAGGTACATGGTTTAAAGAGGTCCAGCGGTTCAGGCCATAGCATGAGGTTCTGGCGACCCAAGTTCACGACAGACTTCCTGGCTGACCTTGGGCATGTCCCTTAGCTTCTCTGTGCCTCGGTTTCCCATCTGTACAATGGGGAAAACAGCACAGGGGTGTTGTGGGGATAAATGTGTTAAAGACTATGCTCAGGTAATATGGTGATGGGAGCCAGATAATTACCTCAGATAGACAGAAAATATTGTATTTTTTGAAGATTTCAGAGATTTTAAGGCCAGGAGAGATCATTAGATCATCTAGTCTGACTTCCTGAACAGCACAGGCCAGAGAATTCCATCCAATTCCCTCTGAATTTAGCCCAGTGACTGGTGTTGAGCTAAGTACAGCTTCCAGGAAGGCCTCCAGTCTTCATTTGAAGACATCAATGGTTGAGGTTTAGGTTAGATATAAGGAAAAACTTTTTCACTAGGAGGGTGGTGAAGCACTAGAATGGGTTACCTAGGGAGGTGGTGGAATCTCCTTCCTTAGAGGTTTTTAAGGCCTAGATTGACAAAGCCCTGGCCGGGATGATTTAGTTGGTGTTGGTCCTGCTTTGAGCAGGGGGTTGGACTAGATACCTCCTGAGGTCTCTTCCAAACCTAATCTTCTATGATTACCTCCCTGCTCAGGCACCGGCATGCACCTTGCTCTTTTTAGCTGCCCAAGTGTATTGCACACTTACGCCTTGTCATAAATATAAAGGGAAGGGTAATCACCTTTCTGTATACAGAACTATAAAATCCCTCCTGGCCAGAGGCAAAACCCTTTCACCTGTAAAGGGTTAAGAAGCTAAGATAACCTCGCTGGCACCTGACCAAAATGACCAATGAGGAGACAAGTTACTTTCAAAGTTGGAGGGGGAGAGGGGGGAAAAACAAAGGGTCTCTCTGTCTGTGTGATGCTTTTGCCGAGAACAGATCAGGAATGATCTTCAGAACTTCTGTTAAGTTAGTAAGTAATCTAGCTAGAAATGCGTTCGATTTCCTTTTCTTTAAATGGCTGGTAAATAAGTTGTGCTGAATGGAATGTATATCCCTGTTTTTGTGTCTTTTTGTAACTTAAGGTTTTGCCTAGAGGGATTCTCTATGTTTTGAATCTGATTACCCTGTAAGGTATTTACCATCCTGATTTTACAGAGGTGTTTCTTTTACTTTTTCTTTAATTAAAATTCTTCTTTTAAGATCCTGATTGCTTTTTCATTGTTCTTAAGATCCAAGGGTTTGGGTCTGTGTTCACCTATGCAAATTGGTGAGGATTTTTATCAAGCCTTCCCCAGGAAAGGGGGTGTAGGGCTTGGGGGGATATTTTAGAGGGGAAGACGTCTCCAAGTGGGCTCTTTCCCTGTTCTTTGTTTAACTTGCTTGGTGGTGGCAGCATAGGGTTCAAGGACAAGGCAAAGTTTGTACCTTGGGGAAGTTTTTAACCTAAGCTGGTAAGAATAAACTTAGGGGGTCTTTCATGCAGGTCCCCACATCTGTACCCTCGAGTTCAGAGTGGGGAAGGAACCTTGACATGGTGGCAGAGCGGTGGGATCAATTTGAGATTTTTTTGGGATCATTTTGAACCAGAAGCACAGAAGGATTTTAAAAGGACTTTTTTTTTTCCTTTGGGCTGCTTGGAAACAGGTTTTAAGCGGAAAGCAGTTAGAGGTTTTTTTGTATCTGCCTGGGGGCCAGAGCAGAGACAAAAGGGATTTGTCTTTTTTGAGCTGGAGTTTTCTCTACCTCAAGGCAGGGTAGTTAACCTCCTTCAGGGAAATTCACAAGTTTTTCACAGACCTGAAGAAGTTGTTTGTTTTTGTTTTTTTTTAGCTAAGAGCAACTAGAGGGTTTTTCTGTCTATTTGCCTGGAGACAAAGGATTTTTCTGTAGGCTGAGAATAGCTATCAGAGAACACAGGTATTATATTACAGCACAGCAAAATTTTACAAGCCAAGTTTTTTTGTTTTTTTGGTTTTTTTTAACTCTCGGGTGTAAAGTTAGTTAAAAACAGAGAGGCTAAGATGACAGAATCCAAGGCAGAAAAAGCCAAAGAGGCTGCCCACAGGAGAGATATGGAGGTAAAGGAAAAAGAATGGAAGCATGCTGAGGAGCAAAGGAAGGCTGCCCAAAGGAGAGAACTGGAGGCCGCGGAAGAGGCAGAAGAAACCCAAGAGGCTGCCCACAGGTGAGCTATGGAGGCAAACGAAAAAGAACTGGAGGAAAAGGAAAAAGAGAGGAAGCATGCACTGGAGATGGAGAAAGCAAAGGCTCAGCAGAATAGCAGGTACCGCTATTCCCATCCCAGGAAGCTCCTCACCTACAAGGCAGGTGATGATACCGAGGCCTTCTTAGAAAACTTCGAAAGGGCCTGCCTTGGGTACAGCATCTCTACAGACCAATACATGGTAGATCTGAGGCCGCAGCTCAGTGGACCCTTAGCTGAGGTGGCGGCTGAAATGCCTAAGAAACACATGAACAAGTATGAACTGCTTAAAACCAAGGCGAGAGTCAGAATGGGGCTAACACCCGAGCATTCCCGTCGGCGGTTCAGAGCTCTAAGGTGGAAACCAGACATGTTATTTACCCGACATGCCTACCACATTGTGAAACATTGGGATGCCGGGATATCAGGAGGAAGTGTTAAATCTCCAGAAGATTTGCCCTTCCTAATGCAAATGGAGCCATTCTTAGAGGGTGTTCCTGAGGAAATAGAAAGATACATCCTAGATGGGAAGCCCAAAACTGTAATCGAGGAGGGAGAGATTGGAGCCAAATGGGTGGAGGTCGCAGAAAAGAAAAAAGGTGGTTGCAGTTGGAGCGGAGACCAGAAGGGACAACCCCAGACCACACCCTATTACCGGGGGCCGCCCAAAGCCCCACCTACCTCCCAAAGAACCCTCCAGACACTTTATCGTCCCACCACCCCATTCTCCAGCAACCCGCCTCGCCCTAGTGACCCGTCAGCTGGACGATGTTTCAAATGTAACGAGCTGGGGCATGTAAAGGCCAACTGCCCCAAGAACCCCAACAGATTACAGTTCATTGCACCGGAATCACACCAGAGGTCCTCAGGCCCAGATACCTCCCAGATACCCTTGGAGTGGAGGGAAACTGTGAGTGTGGGCGGGAAGAAGGTCACCGCGTGGAGGGACACCAGAGCATAAGTGTCAGCTATCCATGCTTCCTTAGTGGACCGCAATTTAATCGACCCAGAGATCCAAATGACGTTTCAACCCTTCAAGTCAAACTCTTTTGACTTGCCTACAGCCAAGTTGCTGGTCCAGTACAAGGGATGGTCAGGAACGTGGACTTTTGCAGTTTATGATGATCATCCCATCCCCATGCAGTTGGGGGAAGACTTGGCCAATTACAGTTGGTGAAGCAGCAACTGTACCCTAGAGTTCAGAGTCAGGAAGGAACCTTGATACACCTAATTTGCTTTCTATCATCTCTAGCTACTAGCTCTAGTAGTATTACAGCTGGTCAGTTTCCACCTTCCATCGTGTATTTGAATAGCCCTGTTATCTATTAGATAGAGCTGGTTAAGAAAAAACAACAACAATCTTCTCCTTTTCCTTGGAATTTTGTGAACTTTTTTCATTGGTTCAATGAAAAATATTTTCTAAAATATTTTGAAAAAAAAAAAGATCTAGTGGGGGTGGTAGGGAAAATGCTCACTTCATTCTTCTCCCCACTGGAAAGAAGGGGTTGGGGGTGGAAGAAGCGAGAGAAAGTGGGCTTATGCGTACAGGGAACAGGATGAAATTGTTCCGTGAAAAGGGAAATAATTTATCCAAAGCGAATTTCATGGAAGTTTCTGGTTTGGGGGAAAGGGTGGTTTTGGATGGAAGATTTTTGAGCAGTGCCAATATTCAAGCATATCCACAAGGTTCTAAAGGCCTGAGACGAAGTCCACTGGATTCGGTTCCCACTGGGTTTGGATCAGGTCTCAAGTTCCCTCCATGGTCTCCAGGAAATATTGACTACTGAGTGCTTAGTGTCTTGCCCACTGAAATGAATGGGAGCTTTGCCATTAACGGCCAGGGCAGAGGACTGGAGCCCTTTCCGAGGCCTAGCTCTATTACACAGCCCCACTGGGGAATACGAAACCTGCCTTTAGCCTCACTTGAGAAGAGCAGGGAACCTCTTGTGTCTCTTGTGAGCCACGTGGGTTGGCCCTGCTGGGCTGTGGTGGGTGTCAGGGAACTTGTGATCAGGCCTTTGGGGGCAGTGCAGTGACAGGGAATGGATGGGGGAGAAAACAGGACCTCATAGAAAATTCCAAGTTCTAGAGTTGCAATTCCAGATTCCTGCCCTATCCCCAGACAACTGACTGCCCAACAGTCTGGTGGTTCAGACACCGTCCCTCAGGGAGGCGTCACTCCCGGTTTGATTGGCTGAACACTCCTGGCAGGCTACGTGCTGCTCTTCTTGTGTGCCTGTAGCTCCTGCTAGCGTCAGCTGGAGTTACACATGCAGAATACAGTCGACATCCTCGTGCACTTGAACAGGTGCATGGAGCCAAAGCATAACCCCTAGCAACACCTCTGCACTTCCTGTTGTGAAGTTTCCTTGCCCTGAAGGCAGAGGGAGCTGCTAACTAAATTTTAGCTTTTTCCCCCCTGTAAAAAACCATACATATGTTCTATTTAAAAATGGTTCATAGCCAGAGAAACATCATGCTGGGATCACCTCACTGTGGCTAGCACTTCTGCCCACCGCTCCGAGACAGATTGGGGTCCTTCCACAAGAGTGAGTTGGGAACTGCTGATTCATTCAGTCTAATAAAGCTACAGGATGAGTTGACTTATTTTTGTCAGCAACATATGCTAGGAGCGCATGAAGATTTCCAAAGTCTCACAACGAGAGACTTTTAATTATTACGTTAATTTATTACCAAAATAGCTAACGAATTCTCTACTGCTTCTTTCCATTCCAGCTGTTGAAATGCATCTTAAAAGAAAAAAAAATCTGCTCTCATCATAATTATGCAACCTCCCCCCCCCTCAACACACACACCACACACACTTGAAACAATTAATCCTGCTTGCGATTCATGGTTACGTATAGTATGATTTAATATACAGTATAAAAACCAGTATGTGAGAGCGTTTGTGTGGTTGTGAGATTAGCAACTCCTTTAATTTTTAATTTGTATTCACACTTTATTTTTATTGGAAAATTTCAAAACTTGAGTGTGTTGAGGGATTTTTTGATTGAGTTTGTTTTATTCAAGAAGTAAATTACAAAATTGTGAGAGTAGAAAAAAACAAATGACAGATACCTGCTCCCACTGCATGGAATTACAACTCTTGGAGTGGCGCATCTCAAAAAAATTATTTCCTTTGAACTAAGACATCTAAACAAACGAACTGACTGCGTTAGTACTGAATTTTACAGCAGTAGGGCTCTCGCTGTCTTCAGAAAGTAAAGAGAAGCCAAAGGTGGAAGCTGCACTGCAAAATATTAATAAATATATTCAAGATATCTGTTTATTCATTCTGAGTTGAGAATTAAAGATAGGAAAGAGCTGCAAACAGCAAGGGAAATGAGTTGAGGGTTAAACACAGAAACAACGGCTGCCAACAAGAAAACACAAAAGTAAATTGGCTGGACCTTAAAAAAAAAAATGCAAGCACAAATAAAAGGGCATGGAAGAACATATTGCATTGCTTTGTCTCCTGCCTGTGTCTTGTAAATGCTTCAGGCAGGCACTGACTCCTAACAGGTCTGTAAAGCGCCATGCACGCTTTCGAGCATTATATATATATATATTTCCAGACTGTCTCAGGCCATGTATCCTTATACACAAGGCACAGGGCAATCAAACTCCCTCCACCCTCTTATAAAACAAAACAAGTTCACTCACCACCATCACCCCTCGAGCAGCAGCCCGACTCAAGACACGGGCTTTTCTCCATGGCACTGACTAAGTGGGTCCACTGGAACTTCATTTGTGCTGAGTTACCTCACTGAATCAGGGCCTAAGCCCTAGAGGTGCAGCAGAAGGTGCCTCCAGGGGTTCCAGTGCATCCCCAGTGCCCGTGCAAGTTCTCGTACAGAGGACTTGTCTATGTAGACTGGAACTGCGCAATGACTTGGCATGTAAGTCTACTAAGTTGCTGTGTGGATCTTGCTACCATGCACTAAAAGTTCTGTAGTGCACTTTGTTTTAGGTAAAAGTACATAGGAAACGTACACTAGGAAACATTTAGTGTAAGGTAGCAGGGTCCACTAGGCAAGTCAGTGCCCAGCCCGCTAGCACGCTGTAGATTTACTCCCCACTTGCAGTGAAGTAACAAGCCCTGAGATGGTTAGTGCGATGATAGCAACTTTGATTTCAGTGGTCACAGTGGAAAAGCAACAGTTTCTCAATTCAGTGGGACCCAAGCCATGGGCCAGATCCTGCTGTCGTTTGGTATCTGTAAGGTGACCAGATAGCAACTGTGAAAAAACAGGACGGGGGTAACAGGCACCGATATAAGAAAAAGTGCCAAAAAACGGGACTGTCCCTTTAAAAATGGGACATCTCGTCACCCTAGCCATCTGGTGTAGTGCCACTTGCTGACAACAGGCCTGAAGCAGAGAGTTACTACTGAACTTCAAAAGATTTGTTAAGTGTGTGGGTGTGGAGGCTGGGAAATCCAGTCACTTGGCTTCTCCCAATCGGGTGTACGGCCCAGATTTTTCATTGTGCTGGTTGCTTGCTCGCTCGTATACAACAATCTTATAATTATAATTATTATTCTTTGTACATATATATATTTGTTGTTATTCAGAGAATCTCGCAGAGATTTAAAAATATTAATTAAGCCTCCGCACATCCCTGGGTGGTAGGTAAGTGTTATGATGTCCCTAATTACCCCCATTATGTTGCAGGGCTATAAAAAATTATTTGGAATCTATTATATGAAAAACAAACCTGCATTGATTACACATTTTGCAAGTGACTAGGAATTATCAAATTTTTCCTGACTGATGGCTCCAGTGAAAAGGAAACCAAATATAAAAAGTGAGTTCTGCCTGGAATAACTAACTACAGACATATACAGCCCTGTCAGAGTATGAAACCAATTTCCCCTGAACCCACATACTTTTAACACTGAGTCACAAGGCCATTTCACACACGAGACTGTCACTTTTCAAAGCCTTCTTTCGACCTCGCCCTCTGCGTTTCTGTTCCGGCTGGGATTGTTCAAACCCAAGCTAACTGCCCAACCAGAGTTGTGACCACAAACTGAAGTCAGCAGGTTCAGGGCAGGTTTATGCTCGGCCAGGAGATCAGGGGCTGCAATGAATGAAATTTGCTTCAGTAGGTGGTGTTCAATACCAAATCAGAGAGGCGAGCAAATGCCTCAGCACTGCCCTCCGCTCCAGGAGGTGCCATCTTTTGGACACGACAAAACAGAGTTGCTGTGTGCTGTTAACCCTTAGGACAGGAACATGTCTGTGGTCCTGTGTAAAGGGACAGGAATTTAACTCAGCTCCAATCTCGCTCCTTCACCAGTACAGCCTCCCCTCTCTTCCTGCTCAGTTCCAGGAGCTCTCTCCAGGATTGGGCCAAAAGAAATCTGATGAGGTTCAACAAGGACAAGTGCAGAGTCCTGCACTTCGGACGGAAGAATCCCATGCACCGCTACAGACTAGGGACCGAATGGCTCGGCAGCAGTTCTGCAGAAAAGGACCTAAGGGTTACAATGGACGAGAAACTGGATATGAGTCAACAGTGTGCCCTTGTTGCCAAGAAGGCTAATGGCATTTTGGGGTGTATAAGTAGGGGCATTGCCAGCAGATCGAGGGACGTGATCGTTCCCCTCTATTTGACATTGGTGAGGCCTCATCTGGAGTACTGTGTCCAGTTTTGGGCCCCACACTACAAGGAGGATGTGAAAAAATTGGAAAGCATCCAGCGGAGGGCAACAAAAATGATTAGGGGACTGGAACACATGACTTATGAGGAGAGGCTGAGGGAACTGGGATTGTTTAGTCTGCGGAAGAGAAGAATGAGGGGGGATTTGATAGCTGCTTTCAACTACCTGAAAGGGGGTTCCAAAGAGGATGGATCTAGACTGTTCTCAGTGGTAGCTGATGACAGAACGAGGATTAATGGTCTCAAGTTGCAGTGGGGGAGGTTTAGGTTGGATGTTAGGAAAAACCTTTTCACTAGGAGGGTGGTGAAGCACTGGAATGGGTTACCTAGGGAGGTGGTGGAATCTCCTTCCTTTGAGGTTTTTAAGGTCAGGCTTGACAAAGCCCTGGCTGGGATGATTTAATTGGGGATTGGTCCTGCTTTGAGCAGGGGGTTGGACTAGATGACCTCCTGAGGTCCCTTCCAACCCTGATCTGCTATGATTCTCCCATACCCCCAAGCAAGCAATGAGCCTCATGTTCCCCCACTCACCTCCCCGTCCCAGTTCTATATTCCACCACACCATGGAAGGATACAGAGAATGGGAGAGAAGCTGGGAGAGGCTCAATGGAAAGCCTGGGAAAAGTGGGAATCCCAGTCGGAGAGAGACAGGGTACAACTGGTTCCCTCCAGAAACAGATTTTTCCTTGTTCCTGGCATAATGTTCCCTGTAGGTCTTTACTGGCCAGACCTGACGGAACTAGAGACTTCTTGGTATCCAAGAATTAAACCGCTCCTGCATTTCCACCTGATGGTGGCTGCATTCAACAGCAATTTCCATGTACAATTTTCAAAGTCACCTGGGATGAATCATAGGACTGGAAGGTTCCTCAAGAGTTCATCTAGTCCAGTCCCCTGCACTCATGGCAGGGGTAAGTATTATCCTAGACCATCCCTGACAGGTGGTTGTCTAACCTGCTCTTAAAAATCCCCAGTGATGGAGACTCCACAACCTCCCTAGGCAATTTATTCCAGTGCTTCACCACCCTGACAGGAAATTTTTCCTAATGTCCAACCTAAACCTCCCTTGCTGCAATTTAAGCCCATTGCTTCTTGTCTGATCCTCAGAGGTTAAGAAGAACAATTCTTCCCCCTCCTCCTTGTAACAACCTTTTATGTACTTGAAAACCGTTATGTCCCCTCTCAGTCTTCTCCTCTCCAGACTAAACAAACCCAATTTTTTCAGTCTTCCCTCATAGGTCTTGTTTTCTAGACCTTTAGTCATTTTTGTTGCTCTTTTCTGGTCTTTCTCCAATTTGTCCACATCTTTCCTGAAATGTGGCCCCCAGAACTGGACACAATACTCCAGTTGAGGCCTAATCAGCGTGGAGTAGAGCAGAAGAATTACTTTTGGTGTCTTACTTACAACACTTCTGCTAATACATCCCAGAATGATGTTCACTTTTTTTGCAACAGTGTTACACTGTTGATTCATATTTAGCTTATGGTCCACTATGGCCCCCAGATCCCTTTCTGCCATACTCCTTCATAGGCAGTCATTTCCCATTTTGTATGAGTGCAACTGATTGTTCCTTCCTAAGTGAAGTATTTTTCATTTGTCCTTATTGAATTTCATCCTATTTACTTCAGACTTCATTTATCCAGTTTGTCCCGATCATTCTGAATTTTAGTCCTATCCTCCAAAGCACATGCAACCCCTCCCAGCTTTGTATCATCTGCGAACTTTATAAGTATACTCTCTATACCATTATCTAAATCATTGATGAAGATATTGAACAGAGCTGGACCCAGAACTGATCCCTGCAGGACCCATTTGTTATGCCCTTCCAGCATGACTGTGAACCACTGATAATGACTCTCTGGGAATGCTTTTCCAACCAGTTTTACATCCACCTTATAGTAGCTCCATCTAGTTTGCATTTCCCTAGTTTGTTTATGAACAGCACAATGTTCATGCAACCTAAACCAACACTGGCTCTCTTAGTAACGCTGAACAGCACTGCATGTCAAAGAATCATAGAAGATGAGGGTTGGAAGAGACCTCAGGAGGTCATCAAGTCCAACCCTCTGCTCAAAGCAGGACCAACCCCAACTAAATCCAGAAGCAACATGCAACTGAATTTAAGGGTCAAAGAGCTCATCCAGAGCCGATTACTCCGAGTACCCAAGACACTACTCAGAGATAAATGTAACATCCTGTAAATAAGGCCTCTAACCTGTCAAACTTGTCCTGACTGCTCTATGGCATAGGGTTCTTTACAATGTCTCCTGCATGCCAGGGCCTCAGCCAAGCATTCAGTTCCTCACTGGAAGATGCTAGCCATGGGTGGTGCCCAAGGAATGGTGATGCGGCCTCACCTTCTTCCTGCCCCCCACCACTAGCTTTCATCTGTGCTCAGCATCGCCCCTTCTCTCCCCATCCTTTTCCAGTTAAAGGCACTGAAGTGGGGTTCTCATTCCCATCCCCCAAGCCCTCTCCATGGGGCATTCGGAGCAGCTTGGTATGTCTCATGCCAATTCACACCCAAAAGCCTACACAGGCATTTTCCTCTAGAGAGAAACATAAGAGAATTCATTTTGGTGACTATCGGCCCATGCTTATAACCCTCACGAGTCTCTAGAGCCAAGATACGCCAGGTAGCTAGCTGGAAGGCATAGCCAATGTCATGAGGATTCATGTTCTGCTATCTGAGGGACAAATTTTGTTGGGTCACTGGAAGTTTCATCGGGCCTGTCTGTGCCCTTCCTAAACCAGATGTGAAGATTCTTTCCTGCTGGAGAGAAGACCCCCTCAGGCTACCATAGGAGGAAAAGACATGGGCCTGCCACTTACGGCCAAGAGATCTTGCCCTGTTTCGGCCTGGTCTACAGGGTCTGTAAACAGCCTGCAAGGGGTCATGGGAGAATTCAGCCAGTGCATGCACTGCATTGGGCCGCAAGAAGCCAATGCTTCCCCACGAGCCCTGCTGCAGGGTGCATGCCAGGAGCAAGGAATTTGGGCTGCCCTAGACTGGAGTAGCCCATAAAAAGCCCCGGTGCGGTACCAGGCCCCAGAGCAGCCTTGAACGCTGAGGGCTCCGAGAGACAGCACAGATTTTCAGCCAGCCTTTTGCTAAGAACGCTGGGTCCTGAATTCACTCTCAGATCCCGTCGCTTTCTGTTCAAAGCCTGAAGGAAAGGCAGCCATGCTGCTCACTGTGCTGGGTTACAGAAAGACGGTCAGTCTTCATAAACAAACAATCTCTACAATGTGTTCTTGCAATGTTAAACAAGCTGGAGGCTAAGGGTGAGAGACTGTATCTTTCAGAGATGAAAGATAAAATTAATCTTATAATTAACAGGGCAGAGAAATCCACTTGGAAGTTCTTACGTTTCAGTCTCTCAGTGAGCTTGACAAATTTAACTGTGGCCCTGACAAACTCAATGTATTGCTCTGTCAGCATTCACTTCTGCGAATGTCCTCAATGAGACACAGTCCGGGGGTCAATTTTACAGCAGATCCTTAAAAGGCGGTGAAATTCTTCAACGAACAATACAAGCCTTCCTCGTCTCTAATTTCTATTAGGTCACCTTGCTTATTCCCCTGGGCAGTAGAGGATTGTTTCCTACACTGTGTTCTGGAGTGCTGAGTCTCAGGTGAGTGGCCCGCCACCAAAAAAAAAAAGGAGATTCTGTTAGGAAAAAAATCTATTAGACCTTGTTGTTGGGAATTTTCCCTTGACATTTAGCATATTTGTTCAATTTCATCCTATTCTATCACCCTAAACACTTCATAGCTAGTTATCACATCCACCTTCGGTGCAGGCAAGTTATGCATATGTCATTCCT
Source organism: Chelonia mydas (assembly GCF_015237465.2). Classification (NCBI taxonomy): domain Eukaryota; kingdom Metazoa; phylum Chordata; order Testudines; family Cheloniidae; genus Chelonia; species Chelonia mydas. The sequence continues at coordinate 4,334,667 of NC_057860.1, forward strand.
TTAATCTTTCTTCACAAATCAAAACCTACAGCCACTAAATCTTTTTGCTGTGTTGTTCTCTCAATTTGTCAAAACATTTCTACCATTGAGATGCCCAGAATTAAACACAGTCTTGCAGTTTCATCAGAGTCATATATTGCTGCCCTAGACTGGGGCAGGATCTCTCTTTATACTGCATGAAAAGTAATGTAAGTATTCAAAACAGGCCTAAATTAATGCTGGTCAAAAAATCTGACAGAACAGTTTTCCATCAGAAAATGCTGATTCAATAAAATCAAAGCATTTCAATATTTATAATATAATTTATGTATAACACAAAAGTCAAATGATAAAGTCAAAACAAAATATTTTCAGAATATTTCATTTAATCAAAAACTCTGGTAGACTTTTCAACCCAATGTGGGACAAAATCGAATTTCAAAACCTCAGAATTCCCTGTGTGATGGCAATTCCAAATTTCAACCAGTTCTAGCCCAAATCCTCTTGACAGACATGGCTGTATAGGAACAGCGAGCCTACTCTAAAAGCAAACGTCAATCCCTCTTACCGAAATACAGAAAAGGAGCATGGTTTTGGCAGACGGTCGTACTGATGATGAACGGCACTTATGGAAGGAGGCTAATTTCAATTCTACGGTTCCATCAATAGTGATGAAAGTGGGGGGCCTGTAGCACAGATCAGAGGACGTAATTTTACAATTATTGAGCCAAGTCCTGCTCACCTTACTCAACTTTGGGACATTCTGTCCCCTGTGCTGATTACTTCAACTCCCTCCCAATCTCTGCAGCCACCTCCCCCCCCCAACCTCCCTCCATCTCTCCTCCTTCTCCTTTCTCTTATCACCCATTACCCTTCCCTTCAGTATCCCCGCTCCTTCCTTTGGTGCCCCTGTTCGATCCTCCCAACCAAACCCCACCCAAAAATCAAACCCACCAAACCCAGCAAAAATCATGGCTCTTATGATGGATGCTTTGGAAACACGGAATAGTCAGAGACTATAATATCAGTGTTAAATGTATCTTCAAGGACTTGCTCGTGATTGCATTCAACAGGTGGACTACAAAATGTCAAAGCTGAGGGAGTAATTAATGCAAATCCCCAATACTGAGAACAACGCATGTGACAAGTTCTTTTGAAGTTTCACCCCCTGGGGAAATAGCATAGGCTGGTTTGACTTGGTTCAAGAAACCTACGAATATAAAGGACATGAGACTGGAAAAAATAACTGGTCTGACCTACACGGACATGAGATGGTGACCAGAGACAGGCCCTCTGAGAGGGCCCTGAAGTACTTTAATCCTATCAGAGATGTGGAAGACGAGTGACACCTGGAACACAAGACCTACATAGAAGCTGTTTTTAAGATCTGTTTTCTCCACGAAGCTTTTGTTCTGAATAAACAGTACTTTGCTTTGTGAAGACTGGCTGATCATGAGTTTACCCCGTCATTGCTCCCAGGACAACAGGACTAAACCCCGACCTGCTGAGATAAACACAGTGAACTGCATGTGTCTGCAGCCTAAAGTACGGGATCCTGCCTGCAGGGATAGATTTGTGGGATCCCCCCAGAAAAAGGTGATGGCTAGAAGTCGGAGACCTAAGCGGTCGTCCTTAAGGTGGTGACCAAGGGGTAAAAGTTGCAGTTAACCCTTGAACTGTGATAGCATTAATATGATATTTGTCGACCATAGCTCTGCTTATATGTTCTATCCCTTCCCCCTTAACCCTTTATCTGTCTTGTCTAATTAATTTTTTAGTTCTTCATGGCATGAACTCTCTCCTGCTATATCTGTACAGCACCAAGCGCAGTGGCACACTGATCCTACTGTCTCACAGGTACTACTGTAATAAAAAAGTCAGCATCATAATCAATACCATTGCCGCCTGGTAAGTAGAATGTAGCCTTGACAGTGTTGTTCTAAGAACAAGATAGAGACTAAATCCAACTGGCTCCATTTTGTAGTTTTTTTAATGCCCGTTGTACAAATCAATAACATATTTAAAGCTTCCATCCCACACCACAGTAATTAAATGCAATGCACTTCTCTTCCAGAACTAATGGTGAAAGCAAGCCAGATTCTGAGTTATGTTTAAAACCCGAGTGCTAAAAAAATATATATATATTGGAATTTTGTTATAAAAAGGGAGGGCTGTTTGTTAGCAATTGGGTAAAATAGTATATTTGTAGCATAGCAAGTAAGAAAAAAAAAACACTGGCAAAATACTATGCGATTTGCTATGGCAGTGCTAAATATTTCCAGTTACAAACAAGGTTCTTACAGATACTACAATTTTATGCCAACCCATGCTTCAAGCATACTGTATAGCTCTGCAGTCAGAACTAAACAGAATATGAATCCAATGTTGGTGTCTCTGCTATTTAGTTTGATGCATGCCAGCCAGGTACCTGGCAAGGGTAGCTTATCCAGAAAACCCCCCAACTTCGCAGGCATACAAGAACAAGGCGGGTTTTTACAGCACTTCTGGCAAATGAACCATGTGCACATCATACATTATCCTGCAGCAAATTAGCACAGAAGTCTCTATCCAGTTATTATTCCATAATGTCCCTATTCAGAGAGTAGATGAAGATGGTTCTAAAATGAATTGTGAACACGGATATCTATTGACTCTAGAGCCAATGAAGCAACCCAGTAAATCACAGCTCTCGATATGGTTTGTTTCACAGAAGTGTAATAAGGAAACAGAATGAAACCTCTCATCTCTCAATGCAATTTGTATACCTCCCCTATAATGTATGTCTGGCTAGTTATGGTTTTCTAGTCAGTGTCACAAGTAAGATGACTACCTTTATTTGGAGGGATCTTAGATCAAGATGATGTAATTAGCTCTCCTCCTAAGTTTCAACATATGGGGTATATTAGCAGCTTTCTCATAAAAATCAATACACATGGAATGGGAGAACTACGATAAATATTCTTCAAATGAAAAAGGAGCTTTAGGGAATAAATCAAGTGATATAGAACATAGAATTGACAGAACAAAAACAATGGGCAGTACAGTCCAAGTATCTAGATATGTCCATTTGCTTCACAGCAAGGTGAATACCACCTATAATTAAGATTGGCAGAATGTTTTGGTTTTGGTTGTTTTTTTTTAATACTTTTAACAGATCATATCAATGTTTATTTTTAAGCATTTTTAAAATATACATGTTTATTGATTTACATTGTTATGGTTATATGAAATTCATAGATTCATAGGAATGTGGGGCTGGAAAGGAACCTTGAGAAGTCTTCAAGTCCAGTCCCCTGCACTGAGGCAGGACCAAGTAAACCTAGACCAGCCCTGACAGGGTTTGTCCAGTCTGTTCTTAAAAACCTCCAATAATAGGGATTCCACAACCTTCCTTGGAAGCCTGTTCCAGAGCTTAACTGTCTTTATAGTTAGAAAGTTTTTCCTAATATCTCACCTAAATCTCCCTTGCTCCAGGGTAAGCCCATTACTTCTTATTCTACCTTTAGTGGACATGGAGAACAACTGATCAACGTCCTCTTCATAAAAGCCCCTGAATCTATTGGAAGACTTATCAGATCCCCGTTCAGTCTTCTTATCTCAAGACTAAAAATGCCCCCATTTTTTAAAAACTTTTCCTCATAGGGCAGGTTTTCTGAACCATTTTTGTTACTGTCCTCTGGACTCTCTGCAGTTTATCCACCTCTTTCCTAAAGTGTGCTGCCCAGATCTGGACACTGTGCTCCAGCTGAGGCCTTCACCAGTGCCGAGTAGAGCAGGACAATTACCTCATGTCTCTTACAGACAACACTTGTGTTAATACACCTCAAAATGATATTAGCCTTTTGTGCAACTGTATCACACTGTTGACTCTCATTCAATTTGTGATCCACTATAACCCCCAGATCCCTTCCATCAGTACTACCGCCTAGCCAGTCAGTCCTCATGTTGAAGCTGTGTATTTGATTTTTTCTTCCTAAACACAGTTATTTGCTCTTGTCTTCAATTAATTTCATCTTGTTGATCTCAGACCAATTTTCCAATTTGTCAAGGTCGTTTTGAATGCTGTCCTCCAGAGTGCTTGCAACCCCTCCCAGCTTGGTGTCATCCACAGTTTTATAAGCATACTCTCCATTGCATTATCCAAGTCATTAATGAGAATATTTAATAGTACCAGATCCAGGATTGACCCCTGTGGGATCCCACTAGATCCACCTTGCCAGTCTGACACAAACCATTGATAACTACTCTGAGTACACCCACCTTACACTAATCTAGACCACATTTCCCTAGTTTGCTTATAAAAATGTCATAGAATCATAGACTATCAGGGTTGGAAGGGACCTCAGGAGGTCATCTAGTCCAACCCCCTGCTCAACGCAGGTCCAATCCCCAACTAAATCATCATGTCATCTGGGACTGTCCCCAAAGCCTTATTAAAAAAAAAATAAAAAAAAATCAAGATTGATCACGTCTGCTGCTCCCACAGAACCATGAACCCTGCCAAAGAAGGAAATTAGGATGGTTTGGCATGATTTTCTCTTGACCAACCCAGGCTGGCTATTCTTTATCACCTTTTTAACTTTTAGGTGCTTACACATTGATTGTATAATAATTTATTCCAGTAGAGTCACAGGCACAGAATTCAAGGCAACAAGGGGCCAGCAGATCATCTCATCTGACCTCCTGTACCTCACAGGCCACCAGCACCCACACACTGAATCCAACAACAGAAATGAGACCAAAGTTTTACAAACCACAGCAGAATTGACTCTTCCGTGCTATAGGCAGAGAACAGGAGGGACGGAAGTGCACCAGTGCCCAAGGACAGGGAAACGATGAAGTGAGATATACCCAGATAATCATGGCAAGTGACCTGTACCCACATGCTGTGGAGGAAGGTGAAAAAAACCCCAAAGTCACTGACAATCTGACTTGGGGAAAATTCCTCCCTGATCCCTTTCCAGGTATCAAAGATCAGCAGACTCATCTCTAAATTCCACAGGTTTTCTCTATTATAGGTTTTATGTTTTGTTTTTGTCTTTCTATTTTTATCAGTTTAAAAAGTCCCATTGCAGTAAAATTATGAAGGGGGTCACAATTATTTAATGACTGTAGATGGTGAGATTCAAAACGTGAAAGCTTTATAACTGTTCAACACAAACTGTCAGCATCACATATCAAAATAAATATCTTGAAATCAAACATCAAATTCTCAAGCAGCATTTTTCTTACTTTGCCTGTCTGGAAATTTCTATGATCGTGGATGGAAATATCTTTTCATCGACTTGTGCGTGGGTGGTGAAATTGATATTTACCAACAAAAATCTAACCCCTTCAAGCTTATCTATGATACCTTAGTCCAGCTTTGCCATTGTATTATACTGGAGAGACTTCCTGCATGACTTCAGCTGAGTGATCAACTTATGTCCTAAAGTCCCCAACTCAGGACACCATTTAAGCGTGTGCTTAAAGTGCTGTCCTGAATAATTATGCTGTCCTGAATAAGGGCTAAAAAGCATAAGACTCAACAGCTTCTAAGACCAGATCCTGCAAATGGATATGCCCAGACACAGCCATGGAAGTCAATTGGGCTCCTTACAGCCTTGAGCAGAACCATTTGTAGAACGTAACCCGGTTCCATTTTTATTCTTGATACCATAACTGGGGAAGCCAGGCCAGATTCTGCCTTTTCTTAACACCCATTCAAACACACTGATAATTTTTTCTCTTCTTTTATACTCTTGCGTATATTTGCTATTCACATATATATGTAATCATGTTTTCATTAAACCACACTATCTCCCTGTACATCCTGCAGCAGTGAGTTCCACAAATTAGTTGTGCAATGCAGAAAAAATACTAAAAAAAACCCCAACCCCATATCTATTTTGAATTTGTTGTATATAATTTCAAATGTCTCCTCCCTCTTGCATTTTGGGATATGGTAAACAGGAGCACTCATGTTTTTTTTCCTTAGGCATCCAAGTAAGTATCTGAACTGCAAAATACCATGCTTACTTGTATACATCCAATATATGTTCAGCTGCTTTACCTGCTTTATTTCACATAGCTGGAGCTATGCACAACAACACTCTTTTGATTAAAAAGAAAAGGAGTACTTGTGGCACCTTAGAGACTAACCAATTTATTTGAGCATAAGCTTTCGTGAGCTTAAATAAATTGCTCAAATAAATTGGTTAGTCTCTAAGGTGCCACAAGTACTCCTTTTCTTTTTGCGAATACAGACTAACACGGCTGTTACTCTGAAACCACTCTTTTGATTGCTTATTCATGCAATCACTTTTTCTAACTGCAGAAAAAGCAGATGCTTTGCATGACACACAGACTCACCTCAAAGCACTTTAATTTTGAACATGAGAACAAGTTCTGCCTGCCCAGCCCACCCCCAGCTCACACTGGAGTCAATGATTCTATGAATGCAAGCTGCTTAGGTGGTATCTGAGACTAGAATCTGGAATCCCCAGAACGTCTCAAACCATAGAGTCGTGAATTCTCTTCCTGTGTGTTAACGATAACTCACAGTCAAGCATCAACAAGTCAGCTCAGGACTCAGCACTTTAGCTTGATTGGCCTGCCTAGCCGCAACATTGCAGCCACGTCCAAGTGCTGATGCACAGCTCATTCCTCTGCTCCTACCCTCAAGAGGTGGATTTTGAATTCTCTGCCTTGCCAATATAAGCAGGAAGGACGGGGAAAAACACGTTCATTAGTCTTCTTCGGGAGTAAGAAACAGCTGCTGCAGTCTTTGGTAGCTGGGTGGTTAGCTGTAGCATCAAACAGAAGTCTGCATTTGATTCCTACACTGCTCTCCCTGGAATCTTCCCATAATATCAAGGAGAAACAGTGCTTGAGGCTTTGTGTTTCTCAGGATAACAGTGCCTACAAATCATCTCTTCCTTGCTCTCTAAGACTTTAATAAGAGTTCATTAAAACCTACAATCAAGTCTACTGCACTCGTAAATGAAGAAAAAATATGTAGGCTATAAAAGGGAGAGTGGCTCTTTTCAAAATGCAGGTTGAATTCCCATTTGCTTCCTCCTCTCTGCTCCTTGCTTATCATTCATGAGTTTCCCTCCACTGCCCTATAGGTGTGTGTGTATCTATGTCCTAAACAATTGCCGGCAAAGACCAGACCTCTCCCCTCGTTAGCAAAGGCACCTTTATTAGTAAGACAAAACTCTGCCACTTCTGCCCATAGATACAATAGCACATGCTAGCTCAACGGTACTGGGCTGATCAAAAGAGACCCATAGGGTGTCTTCCTTTCTCTCCCCTATCTTTACAGTTTAGCAGCCAGCCAGCCTCACATGACAAGTTTGAGAACACTGTTCCTTTTGATTTTAGGTATGCAGCTCAAACTAGGCTTACAGGCCAGGGAACTGAATTAGTCTCCTGTGTGCAGCAGCGGCAGCTAGAAGTAACAAATAGATTTCCCTAAAGACTCTCAGCACGCATGGCATTTAAATCACAACCTGCCTCCTTCTCTCCTTGACATCACTATAGGACTGGAACAGCAGAGTATTCCAGTCAATGGAGCAGGAAAGGGGCATTCAAAAAAGTCAAATGATAGCTGCTATTGATGAAGGCGCATTCAATTAGCTTTCTCCCCAAGAGCAGCACCTTATTCCACAAATAATCCCAGAGAAATCAAAGGGATGGCTTGCACAGTAACGTTCCCCTCATGGTGAATAAGGAAAGCAGAATTGGCTCCTAAGCTTATTCTTCACTGCAGGGTTCACTTGAGTGTTGCCCCTAACTTGACTCCTGTCCACACACAAAAGCCCTGGACTCAAGTGCAGCGGTGCTTTTAACATGAGTTGCCTGGCCCATCAAGGAGGTAAGCTACAGCTCAAGTTAGCACAACCGATGAGCTGCTAACACAATCTCTCTTCACCAATGTTCTTTCACATGTGAGGAAGCTGGGTAGACACAGCGCTTACGTGGGGAGATTTTGCTTCCCCGGTTGGGGCTGGAGAATTATGGAGACTCAGGGTATGCTGGGAGTCCTAGCCCCTCTGAGGAATAAAGTCACAGGAAGCACTGGAGGGGGTTGTCAGCGTGGGAGGACTCGAGTGGTGGTTTTTAAAGCAGAAGCCCTCACACAAGGAAGGCGGCTCTGTTGGGAAACAGTGCTCTTTTATTTGGGGCTACCCTATATGAGGCTCTGTAGTCAAGTCGTGGGAGGAAGGGGAAATCAGAACTGTGGAGACAGGAGTGCTTTGTCCTTAAGTGCACACAGCACGTTTTGTAGGCAGCCACGTGGGAGTGGAGTACTGGGGATTCACAGGATGGTTACAGAAACTCAGGGCTGAAGGGTAAGAGGGGAGGGTCTATAAACCTGATCTCCTCAGGATTGTTAACACAGTGATTAATGATCGTAGCGATTACTAACAAGTTTAGAAACATTGTGAAGCAGCCCATAGGACTTGGGCAGAGTGAACCGCAACCTAGAAAAGGCGGGAGGGACTGTTTTGTTCTATGACCTTGTGCGTGTGTTTTTACTTGCCCCATATGCCATCTTAAAACAAAGCTGGTCTATGTTTCTGTTTTATCTGCACTTCCAAGGACAGTGCACTCACATTTAACCCATCCAGGGCTGAACTGGGACCTGAACCCAGGTGTCCTGCACTGCAGGTCAGCCGTGCATTTCAAACTCTCACACAACCCCTCTCACAGTATAATTCTGCCCAGAGCTTTCTAGACCAATGTCATTTCACAGTGTTGCTTCCTCTTTGTCAAAATAATTACACCCATATGCCCCTCTATAGGTGCTGGAACTAGGGGGCTGCCACACCCCTGGCTTGAAGTGGTTTCCATCATATACTGGGTTTACAATTCGGTTCAATTGTTCTCAGCGCCCCCACTATACAAACTGTTCCAGCCCGCCTGTGCCCCTCTAATCCAGAGTTAGTTCCTTGTCTATTCCAGGCCCAGAACACTTGGCAAACTCACAGTAAAAACCCAGAATGAGCTGAATATTGATGCATTTCAGTTCTGATCACCAATACACGATTGCTTTATATTACAAAGCTGGCAGCCAGCATGTCCCTATTAACATCTGCAAAATCCCATTGGGAGGTGGCAATCCCTCAGCAAGAATTGTGGGATTTTGGCTCCAACCTCTCCCTCCCTCAAAAAAAAAAAAAAAAAAAAAAGAGTAAAACCACCATGAACTTGAACTTTGAAAACAATCTAGTAGGCTCTGGATGTTTGACTGATATGGTCCGGATCATGATAGTTTTCAAAAGGCAACCTGTTCCAAGCTAGCCCTCTGACTTTCCCCCAAAAAGAGAGTGCGGGTGGGAACAATTGTCTCTCTCTTCTAGGAACAAGGGAGGGAGAAATCCACAATGGGTGAAATTCTGGCCCCACTGAAGTCAAAGAGTGTTTGTTGCCAGGATTTTCCCTTTGCTTGAGGCTGGGGGAAGGAACTAGGTCACAGCCCCGCTGCTTGGGGAGGAAGAAATCAAATACTAACTGGCTTTGGCAATGGGGAATCAAGTGCTAAAACAGGGCCTTTATTCTGCCTTCAGCTTACCCGCACAACTCCCAGTTGGAGTTTTGCTAGTCAATGGGTGGCACTTACAGCCCCAGAGCGTCAGGCTGGGTAAGACTCATGGGAAGCAGGGGGAAAGAAAAGGACTCGATCCTGGGCCACGCTGGGCTGTGGGCTGGTCCCTCAGGAAGGTAACAACTACTGGGGAGAGCGGAGCTGACTTGGAGACAGGAGAGGGTGTGCGCGCTGGAGGAAAGGGGTGGGAAGAGGACAGTGAGGTCCTGATTTGGAGGAGGGAGTTGAGATGGGGAGAGAGCTCAAGCTCTAAAGGAGGGGAGAGCCTGCCCTGGTTGTCCCGGGCCCACTCACCGCAGAGAAGTTCTGGGGCCCGCACAACTCGCCGCGGTACTTGCAGGAAAGCAGCATGTCCTCCAGCTGGTGGCCCAGGCGGTCCATAAAGTCGGCGCCGATGCCCTCGTAGTGGCGGGGCGGCAGGAAGAGGCGGAAGTCGGCGAGCTTGGCGAACCACTGCAGGCGCGCCTCGTCGCCGCGGAGCAGCTCGGTGAGCAGCGGGCGGGCGGTGCGGTTGGGCAGCAGCAGCCCCAGCCAGTGGCCGGCGTAGTAGAGGTCTCCCTTGGAGAGGCGGGGGAAGCGCAGCGGGTTGTTGTTGCAGAGGGTGACGGCGGGGAAGGGCAGCTGGCGGCTCCACTCGGAGCGCACCTGGGTGTGCGAGGGGAAGGCGAGCCAGTGCAGCAGGCGGCTGGAGGACCAGGAAAGCAGCAAGCCCAGCGAGGTGCAGAAGGCCAGCACCCAGAGCGCCCGCCGCTGCAACGCCGCCCGCCGGGCGCACATCTGCCGCAGCCCGTGCAGCCGGGGGCGCAGCAGCTGGGCCCGGCGCGCCCGGCGGCCCCGCGCCATGGGCGCTCCCCTCCGCTGCCGCAGGGCGATCGCGGCCGCGCAGCCGGGGCCCCAGCATTCAGTCAGGCCTCGGCCAGCAGCGGCCCCGAGCGGCTGGGGCAGCCGCCATGGGGAGCCGCCGGCGCCGGCAGAGGGGAACTCTCAGCCGGGCAGGAGCTTCGGCAGCGCAGCATGCCCGGCGCCGCCTCCCACCCCTGGGAGCTCCCTGGGGCGGACAAGCCCCCGCCCGGGCACCCTCTGCCTCAGTCCCCGACCCCCCCTAGAGCCTCTTCTGCGGGCGCCCCTCTCCAGGGGCCCCGCTCAGCCCCCTCTCCCTGCCGGGGCGCAGGCGCTTGGACACTCGCTCTGCGGGCACCTGCGCCGGGCACCGTCTTCTCCGGGCTCCCACTGCGCTAACGCCCTTCCTCCACCCCCGAGCCGCCCCCCGGGGCTGGCGAGCTGCTGCTGCCCCGGCGAGCCCGGCGTCGGCGCCCGCTGCGCTCCCCGCGGGAGGCTCCTAGTGTCTAAGTGCGGCTGGCAGCTTGCGCCCGTCCCGCGCTCTCCAGGCTCCGCCTGCGCTGGGGGTCGCTCATGAGGCCATGCCTGGGGAAGGGTGGGCGGGGGCCGGTGCCCTCCCGCGGTCAGCGCCGGGGCTCAGCTGGGGTTTCCTCGCTGTGCTGGCCGAGACGCTCTGGAATCGCTCCCCGCTTCTGCCTGGTTCCGGCTCGGGATGCAGCTTCCTTCTTCCAGCAACGCGGCTGAAGAGGAGGAGGAGACGCCGCAGCGACGGTGGCAGGAGGGGGGCGAGCCTTTCTGCGGTTCAAATCCCCAGCCTGGGGCCGGGCGGCGGGATTCAGGCCGCCGGGCACAAGCTCCCTCCTCCGGCTCCCCGGGGCGCACGATTCCCCCAGCGAACTGCAGCCTCTGATCCCGGGCTGAGAGAGGTGGAAGCAGCAAGTTCCCCTCCCCGCGCCGGCTCTGAGCAGATCTGGGTGTCCGGGAGCTTCAGCCGTCCCCGAGGTGGGAAGAGGAGCGAGCCTGGACCCCTCCTTGGCACCCCTGACCGCGGTGCGCCCTGGAGAGGCAGCGGGGGCTCCTTGAGCGCAACCTGCTACTGAGAACCAGGGCATGACGCGCCCGGCTCCAGCGAGGAGGGGAGTGGGTGGGGGCTGGTTTGCCTCCGGGTGCGTATTAACCCTGCCCACCCTCCAGCCATTTGGGAAGGCGAACCCCTCGCCTGAGGAGCAACAGTCTGTGGGGAGGGCGAGGGCACGGATGTATTTTTTTGTCTTCTGGATTCATGGGTTGCTTTGGGGGGATCGAAGGAGTGGCACAACGATTGCTCACAAGGGTTAGATTAGGCGGGTTTGCCGGGGGGATATAACCAAGGGTTAATTGTTTGCTTGGGGGGGGGGGGGCCTCTTCATGAGCACTATAGAGGGGCGGTGTCCCTGGCCTCAGTCCCCCTCAACGGGCAGCCCCACCTATCCTCCCCATCTCTCTCCATTTCCCTGGTTGATTCCTAGAAAGGAGAAGACAACAACATATAACTCAGCCCTCTTCAATTAGCTCAGGCCCCTGCATAGTGTCATTTACAATTACAACTCTGTCTCCCCCCCCCGCGAATTTTCTTTCTGGTTTGGAAGTTTCATTTGCACATCAGAACAAACAGGCTAGGCTCCCCCTCTCTGCTTTGTTGCATTTTTGATAGCTCTGGCAATCATGTTGCCTACTTTAAGCCAGACTGTGTTCTCTCCTTCAACAGCCAAGGGGGGGGGGGGGTATCATTATATTCACAAGCAGAGACTAATAAAGGGAGGGCTTTAGAGTGCCAATTACAATGTTATGGGTTTTAAAAAAAATCTTTTGTATATTTCTATTTAAACTGAGAGATGCAAGGCTAAGATCCATTACAAACAGCCCCAATACTGCAAAGTTTAAAAATGGAGTGACATCAACTTTACTATTATTATTAATGTATATCATGAGAGCACCTAGACCGGGGTGGGCAAACTTTGTGGCCGGAGGGCCACATCAGGGTTGTGAAACTGTATGGAGGGCCGGGTGGGGAAGGCTGTGCCCCCCAACCAGGATGCTGTGCCTGCGCCCTGTTCACCCTTCCCACTTCCCGCTCCCTGTCCCCTGACTGCCCTGACCGCTATCCACACCCTGACAGGACCCCCGGGACTCCCACACCCTATCCAGCGCCCCCATCCCCAACCACCCCAGAACCTCTGCCCCATCCAATGGTCCCCTGACTGCCCCCCCCCCCCCGGACACCCCGCCTCTAACCACTCCCTGTCCCCTGACTGCCCCCGGGACCCCCTCCCCCGCCACATGGGCGCATGCCACCTCTGCCCCCTTACCCTGCTGCTCGGAGCAGCAGGAGCTCGCAGCCCCGCTGCCCTCGCAACAGTGTGGCTGCAGGGGCCGGGGAGGAGTGGAGGAGGGGCTGGGGAGGAGCCTCCCGGGTCAGGAGCTCAGGGGCTGGGCAGAACAGTCCCGCGGGCCCTAGTTTGCCCACCTCTGACCTAGAGGCCCCAGTCAGGACTTACACGCAGAAGGTAGTTCCTTGCCCAAAGCTCTGGAGGATACAGGTTGTTACAACACATTAATAGTGATGTGCATGGTAGTATTATAGTATGCATTGTATATTTAAATGTTGGGAAGTTATGTTAACTCATCCCACAGTTCTGTTCACCCATGCCAAGTTTCCCACAACATTTTGCAAAGCTGAAGTCAGCTTTGTCATTAAAAATAATAGAAAGCCTCTCAAAGCTAAGAGACATGAAAGGTGTGTCCTAGCACAAGTTGGGATGTCCCTCTACATGGCTGGTTTGGAATGTGGGATCCAAAACAGCGATAAGGAAAGGTACAAAACAGCAAGTTAAGGAACTGGAGGGTTGGCTCTTAGGTAAAAAGGCAACGTGCTTTTTAACTTGTAAACAGCCATAAGCTAAATAGAGAGAGTTTTAGGGTTGTATCTTTGAAGCAAACCTGTTTGAGGTAGACGTGCTGCGAGATAAGAAGGTATGTATGTCTTCATTTTGTATTGTGCTGTTTTGTCTTTAGCCAAACTCAGTCAAATGTATGGTCTCTTTGGTTCCTTGGACACTTTTAATAATGAACCACAAGAGTAGGCAGTCACTTGGCTATACGTATTATACAACTACATGTTGATTAATAATATTTGTATAACACCTACGATGAGTTCACAGGGATTGTTTCACCTACTCTTCTGAAATGCAGCCACCTTTGGCACGTGAATTTGTCTGAACTGCCTTCATTTTTCATTATGATTTAAATGAGGAATAAATAATAGACATGTATAATATCAAACAATAGACTGCACTATCTGCCTTCGACCCAGTGTGATATTTTAGTCTAAATTCATTGTTCTTATGAGTTTTGTTTTATTTTGCATATTTTTACCCAATAGATGGAGCCATTACCGCCTTATATCTAGATCCTTTTGAGAGTGCTTTTTAGATGTGATAGACCAGCTATCGTGTGTAGTCCTGGGGATATTCTCATCTCCCATTAGGTACCATGAAAACTATGGCTGTGTTCCTGCAAACATTTACACACATACTCCACTTTACTCCCTTAAGATGCCTCCATTATCTTGGATGGGATGGCTCACATAAGTACAGTGGATTTGTGTTTGCAGGATTGGATCTTGAAGGTGCACACAGAATATACCATTTCACTGGCTAACAAACAGGTACCACAACAGTCCCAAACCAGTTGTCACTCGGACATGAAGAGCCTGAGCCACAGCACACTGATGTGATCTGGGAGCCTTTGCAGACTTTCCAGTTGATTGGGAATACTCCCATTCACTTCTGGTGGCTTTAGAATAGATTCAAAGGGAAAAGGCCCAGATCCCGAAAGGCATTTTGGCTCCTAATGTCCAGTCATTTCAATGGAAGTTCAAAGCATAAATACCTCTGAGGCTCTGAGCCAAAAATCTGCTCTCGGAAATGAAGGGTGGATCACAACTCCAGTATTCCGCACTCCCTAATGACAGGTTACCTCATTGTATTTTGATTGTGCACCTGTTAAGATTTGACGCAGTTGTAAAGGTTGGCTAGACCCTGCTCTCTGTGGGAGTCAGTGAGAGTTTTGCCATTGGCTCAATGGGGGCATAAGTAATACACAAACAACTTTGTCATGAAGCAGTTAGGGTTGCTACACCCAGCAAGCCTGACATGAACCCAGAAAAGCAAAGACATGACCAGTTATCTTACTGTCTTCTTCCACCCACAAGCAAACACCTTACCATTGTCACACCTGTTACACCCCACAGGCTATGCCACATTAGTATTATTTATTTCTATGGTGGTATGTCAAGGAGTCCCACTTATGGACCAGGATCCCACTGTGCTAGGTTCTGTACAAACACAACAAAAAGGTGCCCCCCCTTTTGCCCTTCTCCATGTACCCCTTAACCAGATTATTTCCCCCATAAAACCAATAGTTGTGGATGGTTTTTAAGGCCTGGCTTGACAAAGCCCTGGCTGGGATGATTTAGTTGGGGCTGGTCTTTCTTTGAGCAGGGGATTGGGCTAGATGACCTCCTGAGGTCCCTTCCAACCCTAATCTTCTAGGATTTTATGTTTGGTGTAGTGGTTAGTTGTTTGGGGAGGGGGTAGCTTGGTAAAGGGTTATGTTATAGGCAGTAATAGAAGGCTGTCATGTAGTGCTAAAAAACTTTTTTAAACACCACCAAATGCACCAGATCTATCCAGGATCCAGCTCCTTGCCAGGTATAGCAGAGATAGATAACGGAATTTTTTTTTAAACAAGATAAAAGTAGAATGAAAAAAGTAGTGAAAGTAGAATGAAAAGTAGAATGGCCAAGGAAACATTTAAACTAAAGCGCAAATTCCTATTAAAACCTTCTGATGAGAAACCAAACCAAAACTATGCAGAAAATTCAAAAGGTATAAAAACTAACCCAGTGTGAAATTTCCACTGATTAGCTACCTACTTTTAGAGAAAACCAGGGACCTATGTCCACTTTCAAGGCTATTTTAGAATGCAGCCCTAACTATGGAGTCACTTAATAAGGGCCACATAAAGAATGGGCCTGGTTCTCATTTATATGGCCTGGGTAGTTTAAAGGGGCCTTATTGTGAATTAGAATCCAGAGCCTGATCCTCAAAACGTTACTCATTTGGCCACAATTAGGATAGGGGGCGCTGTTGAGCTAGGACCAGTATAAACAGAGAGGAAGACACAATCCCTGGCCGGAGGAGTTCACAATCTAAGATTCCCATCTTTCAAACCTGAATCTGACTATGGTATGTCGTTGTCTGCAAGATTGGGGCCTACGTGGAATAAGGTTCTCACAGGCCCAATCATTTCAGCAGAGGTGTGATTTACTTTGCTTCCCAGAACTCCAGTCCAACTTCTGTGAGTGAGGCTGGCAGGGTTGGCCCCAGTTCTGTGAAAGGACAAGTGGGTTACTGATAACGTGGTGTTTATATCCAAGACTTGGGTAATCTTTGGAAAAGCTGTTATTTTGGCAGTTCTGTAGCGGTCAAGAGGAGAGAGTCCCTGCATGCAGTAGGCCAGATGGCAGCGTGGTGACCATAGGCTGCAGAATGCTGGTTAGCATTCTGCTGAATTATCTTAATATTATCAAAACCCATAAAAATGAAGGGCTCGATTATGACTTTTATGAGCCTAAGCCACACTGGAGAGGCACTTTGGTTAAGCAGCAGTGCCTGGGAGGTATTTTGCAAAGTAATGCACATTGAAGAACATAATCCTAACTATATAGTCAAAATGATGGGGTCTAAATTGGCTGTTACCAGTCACAAAAGAGATCTTGGAGTCACTTTTCTGAAAACATCTGCTCAATGTCCAGTGGCAGTCAAAAACATGAATAAAATGTGAGGAGCCATTAAGAAAGGGATAGATAATAAGACAAAATATTGTAATGCCACTATTTAGATCCATGATGCATGCACACCTTGAATACTGCATACACTTCTGGTCCCCCCATTTCAAAAAAGAGATATTAGAATTGGAAAAGGTACCGAGAAGGGCAACAAAAATGATTAGGGGATGGAACAGCTTCCGTATGAGGAGAGATTAAACAGACTGGGACTGTTCAGCTTACAAAAGAGACAACTGAGGGGGATAGGACAGAGGTCTGTCTCCACCCCAGTCATGATTTGGTAGTGTATAAGGATGTGTTGTTTACCCCTTCACATAATACAAGAACTAGGGGTCATCAATTAAATTAATAGGCGGCAGGTTTAAAACAAACATAGGGAAGGATTTCTTCCCACAACACCCAGTCAAGCTGTGGAACTCATTGCCAGGGGATGTTGTGAAGGCCAAAAGTATAACTGGGTTTAAAAAAAAATTAGAGAAGTACATGGAGGATCGGTCCATAAAAGGCTATTAGCCAAGTTGGTCAGGGATGCAACCCCATGCACTGGGTGTCCCTAAACCTCTGACTGTGAAAAGCTGGAACTGGACAACAGGGGATCACTAGATGAATTGTCCTGTTCTGTTAATTCCCTCTGAAGCAGCTGGCATTGGCCACTGTCTGGAAAACAGGATACTGGGCTAGATGGACCTTTGGTCTGACCCAGTGCAGCCATTCTTAAGTTCCTTGAAAGGCATAATGTCTTTAAAGGGGAGTGCAGGAAGAGGCACGCTTTGCTTTACTTGATCAATAAGTACAACGGAGCTTCTTCCAGCAGAGCCATATGGGAGGGGGGTAGTAAGAGTGGCAGGTCCTATCCCTTCCCAGAAATATTCCCCTATGCTGCTGGAAATGCAAAGCGAAGACCCCTCAAGTAGAACACAGCAGATAGAACACAACAGTCTGCAGTGGGTGGGTGGATGGGTGTGGGGGATATCAGATATGTGGGAGGTGAGGGAACCTCCATCCTTAGAGGTTTTTAAGGTCAAGCTTGACAAAGCCCAGGCTGGGATGATTTAGTTGGGGACTGGTCCTTCTTTGAGCAGGGGGTTGGACTAGATGACCTGAGGTCTCTTCCAATCCCAATCGTCTATGATTCTATGATACTGGACGCTGTTGGGAGGAGGAATTCCCGGGTGAATAGACTGATACGATTCGCCACACTGGATCAGCTTATCTTCCATCAAAACCCTTGGATGGATCTTGGGAGTATGCACTTACTTCGTGTATTTTAAAGATGAACTTTTCCCAAATAATTCCCATCTTGGCGGGAACAGCCATGAGAAATTCAAGCTCAAACCGCTGTGCTCTGAGAAAGCTGAAAAGCCTCCACAAAAGGGTTTTAGACTGAAGCTGTCACTATAGAGTTAATTCTAGTGTTGCTACTTCAAGTCCTGTGATGTATAGAAAAACTGCTCTTTTCTGGAAGGCAGTTTGATACAGGTGTAGATCTGAGAGGCCTGCAGAGGGCCAGCTTTTCTGGAACAGGAACATAATTGTCAAAGATTTTTGTTGTCTCTGGATTTTTTTTCTTGAAGGCAAACTATTGAACTGTCAGCTGTGATATTCTCCTAGTTCATTTGGCATTCTTAAAGGAAGATCCTTCCAGCTATAATATCTCTGCATTGTCTGTGCCATAGAGATTTATGGGGTTGTTTTTGCTATGTGTGTTTTGGACGTGAAACACTTGATGCAAAATAAAATACAGAAAGCAGAAATAATGTACATAAATAATCCGTAGTTGGCTATGCATTCATTCACCTACCTGCATTTTAGTGGCGATGTCAGCAACCCCTAAATAATTAAAGTAGTAAACCAGTTTCCGTTTTACAGGCCTATTTTAAGACCTCAGAAATTTGTGGACGCTTTTGCTCTGAAATTTTCCATAGTCAGTGTCTGCCCACCTGTGATTTGTTTTAATTAAGTAAAAATGTTACTGCTGTTTTTGAACTATATGGGTCCTCAATGGGACTACCCAGAGTGTCTAAAGCTTAGCATATGAGCATGTCTTTGCAGGATAGGGACCATAAGATGTGACCATGTAATTACAGATGGTCTCTAATGCATATATATTCACAATAATGAAACCTACCCTGATCTAGCACTTTTCATCCATAGATCTCAAGCACTTTACAAAGGAGGTCAGTGGCGTTATCCCCATTTTGCAGATGGAGAAACTGAGGCACAGAGCAGTGAAGTGATTTGTCCAAGGGCTTGCAGCAAACTAGTGGCAGAGTCAGAGACTGAACCCAGGTTTGCCTGAGGCCAAATGCAGGTCCCTAGCCTCTAGACACCCACAGTTAACATGATACATTCAACCTAAAGTTTGGCATTTCCTGATGAACAATGCAACCTTTGTGTTACGTTAATGTTTCATGAAAACGTATGAAAAAACTAAAATAATTTTTAAAAGGAATGGCTTTTCATTTCTTTAACATTTTTCATGACATAGTTTCAGTTTTGACTCCATCCCCTCCCTCCATCTCTCCTCTGTTTCCATGAAAAAATGAAAATATTTTGGGCTTTCAACGAAATATTTTTGAACGTTTTGGAGATTTTTTTTTAAAATAGATCATTTTTCAACAAAATAATTCTTCCATCAACCTAGCTGTGTCTTAGTGTCAAGCTAAATATGGTGCTCAGGGCGTGAAATTTTTCAAACTCCTGAGTGACATAGCTAGGTTGAGCTGATTTGTAAGTGTAGACCTGGCCTTTGTTTCTGTGTGCCTCAGTTTCCCCATCGCGCACTGGAGGAGGGTTGTGAGGCTAAATGCATCAAAGATGAGGAGGGGCTCAGATGTTACAACAACACAGGGCATAAATTAGCTAAGGGAGTGGTGTCAGGGCTGGAGGATACTGTGTGGGTCACCGAGTCAACCCCCCCCATCATAAATATAAAGGGAAGGGTAACCACCTTTCTGTATACAGTGCTATAAAATCCCTCCTGGCCAGAGGCAACATCCTGTTACCTGTAAAGGGTTAAGAAGCTCAGCTAACCTGGCTGGCACCTGACCCAAAGGACCAATAAGGGGACGAGATACTTTCAAATCTTGGGGGCGGGGCGGGGCGGCGCGGGAGGGAAAGGCTTCTGTTTGTGCTCTTTGTTTACGTGGTTGTTCTCTCTTGGGACTGAGAGAGGCCAGACAGAATCCATCTTCTCCAACCCATCCTAATCCAAGTCTCCAATATTGCAACCAGTAGAGGTAAGCCAGGCAAGGCGGATTAGTTTATCTGTTGTTTTATGTGAATTTTCCCTGTGTTAAGAGGGAGGTTTATTCCTGTTTTCTGTAACACAGAGGGGGATGCTCTGTGTTTTGAATCTGAATACCCCATAAAGTATCTTCTATCCTGATTTTACAGAGGTGATTCTTTTACCTTTTCTTTAATTGAAATTCTTCTTTTAAGATCCTGATTGATTTTTCATTGTTCTTAAGATCCAAGGGTTTGGGTCTGTGTTCACCTGTACAAATTGGTGAGGATTCTTATCAAGCCTTCCCCAGCAAAGGGGGTGTAGGGCTTGGGGGGATATTTTGGGGGAAGACGTCTCCAAGTGGGCTCTTTCCCTGTTCTTTGTTTAAACGCTTGGTGGTGGCAGCATAGGGTTCAAGGCCAAGGCAAAGTTTGTACCTTGGGGCAGTTTTTAACCTAAGCTGGTAAGAATAAGCTTAGGGGGTCTTTCATGCGGGTCCCCACATCTGTACCCTAGAGTTCAGAGTGGGGAAGGAACCCTGACACCCCCATTTTCAAAGCATGCCCTCCATCAGTCAAACATTCACACCCTTGTCTAGCTGTATAGTTACATCTTTTGCATCACCACCTTTGCCGAGATGGCAAGGCGAGCCGTGCCGCTTCAAACCCTTAAGAATCAAATACAACTCAGCTTCTTTTTCCTTTGAGATTATCATTTCTCTTAATCCTTTTTAGCTTTAAATGTGCAGTGAGAAAAAGCAAATGGGTATAATTGAAAGGGGGGGAATGATCTTTCTAGTCTGTGGTGTGTCTCTCTGTCTATATTTTCTAGCGTGGGCGTGAGTGACAGATTGGATAGAATAATCTTTTAGAGAGAGAACACACTCCATGGCCCAAAGATCTAAGCATCCGTTGAAGTCAAGAAGGGTACTGCTCCAGTGCAGATGGGATAGGGTGACCAGACAGCAAATGGGAAAAATCAGGACTGGGGTGGGGGGTAATAGCGCCTGTATAAAACAAAGCCCCAAATATCAGGACTGTCCCTATAAAATCAGGACATCTGGTCACCCTAGGATGGGAGCATGCCTTCCAGCATGGGCAGAATGACTTGCTCTAGTTCCGCTCAAGCAAGCATGCTAAAAACAGCAGCGTGGGCCTTGCAGCATGGGCAGAAGCTTGGGCTAGTCACCCGAGATCAAGCCTATCCAACCGCTTATGTCCGAGCTCAGATGGCTAGCCCAAGCCACTGCTGCCCACGCCACAACATCCATACTGCTATTTTTAGCTCGCTAACTTGAGCGTAGCTAGCATGTGTCTGTCCGGTCATGTCGAGAGGCATGCTCCCAGTTTCAATATAGACATTCCCTGGGAGCCTATGCAGCCCAAAGCTGTAAACAGGTCCAAAGCAGTGGAGACCTGGAGTGGCAACTGGTCAGTGCATCTGGAATAGCTCTAGAATGGCGGTGCTTTCAGAAGTGTTTCTAAAGGGGCTGGTTAAGAGGCTGCTCCAAATGTAAGACATGGCATGATATACAACAGAGTTGGATAAGGGCAGAGGAGACGTTTGGAAGGGGATGGGGGTACAGCAGGAATTGAAGGCTCAGCCGTAGCTGGGAGCAGAGTTATAGGCCCTGTTTCTCTTATTTACATTGCCCTTAATGGAGTTACACCTGATTGTACCCTTGCCAGAAGAGACCCACTGAGAGCACCGGCGGAGGAGCAGAAGAAAAGTGGAAACCAGTGCCGAGATCCAGGAAGTGAGGCAGCACTGGAGAGAGCCAGGGGGCAGGAGAATTCATCCTAGAACAGCTTAAGTGGGGGGAAGGGGGTTAGTATTGTTCTCTCTGAAAAGGGAAAGCCTATGGCTGCTGAGCCTCCGGGTGCCTTTCCTCAGAGTCGTTTCTTTGCATTGTCAAATTAAAAAACTCCCAAGTATTGACATTCCTTTACTGCCTGACATTTTGCTGGGTAAGATCTTGCCGTTTCAGTTCACAACTTTATTTCTGAAAGGCTGCGTTGCGCGAGTGCATTCTCCTTTTCAAATAACAGCAGCGGTGCCACCGCTTCGCTTCAGTGTTTAATAAAGCTCCAAAGCTTTTTATTGCTTTGCGTACACTGCCATAGGAGATGTTCTGGCTTAATTAAAAAATGTCTCTGGAAAAAGAAAAAGCAAGGTTCTCTTTACTGTTAAAATCTGCATCATCCAGCAGCTCTCTTCAGCACCATGTGCAGTCAGGATCGCACTCCAGGGGGCCAGTTCTCCACTACATTACTCAACGGATCTTCACCAATGGGAAACTGAGTCACCAGGGGGATAAACAAGGCCAGAAGAGCCAGACCCAAAAAAGACAGAAGGTCCAGTTCTGATCTCACCCTGGTGAAAATGAGAAGTAACTCAGGAAATTGCATGGGTGCAAACACGAGATAAGAATCAGGTGCAGAATTAAAATAAGAATTAAGGACAAATCCTGCCAGCCCCTTTGCCCAGACCATCCTACTCTAACAGTCAGTAGAGCTGGAAAGACAGGAGACCTGGAATTCTGCTTTGCAAGAAGGTAAACCAATGCTCTGCCTTCCACTGGGGGCCAAAACATATGTCCAATAAAAGATATTACCTCACCCGCCTTGTCTCACTTCACAATCAGGCCCGTCAAAGGGACTAGGTCAGTGGATCTCTGCTTATGTAAATGCACAAACCAAATCACTCCACATGGGGGTACAGTAGCTCATCTCATGTGGGTGCTCCATGGCCTTAGAGAGAATTCCACTCCTGAGCTCTGCAGAACTCCCCTGTGCAAATCCCTTTCCACTTGGGCCCGGTTCAGGGTATGTGATGAGGCATCCACCTCACACTTGCCCTGAAGGGGTTAATGGAAGCCAGATAGGCCAGTTAAGCTATTAGGTGGCAGGCTGGAGTATTAAGGCTGAGAGGAAAGCCCTAATGAGGAGAAGTGCACCTGTGTGGGAACAGGTGGGGTTTCTCTAAAGCCAGGGAGCTGATAGCAGAGGGGGGCTGCAGGGGAGTTGGTTGCAGTCACTCCCTGGGTGAAGGGAGGTTTGTTTGGGACTGTAGAGGGTAGTCCAGAATTACTCCCTGGGAGGAGGGAGTTTGGGCTGGCAAACCCAGAGTGTGTGGAGGAGCGAAAAAGGTAGGAAAGGCCCAGGGGAAAAGTAGCAAGGCATAGGACCTGGCTGAAGGGCCAAGTCATGAAGAGAAGGTGTAGCAGAAAGAGAGCCTGAGACAAAAGCCCTTATATTAGAGGCCTGGTATGAAGCAGAACCTGTTCACAGAATCGGGCAAGAACAGGACTGATATTACAAAAATACACATGCCTAAGAAGTGCTAAGTATCAAGTATGTATGCAAACAGATCCCTATATCAAGTGGTACCAGAACATCCTGATATCAAGGATGGTACAAAAACATTCCCCAAGGAACACACTGACCCCTCCTAAAAGATAAGGTCAGGGTGACAGTACATAATAACAGGTTTCAGAGTAGCAGCCGTGTTAGTCTGTATTCGCAAAAAGAAAAGGAGTATTTGTGGCACCTTAGAGACTAACAAAGTTATCTGAGCATAAGCTTTCGTGAGCTACAGCTCACTTCCTCAGATGCATTATGCTCAAATAATGCACAAAAGCTTATGCTCAAATAAATTTGTTCGTCTCTAAGGTGCCACAAGTACTCCTTTTCTTTTCGCGAGTACATAATAGTGATGTTTTGATTGAACCAACATGTACAAGGTGATGGGTGATAACTAGCCACGTCAGGGGGCAGTAACTAAGTACATCAGAGGAACAGTACTAATTTGTGTGTATCAGGGTATAACAATGTATCTCAGAGGGAGTATCTTTGTCTGGTCTAGGGAAGAATGGAATGTCCTGCTGTTCACTGAGCTAGTCCATTGTTACAGGCATACATGTATTAGTGGTCCGGTAGGGTCTGCGGGATCTAATACTGCACTTCGCCAACAATAAATCTGGCTGAGTGCCTTTGTCCTTTAACAGATCATGTGGTCATTGGGTGGTTCGCTCGAGGTCTGCCATGCCAGCTGTCTGTGCAGGGTTGGGGTGGCACGCATAGGGAACAGACGTATGCAGCCAAACATCTATCAACGTCTAATCACATGAGGCTGTAGTGCCTGGAGTGAGAGAGGGGCCAGAGAATGAGAAAGAGGACTAAGAGAAAGAGTCCATAAGGAGAGATGTCAGACCTGGCAGAGAGCTATTCCCCAGAATGACCAGGGGGAGGCACCACCTGCAGTGAGTGGACCCCATGACAGGGTGAAATACAGAGAATGGCTGCTTGGTGTTTAGATCCAGGAGAGGCCTATACACTACGACTCTCCCACAGAGCTTGTCCTCAGAATCAAGCAATTTATGAAATGAATATTTATTCTGACTTTGCTAGACTTTAAAAAGTTCATATGTGCTTAAGTCCTGTTGACTCTAAATCAGTGGTTCTCAAAGCTGGTCCTCCGCTTATCCAGGGAAAGATCCACCCAAGGGTTTTGATTTGTTTTGATGGAAGATAAGCTGATCCAGTGTGGCAAATCGTATCAGTCTATTCACCCTGGAATTCCGGTTTGTTTACTTGTCGTGTCCACAGGTTCGGCCGATCGCAGCTCCTCGGCCCACGCTGCTTCCCGCAGCCCACATTGGCCTGGAGCGGCGAACCGTGGCCAGTGGGAGCAGATAAAGAAACCGGTCCAGCCTGCCGGGGCTTTCCCTGAACAAGCGGTGGACTGGCTTTGAGAGCCACTGCTCTAAATGACTATCCACAGCTGCTGACTCCAATGGGACTACTCAAATACTTAAAGCTAACAACTTGTTCAGGTGTTTTGCTGAAGCAAGGGCCATAAGCAGAGGTTCACAATAACCAGAATGCAGTGTGAACACTGCAACGTACCAGAACAATTTGAAATTTTCATTCTACTTTGCTACAAACAGACTTTCACTAGATCTGAAAGTTGCACTGTCATTTTCAAATGATCAAACTGATTTTTTTGTTGTTAGATAACAGTTTGCAGAAAAAAACTCCAAGGGCTTTAATGCCACTGGAGAGAGAGCAAAAACATCACATGAGTTTAAAATCTTTGGGAAAATTGCATATATAATGGAAACATTTATACCAGCCTAGCTAAAAAAACAGAAGGGAAACAAACCAGAAACCTAAATCTAAGACTGATTTACTTGGTTCCAGTTAAGAAAAGGGACTTCAGATGCTGCAATGACCTGGCTCTGCCCACCGTGTGTGCATGTGCCTGAGAGAGATATCTGTTGCCCTCTAGTGGCTGGTATGTAGGGAAGATAAAGGGGCTACTACTACTAACAGCTCTGTGTTCCTTCATGTGGTAGAGGTCTGCATTTCAGTAGCTAAAAGACAAGAACATTGTTTTTTTGACTAAATGATTTATTTTATTTTTTTTTGCATTTTTTGTATTGAAAAAGCAAAATGTCTGAAAACTGTAATATCTTGATTTGGATATCCTGCCGCCGTGCCTCATGGGAGTTGCAGTCTGGTTTCCTCAGGTCCCTATTCTGCTCTCTGGGCCTAGCTTCCCAACTGGACTATGATATACCCCAGGATGATCTTCCATGAAGCACCACAGCCAGAGACTCCTATCATGCAATCACTTCCCTTCTCCAGGAGGGGAGACCCGTGTGCCGCACGGGAGATGCAGTCTGACCAAGAAGCCTGGTCTAGGATAGAACTGAGGCATGAGGCACCTGAGGTGAGGCTTCCATGAGTCACAATGGCATTTCCTAATTGAAATAGTACGGCTTTTGGCTGAGATACTGCAGGTTTTTCACTTTGCTAAAAAGTCAACATTTTCCAGGGTGGAAAAAAGCCCATTTTCTGAACAGTTCTTTCACTGAGCAGCCTTGCCAGGGCCCTGACTTACCAAAGCACTTTTATTGAATCAAAACCCCAATTTTCTGTTGAAAAACAGTTTCAGGGGAAATTTCTTACCAGAAAGCCAGAATTGCCAGAGGCTGGGAATAAACAACAGGGGAAGGATCACTTGATGATTACCTGTTCTGTTCATTACCTCTGGGACACCTGGCACTGGCCACTGTTGGAAGACAGGACACAGTAGGGCCGTTCTTATGTTCTTGACCAGCCCTATTCATTATGGACCTGATCCAACTCTCCTTAGGCTCTGTGGAAAGACTCCCATTGATATCTGGCAGAGCTGGTTTGGGCTGCTCCAGGCTTTTTCTACACTAGCATTTTTCTTTAACGTTTCCCACTGTTGCAGCTCCACCCGTGGTAGGTCCTATAGTAGACTGGGCATTGGGTCATGTCAGCGTTTTAACCACCATGTTGTCCAACCCTCTTTCGAGCAGGGCTAGAAGATACAGTGGTCGAGGGCTGGTGGCCAGTCTACTCTAGCGTTCCCACCATTTCAAGTACCAGTGAGGGTGTACGAGTAGCAGCAGGAGTGAAAAATTAAACAAAAGATCAGGGAGGCCCAGCCTAGAAGGATTCCATCATGTAAAGTAGCCACTTGAACACACCAGGTACCTCCAGGTAGGGTACACCTGCTGGGCTGGCTGGTGCGCCAGGTTGTGACAGAACGAATTGTGACATGAGGGAGGGGGGAAGGAAAAACAAACAAAAGTCACCAAGAAGCTGACTCTAATGTCCTCCAAGAGGCTGCTGGGAGCAGGAGGCGTCTGAGGGCTATATAAGCCAGATCCAGCTCATCCCGGAGAGGAGAATGGGCCACACACAAGAAGGCTGAAGGAGTTCCAAATGCAAAATACAGATCCAGAAAGGGGCGGGAGGAGAGGCAATCACCTTGGGGATAAAAGGTACTGTGTCTGGGGAGTGCGGGGGACAAGGGTGGGCCCTGCCTCCCTTGGAAATTTTGGACTTGCCTGAGAGCTCAGAGAATTTACGGGAAATGAGCCGGAAGACTTTGGGTGCAGACGATGATAAACCAAATACCAACACACTCCTTTTATAGCAGTCCTGCATCCTCTCTGATGTTCTTTCTTCCCCACACCCTTTCTGGGGAGGTCAGAACACCCATGCCCACCAGGCTTAGTGATATTTTGGAGCTGTGGGGTTTGGGATTTAGCGAGAGGACCAAGTCAGCTCATTGGCTGTCCACTGAACCCCTCGAGGCTGGTGAGAATCCACTGGCTCATGCAGGTACCTCCTGGTGGGGTACAGTTGAGGAGCTGGCTGGTGTGCCAGGCACCTCCTGGTGGCATGTGCCCTCTCAGCTGCTGATCATAGCGGATCCATACTCATTTTCCTTTGGCACGCTAACGGGTGACAGCAGGTGTGGGGGAGGACTAACGGAGGGAGGGTTTGATACAACACAAGTGCCATACACAAGGTTTGGATGCTTTTTTTGCAGTTATATAATTTTAAAACGACATTGATTTACAAAAGGGAAAACTCGCAAACACTTCAGGCCTGATGCTGATCTCGCCTGCAGCGAAATGACTTCCCTGGAGCTGCTGCAGCGTTACAGAGGGGTAACAGCCATGGATTCGGCCCTTAGCCTTTCCTACAATCTCATCGCTTTGGGGATTTGAGAGGGAAAAGAAAACACTGAAAATGGGTGAGCTTTCTCCTGCTGCCTGGTCACATCGTTACTATGCCTACTGCCAAACAGCACAGCCAGCAAATCGACCCTCTGGCCCTGCGACGGCCCTCAGATGGGTAATACCCTCCCACGCTTGTCTGATCCTGTGCTGCGGCCCCTCCTCATCCCCACAAAGATGAGCACTCAACTTATCTGCCTGTTGGTGCCGATCAGCTTTTGATTTGCCCCTGTGCAAACAAATAGTCCCCGAGGACAGGCTGGTCCCTTCCCCGCTGCAAGGTCCCTGTGTGCCACCCACTCATCCCCCCATTTCAGGGACTCCCTGCAACACGCCCACCTCCTCCCTTGTGCCAGGGCTCTGTATGCCCTCCTCCCACGACCAGGGTCAGTCCTCACATTTTCTCCCCATGAGAGGTGGTCTCTGTAGCCCCATGCGCCCTTCCCCCAACCCTCCAGTCCCCTCTTCCTCACCATGCCGGGACTCTAGGTGCCCCCATTCCCCCCTCTGCCACATGCCAGCGGCTATTTGTATTCCCCATGTCACCTCCCATCATATCATTGTCCTCTATTCTCCCGCAGGCCAGGGGCTTTTTATGCCACCTTCACCCCCCACCCCCATTTTCACTCTGTCTAGGAGATAAGTCATTCAGGGTGCCAACATTTTAAACTCTGTTGGGATGAGGGGTAGAGCTGAGATGGGGGTGTTGGTGTTAGTGGCTGTCATCAAACCATTCCTTGATCTATACACAATTACAAAGGTGGTTGAAGTTGCTGTCTCTGCTAATCCAATCCCAGGGACCTCATGTGTCCTTCATTTCCCCTTTCTGGATTTCTGATTTCACCCCAATTCAGTAGGGTACTGCCCACTGCTGCCTAAAATATTTCCTGAGACTTGGGAATTGATCGCATATGGCATTAGAATGTTATCTCAATACAGTCAAAGAAATGCCATCAACTTGAGCGTAAGGCCTTGCAAACTTGGCCAGTGATTTCACAGGTGTGTGTTAGCAGGGGTAAAGGCACATGGAAGAGAGGAAGCAGGAAATAGAAATAATTCTGCTGATGGCATGGACAACTTTCATCATCCCATAATGGTTGTTTGTAAGGAGTATGACCCTCCTGTGTACTCTATAGAACTGTGAAATTGTGTGCTTTGAGGTTACCCTCTGGTGTTCCCCCAGTTCTGTCTTACTGTAGCTCACATTTTGTAATTTGTAAAGCTGGTCAAAAATACCAATTTCTCTTAAAGGGAAATTGTGATTTTTTTTGTTTCATTTTCATCAATATTTCTCACGGAAATGATTGAAAATCCAAATGTTAAAAAAAAAATTAATGGTTTTCCGTACAAATTTGATGTTTTCAGTAAATACTTTTAGTTTATGACAATTCTTTTTGGTGAAAAAAATAAAAAATGGTTTTCAATAAAAAAATGTTTGGAAGACTTGGCTAAAGATTTTTGTTGAAAAAAAATTGGATTTCATTTATTCGCTGAAAAAAACAGAACCATTTGTTGAAAAAATTCCCATGAAAATTATCACTTTCAACAGACTTTTTTTGTCGAAATTACTTTCCCTCCAAAAAAATAAATAATTCCATCCGCTTTCAATTCCAGGCTTGTGAAGAGGTTCTCCCAATCCTGTCCAAATGGGGTAAAATCATCAGCTGATATAAATCAGCGTAGTTCACTGATTTGTTGGCTGTCTGTGTTTAATGGACTGGCTGCTTCTCCTAGATGGCAAATCAGCATTTTTCTTTGGTGATTATTTTTATGTCTCCATTGAATTTAAAACAAAACAAACCAATAAAACTGCATATTAAAACTGTGCATGGAATTGAGACAAGGGATAATGAACACTTAACTAACAAACGCTTTCAAAAGCAAAATCCTCCACTCCTTGCCCTTCTAGCCTTCTTCTCTGCCTCTCATCCAGCCAGTTGTTTTCTCCTTTATGTCAGAGAAATTCCTCCCACATTGTATGAAATGCTTTAATTTTGTCATTATTTTAGTATTGCTCCCAGGAAGCAATCTCTGTCATGCCAATATACCGCTCTTTAGAATCTAGGACACAAGAACTTTCCTCTCCTGTCTCATGATCAGTCTCGCTGCACAATGAAGATATCAGGGTTCCTTCCCCACTCTGAACTCTAGGGTACAGATGTGGGGACCTGCATGAAAGACCCCCTAAGCTTATTCTTACCAGCTTAGGTTAAAAACTGCCCCAAGGTACAAACTTTGCCTTGGCCTTGAACCGTACGCTGCCACCACCAAGCGTTTTAAACAAAGAACAGGGAAAGAGCCCACTTGGAGACATCTTCCCCCAAAATATCCCCCAAGCCCTACACCCCCTTTCCTGGGGAAGGCTTGATAAGAATCCTCACCAATTTGTACAGGTGACCACAGACCCAAACCCTTGGATCTTAAGAACAATGGAAAATCAATCAGGTTCTTAAAAGAAGAATTCCGCGAACCAGCTGAGCGGCGGCGAACCAGCTGAGCAGCGGGGGACAGCAGAGCAGCACACAGCAGGAGTTTGCCTGGGAGTTCGCCTGGGGTGAGCCCAGTGAGGCTTACATCTTGCCAGCTTCTCTGAGGAAGCTCATAGTAGGAAGGTGATATGGAGGGGGGGGTTCAGCTGTTGTTACCTGCACAGGATGTGCCATGTTTGTCTTTCTTCCACAGGACAGAAGCAACTTTGTCTGTACAAAGTGCAAGCTAGTATCCATATTGGAAGAGAAGATCGAAGGTCTGGAGCAGCAGATATCGACCCTGCGTTGCATACGAGAATCTGAGGATTTTCTGGACAAAAGTCAGGATATGCTTCTACGGCACAAAGCTCTAAAGATCTAGAGCAGGTTGCACAGTGGAGCCAAGAGGCCAGTGAAGAAGCTTGGCAACATGTGGCCTCCAGAAGAAGAAGGGGGAATGTCCGGGTACCAGGAACGCGGACACAGGTAAGTAACCGTTTTCATGTTCTCTCCACAGGTACCATTGCGGAGAGTGGACCAGATGATACGTCTGGGGTGAGAAAGCAGAAGGAGACTCCACTGGTTGGAAGACATGAGAATCGCTGTCCTAAGGTTGGGGGTTCCACGACCACCACTCCCAAGAGAAGGAGGCGGGTGGTGGTGGTCGGGGACTCTCTCCTCAGGGGGACTGAGTCATCTATCTGCCGCCCTGACCGGGAAAACAGAGAAGTCTGCTGCTTGCCAGGGGCTAAGATTCGCGATGTGACGGAGAGACTGCCGAGACTCATCAAGTCCTCGGATCGCTACCCCTTCCTGCTTCTCCACGTGGGCACCAATAATACTGCCAAGAATGACCTTGAGCAGATCACTGCGGACTACGTGGCTCTGGGAAGAAGGATAAAGGAGTTTGAGGCGCAAGTGGTGTTCTCGTCCATCCTTCCCATGGAAGGAAAAGGCCGGGGTAGGGACCGTCGAATCGTGGAAGACAACGAATGGCTACGCAGGTGGTGTCGGAGAGAAGGCTTTGGATTCTTTGACCATGGGATGGTGTTCCATGAAGGAGGAGTGCTGGGCAGAGACGGGCTCCACCTAACGAAGAGAGGGAAGAGCATCTTTGCGAGCAGGCTGGCTAATCTAGTGAGGAGGGCTTTAAACTAGGTTCACTGGCGGAAGGAGACCAAAGCCCTGAGGTAAGTGGGCAAGCGGGATACCGGTAGGAAACACAGGCAGGAACGTCTGGGAGGGGAGGGCTCCTACCTCATACTGAGAATGAGGGGCGATCAGCAGGTTATCTCAAGTGCCTATATACAAATGCACAAAGCCTTGGAAACAAGCAGGGAGAACTGGAGGTCCTGGTGATGTCAAGGAATTATGACGTGATTGGAATAACAGAGACTTGGTGGGATAACTCACATGACTGGAGTACTGTCATGGATGGTTATACACTGTTCAGGAAGGACAGGCAGGGCAGAAAAGGTGGGGGAATAGCACTGTATGTAAAGGAGCAGTATGACTGCTCAGAGCTCCGGTATGAAACTGCAGAAAAACCTGAGTGTCTCTGGATTAAGTTTAGAAGTGTGAGCAACAAGAGTGATGTAGTGGTGGGAGTCTGCTATAGACCACCGGACCAGGGGGATGAGGTGGATGAGGCTTTCTTCCGGCAACTCGCAGAAGCTACTAGATCGCACGCCCTGGTTCTCATGTGCGAGTTTAATCATCCTGATATCTGCTGGGAGAGCACTACAGCGGTGCATAGACAATCCAGGAAGTTTTTGGAAAATGTAGGGGACAATTTCCTGGTGCAAGTGCTAGAGGAGCCAACTGGGGGGGAGCTTTTCTTGACCTGCTGCTCACAAACCGGGAAGAATTAGTAGGGGAAGCAAAAGTGGATGGGAATCTGGGAGGCAGTGACCATGAGTTGGTCGAGTTCAGGATCCTGACACAGGGAAGAAAGGTAAGCAGCAGAATACGGACCCTGGACTTCAGGAAAGCAGACTTCGACTCCCTCAGGGAACTGATGGGTAGGATCCCCTGCGGGAATAACATGAGGGGGAAAGGAATCCAGGAGAGCTGGCTGTATTTCAAGGAATCCCTATTTAGGTTACAGGGACAAACCATCCCGATGTGTCGAAAGAATAGTAAATATGGCAGGCGACCAGCTTGGCTTAATGGTGAAATCCTAGCGGATCTTAAACATAAAAAAGAAGCTTACAAGAAGTGGAAGGTTGGACAAATGACCAGGGAAGAGTATAAAAATATTGCTCGGGCATGTAGGAATGAAATCAGGAGGGCCAAATCACACTTGGAGCTGCAGCTAGCAAGAGATGTTAAGAGAAACAAGAAGGGTTTCTTCAGGTATATTGCAACAAGAAGAAAGCCAAGGAAAGTGTGGGCCCCTTCCTGAATGAGGGAGGCAACCTAGTGACAGAGGATGTGGAAAAAGCTAATGTACTCAATGCTTTCTTTGCCTCTGTCTTCATGAACAAGGTCAGCTCCCAGACTACTGCACTGGGCAGCACAGCATGGGGAGGAGGTGACCAGCCCTCTGTGGAGAAAGAAGTGGTTCAGGACTATTCAGAAAAGCTGGACATGCACAAGTCCATGGGGCCGGATGCGTTGCATCTGAGAGTGCTAAAGGAACTGGCAGTTGTGATTGCAGAGCCATTGGCCATTATCTTTGAAAACTCGTGGCGAACAGGGGAAGTCCCGGATGACTGGAAAAAGGCTAATGTAGTGCCCATCTTTAAAAAAGGGAAGAAGGAGGATCCTGGGAACTACAGGCCAGTCAGCCTCACCTCAGTCCCTGGAAAAATCATGGAGCAAGTCCTCAAGGAATCTATCCTGAAGCACTTACACGAGAGGAAAGTGATCAGGAACAGTCAGCATGGATTCACCAAGGGAAGGTCATGCCTGGCTAATCTAATCACCTTCTATGATGAGATTACTGGTTCTGTGGATGAAGGGAAAGCAGTGGATGTATTGTTTCTTGACTTTAGCAAAGCTTTTGACACGGTCTCCCACAGTATTCTCGTCAGCAAGTTAAAGAAGTATGGGCTGGATGAATGCACTATAAGGTGGGTAGAAAATTGGCTAGATTGTCGGGCTCAACGGGTAGTGATCAATGGCTCCATGTCTAGTTGGCAGCTGGTATCAAGTGGAGTGCCCCAAGGGTCAGTCCTGGGGCCGGTTTTGTTCAATATCTTCATAAATGATCTGGAGGATGGTGTGGATTGCATCTTCAGCAAGTTTGCAGATGATATTAAACTAGGAGGAGTGGTAGATACGGTGGCAGGTAGGGATAGGATACAGAGGGACCTAGACAAATTAGAGGACTGGGCCAAAAGAAAGCTGATGAGGTTCAACAAGGATAATTGCAGAGTCCTGCACTTAGGACGGAAGAACCCAATGCACCGCTACAGACTAGGGACCGAATGGCTAAGCAGCAGGTCTGCGGAAAAGGACCTAGGGGTGACAGTGGATGAGAAGCTGGGTATGAGTCAACAGTGTGCCGTTGTTGCCAAGAAGGCCAATGGCATTTTGGGATGTATAAGTAGGGGCATAGCCAGCAGATCGAGGGACGTGATCATTCCCCTCTATTCGACATTGGTGAGGCCTCATCTGAAGTACTGTGTCCAGTTTTGGGCCCCAAACTACAAGAAGGATGTGGATAAATTGGAGAGAGTCCAGCGAAGGGCAACAAAAATGATTAGGGGTCTGGAACACATGACTTATGAGGAGAGGCTGAGGGAACTGGGATTGTTTAGTCTGCAGAAGAGAAGAATGAAGGGGGATTTGATAGCTGCTTTCAACTACCTGAGAGCTGGTTCCAAAGAGGATGGCTCTAGACTATTCTCAGTGGTAGAAGAGGACAGGACAAGGAGTAATGGTCTCAAGTTGCAGTGGGGGAGTTTGAGGTTGGATATTAGGAAAAACTTTTTCACTAGGAGGGTGGTGAAACACTGGAATGTGTTACCTAGGGAGGTGGTAGAATCTCCTTCCTTAGAAGTTTTTAAGGTCAGGCTTGACAAAGCCCTGGCTGGGATGATTTAATTGGGGATTGGTCCTGCTTTGAAAGTATCTTGTCCCCTTATTGATCCTTTGGGTCAGGTGCCAGCCAGGTTAGCTGAGCTTCTTAACCCTTTACAAGTAACAGGATATTGCCTCCAGGAATCCTCTGGCCAGGAGGGATTTTATAGCGCTGTATACAGAAAGGTGGTTACCCTTCCCTTTATATTTATACAGAAGGACAGTTGCAATCCATTTGATTAAAAGACATAATTCTCTTATGTCCTGACAAAAAAAATGGCGAAGCAGGTGTGATTGGCTCCGTTGGTAACGTAAGATTCCATGCAATTTCTGTGACGAGAGTCAGGCATTTCAGACACAGGTAAACTGGATTTTTTACCAATGTCTCAGACAACCACAACTTTTGTAAAATTGCGGTAGGAGGGTTGAATAAAAGAGCTTGCCTTTAGGCTGGAGAAAGCAAAGGCCTTTCAGATCAAAGGCAAGTTGGTAACATTGGTGTTTACCTAGATTGTCAGCTCATGAGTGCAGTGCCACCTTTTTGTCCAGTGTTTGTACAGCACCGAGTGCAGTCGGGGGCCCTGGTCCGCGACTAACCTATGCCACTCAAAAATAATCAATAATAATGAAGACATAGCCAAAAAATGGGCCCAATCCTCGAGGCTCTCTCATAGCCTTCAATGGAGATTCTGTGCACACCGTACCAATAGAAAATGGCTCGATGTGGATCAGTGGTGGCAGATGTTCTCAGTGGTGGCAGATGACAGAGCAAGGAGCAATGGTCTCAAGTTGCAGTGGGGGAGGTCTAGGCTGGATATTAGGAAACACTATTTCGTGAGGAGGGTGGTGAAGCACTGGAATGGGTTACCTAGGCAGGTGGTGGAATCTCCTTCCTTAGAGGTTTTTAAGACCCGGCTTGACAAAGCCCTGGCTGGGATGATTTAGTTGCGGTTGGTCCTGCTTTGAGCAGGGGGTTGGACTAGATGACCTCCTGAGGTCGCTTCCAACCCTGATATTCTATGATTCTATTATCTGATTCCTGCAATGTAATGCATCGTTTTAGATCATAGCTGAACAAGCATATAGGGGGCCAGTCAACTCTTTGCACTGTAGCAACTGACAACATAAGTTGTTGGCTGAGACTGAACCTAGGAGCGCACAAGCCTCTGCTACTTACAATAAAGGAGGCTGGTTGGCTAGGGCATCAAGGGGTCTTATACGCTGTATGAACCAGCTACTAGAGGGGGACATGACACACTTAGTCATAATTTCCCATGGTCGCAATGTCATTTGGGATTCTCTCACATACCTAGTATAGAACAATGTACATGGGGCCTGATTTTCAGGTGTGCTCAACACCTGCTGCTCTCATGGTCTTGAAGCAGCATCATGAGTGCTCAGCACTGTTGAAAACGAGGCCCATGAGCTTTGTCTCTTGGCCAAGCCTACACTGAACTGGCTGCCCTCCCTGGTTGCTGTGTTTCTGTGGTCTACAGGAGACTGAGATGCCCAGTGCAGCTTGCAGAGCCCAGACAGTGCTGATGGTTTTGATGTGACAATTCCTGTGATGCAATCTGAGAATATCATAGAATATCATAGAATATCGGGGTTGGAAGGACCTCAGGAGGTCATCGAGTCCAACCCGCTTCTCAAAGCAGGGCCAATCCCCAGCTAAAAGGGAGAGATCACGACATTTATTCCATATGTAAAAATGTTAGGGTCTCCTAACGGGGCAGCAAGGCATATCTGAACGGATGACCTGTGAGTCCCAATGTTTCCCCAAGATCTGTGAGGTAAGGGATAGGGAGGGGATAAATCACACTCCTCCATGGTGGAATTCAAGGCCTCTCCTCTAGGTGGTTTAATGTGTTTTAAGGGAGAAAGAGGCCCATCACGAGAAGCGGGCTCCCCTCTTCCCATCTGTCTTACTGAAAAGACCTTTGCCAAAATTCACAGCTTTGATCTAAAGGGTGCGGCATCCATCCATCCGACAAAGGGGCTGTCGGGTCATCCGAAGGGCCCATGCTGTGTATCCCCCTGCTCCATAGAAGAGTATTAAAATTCCAGGCTTGTGAATGCGAGCGAAGTTAACGAAACCCCATAAATTAGCACTGCTCTCCCCCAACAACTGCTCCACTCCCATGCTCTGGAAATGCATCCCAGGTGCTAATTACTTCAACAGAACATGGCCAGCCATGAGAGACCCCTTACTGACTGAGGGTGAGTTGTGCTTCTGATGACTTAGCCTCTGTGCTACCGAGAAGGAGGTGCAAGGGTGTGGGCACGCACATGTATGTGTGTGAGGGGGGACCCGTGACTATGTGGGCACTCGTGCACGTGTGTTCTTGTGTGTGCATGTGCACATATGTTTCTGTCCACTCCATGCCCATCTGTGCCATTGAAAATCCGTTCGCTGTCTCTTTCCCATATGCGATGCTGAGAAAATGACACTTGACTCTGTTGCCCATCTCACAAGCAGAGCCCTTCCCTACAAGTGCTGCAATGATCGCTCTATTCGGAGAGCATTAAGGGCCCCTCGCTTGCTGCCACGGCCTGAGGTCAAGGGGAGTCTTGTCAATGGTTGCGAGTGGAGCAGGAGCAGGCTTTTAATTTTAAACACACACTCTCTGTCTGTACTTCACGTTGGGGGTGTAATTTCCAACGTGAGGATACCTACTCAACCTACCTCTGACTGAGTAACATGGTAGTTGAATGGTGTCTGTGGTGGGAGGGGCTAGCGGCCCTAAGTACGTACCTGGGGTCTCGGATGGGATCGTACTGGGGGCAGCGAGCCCCATCCCCTGCAGCTACACTTGATTGTAGCAAACTAGCTCCGTCAGAGCTGGCACAGGTATGTCTGCTCCAGCTGGGTTACACCTCCAGCTCACAGGGTCGACGCCCTGCTCTACACCCAGGTCTGCAGGTTACAAGCAGGGAAGCCCTGGCCAGTTCTTGTGCCTGGTCCTGCCTCCACTGGGGTCAGCTGCAGGTTTTTCATAGATGTCACAGGTCTTCAGACACGCAGATGCTCACGTGCAGAAGAGCAGCAAAGGTTTCACAGGCTCTGAGAATCAGCGAGAAGACTCCTTTGTGGCCTGGGTTTGCTCGTATTAGGGTGCTGGACACAGACCGACCAGGGGGTTCTCTCTGGCTGCCAGCCTGTAACGCCTAGTGTCACAGAGCAGGATCTCCTGGCCTGGATTCTGTACTCAGGGAAGGTGCTGCTGGCCATCAGAGTGGGTACATTTTTCCCCTAGAGATGCCATTGGTGCATTTCAAGGCCTGTAGGGATACTGCCCCTGGGGTTTTTCTCTGACTTTAAACAACGGCAAAGTCAAAATTACTGGCAAGTCATTAATCTGTGGGGATGTGCCCCGAGAGGAAAGAGGTCCTTCTGGCTGCCAGTCTGCCCTTCCATGTGGCACAAGGCAGGGCAAGGCCCAGAGTTTCTGTTGCACAGTATTCAGAACTCCTCTCGGTCACCTGGAGCCTTGTGCACGGAGCCAGGTGTGGAAACGGCTCTAACGTTCACATGTGAAGAGGGGAATGTTAGCAACAAAAAGAAAGTCAAGGAAAGTGTGGGCACCTTACTGAATGAGGGAGGCAACCTAGTGACAGAGGATGTGGAAAAAGCTAATGTACTCAATGCTTTTTTTGCCTCTGTCTTCACGAACAAGGTCAGCTCCCAGACTACTGCACTGGGCAGCACAGCATGGGGAGGAGGTGACCAGCCCTCTGTGGAGAAAGAAGTGGTTCGGGACTATTTAGAAAAGCTGGACGTGCACAAGTCCATGGGGCCGGATGCGCTGCATCTGAGAGTGCTAAAGGAGTTGGCAGATGTGATTGCAGAGCCATTGGCCATTATCTTTGAAAACTCATGGCGATCGGGGGAGGTCCCGGACGATTGAAAAAGGCTAATGTAGTGCCCATCTTTAAAAAAGGGAAGGAGGAGGATCCTGGGAACTACAGGCCAGTCAGCCTCACCTCAGTCCCTGGAAAAATCATGGAGCAGGTCCTCAAGGAATCAATTCTGAAGCACTTAGAGGACAGGAAAGTGATCAGGAACAGTCAGCATGGATTCACCAAAGGCAAGTCATGCCTGACTAATCTAATTGCCTTCTATGATGAAATAACTGGCTGTGTGGATGAAGGGAAAGCAGGGGACGTGTTGTTCCTTGACTTTAGCAAAACTTTTGACACGGTCTCCCACAGTATTCTTGCCAGCAAGTTAAAGAAGTATGGGCTGGATGAATGGACTGTAAGGTGGATAGAAAGTTGGCTAGATTGTCGGGCTCAACGGGTAGTGATCAATGGCTCCATGTCTAGTTGGCAGCTGGTATCAAGTGGAGTGCCCCAAGGGTCGGTCCTGGGGCTGGTTTTGTTCAATATCTTCATAAATGATCTGGAGGATGGTGTGGATTGCATCTTCAGCAAGTTTGCAGATGACACTAAACTGGGAGGAGAGTTAAATACGCTGGAGGGTAGGGATAGGATACAGAGGGCCCTAGACAAATTGGAGGATTGGGCCAAAAGAAATCTGATGAGGTTCAACAAGGACAAGTGCAGAGTTCTGCACTTAGGACGGAAGAATCCAATGCACCGCTGCAGACAAGGGACCGAATGGCTCGGCAGCAGTTCTGCAGAGAAGGACCTAGGGGTTACAGTGGACGAGAAGCTGGATATGAGTCAACAGTGTGCCCTTGTTGCCAAGAAGGCCAATGGCATTTTGGGATGTATAAGTAGGGGCATAGCCAGCAGATCGAGGGACGTGATCGTTCCCCTCTATTCGACACTGGTGAGGCCTCATCTGGAGTACTGTGTCCAGTTTGGGCCCCACACTACAAGAAGGATGTGGAAAAATTGAAAAGAGTCCAGCGGAGGGCAACAAAAATAATTAGGGGACTGGAACACATGACTTATGAGGAGAGGCTGAGGGAACTGGGATTGTTTAGTCTGTGGAAGAGAAGAATGAGGGGGGATTTGATAGCTGCTTTCAACTACCTGAAAGGTGGATCCAAAGAGGATGGATCTAGACTGTTCTCAGTGGTAGCAGATGACAGAACAAGGAGTAATGGTCTCAAGTTGCAGTGAGGGAGATTTAGGTTGGATATTAGGAAAAACTTTTTCACTAGGAGGGTGGTGAAACACTGGAATGAGTTACCTAGGGAGGTGGTGGAATCTCCTTCCTTAGAAGTTTTTAAGGTCAGGCTTGACAAAGCCCTGGCTGGGATGATTTAATTGGGGATCGGTCCTGCTTTGAGCAGGGGGTTGGACTAGATGACCTCCTGAGTTCCCTTCCAACCCTGATATTCTATGATTCTATGATTCTATGAATGCCCCATTGATAGGGACACCTCATGACAGCATAGTACCTTGTACTTCTCTGCATTCACTCCCCTGAGACTCCCCAAGCACTTTACCCACATGGCTTCTGAGGTGGCCCTGCTGGCACAGAGGGTGCAAGGCGGGCTCCTTGCACTAGCCGGGGAGCCTGCCCCCTGGCAAGGGCTCACCCCCAGGGAAGGGCAGCAGTGGTGTTTGCACCAGTTCCCTGGGGTTGTAAAGCCCCACAGGTCTAGAACCCAGGCCTACAGAGCTGCAGGATGGCAACAGCTGTAATCACTGCCCACGACCTGCTGGGGAAGTTCAGCCTCAAGGGGTTTGACAGGCAGCAGCTTCATGGCTCCTGGTGGGCTCCCTGCACTATATAAACCCCAGGGGCCTACAAGGAAGTGTCCAGGCAATAGTGCCGTTCTCCTCTAGCTGCTGCAACAACCATTCCTGCTCCTGAATTCCTGGCTTTGACCTTGCTTTGATTTGGACTTTGCCTCCTGCCCCAGGCCCTGAAACTTGCCTTGGGCTCTGGCATCGACCCCAGCCTGGAACCTGACCACGAACTCCTCTGCTACTCCCAGCCCTCGGGTTTGACCCAGCTCTGCCCCTTGGTCCTGACTGCCCTTGTTGGGATCCTGACACAGGGGAGGCTAGAGAGTTGGGTCTGTAACTGGGGAGCCCACTTGTGGAGGCTGCCTGGGAGGCTGAGTTCAATCAGTGGACGTCTAAGGTGCCAGCTGTGCCCACTTGTGGGGGCAGTAGTGGAGAGCTCTGGACCCCCAGTCATGTGAGGATGGCAGGCACCTCAGGCTATTGCAACCTTGCTCTGGCTGGGCGGAAGGGGGAGGTAAGTGGAAACAGATTGCCATTGGAGCCATCCCGCCAAAAAGCTGGAGGGAAAGGGATCTGGAGCCAGTGTCAAGCTATAGCGCTACCATGCGGATGACCCTTTGGCTCTCCAGGGCTTCCCCAAAGATCTAGTGGATCTACTTGGCCCCTGAATTCTTCCACATATCATAAAGCCACAAGTCTGACAGCCCAATCCCAGGTCCATTCCTTCCAGTCCTGCAGCTGTTACTGAGAAGAACGCCATGAAATCTCTAATACAAGGGCAGCTCACTTCCTTTGAAGTGGATCGCGCTGCTGTTCTCCAGTGATGCTCGGTGGAGGGAAGAAATCGAACGGTAGGACCAATCGCCTCCCTCCTCAGATGTACCATTTTTTATTTATCCCACGCAGCCCAGGTGAAGGACAGTTCTCGGGATTGTATTTGGCTATCAATTCGATGCGATGTTCCTAGTGTTTCAGGAACATGTTTTTGCTTTGCCCCAGGAGCTCACGCTGGCAATGAACTGGATCGTAACTGAAGACTTCCATTTCTTCTGGAATCTCTGTAAAGTTCTTGTTTGCACAATGTTTTCTGTGTATTTGGTTAGAGCCCCTTGGTACACGTGGAGGGCACTGCATACACTCATAAATAATAATTACCTCCCTGGGAATTTCCTACTTTAAACATTTTAAAATAAATAGATGTAAATCTCCTCAAATGCGAGCGTTTATGTAACTGCATTATACTGGCGAACATGCTGTGTTCAATGAGGAAACCGCAGCCGAGACGCATGAACAGCGTTGGCTGCATTTGTGCTTTCTAATCCAGAATGGGAAATGAAAACAATCGCATTGCTGGAAAGTGAAATGGGGAAATTTCCAAGTACTGGAAGTTTTTTGCCTTGATCAAAATTGGATAATTTCTCACAATGCATTGACTTTTCAACCAATGGAACCCTTTATAAAGCTGGCTGCAGGCCAGACAATCCTGTAATTTAGGAAGGCATTACAGGCAATAAAATTTCAAATGGTATTTGCCTTATGCACCGTGTTAAATCCACAGCAACTTGTTTTCTCCTGAAGCTGGTAGTGTTCTTTGCCTACATCACAGTCACAGTTGCCTCTGGGCATGCGCTGTTAGATTTGGTATATTGTAAATATTGCAGAACGCTTGTGAGAGACATATTGGACCAGCTTCTTTTGGTGAGAGAGACAAGCTTTCGAGCCACCCAGAGTTCCTCTTCAG
This sequence comes from Chelonia mydas, assembly GCF_015237465.2. NCBI lineage: Eukaryota > Metazoa > Chordata > Testudines > Cheloniidae > Chelonia > Chelonia mydas. The sequence goes on from NC_057860.1 coordinate 4,375,657, forward strand.
GTCTCCTGTGCATCTCGAAAGTTGTCTCTCTCACCGACAGAAGTTGGTCCAGTAAAAGATACTCCCTCTCCTATCTTGTCTCTCTTCTATCCAGGGACCAACACCACTGCCAAGAGCAAAAAGCTTGTGTGACCCACAGTCAGGTTGTGAGATCAAGTCGGGACATTTCAACAAAATGAGGGTTGCTCCTGCCACGCTAAGTCAGCCCTCCTGCACATCCCATTTGATGGACAGGCATCAATTACCCAGAGTAAAACACCAGGGCTGACATTCAACAAGGGAAAGAGCAATCTGTGTAGCCACAGGTCTGATGCGCTGCTGACTCCCTGCAGGCTTAATGCTGGTGAACGGGGCCCTAATGACCAAGTTGCCACTGGAGTAATCTCAGGTTGTGGGACACCCTAACCTGGCAGCTGCTGGGCTAGATTGTCCATTTGACAACACACACAGCTGCACCATTCTCAGGAGAAGAGCAGGGAATGGATTATAACACAGAGAGGCCCATACCATTCCCTGCTGCTATGGTAGCTATCTGACACTGGCTGTGACCAAGAGCAGGTTACTGCCCCTGAACTGGCTCACCAAAGGAGTGCTTTGGGAGTGGGTTAAGCTGAGGAAGCACCCTGCCCATGTTGGGAGGGAAGGACCTGGCCTGCAGCCCCTACCTTTCCCTCTCTGTTGGCTCTAGAGGATGCCGTGTGGCCGCACCGAAGGCTCACATGCCTCTCTGTGGTTGCAGAGACTATGCCTCAATTTGACCTGTCATGTTGCATTAATGTTGTGGGTTGGTTTTTTTGCATTTAATTTCCTGGGTAGTATCAAGCAGGTCATGAGCTTGCATGGTGTGGGAACGCCTCTCGCCAGGTGAGTTGCTTCCTCTGAACCCAGTTCATAAGGCCGGCTGGCTACAGCAGCAGACCTCATGAGATCCTTCTGCCAACGCTGAACAGATTCAGGAAGTACTAAGCTGCTGCAGTCTGTGTAGCCCAGTGTCCTCTTGCTGCAGACCAGTGCTACGTCCTGCCATGTTTGGAAACTGAGGATTAAAGGTACATGTCATGCAAAAGAAGCAGAAAGTGCGTGTTTGTAAGTAGGACCATGAGAATAGGCTCGGCAGTGCTGCTCATGGGGTAGCTGAAGAAGCACCCTGTGACACTTGGCTTGCCTACGCACAGAGAAATTAGATTAAAAACATAAATACTCTTGCTGGAAGGATGCAGTATGATACTACTTTATTTCTTGGAATTCAGAACAATAACACACAAGAAACTAAAAACAAAGGAAAACCAGGCTTCTCCCGCAGGCAGTGAGGTGCAACCCACCCCACCTTGCCTTAAACTGGCTCTTTTCAGACTTACTAATCACATGCTTCCCTACAGAACCCCAACTGGGCCTTTGATTGCAAAATGTATCTGATAGACTGGAATGGAAAGAGGTTCTTTCAAAAACTGTTTGCTCCCCTTCAGTTGCTCCGCCCCTGGAGATGGGATGCAGCTCAGCAGTTCCATGGGGATTATGGGAAGGACAGGCCTGTATGCAGGTGTTCGCATGAGGGGCCCATGTTGTGTTGACACCCGTTACGTTTATGCTCGCACAAATGAGCAGCCCCTAATTCCAGCCTCTGCCAAGCCATTACATGACTCAGTGAATGCCTAGTGCAGCGCGCTTCAAGTCTTGCAGGCAAAGGATGCATCACACTTGTCACAATAAAAATGTGAATGATGTAAAGAATGACAATGAAAAAGGGAGCTCAGCAGGAGATGGAATCCAGGGTCTTGGAGACAGAGTGGTAAAGACTTGTTTAATTGAGTGCACTGTGTTTGAATTAATTATTTTCTTGACTTTTATTAAAATGAGGATTTATTCTCCATTCGGTTGTTCCTGAGCTGTATAATAAATACCAGCCAATGGGAGTGTAATTAGCAAGAAATTATTTACAGAGATGAGAAACTGTTTCCAAAAAGAAGCAAATAGCATGTCCATTCTGCTACTAAAGTGAACTGGCAGCTGGTCGGCTGCACACAACTGTCCACCAGGGTGGCATCTTGGCAGGCCACCACACGAATAATGACTCTTTCAAAGAAAGACACTGGAATAAGTCATGGAAGCAGCAAACATGCAAACTGTCAGCATGATTCACTGAGTAATTATAGAATAATGCAGTGCGAACTATTAGGAGATAAAAACAGTAAGTCAGCCTTGACTCATCTCCCCTAAAACTCACGGCTGACATACCCACCAGTTTTTGTTATCTTCCAAAGCCTGGTGCTCTAACATAATGCCAGCCAAGGAACTTTGCTATGGCAGAGCCCTCATGCGTGCACAGCAGACTGAGCTGCTGATGTGTTTCCATTTCTTACAGCCAAAAAGCTGCAAAGGTGGAAACCCATAAAAACATTGTTGCCAGAGCTAGGCAAACTGCCGGATGTTGGCCTAATGTGATTCAGAAAAGGATTAGACATTTGTATGAATGAGAATGGCCTATACAGTGAAATTAGCTAGGATAGAAAATAACTAAGGCTATCAATCTGCACGCTTCTGAGCATAGTGAGATCACCAGCTGGGGATCAGGAAGGAATTTCTCCCGTGTGGTAGAATTTTGCAGGGACCTTGAGCTCTTTCCTGCCTTCTTTAAAAGTATCCTTTCTAGGCTGCTTGGACTCATGATTAGGGCTGGGAAGGAAACTCTTTTCCAGTCCCACGAGAAGTTTTGAGACTGCACAGTTTACCAGTCCCAAATAAAGACAAAAAATGAATCTTTAAAATTTACACCAAAAAAAATTGGTTGGGGTCCATCAAAATATTGTTGTTCTGATCATAGAATCATAGAATATCAGGGTTGGAAGGGACCTCAGGAGGTCATCTAGTCCAACCCCCTGCTCAAAGCAGGACCAATCCCCAACTAAATCATCCCAGCCAGGGCTTTGTCAAGCCTAACCTTAAAAATACCTAAGGAAGGAGATTCCACCACCTCCCCAGGTAACGCATTCCAATGCTTCACCACCCTCCTAGTGAAAAAGTTTTTCCTAATATCCAACCTAAACCTCCCCCACTGCAACTTGAGACCATTACTCCTTGTCCTGTCATCTTCTACCACTGAGAATAGTCTATAACCATCCTCTTTGGAACCACCTCTCAGGTCGTTGAAAGCAGCTATCAAATCCCCCCTCATTCTTCTCTTCCACAGACTAAACAATCCCAGTTCCCTAAGCCTCTCCTCATAAGTCATGTGTTCCAGCCCCCTAATCATTTTTGTTGCCCTCTGCTGGACTCTTTCCAATTTTTCCACATCCTTCTTGTAGTGTGGGGCCCCAAAACTGGACACAGTACTCCAGATGAGGCCTCACCAGTGTCGAATAGAGGGGAACAATCACGTCCCTCGATCTGCTGGCAATGCCCCTACAGACACATCCCAAAATGCCATTGGTCTTCTTGGCTACAAGGGCACACTGTTGACTCATATCCAGCTTCTCGTCCATTGTAACCCCTAGGTCCTTTTCTGCAGAACTGCTGCCGAGGCATTCGGTCCCTAGTCTGTAGCGGTGCATTGGATTCTTCCGTCCTAAGTGCAGGACTCTGCACTTGTCCTTGTTGAACCTCATCAGATTTCTTTTGGCCCAATCCTCTAATTTGTCTAGGGCCCTCTGTATCCTATCCCTCCCCTCCAGCGTATCTACCTCTCCTCCCAGTTTAGTGTCATCTGCAAACTTGCCGAGGGTGCAATCCACACCATCCTCCAGATCATTTATGAAGATATTGAACAAAACCGGCCCCAGGCCCGACCCTTGGGGCACTCCACTTGATACCAGCTGCCAACTAGACATGGAGCCATTGATCACTACCCGTTGAGCCCGACAATCTAGCCAACTTTCTATCCACCTTATAGTCCATTCATCCAGCCCATACTTCTTTAACTTGCTGGCAAGAATACTGTGGGAGACCGTGTCAAAAGCTTTGCTAAAGTCAAGGAACAACACGTCCACCGCTTTCCCCTCATCCACAGAGCCAGTTATCTCATCATAGAAGGCAATTAGATTAGTCAGGCATGACTTGCCCTTGGTGAATCCATGCTGACTGTTCCTGATCACTTTCCTGTCCTCTAAGTGCTTCAGAATTGATTCCTTGAGGACCTGCTCCATGATTTTTCCAGGGACTGAGGTGAGGCTGACTGGCCTGTAGTTCCCAGGATCCTCCTTCTTCCCTTTTTTAAAGATGGGCACCTTTTTAAAGATGGGCACATTAGCCTCTTTCCAGTCGTCTGGGACTTCCCGCGATCACCATGAGTTTTCAAAGATAATGGCCAGTGGCTCTGCAATCACATCCGCCAACTCCGTTAGCACTCTCGGATGCAGCGCATCCGGCCCCATGGACTTGTACTCGTCCAGCTTTTCTAAATAATCCCGAACCACTTCTTTCTCCACAGAGGGCTGGTCACCTTCTCCCCACGCTGTGCTGCCCAGTGCAGCAGTCTGGGAGCTGACCTTGTTCGTGAAGACAGAGGCAAAAAAAGCATTGAGAACATTAGCTTTTTCCACATCCTCTGTCACTAGGTTGCCTCCCTCATTCAGTAAGGTGCCCATACTTTCCTTGACTTTCTTCTTGTTGCTAACATACCTGAAGAAACCCTTCTTGTTACTTTTAACATCTCTTGCTAGCTGGAAGTCCAGGTGTGATTTGGTCTTCCTGATTTCACTCGTGCATCCCCGAGCAATATTTTTATACTCTTCCCTGTTCATTTGTCCAATCTTCCACTTCTTGTAAGCTTCTTTTTTGTGTCCAAGATCAGCAAGGATTTCACTGTTAAGCCAACCTGGTCGCCTGCCATATTTACTATTCTTTGTACACATCAGGATGGTTTGTCCCTGTAACTTCAATAAGGATTCTTTAAAATACAGCCAGCTCTCCTGGATTCCTTTCCCCCTCATGTTATTCTCCCAGGGGATCCTGCCCATCAGTTCCCTGAGGGAGTCAAAGTCTGCTTTTCTGAAGTCCAGGGTCCATATTCTGCTGCTCTCCTTTCTTCCCTGTGTCAGGATCCTGAACTCGACCATCTCATGGTCACTGCCTCCCAGGTTCCCATCCACTGTAGCTTCCCCTACTAATTCTTCCCAGTTTGTGAGCAGCAGGTCAAGAAGAGCTCTGCCCCTAGTTGGTTCCTCCAGTACTTGCACCAGGAAATTGTCCCCCACACTTTCCAAAAACTTCCTGGATTGTCTGTGCACCGCTGTATTGCTCTCCCAGGAGATATTTTTGAAATGTTTGTTTTCAGTGTTGACTGTTTTTCTTTAACCTTTTTAGTAGAAGATACATTTTGAAACAAAAAAAATTATTTGAAATCAACATCTCCCAGAGTTCCCTTTGGAAAATGTCAAATTGGGATGTTTCGATAATTTCTGAACTTTCTCTTTCAACAGTTTTTCTGAGTCAGGAAATCAGTCAAAACTGACCTGGTCCCATGAACAGTTTTGGTTTTAATACACTGGTAATTTTCAGTGGAAAAAAAACTTTGCTGAAAAATTCCTGAGCAGCTCTGCTGTGGACTAGATTAACCATTGGTCTGGACTGCTGGAGCAAGTCCCATGTTTCTGTGTTTCTCATAGTGCCAGAAATGCTTTCACACTGGCCAGTCACTATTTGCTGCTTTTAAAATGTTGCTGTCATGAAGTGTCTGTGGTGGAACCACCTCTTTCACAATAGACATATCGGGTTAATCCCATTGTCCGGCACCTTCACAGTTTCCAAGGGCAGAAAGGACCACTGTGATCATGTTGTCTGACATACTGTATAACACAAGCCAAAAAACTTCCCTGAATTTATTCCTGTTTGATCCAGAGTGTATCTTTTAGAAAAAATCCAATCTTGATTTAAACATTGTCAGTGGTGGAAAATCCATCACAAATAAATTGTTTCAATGGTTAGTTACCCTCGCCGTTAGAAATGTATGACTTAGTTCTGGTCTCAAGTTGTCTATTTCACCTTCCAGCCACTGGATCTTCTTATGCCTTTGTCTTCTAGACAGAAAAGCTCCTTATCCTTACTCCCCACGTAGATAGGGTGACCAGATGTCCCGATTTTACGGACAGTCCTGATATTTGGGGCTTTGTCTTATATAGGTGCCTTTTACCCCCCACTCCCTGTCCTGATTTTTCACACTTGCTGTCTGGTCACCCTACATGTAGATAACTACAGACTGTGATCAAGTCACCCCTTAACCATGTCTTTGTTAAGCTAAATAGATTGAGCTCCTTAAGTCTATCACTATAAGACATGTTATCCAATTCTTTAATCATTCTCATGGCTCTTCTCTGAACCCTCACCAACTTATTAGCATCCTTCTTAACTGTTGACACCAGAATAGACACAGTATTCCAGCAATGGTTGCACTGGTGCTAAATAATCAGGTAAAATAACCTCTACTCCTACTTGAGTTTCCCTTTATGAATCTAAGGATTGTATTGGCCCTTTTGCCCACAACACTGCATTGGAAGTTCATGTTCAGCTGATTATCACCACCTCCCCCAAATCTTTTTCAGAGTCGCTGCTTCCCAGGATAGAGTCCCCTATCTTGTAAGTATGGCCGACATTCTTTGCTCCTACATGTGTACATTGACATTTAGCCAGACTAAAATGTCTATTGTTTGTGTGCACCCAGCCTACGAAGTGACCTGGATCGCTCTGTAACAGTGACCTGTCCTCTTCCTTATTTACCACTCCCCAATTTTTGTGTCATCTGCACACTGTGTCAGAAATGACTTTGTTTTCTTCCAAGTTATTGATAAAAATGTTAAATAGCTTAGGGCCAAGAACCGATCCCTGCAGGACCCCACTAGAAACACACCCTTCAGTGGCGATTCCCTGTTTACAGTTGCATTGTGAGACCTATCAGTTAGCCAGTTTTTATTCCATTTAATGTGTGACATGTTAATTTTATATTGTTCTAGTTTTTAATCAAAATAGTGTTTAACCCAGGGCAGAACAGGAATAAATTACCATCACATCAGAAGACACCATACTCATTTTGACTGCTTAGTTCTTTGCACTGTTGTAAATGAGAACACAAGGTGTAGGGTGGATCTGTTCCGGAATCTGCCTCAGTGCATTTAATTATATTCGTAAGGAAAATTTGTAATTTATTGTTTGGGAAATCCAGGTTAATGTTGACTTCGTCAGCTCACAGTGCGATACACATCCAAGCCTGATTAAGAGTCGATTGTAGGCACTCAAGAAGAGACATAGGGACAGCTCCCATTAAGCATGTGTCTCAAAAATTATGCTGAAATCTTGACTGAGTTTTCGCTTCATCCTTACTCACTCTTTTGAGTAAGTCTCCACTGCAACTGGGAAGTGTGATTGCCGCATATATAGGCAAACCTGAGCGAGCTTTGATCAAAGCTAGCTTCAGTAACGGTCGTAGTGAAGCATGGGTAGTGGGCTGGAAACCTGGGTACATACTTGTGTGGATGCAGTGGAGACACTCCCTTTGACTTCAGTGTGAGTTTTGCCCAAGTCAGAAGCAAGTAAAGCTCAGCAAAGACTTCAGGAGTTTTCCCATCATTTGTCCAGGTTTAAATTGTGGGGGAGGGATAGCTCAATGGTTTGAGCATTGGCCTGCTAAACCCAGGGTTGTGAGTTCAATCCTTGAGGGGGCCATTTGGGGATCGGGGCAAAAAATGGGGATTGGTCCTGCTTTGAGCAGGGGGTTAGACTAGATGACCTCCTGAGGTCCCTTCCAACCCTGATATTCTATGAATTACTTTGTTGGGACAAGGGGTTATGCCTTTGTGGGCAATTGCACCAGATCAACCAGAATAAGACGTCAGTCTATGCCTGCCACCTCCCAGTTAGCTGTGCCGATTCTTCACCTTTGATAGAACCTGCGCTGCTCTCAGCTCCAGTTTCATGGTCACATAACCTGCTGTAGGTCCCCAAGTGCATAGCTGAATGGAAAGCAGACATACACGCCATCTTATCATCAGGGTGGAGGGGAGGTTGCAAAAGCGTATGGCCAAGAACCAGGGGCTGAGTTCTACATTTAATGGCTGCAGTAGACGGTCTTAGAATAGGAAAATCTACCTGTGTGTTCCATTCATTGTTCGTTGCTGCAGTCCATATTTCTCCAGGTGAGTTTACAGCTGGTATTCACTTTGGTGGCAAGGGGAATGAGCCATGATTTTTGTCATTACTCATAACATTTCCATTTCCATGGCATTTGATTAAATATTAGAGATTTAAGATGCATTCATAATATTAACCTTTCCAGAGAGGCTACTCCTAAAGCAGCTCCTATTTGCCTGTTTAAAATGCAGCACTTGCTGTTGTCTGTACTTCAAGCTGGCAGAATTAATGAATCATAGATCTGAAATGTAAGGAAAAACCCACCTTCCTTAACAAATGACCTGCAGTGTAACATCGGATGCTCCCTCGCTTGTCAAACCAGCCAAGTACTGCTCAGCTACTCATAAAGTTGTAATTTGCAAATTTGAATCCAATTTGATGCTTTGTCATCTTGTGACATCCCCACGGGGAGCTGACAGGTGACTCATTGCCGCATGCCACGAACAGCATGCTTTGTGTGATCTCTTCTGTCCTTAAGTCATTTGTTGTTCGGCCAAGACCAGACTTCTTTAAAGGAAAAGGGGAATATTTTAGCCTATGGATGTAGAATCTTGAATTATGATTTTGTTTTGTCAGATCTTGCAAGCAAAAAAAGCTCAGACTCTGTCTTCAGAGTAATACAGTGGGGAGTGTTGGTAATTCAGCAATACTTAGCTTTTATGTAGAGCTTTACATCAGTAGATCTTGAAGAGCTGTACAAAGGATGCCAGTACTATTATCCTATTTTTCTAGATCAGGCACAAAGCAAGAGGAAGTGACTTGCACATCACGCAGCAGCAAACCTGGTTCTAGAACCTAGGTCCCCTGAGCCTCACATCAGTATGCTGCCCAGTAAGCCACCTTGCTTCTCCCTGCTGCATTCTTGCTGAGCCGCGACGGACCTTAATTCCCCAGCATCTGTACTAGGACTATAATTATTTGTATAGCAGTAGCATTTAGAGGGGCTAATCAGGGACCAGGGTTCTCATTGTTCTCATTCTCACCTAACAAAACGACAGTCCGTGCTCCCAGGAAGTTACAATCTAAACATAAGAGACGAGACTTTGAAAATTGGAGGGGGCTCAGAAAAGAGCCACACAACTGATTCGAGATCGGGAGAAAATGTCTCACAGGGAGAGAATTAAAGAGCTCAATCCATTTCGTTTATCAAAAGGAAGACTGGGAGGTGACTTGATGGCAGTGTATGAATACAATCCCGGAGAGATAAAAACTAGGTACTTAAGGGCTCTTGAATCGAGAGGAAAAAAGCATAACAAGAATCAATGTTTGGGAGCTGAAACCCGAAAAATTCCAAACTGGAAATACAGCACATATTTTTTTACCGGTGAGAAGGTGATTAACCGTTGGCACAAACTGCCAACGGAAGTGGTGGTTCCTCCATCTCTCAATGTCTCCAGCGCCAGAGTGAATGCCTTTCTGGATGATATGCTTTAGCCAAAACACAAGCTGTGCTTTGGTCAAAGGGCTCAGGACAGCAGTAACTGGGTGAAATTCTCTGGCCTGGGATATATAGGAGGACAGATTAGCTGATCTGATGGTCCCTTCTGGCCTTTAACTCTGTGAATCTATGACATGTGGACACAGGCAGACCAGTGGGGGAAGGTGGGACACAACATAGCCATGAGACAATACTGGTCAGTGTGATAAGCTTCACCAGAAGTTAGGAAATGCCAGAATTAACATTGCCCATGCAACCTTAATTTGGCCTTCCTGTGCCTAAGCATTACTGAGGCTGTCTTTGAGGATGTGATCACATATTATTTTTTGCACAGGACCCTGCCTTGTTCACTGCAAAGGAAGGTCCTGCTCTGGAGATGAATGAGGGCTCTGTAGTGAGGGAGACAGTTGTTTGTAGGACCCCTGCTTCATTAATTGCAGAAGACAGGATTGTAGTGCCTGAGGCAAGGGTTTGCAGGAGAAGGGAGGAAGCTCTCGTGATTAAAGGCAGAATTGGATTTTATTCCTGCCTCTGGCACAGAGTTCCTAGGTGATCTGGGGCAAGTTACTACAACCACGCTTTTCACAGGTGGTCACTAATTGTGCGTTCCTCATTTTGTGGAGTCTAATTTGAGACCCTGGGATCTCATTTGTGGAAGTGCACTTGTAACCCATACACCTTCTGGGTGTGGTGGTCTGTCCCATCTAGTGGCCCCGAGACCACTTAGCAATTAATGAGTCTGCTCTACAGCCTTAGCTAACAGGCAGTTGGCTTTTAGCTCATGCAGTAGAGGCTCATGCACTAAGCTCCAAAGGTCCCTGGTTCAATCCTGCCCGCCGACAACCAGGGTCCGTCAACATTACAACACTTACAGCTGCAACTGAAGTCATAGAATCATAGAATATCAGGGTTGGAAGGGACCTCAGGAGGTCATCTAGTCCAACCCCCTGCTCAAAGCAGGACCGATCCCCGACTAAATCATGCCAGCCACGGTTTTGTCAAGCCTGACCTTAAAAACTTCTAGGGAAGGAGATTCCACCACCTCCCTAGGTAACGTATTCCAGTGTTTCAGCACCCTCGTCGTGAAAAAGTTTTTCCTAATATCCAACCTAAATCTCCCCCACTGCAACTTGAGACCATTACTCCTTGTTCTGTCATCTGCTACCACTGAGAACAGTCTAGAGCCATCCTCTTTGGAACCCCCTTTCAGGTAGTTGAAAGCAGCTATCAAATCCCCCCTCATTCTTCTCTTCTGAAGACTAAACATCCCCAGTTCCCTCAGCCTCTCCTCATAACTCATGTGTTCCAGTCCCCTAATCATTTTTGTTGCCCTCCGCTGGACTCTTTCCAATTTTTGCACATCCTTCTTGTAGTGTGGGGCCCAAAACTGGACACAGTACTCCAGATGAGGCCTCACCAATGTCGAATAGAGGGGAACGATCACGTCCCTCGATCTGCTGGCAATGGGAGCTGGGCTCTCAGCATATAAATACTTGGGAAAAGTCAGATACTAGGTGCCCCGAATTGGGCACCCAAAACTAGTGGATACTTTGGACCTTAATCTCTGTGTCCTGGTTCCTTTTTTAAATAAGGGGATAATACCAACCCCTTATCTCACAGGAGTGATGTGAAAATAAATCCAATAATATCTGTGAAGCACTCTGATACTATAATGTTGAGAACCATAGAAAAGCCCAAGGGGAAACTAATAATTCAGTATTCAGAGCAGGGTTTGAATAATGAGCAGTAAATAAGGCCTGCGGCTGCATGTTGAACAACAAGGAGAAAACAAAATATTGAATAGCTGCTCATTAAGTGAGCACAGTCCATTCCTTACACGGAATGAGGCAGGGGTCCTGGGGAAAATAGTAAGTGATCATGCAATTGAAGACTGTATCATAATGCATGTGCATGAGAGGGCCAAATTAAGGGTGCACGGGCAACCTTAATTCTGGTGTTTCTTAATTTTTGAGTGCTTGACTTTGCAACCTTGATAGTGTTCTTTTCATATAGTTGGAGTATAATGTTCTCATGTTTACATTTAACAGTGTAAATAACAATCAAAATTTGACACACTGGGCCATGCAACTGTGTTAATGCTACTATGAAAACCTTTAGGATGCTAACATCCTGCTGTTGTCGATGCACGTAGCATATGAAAATGTAGATCTATAAATACACAGGTTTTAGTTTGCCAAGATTTCTGGGTTTGGATCATAATGTATGTATGTATGCTATCACTATTCTTAGTTGTTCCTTTCCTTTTTATTGTAATTTGCTAGCTAATTATCTTTAAAGAGCCTTAACTCAGTTGTTCCCATTAATCTTAAATTAATTATAAGGTAAGTCCATACTAATTTAACACTGGGGATTTTGTTTCTAATTACATGTTCTTAGGCCTGGTTGCTAATACATTGGAAACAGTCAAGTTTAAAAAGCAGGTCTGCTCAGAAAAGTGATTTGATTTAAAATACAAAAGGCATTGTGGGGCTCTCTGTTCATTTGTGTTTCATGGGGTCCAGATTAGATGGGCTCAGTTTACCAGTCAAAAAGATCCTTTTTTTCTCTGCTCCCCCAGTCAGTCTGAAAATCAATAGTTTCTTTCCTTTTCATGTGTCATTCTCAGTAGTAAAGATTCTGCAAAATGTGAATTTCAGTAGGGGTCGGCAATGGACCGGTGGCCAAATTCAATGGAGGTTGGGTGACAACATGCCATAAACTCCTTTGAATATCCTGAAACGCTGCCATAGTCTCCATCCCTCTTCCCCAGAGCTGGGCTACCCCTGCAGGGCTAACAGGAGTACAGAGCAGTTGCATAAGGCAGGCAATGTGGACTAGAGGAGAGAGCACTGAACTGGGACTATGGAGACATTAAGTCTATTCCTGGCTCTGCTACCGCGTGACTTTGGGCAACAGGGGTGTCATTTGCTGAGAGCCTGGGCCGCAGGGGGGGAGGTTGTCCTCTTTCTGATGCTTCATAGGTCTGAGCTTCATTATGTCTTCCACAGACACCCCCCAAACTTGGAGGCTATAGTACAATCCCATATAATGTTCTATACACTGACCCAATTTTGCCCCTCCCCCTCAATTTTTTCCTGCCATGACTCTCCCATTAGGCAAGTCCCTGCCATGGCAAAGGCTTCAAGCACTTGGTTCCTCCTAGTGTCTGCCTATGGCATGTAACAACACAGTCTCCTGAGGGCTCTGATACTTTGGCCTAATTCAGTTGTTGACTTTTGCTGGCCTGTGACACATGGAAGGCCAGACTAGATGATCTGGGGGTCCTGTCTGGCCTTAAGTTCTGTGACTCTATGGTACACATGACATCCGCTCTCGCACAGTCATTTTTTTGGATGAAGAACAGCACTCTAAGAGCCATGCGGTCTGATTCACTGCCCACAGAAAAGAAGGGAACATTCCCATTGACTCCAATGGGCTTTAGGTCAAGCCCTTACTCCATAAAAGCTGTGAAAGCTGGAATTGGGATACTAATTTTGGGAGGTCAAGCGCGGCTGCATCTGAACTTGGGGTTACTCCGTTTGGCCTCAGGAAAGGCAGTTTCTAAAAGATGGGATAACTTCCTACAAACGGAGCCGGAAATTGGTGAAGAACCAAAGGGTTGACACTGGCAAATCAAAGCGCCTTTCTGGTGATCTCCCTTTGTGGCTTGTCACTATGATGATTGTTGTTTGTTTATTTATTACGGTGTCAGAAGAAGGCCCAACCCACTGTGTTGGGAGCTGTACGCATGCACAGTGAGGGACAGCCCCTGCCCTGAAGAGTTTACAAGATAGACACCTGTGCTTGTGGTAATTATCATTAATAACAGGACCCCACTGTGCTGGGGCTGTACCAGCACTGAACAAAGAGGGTCCCTCTATACACTCTTACTGTATATTTTAAAATATAAGCATTTCCTTCTTTAAATCTATTCCAACTCCAGTGCAGTGTTTTAATATTAAATGCTCAGGATCTAAGTGCTTGCCATATTTGGGGTCAGGAAGGAATTTCCCCCACGTCACATTGGCAGAGACCCTGATGGGGATTTTTTTTTTCTTTTTGCCTTCCTTTGCAGCAGTGGGCATGAGTCACTTGCTGGTTGGAACTAGAGTAAATGGTGGATCCTCTGTAACTTGGAGTCTTTCAATCATGATGTGAGGACTTCAGGAACTCAGCCAGAGGTTAGGGGTCTGTTACAGGAGTGCACGGGTGAAGTTCTGTGGCTGGCGACATGCAGGAGGTCAGACTAGATGATCATGATGGTCCCTTCTGGTCATGAAGTCTGAGTCTCTGAAAACTCCTGAGTAACATATTCCCAGGGTAATTGCATTTCTTCTTGAGTTTGGGTGATGGATATAAAAGTCCCCGGGACAGCAAAATGTACGGTGTTTGTTACATTTGCTGCTATTCCTTGAAGTTCCCTTCATGTCCCTATTGCTATAGGCACCTTAGCGGTCTGGCTGTGGCTGATAATTTATCAGGCTGGACAGATGGTGTCCTTTGGACAGGATGTGCCCTCTTACAGGACAATGTGCATCAGGACCAGGTGCATTAAACAGAAAGCTCAGCTTCACAAAACAATAACGTTAGTCTCCAGGGTGAAAGAACATAGCTCTGGATGGGCAGATTGCTATAAACCAGGAGTTCTTGACCTTTTCCTTAGCAGCTCTCCCCCTCCCTTTCCTGGATTTCTGTCCAGCTGGGATCTAGTTAGGACTCCCCTCCCATTTAGCAATATTGGGAAAGGCAGCAACATGTGTGGCTGCTGCTCCTGACAGCTGCTGCTGGCTCCTAGATTGGGAGCCCCAGGAATAAGCCCCAGTTTATCCATGTTTCATTGTAAAAGGCAGCCAGTTGCAGATGTCACCTGGAGAGTGACAAGCATGGAGAGCCTCAGAAAAGGAATCGCAGTTCATGTATTACCTGCAGGGAAGCAATCGTGAAATGCGTAAGTGCCCCAGGTGGCTGGGCGTACCACTTAAAGAGAAGCAGACCTACAACAGAGCCCTGCAAATCACATGGAAGCCTCAGACCTCTGTAAATCATGTGGAGAGCAGAGATCTGAATCCTAAACTGCCCAGAATGAAGCTCTACTTCCCGTTGCTTCCTCTCACACCGTAGCCTGGCTCACTGCCTCTGCCTGGAGGCTTCCCAGGCCAAATCTAGCTCCTGAGACTTCCCCTGTGTAGACCAAACAGCCGCAGGAACAAAGAGGGTGAAAAAAGCCACTCCATAATTCCCTTTCTTGAGAGCGCTCCCCTTGGATCCACCCAACACAGTTTTGCACCCTTTGACTCCCCTTATGCTTATCCCCAAGGTCCCCATATTGCAGGGTACCCTCCCTCTGAATACAGCTCTGTCTGGAGACCATCAAGGCAGCTGTGACCACACTCCAGTGGAGGGATTTAGTGGATGATCCTTCTAGCAAATCAGCCTAGTTCAGCTTCCACCACCCTTTCAACCCTCATGGTCTTAACAATTGCTCCATGGCACTGGGATGGTGTGGTGACAGGTGCCATATAGGTATCTAGACCTTGGTCCAGCAACCACTGAAGTCAATGGAGAGGTGTCCACTGACTTCAGTGAACATTAGAGGAGGCTCCTAGATAGATGTTTGCTTCTTTTTTATTGCAGGTACCTATATTTTAGCCATCTGCTCATCTTTGCTCCCCTCAGATTGCTCAGATGGCTGTACTGGGAGCTGATCCCTGCTAAAGTAAAGATGCAATCCAAGAGTAGATGTGCCCGTGCTAACACCTGTTCCAGAACAGCCCTTCAGCTACTGCATTTCTTAATTGGAACGAACAGTTTAAATTAGTGGTACACCCTGCTGAGCTTGGAATAGGTTGTAACCTCTGAGGAGCACGCTCCAGGTGTCCTCACAGGAGGCTTGATGTAGACATCCGCTCCTGGCGCAGGGGTTGTCAAAAAAGCAAACAGGCTGCTGGACTGGCAAGATGAAAGGAAGAGAGAATAATGTGGAAATGGTCACAAGGTTCCCGGAGAAAGCAGATGGTCTGCCCTCCTCCTGAGATCTCTGTTCAGCTTGGAGCACCTCCTCTCCAGGAAGATGTGACACAATCAGAAAGGCAGTCAAAAATTATCAGGGGCCTGGTGGATGAGGGAGCTTCCTGAGCAGTCCTGGAAGGGTTTAGAGCAGCTTAGTTTGGAAAGGAGGAAATGAAGAAGAGAGATGCTATAGGCCTGGAGTTTAATGTGTGGGGTAGAGGTGGTCAGTTGAGTGCTTCTCCTTGCCCCAGAGCAAGGAGGCATTTGAAATTTCAAAGGGAACACATTCAAAAGGGGTAAAATGAAATAACTATTTATGCTACACATTGACTGACCCTGGGCCCCTATGAGGAAGCCCCACAGTCCTGAGGAATCCCACCCCAGGCCTGCCTGAGCCACATAGTGGGGCTTAGAGATTAAACCGGGGTAGGGGTTTCAGAGTCCCAGCTGGGAGTCTACCTGTACTGAGGCAAACGGGTGCTTATAGGCTCCAGACCTTAAAAGGGGGCTGTGTTCATGTTGGGGGTGGGAGAGACGGGCTTGCTGACCCACAGCCAGAGCAGGGAGCTCAGGGGAAGAAGGCATGCCATGTTTCATGCCATGTTGCATGGTTGTTTGGCATTTACAGATGACTGAGCTGCTTGAAGGGAATGAGGTTGGAGACTTTGCTATTTGAGCGGGGGGGAGGTAGGAGGGGGTGAATAAACTGGTAGGAGAGGCTGGGAGCTTTGCTGCTTAACCTAGGCTCTCCAAGGACTTTCCCTGCAGGTGATCAGCACCTGGCCCTGCCAGAAACATACTTATTCTTAGCCTGCCACTGATTACAGGGCCTATCAGATCATTGGCTGGTGCGGTGCCAGCCAATCAGGCGAAGGAATGGCTCCCCATGGGCATCCCCTACTTGTAGAGACATGAGAGGTAAGAACCTAACTAGACTAGAAGAACAGGAGCAGGACCTGCTGGGAGGAGAATATTTGCCCTCATGCTGAGACTGGATGCAGCCCCTGCATGGATCCCTAACTTCAGCTTAATTTATACTTTGTGTCCACTCCTGCTAGGTCCCTCACCTCTCGGTATAGACTCCAGGAAGCCATCAAACATGGATGGTGGATGAGTTTAAAGTGTTCTAGCCTCTGCTGGAGGGTTAATAAACACTCTGAAAGCATCTCATAAAATCTCTGCCTGCCAAGGTGTGCGGAATACAAATCAACCCACCTGTTCATGCAGTAGCACAAATATCAGTTGAAGAATATTAATGTCACTTACTGCTTGCTAAAATGTCCCTCAGGAAACACTCAATTAGCTTCCTGCTTCCAGTCTCTTCTTGATAGAGTCCTCGCTAAAAGATGTTTCCATAATGCTGTGATTTTGGGATCCTCATATGTAAAAAAAAGCTGAATCCAACTAGCTAAACATCCCCGATGTGGTAAAGGAAAGAGAGCAGGGAAGAGGAATGAAAAATAGACTGAGACAGACATGGTGTCTGAAAAGTTCAGGGTTCCTGCTTGATATGCATGCTCTGCTCTGGCGTCCCTGGCATGCCTCCATCTTTGTGTTGCTTACCAAAGAATTTCCTCTTGCCTGAAACTTCATTTCTGTTCTAATCAATGTGGGAAATTAAATGTCACTGGTGAGTCACCCTCGCATCAATGGGAACCTCTTGCTTGGTCAGTGTCTTTGCCAAAAGTGGCTCTCAGCCCCAAAATGGGTGGCAAACTCCCAAGTGCAAGCGCGAGCAAGCGTGGTCCGGCTGTCACCTCTCCTGGCTTGTGGATGGAGATGCCTCCCTCAGAGTGCAGCAGCCAGCAGAATGGTGGATGAACCAATTCCAATACATAGAAATGGGGCCAGATCTTTGCCCCAAATGTGCACCAAACCCCATGGTGACGAGGGTTGGAAAAGTCTCCTTAACTTTTTAAAGCAAATCTCCCCTCATCTCTGGGACAGGGCTAATTGGGCTGTTTTGTAGCTACACTCAAAGCTGGCGTTTGGCCCAGGATCAGGATAACTTTATCCTTCTGCTTGCCCTGTGCTGCCCCTCACTCCCGAGGACGGCCACCATCTTGTTCCAGGCTGCCCCTTGCTCCCCAGCACAGCTGCCATCTTGTTCCAGGCTGCCCTTGCACCCCAGCACGGCCACCATCTTGTTCCAGGCTGCTCCTTGCTCTCCAGCATGGCCGCCATCTTGTTCCAGGTTACCCCTCGCTCCCCAGTACAGCTGCCATACTGCCTTGTGCCGCTCTGTTTGAAGTGTGGCCCTACTGCAATGATATCGGCTGATCACAACGAGTGTAAGGAGGCAGCAGAGGAGATCTGTGTGGCACTCCTCCCCAGCCAGGGCAGAGTAGTGACCCCCAGTCATGTCAGATCCAGGATCCAGGACCCAGGCAAAACCAGCCCAGCCAGCCTGGGAAGAGACCTGGCTGGGGGGAGTGAGCCTAGACAGCAGAGAAATAGATGCCAACCCAGCTGGGAGGGAACCGGCAAGGGGAACCTACCCTGCTGAGCTGGTGGGGAAGCCTAGCCAGGGGGTAGAGAGCACTGGGTTGGTCTTGCTAGGAGGGTATGTGCATCTGGGGGCAGCTTAAACAGTAAGGCCAGGAGAAAGATGGGCTAAGGGTGCTGTAGACAGCTACATGAGGCCCAAATTTCTGTTCCTGGCACATGAAGTCCTATTGCTGTGGAGTGATGGATACGACCCATCTTGGAGAATAAGTCTGGTGTGTGAATAAAGTTGCTTATCCCTTGGCTGAGTCATTTACCCCCTGACTGGGAGGAGAGCAAGTCCCTGGCAGTTGCTATGGGGATGGAGCAGGTCACTAGGTGGACCCGCACCGTGCATGTCTTTGATAAAACGCAGACAGCTGCAACAGGTGCTCACACACCAGTGGAGGGTCAGACACACTGCCTGGTTTCAGAGTAGCAGCCATGTTAGTCTGTATTGGCAAAAAGAAAAGGAGTACTTGTGGCACCCTAGAGACTAACCAATTTATTTGAGCATAAGCTTTCGTGAGCTACAGCTCACTTCATGGGATGCATACTGCACACGCTGTCTGTGCTCTCCTGAACTGTGAGCCCAGGGACCCCCCAAACCCGGGGGGATTAGCAGATTTCATCCCTCATCCGTAATGATGCTTAGCACATTAAGGGCCCGATTCTCTGCTGGAGGAAATGGAGCAGTTCTGTTCAGGTGAACGGAGCAGCACCCATTCACACCAGCAGCCGGTTTAGTGATCAAAGACCTCTTCATCCCCACGGGGAAATGTGAGGTACAGAGCGGGAGAGTGACTTGATGGAGGCCAAACAGTGAGTGGGCAGCAGGGCTGGAAATGGAGCTGAGACGCTCCTGGGTCCAGGTCCAGGGCTCTGATCACACTGCTTTATCAGTGTGATGAGAGCTGGCACAGAATCCCCGCCCTCTCTTCTTGCTTCCCCCAGAGAGGCAGCGTGCTCCAGTGAGACTCAAGAGACTTGGGGGTCTATTTCTGAGCAGATGCTGAGCTTCTGGGTGGCCTTGTGCCCGTTGCTTCATCTCCCACCCTTTGTCTTGTTTATTATTAGACTGTCAAGTGTTCGCAGCAGGGGCTGTCTCTCAGTATGGGTTTGTACAGCTCCTAGCACAAAGGGGCCTGGAACTCAGAGCCTCTAGCTACTCCTGTAACACAAGTAATGATACATTATAAACTATTCTGCTCCTGCCTAATTCGGGAGCAGGCTTGACAACAATCAGCCCTCCTAGATTCAGGCTAGGCCTGAAACATCCACTCCTGGCTCATGTGAGTGACAGGAGTTCAACACGGTCTTAGTATAAAAACTAGCCTTCAGTAGCACATGCATAATTCAAGTCATAAACAGAGGCATCACGGGTGGATTTAGCTCCTTGCAAATATGATATTTAAATGCCTAATACATATTCAGCAAACAGCTGAAAAAGAGGAGGTTGGGGGAAGGTCAGCATTCATCTCTTCGTTGTTCAGAAAAACAGAATACAGTTGATTTGTTCAATACTCTTCAGATATGAGGAATGTTATTTTACTGGGACTTTCATTTACCTGTAATATTTATGATAATCTACTTTGGAAATGAAAGGCGGACAGGGGGCACTGGAATGATTTCTCCATGAGCAGGCTTCCCCTGGCAGAGTTTATCTGTGAAAAGTTGCAGTGTTTCTGTACAGGAGCAGATTAATGAGCTTGAATCACGTGGCATGCCAGTCGTGCCTGGGACAAGAGAAACTGCTAAACGCCTCATCACCTGGGCTAACGATGAAGCCTGGGTGCAAACGCTATGATTCAGACAGGCGGGGGAAGGGCATGGATATCTGTAGCTGCATGGTAATTCTTAAAGACGTTTATGTAGATTTGGTCCTGGCTATAGTGACTGAGGGACATCTATTAATGATCTCCTCCCCAAGGTGAAAGGCACCCACTTTGCACAAAGTCCAACTGACTGGAAGGCTTGGGAGGGAAATCTGCAAGTCTTTGGGCTTGGGATCTAGTCCCTCTATCCTGTAGGGTTGTGTCCCGAAGGTGCCTTTAGGGGCGGGGTTTGAGGCTACGGGGTCTGGGTAAACACTTTCCTGAGCCCACCCTCAAAAGGCTATGGAGATGGAGGTGGGGACATAGCAGGGAGTTTACTGAAACAAGTGTCATCAACAACCTCGCCACCAGCTGAACTGGAGTTTTCATAGAGTGTGCCAGGTCCAAAGACCATGGGGTAAATCTACTGACTTCTTTGGAGGCATGGCAGAGACACACTGGACCCCACTTGCCACCTTGCTATTGCTTTGTTTTGCATTTTTCCTTCCAGCTGGTTAGTTCTTCGAGGCGGAGAGGCTCTTGTCCGTCTGGCAGTTGCCTTGCTTTACAGCACTATGTGAAGGTGTGTTGCTATATAAACGGCAAAACAGCATGCCAGTGTGTCTAGTAGTTAGAGTGGGGAGGGGGAGTGAGAATCAGGAGCTCTGCATTCCATTCCCAACTCTGCCCACAGACTTGCTTTGTGGCCTTTGGTAAAACACTGCACCTTAGTGTGCCTCAGTTTCCCACCTGTAAAATGGGAGTGATAATAGGATGCTGGTTTGGAGCTTAGCTCACAAATGTGCCAAAAGTGCCTTAAGAGCTGCAAATGAAAGAAATCTGTACACAGTGGTGTCCATTAAAATACCAGCGTTTTCCATATTTTCCACTCAGGTGTGTGGGAGACACCACCACACCCCTCTAAACTGAGATCGGGCATCAAGGGAAGGATTGCAGCTACTGCTGTAGGTGCGCTGACCACTGCAAGTGCAAAGCATTAGAAGGACTGGACAGTCACAAGACCAAAGCAGCAGGACCCATGGTTCAAATGAGCCCAGAAATGACACGTTCTGAATAGGCAGAGATACAGCAATAAAAGGAAAAAAGACTCAAAAAGTAATAGCAAATTTTTTTTAAGTACATCAGAATCAGGAAGCCTGCTAAACAACCAGTGGGGGCCACTGGACAATCGAGATGCTAAAGGAGCACTCAAGGATGATAAGGCCATTGCGGAGAAACTAAAGGAATTCTTTGCAACGGTCTTCACAGCTGAGGATGTGAGGGAGATTCCCAAACCCGAGCCATTCTTTTTAGGTGACAGATCTGAGGAACTGTACCAGATTGAAGTATCATTAGAGGAGGTTTTGGAACAAATTGATAAATTAAACGGCAATAAGTCACCAGGACCAGATGGTATTCACCCAAGAGTTCTGAAGGAATTCAAATGTGAAATTGCAGAACTACTAACTGTAGCCTGTAACCTGTCATTTAAATCAGCTTCTGTACCAAATGACTGGAGAATAGCTAATGTGACGCCAATTTTTAAAAAGGGCTCCAGAGGTGTAAGCCTGACTTCAGTACCGGGCAAACTGGTTGAAACTATAATAAAGAACAATATTGTCAGACATATAGATGAGCATAATTTATTGAGGAAGAGTCAACATGGTTTTAATAAAGGGAAATCATGCCTCACCAATCTACTAGAATTCTTTGAGGGGGTCAACAAACATGTGGACCAAGGGGATCCAGTGGATATAGTGTACTTAGATTTTCAGAAAGCCTTTGACAAGCTCCCTCACCAAAGGCTCTTAAGCAAAGTAAGCTGCCACAGGATAAGAGGGAAGGTGTTCTCATGGATTGGTAACTGGTTAAAAGATAGGAAACAAAGAGTTGGTATAAATGGCCAGTTTTCAGAGTGGAGAGAGGTAAATAGTGGTGTCCCCCAGGGGTCTGTTCTGGGACCAGTCCTATTCAACATATTCATCAACGATCTGGAAAAAGGGGTAAACAGTGAGGTGGCAAAATTTGCAGGCAATACTAAAGATAGTTAAAACCCAGGCAGACTACAAAGAGCTATGAAAGGATCTCTGAAAACTGGGTGACTGGGCAACAAAATGGCAGATGAAATTTAATGTTGATAAAGGCAAAGTAATTTACATTGGAAAGCATAATCCCAACTATACATATAAAATGATGGGGTCTAAATTAGCTGTTACCACTCAAGAAAGAGATCTTGGCGTCATTGTGGATAGTTCTCTGAAAACACCCACTTAACGTACAGCAGCAGTCAAAAAAGCAAACAGAATGCTGGGAATAATTAAGAAAGGGATTGGTAATAGGACAGAAAATATTATGTTACCTCTATATAAATCCATGGTATGCCCACATATTGAATACTGTGTGCAGATGTGGTCGCCCCATCTCAAAAAAGATATATTGGAATTGGAAAAGGTTCAGAAAAGGGCAACAAAAATTATTAGGGGTATGGAACGGCTTCCGTATGAGGAGAGATTAATAAGGCTTGGACTTTTCAGCTTGGAAAAGAGACGGCTAAGGGGAGATATGATTGAGGTCTATAAAATCATAACTGGTGTAGAGAAAGTAGATAGGAAGTGTTGTTTACTACTTCTCATAACACAAGAACTAGGGGTCACCAAATGAAATTAATAGGTAGCAGGTTTAAAACAAATAAAAGGAAGTATTTCTTCACACAACACACAGTCAACCTGTGGAAATCCTTGCCAGAAGATGTTGTGAAGGCTAAGATCATAACAGGGTTCAAAAAAGAACTAGATAAATTCATGGAGGATAGGTCCATCAATGGCTATTAGCCAGGAAGGGCAGGGATGGTGTCCCTAGCCTCCGTTTGCCAGAAGCTGGGAATGAGTGACAGGGGATGGATCACTTGATGATTACCTGTTCTGTTCAGTCCCTCTGGGGCATCTGGCATTGGCCACTGTCGGAAAACAGGATACTGGGCTAGATGGACCTTTGACCCAGTAGGGCCATTCTTATGTTCTTATGAAAAATCAGAACCATGCTAGCTAGACACTCTCCTATTAACCATTCCATAATGAGACTAGAATTGGCATCACTTCCCTGTGAGGGTAAAGGGATTCTCCCACGTGGGGCGGGGAAGCTGGGATCCATATTAGGGCACATTCTCAGAGCACAGTGGCTAAGCATGGGCAAAGACATCACAAACCGGGCTGTGTTGCTTGGCATTTCAGCACCCCCATTTGTTCTTTTGATAACACTTAGCTCTCTCAATCTTGGTTTCCCTCTGGCTTTATTATGAGATATCATAAATTTACATTGGGGATGGTTCTGCTCTCCTTTAGAACAGGTCTAAAACAGGGGGCCAGCTCTATAGAAGTCAATGGAGTTATGCCAATGTCAGTGCAGGGGAAGCCTTGTCACCAGGGTAACATTTTTTATCATCCATGGATGCAACATCTGTTATCTTATCTACCTGTCTGCTTCTGATGAACTTCCCACAGAGAGCAAGAAACGTCGATGGGCGTGATTGGAGTTGCTGGTTTGACTATTAGATGCATTATTAACAGCTAGCACCAAGGAGCAGCGTCAACTCCAGCACCTCAAGCCTTTGAAAATGTCCTCCACCATTTCATTCATGTGACCTCCTCCTGTGCTATCAGTCAGCCATGCTCCCTGCATGGTACAAAAAGCCCGAGGGTAAATCCGACAGCTCCTTCCCTCCTCCACTCCTCCCTGCAGCGGGAGAGGAGGAGGGAAGGAGCTGTCGGATTTAGAGTAGATGACACACCTGTCACAAACACCGTAAAGCACATAGGGATGCTTAGACGTTGATGCATGTGCCAGTGGGAATAGAAGAACAGCTAAAAAAAATGGTGTAGAGAGAAAACTGCTGGGAGCTGGTGATGACAAGAGCAACAGCAGGTTAGTGGGACATTAGAGACACTTAGCAGAGCTTACCACCAGATTTATATGAAGACATCTTCGTTCTTAGAGGGTATTCCCCCCCACCCCCTTGTGGAAGCAGAAATTGGTATTCTGTCACTTCATCTGCACATTCTTACACCCCAACGAGGTGCCGAACGACTTAGGGGGAAAATAATTGTTGGGTCTTCTCCAATTTGCCCAAGTCCTGCGCACGCATGTGTGTAGACAAACCCTGACTAATCTGTAGCACGCCAAAGAACAACACGTGAGAAGCAAAACTCAGCTGAAATCTCTGGAAAGCAATCTACTTCACACTCAAAGTCTCCCTCCTCCAGAAGGGATCATAGCTAGCAAAGAAAAGAAAGCTTGTAGATATGCTACTGAAGGATTGGGGCTTGGAGGGGAAAGTGAGCCAGTAACAGACACATCGTATTCTTTATTGATGAGCTGCAGGGATTAGAAAACCTGTAAAGGATCAAAATCAGAACGGTAGACAAATGAATTAAATATAAAGATGGGATCTTGGCTGCGATGTTGAGCATACGCACACACAAAAAGAAATAATGGACAAAAGATTGGGAACCAACATCTTTGAAAGATGTATTTTCCTCATGCACCAGGCAGTGGATGGACTTTAAAGATCCTGGTGTTGCACTCGCTAAATAAAATTGACCTGTATGTGTGCGCACGTGTATAGAGAATGCCCAGCAAGCTGTGATATAAATTTCATTGCCGTGAGTTTGGGAGGGTTAATTATACATGGGTAGTGAAGCCATAAGTGTGTTATGTAGGTCATCCAAATGCGTGCCAGAGAAACCATTATCCTACTCCCACAGTAGAACGATGGAACACGTTTTCTGCAAACACTCATTTTGATTTGCAAATGAATCTGCTGTAGTGTGGGTTGGATCCCTTTTTGTGTTCATTTCCCCTGGCTGTTCTGACAACTCATTGCAAAGGGATGTGAGTTCATGCTGAATTCATGCTAAATTGTCACTTCTAGGGAAACTTCACACCCCTGTGCAAAAGGCCAGCATGAGGCCCAGCACCACTCAGGATACTGGATAGTGGAAATTCCAACGTGTCCAATGGGACGTTGCACGCTTTCTGTGGAATGCCGTGAGGTGCCAGATCTTTGAGCCCCAAGGACGTGTAAGTGGTACACAGGCCTTCAACAGGGGTGACTCAGCATGAGAATGAATTGCACGACTAACCACCTGTGTGAACTGTGAATCATACGCTTCAATACACAATTCAAGATCTGCACTACTGGCAGGTTATTTATATTACCAGGAGTCCAGCAGCGCAGACCTCGGAGGAGGAGACGAAACAGAGTTTCATATTACAGTTGTACATAGGATGGAAATTCTGCTCTGCAAAGGATTTTGATGTATTTTGTTTCACTATGGAGTCAGGAGTTCAATTCCTGCCTCTGCCGCAGACTCAATATGTGGCCTTGGGCAAGTCTTTTGACCTACACTTGATAAAGCAGCCTATCATTTTGGGTACCCCATTTAAGACAACTCTGACAATCACGCTGGGTGCTTGAAAACAGAACCTTGGTATTTGAAAATGGAAAACTTTTTTTAAAATGTAGGCCTTCCTCTCTCTCTGTGTCTTGTTCGCCTCATCTGTAAAGTGGAAACAATAGCACTGTCCTGTGTTAGAGGTGGGGTTATAGGAACAATTAATGATTGTGGGGCTTCAGATACTGGTGACATGGGCCATAGGCTAGCTTGCAAAAGCGGCTCTCTTGATAAACACTTATTTTTATGAATCACTTGTACAGTGGTTGCACCTAGAAGCCCTGATTGAGACTGGGGCCTTATTGTGCTAGGTGCTATATCTAGGTATTGATCAGAAAGGTTTGCCAAAAAAGCTGTGGGGGATGTTCCTACCCTGGGCGAGAAGCATGCCGCCCTGTGCATCACTTGCCTACCTGTTGTATTCCTCCATCGAATGTTCTGTTTCTCCACAAAGGAGCCCCAGGTGCATGTCCTGTGCGTGAAGGCCGTACTGCAGGTCTCATATATTATCCCTTTAAAACAATCCGAAAACATGGAAGTCCTTGAAACCAGTGACTTGCCTAGCCTTGAGGGCTACTGCATGGCCAGGATTTACAAGGTACTAGAAGCACGGGGCCAGATTCATCCCACAAAGCCAAAGGAATTATGCCAGCGATTGATTGGGATCACAGAGACTAATGAGGCGACTGAAGAAAACCCTGAGTCGCCTTTGAATTTCCTAGCAGAGACCTTGGCATGTAGATGTAGACATAATCCTCCACCTCAGACTTCTTAACCTTAAAGGAAGGGAAATGGCAGTCACAGTGATCTTCACATAAATATTTCCCATACGTTATCTGGTAGTAATCTTGCCAACTGCAAGATACCAGTTCGACATTAAAGCTTCACTGCGGCTGTGTTCTATCCCACACACGTGGGAGTAAAAACCAAGTGAACACCACAAAGAGGGGGTTTGCTTAGGGCCTGGTTTCTGATTATTTATTCATCCAGACACACGGACTTTCCTTCTTTCACTCCCAAACGCTCCATGATTTTTTCATCTGTGGATGCTCTCCTGTCATGTTTTCAGGACAGGTTGGAGTCTGTTATTTTACAGCTTCAGAAATAGGTCTGCTGGGCTGTACAAAGTCAGATTTATAAATCACAACCAAGCCCCTCTCCCTATGCTCTGCATGCCCTGGCACAGTTTACTATCTAGTAAAATGTCACTGAACAATGCACGTAAGGCTGTCGAAGGAGAGCGTGCTCAGCTGCAAGTCAAACCACTATGCTCAGGCGTATGTATGCGCCGTGACAACTTTACAAAGATACAGCAGCTGCATGTTATTTATACTGCATGAGATGGCTGAGTTTCTCCATAGTAGCTTCTTAAAACAGCTGGGCAGCCCATGCACGTGCTTCCTAGGATCCACAGGAATTGCCCCAGCCACACACTTTCTTGTCTTCAAGATTTTCATTCGAAAACAAATGAGACCAGGCCAAAGAGCAAGCAAGCAAAGCGACAAGGCCTCTGGCACCAGGCCGCTGTGCAGTCTTTTGTCTTTTGGCTTCTGAGTCTTCAGGTCAGGCTCGGTTTATGTTTTCAACCTTTCCTTCACAACCATGAGAGCTAGAAATTTACTCTTTAAATTAAAAAAAAAATTTAAAACCCAAGCAAGCAAGCTGAGATTTGTACCTAATCACAAGTCCCTAGGAGCTGGGGCTTTAAGAAAAACACCAAATAGCATGAGTCGCATAGTACAGCTGCAAGTTGTCAACACTGATCTCCTAGAGCTCTGGAGGTCCTGGTACCTTCATCCAACAATCTGTCCATTGAGCCGTCTATTCTATTCTTTCCGTTATAAACTTTGGGTTGATGACTGTCTCCATTTTGTGTTTTGTACATAACCAAATGCACTGTCCAATCTCCCCAGAGCAATAATCTCTCCCCCCACTTGGGAATAGTTTTCACGTTATGAACACTATCTAGCAACTATGGAATCCATTCTTCCTGCATTGACCTTTAGAGCATATTCGTATTTCCTTGCAAACGCTGACCTGAGTGGTCAAAGTTGCACCACTGAGCCTGACACTCTGCAGGAGACACAACGGGGAGTACTTGTGGCACCTTAGAGACTAACAAATTTATTAGGGCCTAAGCTTTTTAATGGGCTACAACCCACGGAGTGCATGGAGTGGAAAATACAGTAGGAAGATATATATACATAGTACATTAAAAGATGGGAGTTGCCTTACCAATTTGAACGAGACAATTCAATTAAAGTGGGCTATTGATTACTTTTGTAGTGGTAATCAGGGTGGCCCATTTCAAACAGTTGACAAGAAGGTGTGAGTAACACTAGGGGGGAAATTAGCATGGGGAAACTAGTTTTTAGTTCTTGTAGTGACCCATCCACTCCCAGTCTTTATTCAGGCCTAATTTGATGGTGTCCAGTTTGCAAATTAATTCCAGTTCTGCAGTTTCTCATTGGAGTCTGTTTTTGAAGTTTTGTTGCTAAAGAATTGCCACTTTTAAGTCTGTTATTGAGTGTCCAGAGTGGTTGATGTGTTCTCCGACTGGTTTTTGAATGTTATAATTCTTGATGTCTGATTTGTGCATTTATTCTTTTGCTAGAGACTGTCTGGTTTGGCCAATGTACATGGCAAAGGGGCATTGCTGGCACATGATGGCATATATCACATTGGTAGATGTGCAGGTGAACGAGCCTCTGATGATGTGACTGATGTGGTTAGGTCCTCTGATGGAGTCCCTTGAACAGATATGTGGACAGAGTTGGCAAAGGGGTTTGTTGTAGGGATAGGTTCCTGGGTTAGTGTTTTTGTTGTGTGGTGTGTAGTTGCTGGTGAGTATTTGCTTCAGGTTGATGGGCTGTTTGTAAGCGAGGACTGGCCTGTCTCCCAAGGTCTGTGAGAGTGAGGGATCATCCTTCAGGATAGGTTGTAGATCCTCGATGATGCACTGGAGAGGTTTTAGTTGGGGGCTGAAGGTGATGGCTAGTGGCGTTCTGTTACTTACTTTGTTGGGCCTGTCCTGTAGTAGGTGACTTCTGGGTACCCTTCTGGCTTCGAGATGTGAGGTGGTTTCAGCCAGGGAATCTTGCTGTAGCTTTAAGGTACTATTGACTGACAGAATCCCTCCATCAAACATTAGTCAGAGAGGGGAAACTTATGAGGCTTAATTTAGAGGACCTGCAAAGAGTGGCCCAAGATAAATAGGGGTGGAGGAGCCATATTTGTGCCCTATGCAATGTCTGGTGGCGCAGAAAGAATTCAGAAATATTATGAGATGAAATAATGCCTCTTAATCCCAGAGGCAGCTACTGAGACACAGGCAATGGAAGTGTGGGAGACAAACTGTTCTGGAGAGAACCTGGGCCCAAAACTTACTGAACCACAGCAAGAGGTGTAGTAGGAAGAGGGCCTGAGACATAAGCCCTTGTATCAGAGGCCCAGTGTGAAGCCTGAGGCCTGGGCTAAAGTAGCGGTCAAAACTTTGCTGATATAAAGCAAAATCAGGCTGTGAGCTAGAGGCAGGCCCTGCTCACAGAATCTGACAAGAACTGATATTGCAGAAACACACATTCCTAAGAACATAGCCGTGCACAGCACATGTCATTAGGGTGTGCACCCAGCAAATTTTTTTTTAAAGGCGAATATTTATTGAATACTCAATCATAAAGGACATTATTTTTATTCATCCAACAAACTAAAGAAACTAAAACTTAACTAAACTTAATTTTGTTTAAATTAACAACTAAACTTTACTTAAAAAATACAAACTTAAAAAATGAGACACAAAATACCGAATTTTTGCTGTAGTGATAACCAGGCATATACAAAGATACAGTCAATTTTCATGATCTTTATCTTTAACCTTAAGCTAACCCAAATTGACCAAAACAGATTAAGGTTTCTTCATCTTCCTGTCCTAGAGAATGAGACGTCGCTCACGAGGTGTTATGGACTTAAATTCCTCAATCACATCATTATAATTAACTGATGAAGCCAATCCTTGTTCAATGTACAAAATCATGAGTGAGTCGAGACGCTGTTGGGACATTGTATTTCTTAATTTGTTTTTTACATGTGCTAGTTTCGAAAAGGCTCTTTCACATAAACAGCTTGTGTCAAGGTTCCTTCCCCACTCTGAACTCTAGGGTACAATGTGGGGACCTGCATGGAAACCTGCTAAGCTTACTTTTACCAGCTTAGGTTAAAACTTCCCCAAGGTACAAACTATTTTACCTTTTGCCCTTGGACTTCCACTGCCACCACAAAATGTCTGACCGGGTTTATTTTTGAGAAAGTGTTGTTTGGAAACGTCTTTCCCCCCAAAATCCTCCCAACCCTTTACCCCACTTCCTGGGGAAGGTTTGGTAAAAATCCTCACCAATTTGCATAGGTGACCACAGACCCAAACCCTTGGATCTTAAGAACAATGAAAAGAGCATTCAGTTCTTACAAGAAAAATTTTAATAGAAGAAACAGTAAAAAAGAATCACCTCTGTAAAATCAGGATGGTAAATACCTTACAGGGTAATTGGATTCAAAACATAGAGAATCCCTCTAGGCAAAACCTTAAGTTACAAAAAGACACACAGACAGGAATATCCATTCTATTCAGCACAGCTTATTTTCTCAGACATTTAAAGAAATCATAATCTAACGCATATCTAGCTAGATTACTTACTAAATTCTAAGACTCCATTCCTGTTCTGTCCCCGGCAAAAGCATCACACAGACAGACTCTTTGTTTCTCCCTCCCTCCAGCTTTTGAAAGTAACTTGTCTCCTCATTGGTCATTTTGGTCAGGTGCCAGCGAGGTTATCCTAGCTTCTTAACCCTTTACAGGTGAAAGGGTTTTTCCTCTGGCCAGGATGGATTTAAAGGTGTTTACCCTTCCCTTTATATTTATGACAGCTTGTAACAGGTAAGACTGCAAAGCATTGAAGAGATTTGTAAAAGGCCTGGAACCTGGAAGACCGATCCAGTTCCTTTAGCCAATCAAGCCACTCTCTGGTGGTGTTCGTAGGAAGAAGATCCGTCATAACCCCAAAGCAATCCGACTTCAGCTTCCAACTCATCCAAGGACACTTTAAATTTGTTGGCAACAATTCTCATATCGTCCCTGCCAATGTCTAAGCTCAACAGTTTTCCCACTGCAGTCACAATTTTACAAGTCTCCTTTTCAAACCGCTGGTTGATGCTGGTAATCGCTGAGTCTAGGAGTCTCCTGCTCCTCTTTTGTATCAAAGTGATGCTGGGACTCAAACGTGTCATCAATAGGAGTGGACTTTTTCTCTTCTTAACTGGGGGAATCGATATATCATTCTCTACACATTTTCACACTGTCATTGAAAATAGATTGAAAATATTCTGGGCCACTTCTCATCACAGCCAAAGAGTTACGCAAGCTTTTCACCCCTGTCATTCATAGAATCATAGAATATCAGGGTTGGAAGGGACCTCAGGAGGTCATGTCGTCCAACCCCCTGCTCAAAGCAGGACCAATCCCCAATTCATAGAATCATAGAATATCAGGGTTGGAAGGGACCCCAGAAGGTCATCTAGTCCAACCCCCTGCTCGAAGCAGGACCAATTCCCAGTTAAATCATCCCAGCCAGGGCTTTGTCAAGCCTGACCTTAAAAACCTCTAAGGAAGGAGATTCTACCACCTCCCTAGGTAACGCAATCCAGTGTTTCACCACCCTCTTAGTGAAAAAGTTTTTCCTAATATCCAATCTAAACCTCCCCCATTGCAACTTGAGACCATTACTCCTCGTTCTGTCATCTGCTACCATTGAGAACAGTCTAGAGCCATCCTCTTTGGAACCCCCTTTCAGGTAGTTGAAAGCAGCTATCAAGTCCCCCCTCATTCTTCTCTTCTGCAGACTAAACAATCCCAGCTCCCTCAGCCTCTCCTCATAAGTCATGTGCTCTAGACCCCTAATCATTTTTGTTGCCCTTCACTGGACTCTTTCCAATTTATCCACATCCTTCTTGTAGTGTGGGGCCCAAAACTGGACACAGTACTCCAGATGAGGCCTCACCAATGTCGAATAGAGGGGAACGATCACGTCCCTCGATCTGCTGGCTATGCCCCTACTTATACATCCCAAAATGCCATTGGCCTTCTTGGCAACAAGGGCACACTGTTGACTCATATCCAACTTCTCGTCCACTGTCACCCCTAGGTCCTTTTCCGCAGAACTGCTGCCGAGGCATTCGGTCCCCAGTCTGTAGTGGTGCATTGGATTCTTCCGTCCTAAGTGCAGGACCCTGCACTTATCCTTGTTAAACCTCATCAGATTTCTCTTGGCCCAATCCTCCAATTTGTCTAGGGCCTTCTGTATCCTATCCCTACCTGCCACCATATCTACCACTCCTCCTAGTTTAGTATCATCTGCAAATTTGCTGAGAGTGCAATCCACACCATCCTCCAGATCATTTATGAAGATATTGAACAAAACTGGCCCCAGAACCGACCCTTGGGGCACTCCACTTGACACCGGCTGCCATCTAGACATGGAGCCATTGATCACTACCCGTTGAGCCCGACAATCTAGCCAACTTTCTACCCACCTTATAGTGCATTCATCCAGCCCATACTTCTTTAACTTGCTGACAAGAATACTGTGGGAGACCATGTCAAAAGCTTTGCTAAAGTCAAGAAACAATACATCCACTGCTTTCCCTTCATCCACAGAACCAGTAATCTCATCATAGAAGGCGATTAGATTAGTCAGGCATGACCTTCCCTTGGTGAATCCATGCTGACTGTTCCTGATCACTTTCCTCTCGTGTAAGTGCTTCAGGATTGATTCCTTGAGGACCTGCTCCATGATTTTTCCGGGGACTGAGGTGAGGCTGACTGGCCTGTAGTTCCCAGGAGCCTCCTTCTTCCCTTTTTTAAAGATGGGCACTACATTAGCCGTTTTCCAGTCGCCCGGGACTTCCCCCGATCGCCATGAGTTTTCAAAGACAATGGCCAATGGCTCTGCAATCACATCCGCCAACTCCTTTAGCACTCTCGGATGCAACGCATCCAGCCCCATGGACTTGTGCACGTCCAGCTTTTCTAAATAGTCCCTAACCCCTTCTTTCTCCACAGAGGGCTGGCCACCTACTCCCCATGCTGTGTCGCCCAGCGCAGTAGTCTGGGAGCTGACCTTGTTCGTGAAGACAGAGGCAAAGAAAGCATTGAGTACATTAGCTTTTTCCACATCTTCTGTCACTATGTTGCCTCCCTCATTCAGTAAGGGGCCCACACTTTCCTTGGCTTTCTTCTTGTTGCCAACATACCTGAAGAAACCCTTCTTGTTACTCTTAACATCTCTTGCTAGCTGCAGCTCCAGGTGCGATTTGGCCCTCCTGATTTCACTCCTGCATGCCCGAGCAACATTTTTATACTCTTCCCTGGTCATTGCAGTAAGTAAATTGAGAACTGGAGCTTGAAGAGCCTTACTCGCTTTTACCACCATCTGGAGAAAGAGGCTGCATCACGTGAAGGGCAAAGATGAACTTGAATGAATTTAGTTCATGGATAAGGCCCCTGTTTTTTATTTTAATGTCAGCAAGGCCAGTTGTTTCGATAATCTCTTGTAAAGCTTGTAAAATGATGGAGTAGTTTTGTTTTACAGCAGCCACTGCTTCTACTCTGCATGCCCATCTTGTGTTTGATAGTGCCTTCAAAGTCTTCAACTGGGATCCTACTTCTTGTGAAATCTTCTCTGTTACTGCTTGTCGCACAGGACTCCCCTCCATGAAGGCATAAAGAGTCTGAATAACACCAAAAAAATCAAAGACAGTTCTGTTTTGTTTACTTGCAGTGCATGCATCTACTAGGACGAGGTTCAAACAATGCGCATAGCAGTGTACATAGAATATTTCACTGTTTCTTTCTTTACATTTCATTTGAACTTCCGCAGTACATCCAGACACAGTAGATGCGCCATCAAAACAGACAGACATCACTGATGACCAGTCAATTTTAAGAATGCCAAGGACGTCATTTAACTGGTCAAAAATAGACTGAGCATCAACTGTTAATAGTCTCTGAACAGAAACCAAATGTTCAACTCGACTATGTTTTTCATTGTCAAAATACCGCACCACAATGGACATCTGTTTATGATGTCCACAGTCAGTAGTGTCGTCGGCAATTATTGAGACCATTTTTCCATTTAGTGAAGACACAATCTTTTGTTGTGCAAGGCCACAGTTAAATCATTTTGGATGCGATTACTCAGATAGCTAGTGTTTCGAGGAGATTGTTGCACATGCTTTCCCATTATGGGATCATATTTTTGGAGCATATTGACAAGATTTAGAAATAAACCTTTCTCAAAACTGTCAGCTTTTTCTTTGTGACCCCTGAATGGTCTCCCACCTTTTGCCAAACACAGAACAATGTCAATCGGTCGCTCCATTACACTTCGGTTATGGTACTGTTCTTCTTCTTGTTTAGACAGATAAGCCTGCTTGCCCTCATCCAACAATACATCAATAGGTTTCCCTTCATTAAAACTTGACCATGAAGAACAGCTCAACACATGAGATTTTGAGAGTTGGTGGTTTTTAAAACATTTGTTAGCCCTATGCCATTTCTGAATCCCTTATCAATAAATGCTGGATCAGTGTGACCTTTGTTTGCTGCATCATTAGAGGAGAAGAAACGGCAGTAAAAGCAAAATGCTGCGTCCTTTGATGGGCTGTACTCTAACCACCTAGACTTTTCATACCAGTCAGACTGAAAACTTCTTTGTTATTCCCTATTTTACTTCTAGGAAACATGCTCAATCTAGGCTGATAAGGACCCCTAGATAATCGAGACTGGCGTTCTAATCTATTTTTTGGACTATCACAGACCGGGCCATCAGAGGGAACGTTCGATGGCTTTGAAGAGGAGCTACACTGACCTGAGCTAAGGGACGAAGTCTGTTTCTGTTGGTCATTGCTCAGTTTATGGCACACACTGAAACTGGTGGCGGTGTTTTCTTCATGTAAATTCTTAACCCAGGAGTCCGAGGTATTTGCACAACGATCAGCACGTTCATTATTCTTCAGTTTGTCTGCTCCTTTTCCTATCTTAACAATGAAACGATCCATAGTTTAAAATTGAAAGGGGGTATCGTACGATTGAATTAAAATGTAAAGCCACTCCCTTGTTCTGCTATTTCAGTTGAGTACACGCGACACAGATTACAAACACTGCAGACACTGCGCTGGGCACGCCTGACGTGGCCGCTTATATAGGTCAAAGAATTTTCTAGAATAGCAGTCGGAGGGGGAGGGGAGGACCCATGGTAATGTGGCGCCGCAGTAGTGGGGATACATGCTGCACGTGAATGCGGGCTTTCCAGACACTTCCACAACATCGAGATTACGTAATTTGGCGCTTATTGCATAATACAACAATCCATACTTTAAAACTAAAAAAGTGTACCGTGCGATTAAATTAAAACGCCAGGCCACTTTTTTTTGAGACGTTAGGGCAGGGGTCTCAAACTCAAATGACCACAAGGGCCACATAAGGACTAGTGCATTGGCCCAAGGGCCGCATCACCGACACCCACCCCCCATCGCTGGCCCCGCCCCCACTCCACCCCTTCCATGAGGCTCCGCCCCTGCCCTGCCTCTTCCCACCCCTTCCCTGCCCCCCATTCCAACCCCTTTCCAGAAGTCCGCACCCCAACTCCGGCCCCTCCCTGCCCCCAGGGGGGGCAGGAGGGGTGCAGGGTGTGGCAGGGGCTCAGGGCAGGGAGTTGAGGTGCAGGAGGGGTGTGGGATACGGCAGGGGGCTCAGGGCAGGAGTTGGGGTGTGGGGTGCAGGAGGGGTGAGGGGTGTGGCAGGGGGTCAGGGTGCAGCAGTGGGCTCAGGGCAGGGGGTTGGGGTGCAGGAGGGGTGTGGGATACGGCAGGGGGCTCAGGGTAGGGAGTTGAGGTGTGGGGTGCAGGAGGGGTGCAGGGGGCTCAGGGCAGGGGGTTGGGGTGCAGGAGGGGTGTGGGGTGAGGCAGGGACCTCAGGGCAGGGAGTTGGGCTCCCTGCCTGCCTCCCCTAGCCCCTGGCTCCGCTCCGGGAACCAGACGGAACCACGTCCCTGCTGCCCCTGCGGGAGAGGAGGCACAGGGCTCTGTGTCCTGCTTTTGCGCTCCTCCAGGTACCTCCCCCGAAGCTCCCATTGGCCGTGGTTCCCCATTCCCGGCCAATGGGAGCTGCTGGGGGCGGTGCCTGGAAGCAACGCATGGAGCCCTCTGCACCCCTCCCCCCCAGGGACGTGGTGCCAGGAGTGGCTCGGGGCTCGCGGCACCGCGGGGGGCAATCCCGGCCCCCAGGCTGTATTTTGCCCACCCCTGGCCTGGAGGTGGGCAGGGCACACAGGGAGTTTGGTGGGCCACAGGAAATAGCCCCGCAGGCCGAATGTTTGAGACCCCTGCATTAGGGCGTGCCTGGGCACATCCAGCACACCCCCTACGCACACCCATGCCTAAGAAGTGGTAGGCGGAGGAGGTGGAGGGGGGGAAAAGGGCTACAGAGCTATGGATATGCTTGCTTGATTAACCCCAATAAACATCGCATTGCCTGCACTTCAGAATTTCTGGTCTTCTGCTTTCTCTCTGCGAGACAAGAACCAGGGGAGGGCAAAGGGAAAGCCCTTAATAGGGCGGTGCCCATCACCTAGTACCATGGGTCCTCTAGGTACTACTGTGAAGTAATAATAGATCTGCTCAAGATTATGCAAAGGACCACTAGTGAACTCAAAAAGAACAGGAGTACTTGTGGCACTAACAAATTTATTTGAGCATAAGCTTTCGTGAGCTACAGCTCACTTCATCGGATGAACTCAGCAACTGAACCGAAGACTCCTGACTAACTACCTTTTTCTAGGTACTAACACAGCATTCATCCCCCTAGTAGCTGAGTGCCATTATTTTCAGCCTTTGTCTCTAACCACTAGATAAAAATCTTTCCCACAGAGACAAATAATAGAGATTAGCAGAAAGAAAAATATTCAGATGTAAGAAAGTGGTTGACAGTTTCCCACTTTGCCATGAACTAAAATAATAATTTTTCTGTCTTGTTTGTATCACACCAAATTAAGCCCATGTAAGCCCGAAGCAAGAAGATCCTATCCAAGTTTTCCACGAGAGCTCAGGTAATGCTACACAAGCAGTTAAGTCACCACCCAACTCAATCCTGTGTGAACTCTGGGCAGCAGCAACCCAACTAATTGCAGCTCTGATTAATGTGTCTTGTACTAAAGTCCTAATTGCAAAATGAGAACCTTATAGTTCGCTTTAACTACTGAATTGTTTCCAAATTAACCCAGCCCTGCACATGCATTCACTGCAACCTGTTGTTGGGGTAATTTGCATGCTATAATTACCAGTGTTACACTTTATAGGTGGCTCTGTGGTTAGTGTTACAAAGTATTTATTTCTGCTCCAGCAAATTGTGATCTTAGACATGTGTATTGTGTTTGAATTGTGAGTGGTAAGGAGATAGTTCAAAACAACACTTACAATCTTCAAGCTAGAGTACACAGCAATAATCACTTTGTAAGTGTTCTCTGCCAGCTGTCTGTGTGGTCTGAGACAGTTCTATGCTCTTGCTTGTTTAAAGACAATCAGAACCCATGTGCCAGATCTGGAAGGCTACATGACTCCATCTATCCTCTTCCGTGTGCACCCTGATTCACCGACTGCCATCCCTCCTGTCAACAATACAGGCATTGTGGTCAATCTGTTGATTGTCTTCTTCCAAGAAACAAAGGTTGATTCGGGAAGGCCTCTTGGGAGAAGGGTGGGCTTCTTGAAAGGCACTATCCTCCTTCAAATTCTTCCTTCAAACTCTCCTTTGCCATGATGCCGACAAAAAAAACCCTTGACAACAGTTAGGCCACTGGTACCATTGCCCATCATGTTGGGCTAGTATTGTCTCATTGGTTCCTTGTACTCCTCCGTCACTCCACATTCATCTGTTGTCTCATCTCATATTAGATTCTATAGGGCAGGGACCCTGTTTGTTCTGTGTATGTACAGCGCCAGGCACAGTGGAGTCCTGGTCCAGGACTATGGCACCTAAAAAGCTGCTATGGTAATACCAATAAATAAATAAATAAATAATAGTAAAGGGGTAGGGAAAATAGAAGAGGAGTCAGGGAACTGACTGCCAGATTTACAGCATTTCCTTTTTCCTTTTGCTACTCTGTCACTTTTGCAATTTTGGGGAAGTTATGAAAAGTGCCAGGGAGGGGAAGGGAAAGGAAAGAGTGGGGAAAAAGCCCACAACAATGCTAGAAATCAGTCATTCTGCTCACAGTGAGTGGCAAAGAAGGGGCAGAAAAGGGAAACAAATCTCTTGTTTTGATTTTCAGCAACTGAGAAAAAATGAATATTTCAGTCTGAAGCATAAAGAAATTGTTCTGTTTTGTTGTTTTCAAAGTTTCCTGTAAAAAAAAAAAATGGAAATGACATTTTCCCTGTGAAAAAAAAAATTGCTTTCATGAAATCCCATTTTTGGTGGGAGAATTTTTTTGCCAAAAAATTGACTTTCTGTACTGCTAGACTATTCCAGAGAAAAAATGCCCTATTCCCACTTCCTGCCTAGTACCCCCTGCCGTTTATGAACCTAGCACTTTGCTTTCACCACCTGCTTAAGCAGAGGCTATCTCATCCAAACATTCACCAACAGCATTCAAATGTCCCAGGAATCCCAAATCCTCTGCTTTAGTGCTATTTGAACATTGGTTGTGTTACTCATCTGCTTCCTTCATTCATTGGAAAGATCTCAGCGGACGAGGTCACCTGAAAGTCTTATCCCAAATCCCTGAAGTGGTTCTAAATTGTAACACACCTTCCTTCACTGGTGTGATTTGTTCCCAAAGAGAACAGAATCATGAGTAGGCCCCCAGCATCCTCCAGAGGAAATCCTGGGAGGGAGCAGGCTGCCCTATTTTCTTTCTCTGGGCCTCAGATGCTCCAGGCCATTTCCTCATCAGTCAGGATTATTTAGCTCTTCTTGCTCTCCAGTGGCTCCTTTCCCTTGCTCGTCCCTATTACTGGTTGAAGCTTCTTAGCCTGAACCTTTGTCATGTCAAGGGCAGAGCCACTTGCTCATAGGGCAACTTCTTGTCTTCTGTGATGCCACATTTCTCCATCTGTTCTGAAGCTCAATGCAAAAGGTCTCTACTAAAAACAGTTTCCTTTGCTCCCTACCCTGTTTGGCTTCTTTGTCTCCATCCTCGTGGTTTGCAGACACAAAGAGGAACATTGCACATGGTCTGCCTTGGGTGCTCCCACAGCCATTCTTGGTGGCCGTGTTTGCTCTGTTGTTGAAGCCTCTTGCTATCAAGCTTTTGCAGTCTGTCTGTGCCAGCCTAACTCTTTGCATGTTCTGCATTGATTAACTCCATGTTGGGTCCTCAACCCAGCCTATCGCCTACCTACCAATTCTGAGCAATGCAGCTCCCAGAACCTCACCAGTAAAACCTCTATGCCACATGAGCATGTATTCTCTGCTGAATGACCTGTCTATATAGCAGTGAGTTGAGTTTTTATTTACACAGTTCCTATGAAGCAATTCCCATGGAAAAGCACTGAGAATTTTCCAGCTTTTTATACATTTTGAAATGATGTATAACACCCCGCACAATCCTGATAATGAGTGTCACCTCTTAGGCTTGTGTAACATAACAATAATGGATTTAATTTAGGGCTGTCAAGCAATTAAAAAATTAATAACGATTAATCTTGCGATTAATCGCGCTGTTAAACAATAATACAATACCATTTATATAAATATTTTTGGATGTTTTCCATATTTTCAAATATATTGATTTCAATTACAACACAGAATACAAAGTGTACAGTGCTCACTTTATATTTTATTATTTATTATAAATATTTGCACTGTAAAAAGGAAACAGTATTTTTCAATTCACTTAATACAAATAATGTAGTGTAATCTCTTTATCATGAAAGCTGAACTTACAAATCTAGAGTTATGTACAAAAAATAACTGCATTCAAAAAATGAAACAATGTAAAACTTTAGATCCTACAAGTCCACTCAGTCCTATCTCTTGTTCAGGCAAGTTTGTTTACATTTGCGGGAGATAATGCTGCCCGCTTATTGTTTACAATGTCACCTGACAGTGAGAACTGGTGTTCGCATGGCACTGTTGTAGCCAGCATCGCAAGATATTTACATGCCAGGTGCGCTAAAGATTCATATGTCCCTTCATGCTTCAACCACCATTCCAGAGGACATGTGTCCATGCTAATGATGGGTTCTGCTCGATAACTATCCAAAGCAGTGCAGACCAACACATGTTCATCATCTGAGTCAGATGCCACCAGCAGAAGGTTAATTTTCTTTTTTGGTGGTTCGGGTTCTGTAGTTTCCACATTGGAGTGTAGCTCTTTTAAAACTTCTGAAAGCATGTTCCACACTTCATCCCTCTCTGATTTTGGAAGGCACTTCAGATTCTTAAATCTTGGGTCGAGTGCTGTAGCTATCTTTAGAAATCTCACATTGGTACCTTCTTTGTGTTTTGTCAAATCTGCACTGAAAGTGTTCTTAAAATGAACAGCATGCTGGGTCATGATCTGAGACTGCTATAACATGAAATATATGGCAGAATGTGGGTAAAACACAGAGCAGGAGACATACAGTTCTCCCCCAAGGAGTTCAGTCACAAATTTAATTAACGCGTTATTTTTTTAATGAGCGTCATCAGCGTGGAAGCATGTCCTCTGGAATGGTGGCCAAAGCATGAAGGGGCATCTGAATGTTTAGCATATCTGGCACATAAATACCTTGCAATGCCAGCTACAAAAGTGCCATGCAAACATCTGTTCTCATTTTCAGGTAAATAAGAAGTGGGCAGTATTATCTCCCGTAAATATAAACAAACTTGTTTCTCTTAGCGAGTGGCTGCACAAGAAGTAGGACTGAGTAGGACTGTTTTTGAGTGCAGTTACAGAACAAAAAAAAAAAAATCTACATTGTAAGTTGCGCTTTCACAATAAAGAGATTGCACTCCAGTACTTGTATGAGGTGAATTGAAAAATACTATTTCTTTTATGACAGGTTTCAGAGTAACAGCCGTGTTAGTCTGTATTCGCAAAAAGAAAAGGAGTACTTGTGGCACCTTAGAGACGAACCAATTTATCATTTTTACAGTGCAAATATTTGTAATAAAAATAATATAAAGTGAACACTGTACACTTTATATTCTGTGTTGTAATTGAAATCAATATATTTGAAAATGTAGAAAAACATCCAAAATATTTAATAAATTTCAATTGGTATTCTATTGTTTAACAGTGCGCTTAAAACTGCGATTAATTTTTTGAGTTAATTGTGTGAGTTAACTGTGATTAATCGACAGCCCTAATTGAATTGCAACTAATTCTACAGTTGTATGGTGAGGCTTTCAAGCAGTAACATCTCAGAATAGCACAACTCATTCTAGCCAAGAAAGCAAATTGCCTTCCCTTTATGTGTTCTATGTACAGGATAAATACTTTTGGTTCTATTCAGCACAAAGAGAATTGAATTCGTTTGCTGGCTCCAGCCACAGTTCTGGGTCTTGCCTTTCTGAGGTGCAGTATTGCAGGAATCCATTGCTTCTCTTTAGCAAAGATCATTGCTGCATACAAACACACACTCATAATCACACACACAAATCACTTATACATTCACAAACATAATAAAAGGCCCAGTCATGAATGTGTAGAGATAAATCCCCCAACTCCCATATACTATCCATAATAATCACCTTTTCACTACCCACATTTTTTCATTATTAATAATAAGGGGTTTCACATTACTTTGTCTATTTGAGACAAAGAAGACTGTAAATAACCTTACAATCATTATGTAAAATGTATTTCTGCAAAATGATAAAAGAACCGTCTATTCCCTTCTGCAGTCTAGACGATGCTCCATTACAAGTAAGCATGCTTTCAGTCCTGCCTCGGTTCAAGAAGCAGCTTTCATCCTCCTTTACTTAATATGATGAAAGACAACAAGTTGGGAAATGGATAGCAGGTGAAAAAATTTATCCCACCCTCTATGCCTTTAGAAGGTATCTCTAGGCTGGAGCTGCACTCTAAAAATAGAAATGTAGCTGTGGCAGTGCAAAGACCGAGCCACCCCAAATGTGTAGTTAGGATTTCGGATGGGATCATATTTGGGGCAACTGCCCCTCCCACCACTTGCGCTGCCAGGGCTACATGCCTAGCACAGTAGCTTGATCACAGCTAGCAGTCGTATGTCTATCCAAGTGTAGCTGACTGGGCCATGGGTGGTATCAAGGTTCCTTCCCCACTCTGAACTCTAGGGTACAGATGTGGGGACATGCATGAAAACCTCCTAAGCTTACTTTTACCACTTTAAAACTTCCCCAACGTAGAAATTAATTTTACCCTTTGCCCTTGGAATTTCCACTGCCACCACCAAACTTTATCTGGGTTTACTGGGAAACGTAGTTTGGACACGTCTTTCCCCCCCAAAATCCTCCCAACCCTTGCACCCCACTTCCTGGGGAAGGTTTGGTAAAAATCCTCACCAATTTGCATAGGTGACCACAGACCCAAACCTTGGATCTTAGAACAATGAAAAAGCATTCAGTTTTCTTACAAGAAGACTTTTAATAGAAGTAAAGGAATCACCTCTGTAAAATCAGGATGGTAGATACCTTACAGGGTAATTAGATTCAAAACATAGAGAATTCCTCCAGGCAAAACCTTAAGTTACAAAAAAGACACACAGACAGGAATAGTCATTCTATTCAGCACAGTTCCTTTCTCAGCCATTTAAAGAAATCATAATCTAACACATACCTAGCTAGATTACTTAGTAAAAGTTCTAAGACTCCATTCCTGTTCCGTCCCCAGCAAAAGCAGCATACAGACAGACACAGACCCTTTGTTTTTCTCCCTCCTCCCAGCTTTTGAAAGTATCTTGTCTCCTCATTGGTCATTTTGGTCAGGTGCCAGCGAGGTTACCTTTAGCTTCTTAACCCTTTACGGGTGAGAGGATTTTTCCTCTGGCCAGGAGGGATTTTAAAGGGGTTTACCCTTCCCTTTATATTTATGACAGGTGCTCAGGCCTAGTGGATGAAACAAGAGTTCAGCCTATCTGTTAGAGTGGGGTGCAGGCTGGGCAGAGTCCAGGAATGAGCCCAGGATCAGTACTGGAGGGACAGAAGCTGAATGCCGGAGCCAGGGGGTAAAACAGAGTCGTAAGCCAGAGGCAGAGCTGGGGTCAAAGTCAGAAGCCAGAGGGCTGGAGAAGAACAGGAGCAGGGACTGGAAGCAGAATGAATAAGGGCAAGCACGGCTGTGGGCATGGTTCTCACTGAGCAGCCGCTGATCTGCTGTGGGGCCAGACTTATAAGCAAAGCTACTAAACCGGCTCATTGGTGGCCTAGCGGCAAAGTTAGTTGGAGAGCAGGCCAGCACCTGGTCCTAGCTGTCTGGCCCCAACACTGAGATGGAATTTACATTGCCGTCTCACAGTGTAGACGTAGACATGTACTATGTTCCTTTGCACTAAGCTGAACTGGCCTTTAAATGGGTTCCAAGTAGAACTAACTAGCAATTCCTCAAACGCCAGGGTACCTAGGCAGATGAGTGCACAGCTGGGGCTAAGGGAAAGGGGAGAGGGATTTCCAAGACCTTTTGATCCTCCTCTGACTGTTTGCTATGGTCAGTCTCACGCATATTGTCATCTTCAACTTCTCAGTGTTTTCCTGT
The DNA here is from genome assembly GCF_015237465.2 of Chelonia mydas. Classification (NCBI taxonomy): domain Eukaryota; kingdom Metazoa; phylum Chordata; order Testudines; family Cheloniidae; genus Chelonia; species Chelonia mydas. The sequence goes on from NC_057860.1 coordinate 4,418,732, forward strand.
TACAGGATAGTTTCAGTCTCTCTTCCTTCCATCCTGGAGAAGAAAAAAGTTACACACCTGGGAGACACCACAGCATCTTATCCCCTGGTCCATATCGATACTGATGCAGATCAGAAGAGACATCAAACCAAGTTCCGGGTGACTGAATTGACAACGCACTTTTTACCACTATCGGGGTGTTTGTTCTGGTCAAATTCTAGTAACAATAAATAGTCATAATATTTACAGTAGCAACTAGAGGCCTATATGAGATTGGGGCCCCATTCAGCTCGGTGCTGTACAAACACATAACGAGAGACAATCCTTGCCTAGAAGAGTTTATAATCTAAGAATAATCTTGCAAAGATTTAAACAGGTGCATAAGTTTATACACTCTTCAGTGGTCTGTTTGAACAAGATTAGTCTCGTGTAAAATTACACATATTCTTAAGTCTTTGCAGGATCAGGACCAAATTAAATTTGCATTCACTCTCTTCCTCCTCAACATCCTTTGTTTGTTCCAGCCACCTGGTACATATTTTCTTAAACTAAGACTGAGCTCTTTATGGCAGGGCAGTATTTTGCTGTCTGTCTCTATAGCACCTAGTAAAATGGGACCCCAACGAGCAACTACTATAATGATATCTCTGCTCTAATTTCCACTGGATATGAGGGTCCCCTTCACTTTCTGTTGTGAGCTGCGGTGAGGCAGGGCTCCAGCGCTGGTTAGAGTTCAGTGCCAGAGAAAATGGTTCCTACTGTAGATGCATAGGTTATGGGTGGGTTCCTCTAGTGAAGGTTTCCTAACATTTCCCTCTATGGGCCCCTCTTTTAAATTGCCTATAACTTTGCCAAATGAATGGCTTGGGATGAAATTTTCCATGCCTGCTCCCTGCCTCAAGCTGATTTAGATTAGTTTAGTTTCACCAAAAGCAGCTCATCCATTTCCAAGGACGGGGGAAAATAGGCAGACTTGCTAATAGCCCAGTATTTTTGGTTTCTTTGCAGAGCTCTAGAGCATCTGGTGCTTGGAGCAGGAAGTGGAAGTTTAGCAGGGAGGTAGTTCAGGAGTCTGAAAGATGCCTTGTGCAGTCCTCATGAAAATACACTCAGTTTTGGCCAAGATGTAATCCTCTGAATGTCATTTTCATGTGCTCAGTAGAGCTTGTTAAAGACTTTCTGCTAAAATAGCTGAACATTCCATCCACACTAAGCATGCTCCAGGCCCCAGAGTTTTGACCCCCTTCGGTGTAGGGGAAAGTGTACGGAGCTGGGAGCCAGGAGGTTACCAGGAGTTTAGTTTCACCTCTTTGATTTACCAATGTTAATAATTCTGTGCACTTCACAGCCCTTACTACCAAACAAGGCCTCAACCCCCTGTATTAGGAGGCTGGCAAATATCATTCCCCCATTTTACCCACGAATTAACAGAGATTTTTCAAGGGCTTTTAGGACCATTAGTTTGCATTCAAAACAAAGTTCCCTACTGTCTCTGCTTCCAGATCCATTCACCGTCATTGTAGCCTGTCCAGCAATATCTCCATTCAGCACCTCCTCGGTGCTGCTGTTTATTCAGTGTTATGATTCTCGTAGCATTTGCCATTACCAGAGTGTCCATAATGAGCTAGGTGCTACCCACAGATGCTCCAAAGATTCAGTGACCAGCCTGAATAAGCATCCAATGATCTAAGGTAATAATATGGCCACAATTACTGTCGTATCTCAGCATCTCATAATCTTTAATATATTTATCCTCACAACACCCCCATGAGATAGGGCAGGGCAATGATCCCCATTGCACAGATGGGGAACGGAGGCACAAAGGCTAAGTGACTTGCCCAAGATCACACAGTAAGTCTGTGGCAGAGAAGACAATAGAGCTCAGGTCTCAAGTCCTAGGGTAGTGGTTTAACCACTAGGCTATCATTCCTCCCTAAGCCTACCTGAAGCTTATATGAATTCTTATGAATGCACTTTATGCTGTGTTTATAAAGTACCATTTACGTGTAAGGAACCATGGAAGTTATTGTTAATAATTGTTAATAACTATTTCTGCCCTTTGCTTCCAGTCAGAACCAGGAAGTGCAGAGGCACAAAGTATAAGAAGCAATGAAAAAAAAAAAAGCTGAATGTCTGGGAAGTTTTAAATTTCAGAAATGTTTCACTTTGGGGCTCAGTTTGAACTTTTCAGTGAAGCTTAGGGTCAGTTCTGAATTTATCTGAACCAGGTCTGTCATAAATATAAAGGGAAGGGTAAACCCCTTTAAAATCCCTCCTGGCCAGAGGAAAAATCCTCTCACCCGTAAAGGGTTAAGAAGCTAAAGGTAACCTCGCTGGCACCTGACCAAAATGACCAATGAGGAGACAAGATACTTTCAAAAGCTGGGAGGAGGGAGAAAAACAAAGGGTCTGTGTCTGTCTGTATGCTGCTTTTGCTGGGGACGGAACAGGAATGGAGTCTTAGAACTTTTAGTAAGTAATCTAGCTAGGTATGTGTTAGATTATGATTTCTTTAAATGGCTGAGAAAAGAACTGTGCTGAATAGAATGACTATTCCTGTCTGTGTGTCTCTTTTGTAACTTAAGGTTTTACCTAGAGGGATTCTCTATGTTTTGAATCTAATTACCCTGTAAGGTATCTACCATCCTGATTTTACAGAGGTGATTCCTTTACTTCTATTAAAAGTCTTCTTGTAAGAAAACTGAATGCTTTTTCATTGTTCTAAGATCCAAGGGTTTGGGTCTGTGGTCACCTATGCAAATTGGTGAGGATTTTTACCAAACCTTCCCCAGGAAGTGAGGTGCAAGGGTTGGGAGGATTTTGGGGGGAAGGATGTGTCCAAACTACGTTTCCCAGTAAACCCAGATAAAGTTTGGTGGTGGCAGTGGAAATCCAAGGGTAAAATTAATTTGTACCTTGGGGAAGTTTTAACCTAAGCTGGTGAAAGTAAATTTAGGAGGTTTTCATGCAGGTCCGCACATCTGTACCCTAGAGTTCAGAGTGGGGAAGGAACTTTCACCTAAGTTCAAGTTTCAAGAGTAAAGGCTAACATCGTCAAGACAAGGTGTTCAAAAATCATGCATCAGGTCCCCAAAATTCAAAAGATTAGCTTAAAAATCATACTTTTTTAAAAAAAAGTGATTCTTTGTTTGTTTTCAAAGTTTTGTGCCTTTAGGTTGTTGGGGTTCTGCTGATACCTCATATACTTGGTTTACCAAGAACTCAGTTTGACTCCAATCTCGTTAATCAAGTATTTGCATGCAGCAAAGCTATGCTTATTTGATCAGACTCAAGCATTAAGGCAACAGTATAGGGTGTACAACACATCCAACATTACACACCAAACTTCTTCCTTCATATACATTTACACATTACATTGCATTTACTACACATAGCATTACATGGTTTTGGACTGGCTTGGTTACTTTGTAAGAACCAATCTTTGTAAAGCATGCTTTGTTCACACAGTCCATGCCTGACTTACTCTTTACCTCATTTTTACATTCTTGACTGATTTTGTTCATTGTTTGTGGTTCCCTGGGAGTTCTCCCTCTTTTCTTGGTAGCTCAGACATTTTGTCTCCTGGCTTACTGACCCCATTTACTTACCTAAGTTAGCACAAATATTTCATTTTTAGCCTGCTAATTAATTTACCTCCCTACTTCAGTTCTCCTAGAAATTAGATCTCACCCATATTTAATTACTTAAGTCAGGCCAGGACTACAGTCCTACATAGGTTGCACTCAGGCTCACAGTTTTAAGTTTTTCTTTGCAATCACAATGACTAGAAACTTACTTTAAGAAAATAAATGCAAGCTGAGATTCTCGTGGAATCGGGCTTTAAGAAAATCACCCAAATATCACAAGAGCCATGATTAAATAGTGAGAGTTGGCCAGGCTGCAGACAAATGCACGCAAAACAAATAGGCCCATTGGCTGAAACTGATGGTTCAAATGCTAGGAATTGGTGCCCCCTTACAGCCTCCATCTTGCATTGTCCAGAATTCAGTTTGGTTCTGTGGCTTTTCTGAATGTCCGGAAGCGACCTTTCAGTGCTTCTGAATCTCTGGGAATGAGACGGAGGTATCAGCTCACATCACGTCAGCCACTGAACAGCCTGAGAAACTCACTCAGAGCCACTCCTGATCTGAAACTGCTGTGCTGCAACAGCACAGACGGGGAGGGCTGCGTTCTGCTAATACAGCCTGAATAATCCCTGGAGTCATCCTCTGCACAACCCCTTATTTGCACTTGCAAATACCTACAGTCACACTGAAGGGGTTGCACACACATGCCGTTTGGGCAGACATAAATTGTGTGTGCAGTTTAGCTCGCACAGTTGGGAAAATCTGGTTGTAAGCAGTTCCACTCACCGCCACAGGCATAGAGCATAGAGTTGCAAGGGTCTTCCTCTCCAGCACGTTTTTGGCCCTGCAATGGCCTGTCGGGCTACATCTTTTGTAGTCCAGCCGTTCAGCCAGGTGACCTCTTTCCAGTACTGTTCCCATTCTAGGGTAACAGAAGGACAGCTAAAGAATCCGCAACAACACTGCTTTATTTCTTAAAATTCAGAACGATAGCACGCAAGATCCCGAAAAGAGAGCAAGAAAACAGACTGCTCCCTAAGATTGCGAGGCACAATTCACCCCACGTACCTTTAAACTGACTTCTCTCCAAACTAACTCTGACCAGACTCTTTGCTACAGTGCCTTTTAGCCGCAAGCAGGACCAGGAAACCCGCTCTGCCCTTAAAGAGATCTTGCAATTCCAACACAGTCCTCCAGACAGCACAGCATCCGCTATGGATCAGGCGCAGAGGACAACCTGTGACACATACACACTCACCAGTGCATTATGTACTTCCTCTGATCAAAGGAAACGCATGCATCTGAAACCCCCCAGAGTTCACATCCTAGATGGCCCTACACTTGTGTGATGGCTGCCATCTTGGCTGATACACAGGAAACTGAACTGGGGAGAAGGTCCTCAGCTTCCCAGCTTTGTGCATCTCAGCCCATGTTTGTCCACGTGCCACAAGGCTGCAGAAGCTGAAAGCATCAAACTTAAGATTCAGCTTCTGGGGCTTGAGCTGTGGGGGTGAATGTTTTGCACATGTGGAAACAGCTAGAGTTTCTCATGTGGTCTTGTGTTCCTGACTCCATAGATCTGCCAACTTTCCACTTGCTGCCTCCTTTACAAATACACACTGAAGAATAGGGGTGACACATAGTCCTCTCTGCACGGAAACATGATGTTTGCTGTTATAGACAGGGGGAAACCATCTCAGAGGAATTTACTAGCACATTCTGCAGGTTTCTCTCGGCCCTGGAGCTTCACAGAGAGCTCAGGAGTCCAAAGGCACAGCCTGGAGCAGTGTAATGATAACTCCGTCTGGGCTTCTCCGAGACACCTCCTGAGAGCGCTTAAAAATTCCCTGCAATTCTCTCGAGGAAAGAGTGGCAAACTTTTTTGTAATTTCCACCATTTATTTCTGAAATCCCTTCCCTAACCCACCTCCTCTCCTGGTCTTCCAGACAGCATTGATGCAGAAGTCAAAGCTAGTATTCAAAACATCTTGTGCAATTATTACCCAGCCTGGCTTTTCACTGTAAGAGGGGGAAAACCATGAGTTGGATCTTAAAGGGACAAATGAGCTCTTTATAGTGAATCGCTCATTTACTTTTATTGTAGCTTAATGGAGCTCATAAGGGTGGGATTTAAATATAGGCTTCTTGTTTAAGGTGTCTGAAACCCCTTATATGGTCAGTCTGTCTTTTTGTCTATCATACATATCATCATAGGATAAACATTTCAAAACCACCTATGCGTATGTCAACACTGCAAGTGAAGGTGTGATTGTGTCACCTTTTGCTCCCTTTAAATCATGCACTCTTCATATTGTTATTATTTATTTTGTATATTACCATAGCGCCTAAGGGCCTCACTCATAGAGCAGGACCCCACTATGATAGGTGCTGTTCAAACACAGAACCAAAAACACTGTCCCTGCTCCATCTTTCTATCCATCCCTCTGGAACCCAGTGCCTTGCAGGTGAATCTCATTTCACTCCTGTCTTTAACAGCATCCCAGGCTAAGTGAGATGCTTGCCAAAGCAAAGATCTTTGCTTAGGTTCCTAGGTCCATCACCATGATAGGAGAGCTGGCTGTATTTTAAATAATCCTTATTGAGGTTGCAGGAACAAACCACCCTGATGTGTAGAAAGAATAGTAAATATGGCAGGCGATGAGGTTGGCTTAACAGTGAAATCCTTGCTGATCTTAAACACAAAAAAGAAGCTTACAAGAAGTAGAAGATTGGACAAATGAACAGGGAAGAGTATAAAAATACTGCTCGGGCATGCAGGAGTGAAATCAGGAAGGCCAAATCACACCTGGAGGTGCAGCTAGCAAGAGATATTAAGAGTAACAAGAAGGGTTTCTACAGGTATGTTAGCAACAAGAAGAAGGTCAAGGAAAGTGTGGGGCCCTTCCTGAATGAGGGAGGCAACTTAGTGACAGAGGATGTGGAGAAAGCTAATGTACTCAATGCTTTTTTTGCCTCTGTCTTCACGAACAAGGTCAGCTCCCAGACTACTACACTGGGCAGCACGAGTATGGGGAGGAGGTGACCAGCCCTCTGTGGAGAAAGAAGTGGTTCAGGACTATTTAGAAAAGCTGGACGAGCACAAGTCCATGGGGCCAGATGCACTGCAGATGTGATTGCAGAGCCATTGGCCATTATCTTTGAAAACTCATGGCGATCTGGGGAGGTCCCGAATGACTGGAAAAAGACTAATGTAGTGCCCATCTTTAAAAAAGGGAAGAAGGAGGATCTGGGGAACTACAGGCCAGTCAGCCTCAACTCAGTCCCTGGAAAAATCATGGAGCAGGTCCTCAAGGAATCAATTTTGAAGCACTTTGAGTAGAAGAAAGTGATCAGGAACAGTCAGCATGGGTTCACCAAGGGCAAGTCATGCCTGACTAACCTGATTGCCTTCTATGATGAGATAACTGGCTCTGTGGATGAGGAGAAAGCAGTGGATGTGTTATTCCTTGACTTTAGCAAAGCTTTTGATACTATCTCCCACAGTATTCTTGCCAGCAAGTTAAAGAAGTATGGGCTAGATGAATGGACTATAAGGTGGATAGAAAGCTGGCTAGATTGTTGGGCTCAACGGGTAGTGATCAATGGCTCCATGTCTAGTTGGCAGCCGGTATCAAGTGGAGTGCCCCAAGGGTCAGTCCTGGGGATGGTTTTGTTCAATATCTTCATTAATGATCTGGAGGATGGTGTGGATTGCACCCTCAGCAAGTTTGCAGATGACACTAAACCGGGAGGAAAGGTAGATATGCTGGAGGGTAGGGATAGGATACAGAGGGCCCTAGACAAATTAGAGGATTGGGCCAAAAGAAATCTGATGAGGTTCAACAAGGACAAATGCAGAGTCCTGCACTTAGGACGGAAGAATCTCATGCGCTGCTACAGACTAGGGACTGAGTGGCTAGGCAGCAATTCTGCAGAAAAGGACCTAGGGGTTACAGTGGATGAGAAGCTGGATATGTGCCCTTGTTGCCAAGACGGCTAACAGCATTTTGGGCTGTATAAGTAGGAGTATTGCCAGCAGATCAAGGGATGTGATCATTCCCCTCTATTCGACATTGGTGAGCCCTCATCTGGAGTACTGTGTCCAGTTTTGGGCCCCACGCTACAAGGATGTGGAAAAATTGGAAAGAGTCCAGCGGAGGGCAACAAAAATGATTAGGGGACTGGAACACATGACTTATGAGGAGAGGCTGAGGGAACTGGGATTGTTTAGTCTGCGGAAGAGTAGAATGAGGGGGGATTTGATAGCTGCTTTCAACTACCTGAAAAGGGGTTCTAAAGAGGATGGATCTAGACTGTTCTCAGTGACAGGTGATGACAGAACAAGGAGTAATGGTCTCAAGTTGCAGTGGGGGAGGTTCAGGTTGAATATTAGTAAAAACTTTTTCACTAGGAGGGTGGTGAAGCACTGGAATGCGTTACCTAGGGAGGTGGTGGAATCTCCTTCCTTTGAGGTTTTTAAGGTCAGGCTTGACAAAGCCCTGGCTGGGATGTTGTCGTTGGGGATTGGTCCTGCTTTGAGCAGGGGGTTGGACTAGATGATCTCCTGAGGTCCCTTCCAACCCTGATATTCTATGATTCTATGATATCTGAGCACCTGTCCATTATTATTACCCTAGTTGGGCTTGAGCCCCAACACAGCAAGCAAGCGACTGCAGGATTCAGCCAGGCAGTTGTTCTGCTGATATGCCTAGAAAGTAAACATTCGAAAGACGTTTTTGATTTGTTTCCTTCCTTTTAACAATCCCCTCACTATAACAACTCTGCCAGCAGCTCCCAGGGTGGGGATCAGAGCTGCATCCTTACATAACTCCTCCAAAGGCTACAGAACACTGTGTTTTGTCTTTGCCTCCCTCTGTTCATTTCTGGACAGGCAACGTTCAAACTTATAGTTCTGTAGTTCATTTCTCCAAAGGGCCCTTTTCCCTGTGATCACTTGCACTGTAGCTTGGCAACATGAGGAAATCAATTGCTTGGCTCCTTTTCTGCTTGCCTCACACAGTAAGAGGCCATAGCAAGGAAAATACTTGTGTTTAAGTTTTTTGTACTGTCTGTTCTCTTTTATAATTGTGGCAGATCATAGACAGAGCTACATAACCAATCTGGACCAGAACAGGCGTTATAAAGTCATGATGACTTGGGGTAAAAATTCCAGGATAGCCCAAGTGCCCATTTTCAAAAAGTGACTTTGACCGAGTGCCTACATCCCATTGACTTTCAGTGACACTTAGGATCCTAAGAACTAGACTCACAAAGGGACTTGCAACTTAGGTTCCGAGAGTGGCAGTTAAGTCCAACGTTTAGGCACCGTTGGCATTCCCACAACCCCTGCTCAGCCGCTGCCTGACCCTGGTGGTGCCTAAATTCCCTAAGCTCCTACTGTTAGTTTCCAGATTTTGGCAGCTCGGCATATGCCTGGCCACCTCAGCCCTGATGCTGACTGGCAGCATGGGGCCTAACTCATGCCTTCACCCCAGCAGGATTCTCAATTGCATGTATTGCCTTTGGATCCTGATTCAATAGTCAGGCTCTGAGCACACCTAATCCCATGTAGAAGCTGGTGACTTTTCACCCCATGGTAGGGCTGTGAGAGACCCAGGTTCAATTTCCAACACTGCCTGATGTGGAGCAGAGATTTGAACCCGCCTCTCAGAGAAGCCCCCTAACCACTGAGCTAAGGGGATCACCACCACCACCTCCTCCTTGACCTGGCTTATGTGCTCAACTCCAGGATAGGGCTTATGGCGGTGAGCCCCAAGCAAGGACAGCTGCCTCCCTCCTACCTGAACGTTGGGGCCGAAGGTTATGTCTACACTATTTGCTAGGGGGTGTGATTCTCCTGCATGTGAACACATACTGGCTCTAGCTTTCTTTGAGCTAGCGGGAGTACGTGTAGCCACAGTAGAATGGCTGAGACATGCCGAGTACAAACATACCTGAAACCAGTGGGAGTGACCGAGGCGCGGTTCAATCCTGCATCTGCTGCCTCTAACTTTCCTACCGCAGCTACACTGCTGTTTATATCCGGGCTAACTCAATGACACCTATCATGAGTTGGTGTACACAGGCAAGGGGATCACTCCCCTAGCTCATAGTGTAGACGTAACTAAAGTCTCTTTGAGGGGCGGGGCTTAGGGCCTCCCTCTCTCGTTGGCATTTCCTAGCTTCCCCACTCAGCAAGCTGGCTTCTGTAAATCCCATTCTTAGGCACCTAATTCTCCCCATGCCGTGGGCAGGAATCCTGGGAGCCAGCTCAGGGTGATGAATTCTACTGGGTAGCCTGGTGGCTAAACATTAGGCACTTCGCGAATCTCTCCCAAAGTCACTTCTGAAAAGGAGACTTAGGCTCCTAAGGCACTTAGATGATTTTGAAAAGTTTACCCTTGAACGAGCTGAATATTTTTTCTTAAAACATTTTTTTAGACCAAAAGTTACTTTTTGACCAAATCAAGAATTTTGATGGAAACTTTTCATTTGGTTGAAGATTTTCTATATCTTTTTTTTAGTTTACCCCTTCTCTTCTATTTTTTCCCCCTTCCTGCTCCAATTTTCCAGTGTGGCAGAGGAGGATTTTGTTTCATTTCATTTTGTTGAAAAACCAAATTTCCATCAAAAATTTAGAAGAAAAGAAAATATTGTCAATCTTTCAAAATAAATGGACCCCCAAATATACCCATTGGATGATGCAGTCTCATTGAAATTTTCAGTGGAAAAATGCAGTTTTATTACACAAAAATGATTTCCTAAATAGGAAAATCCAAATCCAAGTATTCATTTCAAACTTTTCATTTTGAAACATCAATTTGAAATGAAAACTGTTGATGTGAAGCAAAATAAACGTCTTTTGGCAAATTGTTTTGAGACAATGTCGACATTTGCCCTTTCAAACCTTTCCAGTTGGAAACTTTGTGGAATTTGTACAAGCGGCAAAGAGTCCTGTGGCACCTTGTAGACTAACAGACGTATTGGAGCATGAGCTTTCGTGGGTGAATACCCACTTCGTCAGACGCATGTTGAATTTGTTATTTGTTGGAAGTTCCGGAGATGCCTCATTGCACAGGCAATTAGATTCCGAACTGGGCATTTGCTCAGACAAGTACTTGATTTGCAAGTGTAGTCACGGTACCTGTTTGTGCATATTAGATATGCAGCTGAATGCACATTTTTGCATAGGACTGTAAAAGCTTCTTCAACCCAATGTAAATGTCATTGCTGCATCAGGGAGCTTGTAGAGAATAAAAGGAAAAAGGGAAAAAAATGTCTTATTTGGTATCCAGACTCCAAAGGCTCATCTCCACCATGAATCTCTCTCACAGAGAGAAAAGGCAGGGACATTTCCACAGAGCTCCCTACCTACTCACATACACAAAGTCTGGCTTATTCCGTGCAATGCCGTGTGGCTGGATTTCTAAATTGATACCAGGAAAGCAGCTGAGGACAATGTAAAATGGGCCACGGGGAGATTGCAATTTGAGTAGGAGCATACTGCAGACAACCATGTGAACAGCTGTCTTGCCGCTGAGCAGGTCTCCTGGAGAAATGGGGTCACCGCAGCCCAGGTGCGGCGACTGAAGGGTCTGTGAAAAGCAGTGTCAGTGGGATTATTCTGAGAGGCTCCAGTCCTGCCCTCTGGCAAGTGGCATGTGTAGCAAAAGACACAGCCAGCTTCTTAAAACCATCCATGTTCCCTTTGCTGTTACTGCTTTCCCTGCTCAGGATTTACTGCTAACTTGTGCAGGCTGGAAAATGGTGATAAGGGGTGGCCTTTCCAATGAGCCTGCTGCTCCCCTCCCTCCCAGTTTGTGGTTTAGTGTAATGGAGCATGTAAATCATGTCCAGCAAGGAGCTGCCTTCCTAGTGCAGCCTGCCTGGCGACTCATGTTAGATGGGAGAAGCAGGTCCTTTGGTGTCCACTGGCCCAGCCACCTTCCTCGACATTCACAGGAGCAGGAGGGCTAACAATCCACCAGGAAGAGGGGCAGGAAGTTTTATGTAGACCACTCTGCTGCAATAGCTACTGTGGGACTCCCACAGGGGGGTGTGCAGAAAGCAACCGAGTCTCTGCCTTTGGACAGGTACCAACAATTGGTAGCGAAGCACAAATAACCCCAGGGCAGAGGGAGCGGGATGCAGTAGAAGTGCAGCATTCCTGGAAGGCTCCGCTTCCTCCCTTTTAGCTACCGAGGGCTCAATCGAGAGTTGAAGCAGAACCACAGGCAAAGACAATAGCCACTTTCATGGACAGAGCTTCTCGGAGGCTCCGCTCCCGTTCATTTCTTGGGCCAAAAATCTACCATTTAGGAACAAACCCGGAGTTCCTTCCTCAGCCTGGCTTAATCAAACTCCCATGGATTTCAGGATCTGACAAAATGCTAGCAGCCCACAAGTGGTGGTAGCTGCTGCCTGCCCTGTGACACTGCAAACTCACCAGGCCCTGGCACCATCCCTCTGTACCCCCAAACAGCGGCCATGCCAGTGCTGAGGAATGTACCAACGCACGATTCCTCTGCTAACGATGTGACACTCGTGTTGCGTCACCAATTGTTCTATATTGGCATCAGATTCCCTTTGTAGTTGGGTTCTTGGACATAATAGGAACAAACTGGGAACAGTGTCAGCAAATGACTGGTCAAGCTGAAAATGGTCCAGTAAGGGTCTGTCTACACTGAAATAAAAGGCCTGCAGCTGGGCCGAGTCAGCTGATTCAGGCTGGAGGGGTTAACAATGGCAGGGTTTGCATTCAGTCACTGAAACCCTGCTAATGGGGAGAGTCCGGCTCCAGCCTCAGCTGGAAGGTCTACACTGCAATTTTTAGCCCTGCAGCCCGAGCCACTTGAGCCCCAGTCAATTGGCCAGGGGTCTGAGACTCAGCGCCGCAGTGTAGACATACCTGGAGAAAAGGTCTAGCCTAGTATAACGCACCCTCCTCACCACTTAGGCTTCAGGGGGAGATGGCTTTAAGGGGAGATTTTCAAATGCACAAATGGGACTTAGGGTCAATTTCCAAAAGCACCTAAAGGTAACCAGGTGCCTAACTCCTATTGATTTCAATGGGAGCTGGACTCCAGAATACCGCTGAGGACCTGTGCCTAAGGGTTTGTCTACACACAAAAAGTCATACCCCTTTAACTATACCTGAATAGTTATTCAGCATTCCCACCGACAACTGGGAAAATCCTGCCCACAATCGCTCAGTCTGGAGAAGCCAGGTTAAGGCTGGTGTCATCACCACAGACAGCTGAGGCCCGCAGGCAAGCCAGGAAGCAGAGTATGCTTCAACTTCCATCCGGCGAGTGGACCTGTAGCCACTGTGGGAAGGTTTGCCATGCACGCATCCGGCCCTTTTCCCAAAGCATTGCTAAACACCACTGTGAGGGAAAAATTAACAGGACATAAAACTCAGGTCAAGGCCTTGACTTTGGTCAAGCTTGCCTGCAGGCCGTAAACTGAGATCCTGCTTGCTTATGTGTGTCAAGGGGTAGGAGAAGTCACAGTAGAAAGTCCCCAAAACAGAACAATGGCTTTCTGTGCCTAAGGGGCATGAAGGGGCAGGATGGAAAAGTCCCCATACAGAACAAATTTACAATAGTCAAGCTTAGGAAATATATAACCGCAACAGTTGTGTTAGAAGGGTCGCTGACAGCAAAAGAACAGACAGTGAATAACAGGAAGGGCCTACTGGGGGAGACGCTTGTTTTTGCTTTTGACCAGTGTTAATTTTGCAATGTATTCCAAATAAGGTAATTAATACGGAAGTAAGTGAAATTTGTCTGTGGTTTTAAGCTTTAAAAAGCTTTGTGTGCTTTGCATCAGGGGGCAGCTACTTCGAACTGTGCTTGCAATCAATAAAGGAGCCTCAGGCTTGTTCTGATCCACACACAATGCGTGGTTAATTTTCCACCACACCACTGACAGACCGACTTCGTCACGTCTCCTTCCATTGGTCAAGTTGCTGGATGCCCAGATAGTTATTTGAAAATCTAAAATGTTGGTTTGGATTCTTCATCCAAAAACATTCCTCCCTCCATCATCCCCCCAATAATAATAATAAATTTGTGCGTTCTGACCAGCTGTAATAAACACCACTCAGTGTGGATAGGGATGGGGGAGACAGTCTCTCAGGTAACAACATCCTTGAAATTACAGAAACCGAGAGTAGTCGAACAGACCTGTTAGGTCATTCCATGTCTAGTGCAAAACTGTGCTCTACACTCTTCATTAGGGTGTTTTGGCTTCTACACAGATTCCTTCACCTTGGTGCAAGTTACACCTTCCGCATACTTGCCAACAGTTAAAGTAGTGATGTAACCAACCCCAGGAAGCCTGGGAAGTCCAAGTTTTGACCAGCTCTAGTAGTGACGGAATAAGAGACAAGAGCAATATTGTTAATCTATCCAGCTATACTCTTAGCCCAGCAGAAGAATCTGTCCTATCTTGGGGCCTCTCCTTTTGTCCCTCCACCCTCACGAACATGATACAGTTCTGTGGTGACCTAGAATCCTATTTTCGACGTCTCCGACTCAAGGAATATTTCCAACACACCTCTGAACAGCATACTAACCCACAGAGACCTTCCTACCAACACTACAAAAAGAAGGATTCTGGGTGGACTCTTCCTGAAGGTCGAAACAACAGACTGGACTTCTACATAGATTGCTTCCACCGACGTGCACGGGCTGAAATTGTGGAAAAGCAGCATCACTTGCCCCATAACTTCAGCCGTGCAGAACACAATGCCATCCACAGCCTCAGAAACAACTCTGACATCATAATCAAAAATGTTGACAAAGGAGGTGCTGTAGTCATCATGAATAGGTCGGAATATGAACAAGAGGCTGCTAGGCAGCTCTCCAACACCACTTTCTACAAGCCATTACCCTCTGATCCCACTGAGAGTTACCAAAAGAAACTCCACCATCTGCTCAAGAAACTCCCTGAAAAAGCACAAGAACAAATCCGCACAGACACACCCCTAGAACTCCGAGCAGGGGTATTCTATCTGCTACCCAAGATCCATAAACCTGGAAATCCTGGACGCCCCATCATCTCAGGCATTGGCACCCTGAGAGCAGGATTGTCTGGCTATGTAGACTCCCTCCTCAGGCCCTACACTACCAGCACTCCTAGCTATCTTCGAGACACCACTGACTTCCTGAGGAAACTACAGTCACTGTAGCTCACGAAAGCTTATGCTCAAATAAATTGGTTAGTCTCTAAGGTGCCACAAGTCCTCCTTTTCTTTTTGCGAATACAGACTAACATGGCTGTTACTCTGAAAACAGTCTATCAGTGATCTTCCTGAAAACACCATCCTGGCTACTATGGATGTAGAAGCCCTCTACACCAACATTCCACGCAAAGATGGACTACAAGCCGTCAGGAACAGTATCCCCGGTAATGTCACGGCTAACCTGGTGGCTGAACTTTGTGACTTTGTCCTCACCCATAACTATTTCACATTTGGGGACAATGGAGACCTTCAAATCAGCGGCACTGCTATGGGTACCCGCATGGCCCCACAGTATGCCAACATTTTTATGGCTGACTTAAAACAACGCTTCCTCAGCTCTCGTCCCCTAATGCCCCATCTCTGCTTGTGCTACATTGATGACATCTTCATCATCTGGACCCAGGGAAAAGAAGCCCTTGAGGAATTCCACCATGATTTCAACAATTTCCATCCCATCAACCTCAGCCTGGACCAGTCCACACAAGAGATCCACTTCCTGGACACTACGGTGCTAATAAGTGATGGTCACATAAACACCACCCTATACTGGAAACCTACTGACCGCTATACTTACCTACATGCCTCCAGCTTTCATCCAGACCATACCACACAATCCATTGTCTGCAGCCAAGCTCTACGATACAACCGCATTTGCTCCAACCCCTCAGACAGAGACAAACACCTACAAGATCTCTATCAAGCATTCTTACAACTACAGTATCCACCTGCTGAAGTGAAGAAACGGATTGACAGAGCCAGAAGAGTACCCAGAAGTCACCTACTACAGAACAGGCCCAACAAAGAAAATAACAGAACGCCATGAGCCGTCACCTTCAGCCCCCAACTAAAACCTCTCCAGCGCATCATCAAGGATCTACAGCCTATCCTGAAGGATGACCCACCACTCTCACAGATCTTAGGAGACAGGCCAGTCCTCGTTTACAGACAGGCCCCCCAACCTGAAGCAAATACTCACCAGCAACCACACACCACAGAACAAAACCACTAACCCAGGAACCTATCCTTTCAACAAAGCCCGTTGCCAGCTGTGCCCACATATCTATTCAGGGGACACCATCATAGGGCTTACTCACACCAGCCACACTGTCAGAGGCTCGTTCACCTGCACATCGACCAATGTGATATATGCCATCATGTGCCAGCAATACCCCTCTGCCATGTACATTCTCTACGTAAAAGAGAAAATGGACACAAATGAGATGTCAAGAATTATAACATTCAAAAACCAGTCGGAGAACACTTCAATCTCTCTGGTCACTCGATTACAGACCTACAAGTGGCAATATTACAACAAAAAAATCTTCAAAAACAGACTCCAACGAGAGACTGCTGAATTGGAATTAATTTGCAAACTGGAAACCATTACATTAGGCTTGAATAGAGACTGGGAGTGGATGGGTCATTACACAAAGTAAAACTATTTCCCCATGTTTATTTTTCTCTCCTACTCTTCCTAACACATTCTTGTCAACTGCTGGAAACGGCCCACCTTGAGTATCACTACAAAAGGTTTTTTTTTCTCTCCTGCTGGTAATAGCTCACCTTACCTGATCACTGTCATTACAGTGTGTATGGTATCACCCATTGTTTCATATTCTCTGTGTATATAAAATCCCCCCACTACGTGCATCCCATGAAGTGAGCTGTAGCTCATGAAAGCTTATGCTCAAATAAATTGTTTAGTCTCCAAGGTGCCACAAGTACTCCTGTTGTTTATTTGGTTTCACAGAATCATAGAATATCAGGGTTGGAAGGGACCTCAGGAGGTCATCTAGTCCAACCCACTGCTCAAAGCAGGACCAATCTCCAATTTTTGCCCCAGATCCCTAAATGGCCCCCTCAAGGATTGAACTCATAACCCTCGGTTTAGCAAGCCAGTGCTCAAACCACTGAGCTATCCCTCAATGATAAAGGTCCATCTCCATCATGAGATGTTCTCATAGAGAGAAGAGGCAAGAGAAAGCTCTTCTCTGAATTTCTTCTTGTTTATGAGCATCTTTTTTCATGGAGGTATCCAGAATTGCACACAGTGTTCTAACTGGAACCTCACCAGAGGAAGGTACGATTGCCTCCCTTTAAAAAAATCATCAGCTGTCTCAGAGATTAAATCTTATAATTCGTGTTGCCCTTATTTGATATCATGTGAATGTGGAAGACAAGAAATCTGCTTGATTTAGACACACAGTTTGGAGCAATCTTTTTGCTTTAAAATAAGGAAGGTTATCGGCCAAACGCCACAATCTCGACAGCTCGGGAGGCAGCAATGCTGATCCGATAACCTCTTTTAGATTTGTCTCAGTTCCAAAAATAGATAAAACTCTGTCGTTGGGTTCACTGCCATTTAAAAAAATAAAAATCGGGGGCCAATAGATTTCCATTGAAAGAAAAGAGTCTATAATCACTACATCTCTGAGCATTTCAGAGCTAGAAACATGTTGTATTTCAGAGTTGTTAGCCATCAGAACCCTTGGAAATGTTGCAAATGCCCTGGGGGGAAGCCAGTCTGTTCTGCACACGCTATTCAGATGTATTTTTATAACAACAGATTGTGGTTTTATTTATTTAGCTTTTTTTTTCTCCCTACATATGCTTAACTATTTTGGGTTAGCTGATGAAATATGACTATTACTGTATATTTATTACCTATATTAAATGTATGTACCTCACGAACACTAAGGAACTGTTGTTAATCTAGTTAGTGGCAGTAGAATTAGTCACGTGGCTCGGAATACTGGAGCAGTGTTAATCACATTTTATTTTGGGCTTCAGGAAGGGGTGTTAAGCACTTTTTTTAGAGCAGAGATTGCTAAGCAGAGAGGGTCTTGCCCGGAGACAAGATCTGAATGAAATGGGAAGTGCATCAATGTGTATCAAGACCCCAGAGTGATCTATATAGTCAGAGCATGGAAGGGCTTTTAATCTTGGGGAATTAGTCAGGGTGAACACCTGGGGGGAAATCCGTTAGTGGGAGCATCTTGTGGGAGTAGATTAGGGGGAGTATCTTGGTGAGGGAGAGATTTAGAGCGCATACCTGAGGGGGTGTGGTTTAGGGGGAGTATTTTGGTGAAGAAGAAGTTATACCCAAATAAATCTGCTAGTCATTAAAGTGCCACTGGACTCCTCATTGTTTTTGTGGATACAGACTAACACGGTTACCCCTCTGATACTTTACCTAGAGAGAAACTGCTGCTCATGGCATGGGGGAACTCTCTGGCAGTTTCCAGTCAGTGCCACACAAGGAGCTGGCAGAGGGACTCACTACTGAAGTTCCCCGGAGAGCTCCTCCAGGTGGATAAAGCTGCACACGGTAGCTTCAGAGGCCCTGGGCTAGGGAGAACAGCCTCCCTTTGCTCTTTGGTCTTTACTGCACTTTTATGTTAACTTCTAGAGAACATAATAAAAGGTAACTAGCTGGTGTTTCGAGCAGTGGCTGAATTAAATGCTGCTGCAGAGAAAGAAAAGTTAACTTGCTTGGGAAATAAAGCCTCTCAGCCTCCACCTCTGAGCTTTACATCCAGAATCTCAAGAGCTCTTGTATCTCTTGTGCAGCGTTTTACTGCCAATTGGCCTGATTCACCTCTCACTGGCAGCGGGGGAGACTCAGGAACCACACCACTGCAGTGGGTGGAGTGACACCAGTGTCCAATTGGTGATAAAAGAAAAATTAGGCCCCGTGGACTCCAAAAACCAGCTACTGCTGAAAGAACATCTATGATGTTTTACAGGCTGGAGTAGCACAAGGAGCTGAGAAAACCAGGGCTAGAAGGGTGTTACCTGATGTTAGCTAAGAGAATCGTAATAAATTCTAGCTAGCGACTTTCTAAGTCTTTTTTTTTTTTAAGTTTCTTTCTCCAGTTACCTGTTTGCCAGAAGCTGGGAATGGGTGACAGGGACGATTACCTGTTCTGTTCATTCCCTCTGGGGCACCTAGCATTAGCCACTGTCGGAAGACAGGACACTGGGCTAGATGGACCTTTGGTCTGACCAGTATGGCCGTTCTGATGTTCTTATGAATAATGTTTGCCTGAACATCACTAAAAGGACTCCGTTCTGGAGCAAGAGCTGATTTAAAGCAGACAACAAAACTCATAGAGCGAGTCCATCCAGGGTCCATGACAATCATTCCAATCCGATAACCAAGCAATTCTCTCTGACTGATCAATGCCAGCTTCTGCTGGTAACTTAACTAATTGCTGCTTTCAAACCCCACCACACTGGTTTAAATGAGAATACCATATTTCCCCTCTCTCTCCAGCTCGTTTGCACAAGGTCAGAAGAAAAGTTTCTCTTAAACTAAAAAGACTGGCATTGCCTTAAAAAATGCCAAAGGAGCCTGTCAAGGTTCCTCCCCCACTCTGAACTCTAGGGTAACAGATGTGGGGACCTGCATGAAAACCTCCTAAGCTTACTTTTACCAGCTTAGGTTAAAACCTCCCCAAGGTACAAATTAATGTTATCCTTTGTCCTTGGAATATCCACTGCCACCACCAAACTCTAACTGGGTTTACTGGGAAACGTAGTTTGGACATGTCTTTCCCCCCAAAATCCTCCCAACCCTTGCACCCCACTTCCTGGGAAAGGTTTGGTAAAAATCCTCACCAACTTACATAGGTGACCACAGACCCAAAGCCTTGGATCTTAGAACAATGAAAAAGCATTCAGTTTTCTTACAAGAAGACTTTTAATAGAAATAGAAGTAAATAGAAGTAAAGGAATCACTCCTGTAAAATCAGGATGGCAGATACCTTACAGGGTAATTAGATTCAAAACATAGAGAGTCCCTCTAGGCAAAACCTTAAGTTACAAAAAAGACACACAGACAGGAATAGTCATTCTATTCAGCACAATTCTTTTCTCAGCCATTTAAAGAAATCATAATCTAACACATACCTAGCTAGATTACTTACTAAAAGTTCTAAGACTCCATTCCTGGTCTATCCCCGGCAAAAGCAGCATACAGACAGACACCGACCCTTTGTTTCTCTCCCTCCTCCCAGCTTTTGAAAGTATCTTGTCTCCTCATTGGTCATTTTGGTCAGGTGCCAGCGAGGTTACCTTTAGCTTCTTAACCCTTTACAGGTGAGAGGATTTCCTCTGGCCAGGAGGATTTTAAAGGGGTTTACCCTTCCCTTTATATTTATGACAGAGCCTATTGAGAAGTTCCTTCAGAGCTGTTCATGGACTTAAAAACAGTGTCCTCCTAGTTAGTCCTAAAGATTTGTTACATGCTTCTGTCACCAAATTTCACTTAGCAGACTTATTAAAACCAATTGCTTTTTTTAATAGGGGATTTTAAATTTGGAATCTAATTCTTCTTTCAGCCCCCCTCCTGTTTTACACTAGCGGCTTTGACTTCATTTGAGCCACTCCTGATTTATGCAAGTGAACGGGAGTAGAATCAGCCCTTCATGTACCAAGCATCATTAAAAACATTTAGTTTATTTTCATTGTAAGTGTCAGCTCACTCCATGTTTTTGTCTCATTTACTCCTGATTGTGGTGAGCCTTCCAAGCAGAGTCTCAGTAGCTTTTCCACCCCGTGTGCAGCCTTTTACTGCCAATGGGACTGATTCTCCTCTCCCTTGCCGCTGGCCGAATCAGGAGCGACTCCACTGAAGTTTCTTTCATAATCCTCGTTGATGAATTCAGTGCTCGTGAAAGGGTGGGTTTGACAGAACTGGCTACAGTCAGGCATGGAGAGAGGAGGTGTAGTGCACAGCTCTGCCAGGGCCCCTCAGTCCTGACCTACAGCTCCCCATGCTGCTCCGGTCCAGGACACATGTTAAGCGGAAGCTGCCGGTTGTGCCAAACTGTGAGGTGGGAGCCCATTGTTCTGTTGTGCCCTCAGCTTGTATTGACTTCAGTGGGAGATGCAGCTGCTCAGCGCTGCTGGAAAATTAGGTGGTCTCATGGTACTTCCCTGTGGTCTGACTACCAGCTCCAGCCTTCCATCACTGCACAGGAACCTCGGCAACTGTGACTTGGGGATGCAGAATTACAGCAGAGAAAAGAGGGGCTTTCAGGTCTCCAGCAGGGCTATGAAGGAGGATTAACATAGCTGAAACTTACATGACAGCATAGCATCATAGAATCATAGAATATCAGGGTTGGAAGGGACCTCAGGAGGTCATCTAGTCCAACCCCCTGCTCAAAGCAGGACCCATCCCCAACTAAATCATCCAATGGGTATGGGTAAAGGCTCACACCCCGAAGGACAACTGCCTGATTGCTTTTGCCCAATGCCCAGTGGCAGACAGAGCTATATTATAAGCATGATTTCTTTGTAGTGCAGTGGCATCTAAAGGCCTCAATCAGGATCAAGGCCTCATTGCTCTGGGTGCTGAAGAGACACACCGTCAGGCATGAGACTTGTCCCAATAAGCTTACAAACTGATTTTGCTTTCCTTAGGCCCCGTTTTTCCTTCCTGGAAGCACTCGTTTCCTGGCTCCTGAAGCCACCTAGAACTCTGCATGCTCAGAATTTGGTTTACACTGTTGGGGAAGGATGGGCAGCCACTAAGCAGTAAATTCTCTAGTGTCTGCTAAAGGATAGCTCCATTGCACTGTTGCATAGTGCCACAGCTTCTCCCCCCACCGTGAGACCTGATTTGGAGAGTCTCTCTCTAAGCTGAGAGCAGAATTCAAATACTTTCCGAGTATGCTACAATATTTCTTTGTCATTGGTGCTTACTGTCTGGCATGATCCCATTTCCATCTTAAAAAAAACCCAGAATACACAAAAAAGAATAAATACTCCATCTTCATAATAATATTATTCTCATAATAATTAAAAAAATAATTCTCCTGATAACACTTGGTTCTTACATGTAGTGCTCATTTGTAGAACTCAAAAGACTTTAGACAGGTCAGCATCATTATCCCTATTTTATGCATGGGGAAACTGAGGCAGAGAGCATAGCCATGCCTGGCTCAGTGTCACTCAGCAGGCGCATGGCATAGCTGGGAATAGAATGCAGGTCTCCTGGGTCCCAGTATACTGCACTCTTCACTAGGCCATATTCCTGCTGTCTGGGAGAGTAGTACACAGGCCCCTAGCCATGGCAGGAGAGGTACTTAGGACTGTGGGCCATGGGTGATGGCAGTCAGTCCTGGTATACCACACTAAAGATATGCAACACTCTTTATCTTTACAGCAACTGCTACTTTTTAACATTAAAAGCAAAGCGGGGCAGTAACTACTAAAACCAAGGTGCAGCTGACCGTCTTGATCATCTCCCCTCCCCCTAAGAGTGGAGTTCTGTGGCAAGAGGATATTACTATCCAACCCACGCTCTCTCAGAAGGTTTCATTGCTATATGGAGAGTGTAGGATCCATTTATTTGTCACAGACAACATGAAGGCCATGTCTACATGGTGACGTTACACAGATCTAGTTTGTTTGCTCTAAGTGCAACAATTTAGCTATATCAAACATCAGTGCATCCACAACTCCACACTGTTTTGTTTTACGGGCTCTAAGTTACTTCCCTTGCTAAGTATTGCATCCACACTGCTCTGCACTCGTTCAAATGAATTGCTCAGAATTCTGGACAGATAGCCCATGCCGCGATGTGCCATCACTTAGCTTTATGATCTTTCTCACAGTGCATTGTGGGATGCCTACCGGAAACGATAGGAATTCTGAGACGGGCTGTGTGTGTGTCAAATTAAGAAATTCCCATGATACTTCTCCTGGGATTGGACCATGATCCTGGCACACACTTGGATGGCACTGTCTCCACACAGTGTTAGCAAAGGGAAAGATTTGTTATTGAGAGAGCATTAATTTTCTGACTCATCAAAATATAAATTGAGATGCAGGGAAAGGAACTGAATGGATAACATTGCAGTGAATGAGATTATAACAGAGGAGTCCATTACAAATTCGCTCAAAGGTGAAAGAAAGCACATTCGTAATTCTTATTTAATGCCAATATGCATTATACATATATCTCAGATACAGCTAAACTAGAAACCGTAGCTAGTACGTGCTTAAAAAGAAGTTGGAAGCTCTTCCCCTACACACATAGAAATAAACAACAGCTTATTAAATCTTACTACTAATAAATGTTTTAAGAACGGTGTCCCATTTACTGGAAAACTCTGAAAGTACCAAGTCACATTTTTGCCAAAACAAATCCATCTTGACTTGCCTGGAAATGGACAAATACATTTGAAAGAGAAATAACGCTTTCCCCAAAGCATGAAGAGTCTTGAACATACAGACCAACCAACCTCCACACCCGTACCAACCCAAGCTTTAATCAGAACAAGCCTTGCCATTTTTCAAGTCAAATGCCCTCGGAGACGTTAAATTTCCTGACAAATGCAGCACAAGGTTTCTCAGCAATAACTTCAGCGTGGCTTGATTTAAGCTTCACTTGAGCAGACGGCTTGTGAAAGATGCTTCAAAACAGTATCCTACAGCTAGATGCTGGCCTTCTAAGGGCATGTCTACACTACAGCTGTTTCTGTGGCGCAGCTGCTGTAGTGTAGACCCTACAGCAGATGTGCCACATGGATGGAAGGGGTTTTTCCATTGATGTAGTGAAGCCATCTGTCCAAGAGGTGGTGGCTAAGTTGATGGAAGAATTCTTCCATCGATCTGGCCATGTCTACACTGTGAGCTAGGTTGACCTAACCAGGGGCTCACGGTGTTAAATTTTTCACAGCCCTGAATGATGTAGCTAGGACGATCTAATTTTTTAAGTTTTGACCAGGCCAAAGGTACAGGGCAGAAAAGTCTTTGCCAGGTCATGGAATGTTAGAGATGGGAAAGACCTATGAGACCATCTTGCACCTCACCATATATTCACGCAGTGCTTTATCCTATCTGGTTTTAATATTCCCAAGCCTTGGGGTTCCTGTCATTTTCCTAGGGAGACTATTTCACATCCTAATAGTTATTACGGTTGGGTGGGGCACAGCTGGCTATCCGGCTTCTGTACTGTGGGCTAGAACCTTTAGTCAGTCACATTCCTCTCTGGGGTTTTTACAGACTGATTTTCCAAAGTGCTAAATGCCCCAAACCTGCAGTCAAAATCAGTGGACAGAGTGTGCTCAGAAAATCAGGATCTTGCTGCCTGGTATTTTATCACAATACTGTTCCTACTGAAAGAAGAATCCCAGAAGATGTGGACATTTGGGGGAAATATTGACTGGCTTGTGCTAGGAGCCTTTTCACACACCTCGTGCACCTCGATGCTGAAACCACTGAAAACTGGACACAAAATGAAATTGTAGGCGTCACCAAATGAAATTAATAGGCAGCAGGTTTAAAACATACACAAGAAAGTATTTCTTCACACAATGCACAGTCAACCCGTGGAACTCTTTGCCAGGGGATGTTGTGAAGGCCAAGACTATACCAGGGTTAAAAAAAAATAACTAGATAAGTGGCAAAAGTGTATTTTATTTGATAAATAAGATTACAAAATAAAATAGTATTACATAATTTTAACAGTCAAAATCAGAATGAAACACTTTGATTATATTGAAACGAACTTATCAATCGACGAAATGACATTCCCCCTCTAAAATACCATTATGCTGAAAAAATTGATTTTTTTTGGTTCCAATTCTGAATTATTTTTATTTTTTCTAAATTTTAAAAATTTTCCCAGACCAGAATTTTGGTTTTTTGACCAGTTCTGACAGTGTGTGTGTGCATGGCGGGGGGGATCATGCCGGCTTCTTTTCAGGGACATGGACACAGGCACATTCCACCTCCACGGTTGGGAGCGTTGTGCACCCCCAAACTGGGCACAACTGAGCCCTCTGAAGAAGTAAGCTGCATTTTAAATGTTCTCAGAACATTTTGAGTCTCTTGGATGTGTACCATCTATATCAGATCTATATCAGAGCTGTCTATATCAGAGCTAATCTCTGTCAGAGCGATGGCCTTATTGCATTAACTGCAGACATCATATTGCACACAAAAAACCTACCTTAACAGAACATTAAGGTTGCTAAGTCAAGCACACAAATGTTAGAAAATGCCAGCATTAAGATTGTCCATGCAACTTTATCTCAGCCCCTTGGTGGTAATGCATTATGATACAGTCTTTAGTACACTGTCACATATTATTTGCTGCCTTATTCCGTGCACAAGATGGACCTGCCTTGAGGATCAGTCAGGGTTACATAGAGAATGAGGTTGCTTGAGGCCTCTAAGGGAAAAGAAAGATTCTTCTTTCATGCATCCTCATACCACCCATCCACCCCATATGTCCCCAGTGTAGCCCTGTTACTCAGACTCATAATGGTCATAGGACCTACCCCAAGAAATCATGTCTTTCCTTTTCTTTCTTTCTTTCTTTCTTTCTTTCTTTCTTTCTTTCTTTCTTTCTTTCTTTCTTTCTTTCTTTCTTTCTTTCTTTCTTTCTTTCTTTCTTTCTTTCTTTCTTTCTTTCTAGCATGATGCAGATTTGCCAGTTACACAAGTGGTTTGCGCCCTGTTTCACTTTTAGAATGTGTCATAGGGCTCTGACTTCTGAAGTGATCCCACCACAAATTGCCAGTTAAAGGGTAACAAAACTGGAAATAACATTCTGATGAGCAGAGATCAATATACTGGGTGTAGTCACTCAAGGTGCTTCTAACCTTGAGAGAGTCATTGGAGTGAACACTTTGCACATTTCACATGCTGCCAGCGTCACAGCTTTAATCTTGTGCTTCTTACATGGAAAGCCAGTTTATACCTCTACAGAAGTGCCAGTCTGTGATAATACACGCTAGAGGAGGCAGAATTCCCTGACTGATGCAAGAAAAAAAAGGAAAGACAACAATTTTCTTAATATTAGAAGTGAGCACAATTTGGAATTCCCATTCAGTGGGATATTCTGACATTTCAGTATTTGCTTTTGTCCCAAATTGGGGTGAAAAGTTGAAATTTTGGGGGTAATGGAAATTTAAAAAAAAATTGTTTTGGACATGTCAAAAAATGAAACATTTTGACATTCGCAAATTGAAATGTTTCATTTCAGTTTATTCAACTGACCCAAAACGCATCGCTTCAAGCAAGATCAATATTAACTGAATTTTCCCACTGTGGTGCATTGCCTCATGGGAGTTGTAGTTCCAGTATCTCATGCTTCCAGTCTCTAGTATGGACCAAGCTTCCTGCCTGGGCTAGATCTCCTAAGACAGGGGTGGGGAACCGGTGGTCCATGGGCCAGATCCGGTCTGCTGCTTCATTTTGTCTGGCCTGCAGAAAGTCTCTGCGCTGCGGGCCGGAAGCCCCAAGCGTCAGCACCCACCCCGTGGGGCTGGAGCCACGAGCGCCCAGCTTGCCACACTGCAGGGGGAAGCTGGGGTTGCCAGGCCAATAAAAGTCCAGTTGGCTCCTTGCAGCTCCCGGAAGCCACCCGCATGTCACTGTGGCCCCTAGGAGCAGGGGCAATCAGGGAAGCTCCACGTGCTGCCCCCGCCCCTAGCGTCGGCTCCGCAGCTCCCACTGGCTGGGAACCGTGGCCAATGGGAGCTGTGGAGCCAGTGCCTGTGGGCACAGGCAGCACACACTGCACAGAGCCCCCTGGCTTCTCCACCTAGGGCCTGGACATGGCGGCTGCTTCTAGGAGCAGCGTTGAGCCAGGGCTGGCAGGGAGCCTGACCAGGAGCCGTCTGAGGTAAGTGCCGCCCGGCAGGAGCCCACACCCCAAAATCCCCGCCCCAGATGAGAACCCCCTCCTGCACCCTAACTCCCTCCCAGACCCTGCACCTTCACCTGCACCCCAACTCCCTGCCCCAGCCCCAACCCCCCTCCTGCACCCAAACTACATTGCACAGGGTGTGAAGTTTTTCATATAGCCCTGAGCGATGTAGCTAAGTTGACCTAACTTTTAACAGTAGATCAGGCCTAATTCCTCTTCAGCTTCTTGGAAAATATGAGCCAAAATGAATAAGAAAGATGGGAAATTAAGTGCTCCACTGAAAGCACATGTGGATTACATTGTTTCTGTGTGAATGTGGTACTTATTTGGTCTGCAGTCTTGTAGTATCTGAACAATTTTTAATGTGGGTAGCCTCAGAATACCCCTATCAAGCAGGGAACCACTGTTTATCCCCATTTTACAGATAGGAACTGAGACACAGAGAGGCTAAGACTTGCCCAAGTTCACACAGAAAGCTAAGGATTTGAACCCCAGTCTGCCAAGTTAGTACCTTAACACCTTCACAGAGTATCTAAGCTAGAGGTCTGCAGCCCTTTCCTGCCCACCTGCAACAGTAGAGTCTGTTGTCTTTCTGCCGTCAGAGGAATGTCCTGCCCTTCTGAATGCGTAAGCTCTTCAGGCCAGGGGTTGTGCCTTTTGTGTGTTGGACCAGTCTTGGTCCCTCGAGGGGGTTCGTGTAATATAAATATATCATCACTACATAACGTTGCCACAGTGAACGACCTTCGAAGTGCTGTGACGTGGGGTTGCCCAGAACACTTTTTGTGCCGTAGGTGCGGTCACACTGTCTGGAGTGGCTCATGACTGTGAATGCCAGCCTCAGGACAGACTGTCAAGAAGCAGGGAAGAGCCCCCAAACGGGCTGCATGTTCCAATAGATATCACCCACCCTGTAAAAAGTGTGAACTCTGAAAGCAGGATAACAGTCTTACCATGGAGTCACAGACTGTCCCTTGGGCATTCCAGGTATCTTACCACGCAGGCCAGCTGGACTTAGTGATAGATAAGACAAAGCTTTTGTCATGGATATTTTTAGTAAAAGTCACAGACAGGTCACGGCTTCTGTGAATTTTTCTTTATTGCCCATGACCCGTCCATGACTTTTACTAAAAATATCCATGACGAAATGGGGAGCTCAACTGCGGGGTCCCCACAGCAGTGGCTAGGCAGCTAAGGGGGCCCACTAGAAGTTCTGGGGTCCCTCTGCTGTCTGTGGCAGCTCGGAGTTCGAGGTACCCCCGCTGCCTGTGGCAGCCGGAAGCTCAAGGGGAGGCCCAAGCCGCCCGCAGCGGCTTGGGGCTCAGGGGTACCCCCGCTGCCCATGGTGACCCACGACAGCCAGGAACTCTGAGGTACCCCCACTACCTGCGGAGCCCGGGAGCTCTGGGGGGCCCCCGATGCCTGCAGAAGCCGGGAGCTGCAGGATCCCCCTGCCTCCTGAGGTGGATAGGAGCTGCGGGGTAGCCCCACTGGGCAGCAGGGGTACCCCACAGCTCCTGGCTGCTGCAGGCGGTGACTGAAGTCATGGAGGTCACTGGAAGTCATGGATTCTGTGACTTCTGCAACCTCTGTGAAAAAATCGTAGCCTTAGTGATAGATGGTCACTCTACACCAAAGATCACAACATATTCAGGTTGCTTCCAGTCCCAAGAGACCAGTCACTTATCCCAGGTCAATTTGTACCTTACATCTCACAACAAAGACAACGCTTGTAGGCAATCCTATAATAAACTACAGTATATAAGGATTTATTAACTAAGGAAATAAATGAGAGAGTTATTTCATGGTTAAAGCAAATAATGCGTCAGCTCTAAACGTCTTTTAGGGCTAACCCAGATTGACCCTGGTGATCTCTGCTTCTGTTTTGTGACTCTGGCCCTGTGATAGTCCAAATAGCAAGAGAAAAAATTTCTTGACAGCTATTTTTATTTCCTTCATCCAGAATTCAAGCCTTGTCATAAGTGTAAGAGGACAACTAACAAGGTCTTTATTACAAAGTCCCACAATGGCCCGTTTAGTGTTGCTAAGCCTTCTTGATGGGCAGGAGATGGTCCCGCCTGACTGCGTGCACTGTTTCAGAGCAAACATTTTTACCGTTACAAAGCAAAAATGTAAATATTAGCTTATAGCATGTGATAAAGAAATTATAAGTGAAATTAATGCATGAGGCAAGTCACAAGCATTTCATGAAGTCTAAACACTAAACATATGGTTATAAGACTAATACCTAGCTTAACCATACTAACACACAGGGAAAACAGACTGGTCTCCAGCAATGAATTTGTCAGCACTCAGCTGAGGCCGAAAGCTTTGGCAAGGGCTGTCACCTGGACTTCCAGCATCACAGACACATCTCACTCTCACCCTGTTATCTAGAAAGGAATCACAATGATATGGATTTGTCTGACTGGGTAAACACAAAAGATGTTAAAAGGTGTTAATAATAATACTAATTCCAAAGGATCTCAAAGTACGTTACAGTCATTAGCCAAGCAAGTAACCTTCACAACACCCACTGCAAGGAAGGCATTAAACCATTTAAATAGCTATTGAAATAGAGAAAGCATGGCTCAGTGGTTTGGGTAGCAGACTGGGATTTGGGTTCAGTTCTCTGCTGTGCTATAGATTCCCTTTATGGCCTCGGGGAAGCCATTTTCAATGTGCTTCAGTTCCCCATTTGTGAAACGGGGCTAGTAGCACTAGAGCTGATTGGGGATTTTTTGACAAAACTGTTTTTTTTTTTCAAATGGGAAAATGCTGATTCTTCAAAACCAAAAGTTGTGGTGGGAAAAGGTCAGTTTAATAAAACTTTTGGGGCAGGTTTCTCAGGTGGGAATTTCTGAAATGGAATTGCGGATCAAAACCAGAGAAAGGGGGGAAAAGGGAGAGAGAAAGCAGCCAACCCACTCCAGCATAGCCAGGTGGTTAGAATGCTCACCTGGGATGTGGAAGCCCCACCTTCAGGTCTCCGCCGCAGATCCGTGCTTGAATGTGAGTCTCCCATTTCCCAGAGGAATGCCCTGTCCACCGGCCTGCTTGGGGGCTCACTCTGGTTGTGGTTTTTTTGGTTTGTTTGTTTGGGAGTGGGTCTTGGAGAGGTGGGGTTGAAAAAATATGAAAGATTTTATTTTCACCCTGCTGTAGAATCGGAAAAAGTTCTGAAAGTTCCAACATTTTCATGGGACAGAAAAACTGGCTCCTGCCCAGCTCTACATAGCCCTTCCCTGCCTCATAGCGGGGCTGGGAGGATACATACCTTAAGGACCATGAGGTGCTCAGACATTATGGGGGCTGTTTAAGTACCTAAGATAGATTTTACATATGCCTAAGCAAGTTGCCACCACTCTGTGATTGCTTCAGATCTCAGGGCCTGTCAGTAA
The DNA here is from genome assembly GCF_015237465.2 of Chelonia mydas. Taxonomy (NCBI): domain Eukaryota; kingdom Metazoa; phylum Chordata; order Testudines; family Cheloniidae; genus Chelonia; species Chelonia mydas. The sequence continues at coordinate 4,448,618 of NC_057860.1, forward strand.
TAGACTCCAGGGGTCCTGATTTGTAGTCCTCTGAAAACTAGACTATGCTCTGTCTACACGTGCCTGCCCCTTTGTGTGTCTATGTTATTTTTCTTTTGAAACCATCAGGAAACTGCTTTCACTTGCTCTACATTTAGGCTGGTATTGGCTTACGGATCTATCCCTTTGGTATAAACTCTCTGCAGAAGATACAGCTTCCCCTTGTCATCTTCTTGCCTGAAGACATCAGTCGATGCTGGAGAAGAAGACTGACAATGCTAGGATAGTTCTCGTTTGCTCCTGACTCTTTGGTGACAGGCTTTGGTATCTTTATTGACGCTGTAGCAGCTGTATTATGTGTGGGTGATGCTTTCCATGTTACTGCTGTTAAATACTTCCCAGTCCTGCCGTATCCTCTGATTTCTAAGAGCATTAGCTCTCCGCATCTCTCTGCCACCCTTCTTTCTTTAATCCCCATGTGACAGTGACAGGTCCCGCACTGTGGGCAATTAAGCTGTAGCAGTTTGTACTTTTAGGTTTGGAGGTCCTGGTTCAATACTTGCTGTGTTGGTCACACTGGTGGCCATCACCCTGAACTCTTCTGGAAATCACATCCTGAGTACCCAATGCAATCATGTAAAAATTACAAGCTGTCACTTTAAATCTGAGAAGGGTTTTCCTGCTCCTGCTGGGTATGCAAAGGGGCCCTCTTGGAAAGTGTGTTACCTGGGTCTTCAGCCGTCTGCAAAGAGCCAGCTTAGAGCATGATGGGGTGAGTTGTGCCTCTGTTTTAGGGAGCAACCTGTTTTCTTTCTCTGTGTTTTTCAGTTCTTGTGGCTTATTGTTCTGGATTCTAAGCAACAGCATATTGTTTTTCTGCAAGCTTCCAGCAAGAACATTTTATGTTCTTATCTAACTTCTCTGTGTGGATAACGTGAACATAACAGTTTTGATGATGGGGGCTGGTAGCCACTAGGATCCAGACTCAGATACCCACAGCCCCAATTTATTTCACTGAGGCCACCTAAGAGCTCCCCAAAGGGGATGAACGCTTAGCTGTGTTTGCAGCCCATGGCTCTCTCGCTTACTTTCATCCTGAATCAGATTTTGGCTCAGGACTAACCCAAGATGGGGGGGACCGTGGTTCCAAGCTGCTTTGAACTTCAGGGGAGTTTGGACTTGGATGGGAACGTCACAGCGCACAACTCGCCTGGGACCACAATGGGTGAAGAGTGAGGTCAAGTGTAACTGATGATGGGGCAGGAGTTGGGTCATTTCTCATGAGGCCCTAGACGATGTCCTTCCCTGGTGAGAGCTGGAATGGAGCTGAGGTTCTGTCATGCCAGAATTATCCCTGTGCAGGAATTTTCCAGCTGTCAGATCCCAAGGGCCAACTTCATTAGCGGTGACATTTGCAGGTAATTCACAGGCTGAACATTTGTGCCTGTCAGGAATGTACTCAGGCTGCATCCCACAAGGGACATAAAATGAGTGACAAGGGCAGCCATGCTAGTAAGAGCATCAGGGATGTATCCTCCACTTTGGCTATACGCTGAGGTAACTCTGTTGAAGTCAGTGGCCTAAGACCAGTGTAAGGGAAAACAGGGTTGAGGGCATCCTGCTTAGCAGATCCGGTCTCATGGCCACCGACCAGGGGTGGCTGCATCTGCTTGTTTCTTGGATTGTTACAGATTTCCCCCAAAGGGAAACAGGGAGAGACAGGGGGAAGGTAATAAGGACTTAGAGAGGGAGAGTGACAGCTGCAGCGGCACAGGAGCCAGCAAACAGAGCTATAACCCGGGGAGTTTGAAAGGGGAGTTTGCATTGTGGTGCTTGTTTGGGGTTTGGTTTTGCTGTGGGGGGTGGGTTTTGGTTGTGGTTTGTGTTTCCCAGATTAACAGGATTTAGGCAGGAAGGCGATGACAGACACAGAGGCAGCAGTGGGAGTGACCCATGTCGTGGAAGACACAATGAGGATGACTGGATGTGGAAGCTGCGGTATGTACATGTTCCTGGAGGGGGGACCTGGTAAGAGTTTTGTCTGCATGAAATGCCGTCTGATAGAGCTGATGGAGGAAAAGATCCGAGGTTTGGAGATGCAGGTGGAAAGTCTGGTTGAGTTTAGAAGGGGGTTCGAGCAGATGATGGAGCAAAGACATGAGGCAGCTGAAGGGAAAAGCTCAGACTTGCAGATGGAAGCAGGACTGAGGATTTCTGAGGGGAGACTGGGTGAGGAAAGTGGTCAGTGGAAGCATGTGACTAAAAGAACCAGGCAGAGGAAAAGACGGGCTAGTGAAGGAGAAATAGAGCTCAAGAACAGGTTTTCAGAGTTGGAAAATGAAGAAGGGGCTCAGCAGGTGGTCACTGAACGTGGAAGGGCAAGGAAGAAGAGAAGAGCAGCTAGTCTTATAGGAAAAGGGGAAGAGTCAATGGAGACTACACCAAATATGAGTCCCAGGAGGATACAGGATGGGTTGAAGAGGATTACAAGGGAGAATAGGAATAGAAAGAACTTGCACCCCAAGGGAACAGGGGATAGACTGGAGAATAGCACCGTCACCAGGAAAAGGCAGGTCTATGTGATCGGAGACTCTTTACTGAGAAGAATAGTCAGGCCTGTAACCAGAGCTGATCCAGAGAATAGAAGGATGTGCAGTCTTCCAGGTGCTAAGATACGGGATGTAGACTTGAGGTTGAAAAGGATCCTAAAGGAAGCAGGAAAGAACCCCTAATTATCCTTCATCTGGGAACAAATGATACTGGTAGATTCTCATTGGAACGTATCAAGGGAGACTATGCTAGGCTGGGGAAGACGCTTAAGGAAATTGAGGCTCGGGTGATCTTTAGTGGGATTCTGCCTGTTCCTAGAGAAGGGCAACAAAGGTGTGACAAGATTATGACTATCCACAGATGGCTCAGGCAGTGGTGCTATAAGGAGGGCTTTGGGATCTATGGCCACTGAGAGGCATTCATGGACAGAGGACAGTTCTCTCGGAATGGACTTCATCTGAGTAGAGAAGGAAATAGACTTCTAGGATGGAGGCTGGCACAACTGATCAAGAGAGCTTTAAACTAGGAATCTGGGGGAGATGATTGGGAGATGTCCAAATAATCTCCATGCTGGATTTTAGCACTGAGAGGGAAGAAAACAAAGTAAGAAAGGGTACAGCCGTGGGTAGGAGAAGGAACATAAGGAGGAAGAGCAGTGTGGATACCAGTCTAATAGGTCATACTGGCTGTAGAATGACCATGCCTCATCAGGTAAAGAATGTGAGCGAGGCCAAACAGCAAAAATTAAGATGTTTGTACACCAATGCGAGGAGCCTAGGTAACAAAATGGAGGAACTAGAGCTACTGGTGCAGGAAGTGAAACCAGATATTCTAGGGATAACAGAAACATGGTGGAATAGTCGTCATGACTGGACTACAGGTATTGAAGGGCATGTGCTGTTTAGGAAAGACAGAAATAAAGGTAAAGGTGGTGGAGTAGCATTGTATATCAATGATGAGGTAGAATGTAAAGAAATAAGAAGCGATGGAATGGATAAGACCGAGTCCATCTGGGCAAAAATCACATTGGGGAAGAAAACTATTAGAGCCTCCCCTGGGACAGTGCTTGGGGTGTGCTGTAGACCGCTGGGATCTAATTTGGATCTCTCTTTAATGTTTTTAATGAAGTAAATACTAATGGAAACTGCGTGATCATGGGAGACTTTAACTTCCCAGATATAGACTGGAGGACGAGTGATAGTAATAATAGGGCTCAGATTTTCCTAGATGCGATAGCTGATGGATTCCTTCATCAAATAGTTGCTGAACCGACTAGAGGGGATGCCATTTTAGATTTGGTTTTGGTGAGTAGTGAGGACCTCATCGAAGAAATAGTTGTAGGGGATCATCTTGGTTCAAGTGATCATGAGCTAATTCTGTTCAAAATGAACAGAAGGATAAACAAAAATAAATCTGCAACTAGGGTTTTTGATTTCAAAAGGGCTGACTTTCAAAAATTAAGGAAATTAGTTAGGGAAGTGGATTGGACTGAAGAACTTATGGATCTAAAGGCAGAGAAGGCCTGGGATTACTTCAAGTCAAAGCTGCAGAAGCTGTCAGAAGCCTGCATCCCAAGAAAGGGGGAAAAATTCATAGGCAGGAGTTGTAGACCAAGCTGGATGAGCAAGCATTGCAGAGAGGTGATTAAGAAAAAGCAGAAAGCCTACAGGGAGTGGAAGATGGGAGGGATCAGCAAGGAAAGCTACCTTATTGAGGTCAGAACATGCAGGGATAAATGGAGACAGGCTAAAAGTCAAGTAGAGTTGGACCTTGCAAAGGGAATTAAAAGCAATAGTAAAAGATTCTATAGCCATACAAATAAGAAGAAAAGAAAGAAAGAAGAAGTGGGACTGCTAAACACTGAGGACGGAGTGGAGGTTAAGGATAATCTAGGCATGGCCCAATATCTAAACAAATACTTTGCCTCCGTCTTTAATAAGGCTAATGAGGATCTTAGGGATAATAGTATCATGACAAATGGAAATGAGGATATGGAGGTAGATATTACCATATCTGAGGTAGAAGCGAAACTTGAACAGCTTAATGGGACTAAATCGGGGGGCCCAGATAATCTTCATCCAAGAGTATTAAAGGAATTGGCACATGAAATTGCAAGCCCATTAGCAAGAATTTTTAATGAATCTGTAAACTCGCGGGTTGTACCGTATGATTGGAGAATTGCTAACATAGTTCCTCTTTTTAAGAAAGGGAAAAAAAGGTGATCCGGGTAACTACAGGCCTGTTAGTTTGACATCTGTAGTATGCAAGGTCTTGGAAAAAATTTTGAAGGAGAAAGTAGTTAAGGACATTGAGGTCAATGGTAATTGGGACAAAACACAACATGGTTTTACAAAAGATAGATCGTGCCAAACCAACCTGATCTCTTTCTTTGAGAAAGTAACAGATTTTTTTAGATAAAGGAAACGCAGTGGATCTAATTTGCCTAGATTTCAGTAAGGCGTTTGATACCATGCCACATGAGGAATTATTAGTTAAATTGGAGAAGATGGGGATCAGTATGAAAATTGAAAGGTGGATAAGGAACTGGTTAACAGGGAGACTACAGCGGGTTATACTGAAAGGTGAACTGTCAGACTGGAGGGAGGTTACTAGTGGAGTTCCTCAGGGATCAGTTTTGGGACCAATCTTATTTAACCTTTTGATTACTGACCTCGGCACAAAAAGTGGCAGTGTGCTAATAAAGTCTGCGGATGATACAAAGCTGGGAGGTATTGCCAATTTAGAGAGAGACCGGGATATCATACAGGAAGATCTAGATGACCTTGTAAACTGGAATAATAGTAATAGGATGAAATTTAATAGTGAGAAGTGTAAGGTTATGCATTTAGGGATTAATAACAAGAATTTTAGTTATAAGCTGGGGACGCATCAATTAGAAGTAACGGAGGAGGAAAAGGACCTTGGAGAATTGGTTGATCACAGGATGACTACGTGCCGCCAATGTGATATGGCCGTGAAAAAAGCTAATGCAGTCTTGGGATGCATCAAGCGAGGTATTTCCAGTAGAGACAAGGAGGTTTTAATACCGTTATACAAGGCACGGGTGAGACCTCACCTGGAATACTGTGTGCAGTGCTGGTCTCCCATGTTTAAGAAGGATGAATTCAAACTGGAACAGGTACAGAGAAGGGCTACTAGGATGATCCGAGGAATGGAAAACCTGTCTTATGAAAGGAGACTCAAGGAGCTTGGCTTGTTTAGCCTAACCAAAAGAAGGTTGAGGGGAGATATGATTGCTCTCTATAAATATATCAGAGGGATAAATACTGGAGAGGGAGAGGAATTATTTAAACTCAGTACCAATGTGGACACAAGAACAAATGGATATAAACTGGTCATCGGGAAGATTAGACTTGAAATTAGGCGAAGATTTCTAACCATCAGAGGAGTGAAGTTCTGGAATAGCCTTCCAAGGGAAGCAGTGGGGGCAAAAGACCTATCTGGCTTTAAGATTAAACTCGATAAGTTTATAGAGGAGATGGTATGATGGGATAACATGATATTGGCAATTAATTGATCTTTAAATATTCATGGTAAATAGTCCCAATGGCCTGTGATGGGATGTTACTACAGAGAATTCTTTCCTGGGTATCTGGCTGGTGAATCTTGCCCATATGCTCAGGGTTCAGCTGATCGCCATATTTGGGGTCAGGAAGGAATTTTCCTCCAGGGCAGATTGGAAGAGGCCCTGGGGGTTTTTCGCCTTCCTCTGTAGCATGGGGCACAGGTCACTTGCTGGAGGATTCTCTGCTCCTTGAAGTCTTTAAACCATGATTTGAGGACTTCAATAGCTCAGACATAGGTGGGAGGTTTATCGCAGGAGCGGGTGGGTGAGATTCTGTGGCCTGCGTCGTGCAGGAGGTCGGACTAGATGATCATAATGGTCCCTTCTGACCTTCGTATCTATGAATCTAGGTGCTGGGCAGAGACACAGTGAGTCTTATTGTGCCGTCCCTTGCACGGGGGTTCGAATCTAGTGCAACTCTGTCGTCTTAATTGAAGTGACTCTGGTTTCTCTCTGGAGCTCGTGAGAGGAGGAACCAGCCTCCCTCACTCCTCAGTAAATAGATTCATGATAGTCCTGGGTGATTTTGCTGGAAAGTTATGATGTTAGAGGCAATTGCTGGAATGCTGCAGGAAGTGCCCTAAATCCCAAGCCCCAGCGAAATTACGGGTACATAAGCTGCATTACTGTAAGTGGTCCTCCTGCGGGGCGTGGGGGTACTGAGTGACCCCAATCTTTGTTTACTAAGCAATTTCCGCTGCTGCTGGTTTGTCCCATTAGTTTCCTCAGCCCATGCTGTCTCTGCCGCCGCTGTGCTGCGAGCTCAGGGCCCGGGGAAGCGTGGGGTTCACAGAGCAGCCCAGCCCAGAAAGAGAAGAGACAGAGCGTACTCCAGTGTGTGTGTGGGTGTGTGCGTGTGAGGATGGTGCGGGCCTGGCTGAAAGTTGGGGCAGTGTGGCTCTGTGTGCGTGAGCACCCACATACGTAGAGTGACCCAAGTCTCGGTGTATTTGTTCGAGAGACATAGTGGAGACAAGACCAAATTCTACAGCAAAATCCAGTGTTTCAAGTTTCTCCTTGACCTCATTAAGACTAATGATCTATACTTCATAATCGACACAAGTGGGCAAGAATCCCTGGATCTCATTAATAATTTTAAGCATGCCAGAAGTAGATTTTAAAATCCTAAGCAAAATTTAAATGACCATAAAATGTGCCTTCACTTCCCAAGAGACCATTCTGTTTCAGCCTGACAGCTTAATTAAAAGCCATGTAAATTGGACACAACATTTTTTAATAAACAGTCTTTGGCAAGAGCGTGTGGGGAGAGAGAAGGCATTTGTAATGTGGCGGAAGTAAATGAAGTGAGGCAAGGTCCCCATTCTTCGGGGTGACCTCTCCGAAAGCTGGAGTCAGCACGTCTCTGGTTTTAATGAGTGGCTGCGGTGAGCAGAGAGACTGAACGAAGCGGGCCTTTTTGCAGTAGTGGGTTGGTGTGAGCTAAGATCGCAGAGGGAAGCTGGATGCATGGCATTGGGGAGGTTCTGGAATGGCTCGCAGGCCAGGCTGGGTGCGCGACCGTTGCCAGGGGCACACACCTTGAACTGCGGACAGGCACGCATCTGGGTCTGCTCTCCATTATGCAACCTGTGTCAGAAGGCCACGGGAGACTTTGGAGCCTGGATGTTGCTATGGAAACCTTGGTTCAGGGACTGATGTGAAGAATAGAATAGAATAGAAATCATTCATTGGCATATGATTTGGCTTGAAGGGCGTGGGGCGGAGGGGAGGAAAAGTCTTGAGGGGGTGGGTGGGTAGGGTGTCTCTTCACAAATATCCCCCTCTTTCCAATTATTCCAGTAGGGAAGAAGGTTTCCTCCTCCCACCCGCTACCAGCTGAACAGGCCATGCCAGGGCCTTTGATGCGAAGGCTCAGTGCCTTTCCTCTGCCTCTCCTGACCCTTGGTAGCGCAGCTTCTTTGGAGCCAGGCCACCGTCAGGGCCCACCCAACGCCATGGCTGTACCCAGAACCCTCTTAAAGGGGGTGGCCACCGGGAAGTTAACACAGCCACAGGCTCACCCACTCCCCGCCAGAGACCCGTTAGTAAGTCAACAGAGTCACGCTGGAGTTGAACCCGCATGTGAGAGACAGCACAATAAGACTCACTGTGTCTTTGCCTGACACAACGGCATTTGGGGCTGTATAAGTAGGGGCATTGCCAGCAGATCGAGGGACGTGATCGTTCCCCTCTATTCGACACTGGTGAGGCCTCATCTGGAGTACTGTGTCCAGTTTTGGGCCCCACACTACAAGAAGGATGTGGAAAAATTGGAGAGAGTCCAGCAGAGGGCAACAAAAATGATTAGGGGACTGGAACACGTGAGTTATGAGGAGAGGCTGAGGGAACTGGGGATGTTTAGTCTGCGGAAGAGAAGAATGAGGGGGGATTTGATAGCTGCTTTCAACTACCTGAAAGCGGGTTCCAAAGAGGATGGCTCTAGACTGTTCTCAGTGGTAGCTGATGACAGAACAAGGAGCAATGGTCTCAAGTTGCAGTGGGGGAGGTTTAAGTTGGATATTAGGAAAAACTTTTTCACTAGGAGGGTGGTGAAACACTGGAATGCGTTACCTAGGGAGGTGGTGGAATCTCCTTCCTGAGAAGTTTTTAAGGTCAGGCTTGACAAAGCCCTGGTTGGGATGATTTAATTGGGGATCGGTCCTGCTTTGAGCAGGGGGTTGGACTAGATGACCTCCTGAGGACCCTTCCAACCCTGATATTCTATGATTCTATGATTCTATGACACCTCTCTCCCTCTCTAACTCCTTATCTCCCCCTTCTCTTTCTCCCTGTCACTCCCTCCTTTCCCTTGCTGGGAACCTATTGCACTCCCCACTCAGGGTGCTGGGAACAGTGCCAGGCAGATGCTCTGAGGTGCATGAATCCTCCTCCTGAGGTGTGTCTATGATTGTTTGGTCCTGTGAACTAGAAACAGAGGCTCCCAATCTATGCGCTGATCCTGCAGGGCGTGAGTAGAGGCAGCTTGCGCTTCCCAGTACTCCCCCACTTCTGGGCTGCATCCCTGCCCAGGAAGCAGAGATGGGGAGGATCAGTCTCCTCGGTCCTTTCAGTCTGTGATCTCCTGTGGGCTCCCTGTGGTGGTGTCTAGCAAGGAAGGATGGGTTTGGAATGAATGCACTGGCCTGGGATTCAGGACATCTGGGTTCAATTTAGTTGGTGTTGGTCCTGCTTTGAGCAGGGGGTTGGACTAGATGACCTCCTGAAGTCTCTTCCAACCCTAATCTTCTATGATTCCAATTTCCAACTTTGCCAAAGGCTTCCTGGGTGACCTTGGGCAAGTCAGTGCCTCAGGTCCCGGTCTGTAAAACGAGGGTAAGAATCCTCTGTCTTCTCTAGTTAGACTGTAAGGTCTTTTGCACAAAGGCTGTCTCTTGCAAGGCATATGGACAGCACCTAGCGCAACAGGGCTGTGACTTGTCATCTCTGTGTGCCACTGAAGCTCTATAGTGTCTGTAATGCCGATACCTGTCACTAGGAAGAGAGTTGAACTCACTGTTTCATCCTCACACACTGGGCGGACCATAGATAATGAGGGACGCAGGAGGGCTACTCAGGAAGCTGGGTCACTGGCCAAGGACTTGGGAGACCTGCGTTCATATTCCTATTCTACCACAGACTCCCTGTGGGACCTTGGGCAAAGCACTTGGCCCCAGATCTTCCAAGGGAGTTAGGTGCCCAAATACCTTGGAGGGTCTGGGCTTAGTTTCTCTGTTCACCTTCTGTACAATGGGGATAACAGCACTGCCCTGCTTCTCAGGGGGTTGTGAGGGTAAGTGCATTAGGGAGTGTGCGGTGCTCAGATACTACAGTAATAAGTACCTAAGATAGAGAGGGTCACTACTATCCACGGTTGGGGTGTAACCTTCACCCAGATATGAAAAGTTCAGTGTGTCAGTCATTACCCATCTCCCCAATGGGCCAATCCCTTTTTATTTGATCTGAAAAATGTCTCCCCAAGTCCACTCCCCGTGCATGTAAATCTACAGTCCACTGCCTGGTCGGCCTGCATCCCCCTCACATCACAGAAGCAGCTGTCTGTTTGATCTTTGCAGACATCGACCCACTGAATTTGTTTTTCTGCTTTTCCCAGTTTGGAGGTGTGAGGGAAGGTCAGGGAGTTCACAGCCCAAGAAGAAAGAGAGACTGCTTCCTGTAGCTCCTTGTTCCCCTCAGTGCTGATGAACTGGCTGCTGTCTCCACTGAACTCTGAGACCCAGTTCAGTCCTTTGCTTGATTCCAAGGAATGAATTCAAGCAACAGAGGAAGAAAGATTGGCAGTGCACTGCCAAGCAGGGATGAGCCTCTGTCTCAGGCCTGAGACATAAGGAGAACCCCACTAAGATATTCACAGAGAGGTCACTTCAGTCCATTGTGGAGTAGCTTCCTTTGATGCCTCTCTCCTCCTCCAATGCATTGATCAGATCTCCAGCCCTCAAAAAGAAAAAAATAATATTCTTTTCATATCTTTGCAATCCACTCTATAAAAGGTACCTCTCTCCCATGCACACATGCACAGCATAAAACCAAGGTCCTGACTGCTTGCAGTCCTTAAAGAATCCATTACTCTTCTTGCAATAGTTAGGGAATATTAACCTCAATTGCCAGACCAAATTTCCTTGGTAGTGAAATTCATGAAACTTTGCAATTCACAAGAATTTTCACCATAAAGCACATGAAGACTCATAACGAATCCTACTATTCCATAGTAGGTGCATTTATTCATAAAGGTATTTGCAAATTTGTCAGCTAGCTGTAATAAAATATATAATGTATGTTTAAAGTATTATAAAACTAGCCACTATTAAGACATTTAAAATATCTATGCATCTATAGAACATTGCAAAATAGATGGAAAGGTAATATATTTTCATTAAAGTTCTTACCAAGCAGACAGTTTAATCAATTGCATACAATTTAATTTAATTGTCCAATTTAGTATATTAGCTTAATCTGTACATAGCTGAGGTGGAATTTAGTGTCCTATAATGTCTATTTTTCTAACTCTGCCCTTTAATTTCCCCAAACTTCATCCAATCTGCCTAAAATTTCACAGGCTTGATCTCAAAAGAGTGAAAATGTTTCCTGGATGTTTGAGGCAGTTAGATGAAGAGTCTGGGAGATACAAAGGTGCAAAAATGAGGGACACTTGCTAGAATTTTTTTTAATTTGTTTTTTGGCTAAGGAGCTTACATGTGTTTTAGTTTGGTAGACATAGCATTGGTTGATTTTTTTGTTGAATGGGTTTTTGGTGGAATTATTTGGTTATTAACAGGAATTTCCATGTACACTATTGTCTCCAGGGAGATAATAAACTCCACATCCCTCCATAGCTTGCACAATCTACTCAGTGTTCCTTGTGAACTGTCAGGAAATAATTATTATCAGTTTTCCTTTAAAAAAAGTAAAGAAAATTCCCAGGGGAAAACTCAGTAAAGCTGGAATTAATTCTACATCTAGCAATTACTTTAAGGGCAGGGAGAAAAAAAAACCTTGAGAGATCATTGTTGTTTTCTCCAAGCTCAAACATTGGTAAGTCTGGGCATTCAAAATTAAGCTTCAGCTTAAAAAAAAAAGCAAACTTCAGAAAAGTTTAGATGTGGACAATAAAATTAACTGTATCACTGCAACAAAATAACTGAACAGCAGAGGGAAATCTCATCTCAACGGCTTATCCAAATGCAGAAGTGACCTCTTGGGTCTGCTTTACTCTTCTTGTTGGGTTGAATGTGCTTCACTGTTATCTATAAACCCATCTGCACCTCTCTGCATGTCACTTCAACAAGCCCATCCTACATTCTTTAAGAGCGTATGCAGGCGCTGGACAAGGCAAACTGATACATCAAAGGCAATTTGCCAAAGGCATATGGGCTTTCAAATCTCAATGTGTTGTAGCAGCATGAGACTCTGCATGGACACACAGCTGCATCTATGAACCTTTTAAAAGCTAGGCCCATACCTAGGAAGTTGTGTGTCAAAACTCAGGGTGACTAATGTATCACAGGAAAAGAGGGCCTGATTTTCAGAGCTGCTGAGCACCCAAACACCATCTGAAGTCTATGGGAACTGTGGTTCATCAATGCTTTTGAAAATTAAGCCCATATTGTATTGGACAAATCCTATTCCTGGGGGAATTGTGTGCCACTGCGCAATGCAGAATGTTGTGGAAATTAATGTTGGGTGTGCAGAATTTCCTTCCCCCACCCACAGAAATGGGCTGCAGTGCTGTTGGCTGCCATTAGGGGCACTGGTCTCAACAGAGCCCAGCTTGCAAATAGAAGACACTGCCGGAGGTTGGGGAGGGAATTAGAGGGTTCCCAGAATCTTTAGTTCCCCACACACCCTGAGGGAAGGAGGTGGCAGCATGCAGGAAATGCCACACAAGCCTGAGACCCAGCATCAAGCTGTTTCTCCCTCTGGATCCCTGGGCTCTAGGAAGGTAGGGGGGGTTAAGTGTCTGGGCTGGGGGGGCCATGCATCAGGGCTCTGGGGGTAGGGGATTTGAGTGTCTGGGCAGTAGCTGGGCCCTGGAGGAGTTGTGAGTGAGTATCAGGGGAGGCTAGGAGTTGGCCTCTGGGGAGAAGGGGGTATGGGTGTCTGGCCCCACAGTTGGACTTTGGAGGGGGAAGGGGCAGAGAAGCAGGAACTGGGTTGTCATATGGGTTTCTTTAACTCTCTGCTCCTGGGGGAATTTTTGTGTGTGTCTGTATCGCTACAGACATACTTGCTGACAGGTATTTTTCAATAAATTACCAAAATAATTGAAACTGGCATGATTATATAGTGTTATTTTGACAAATAAAATTTCCAGAATCTTAAAATATTGTGTGCAGAATTTTTAATTTTTGGCACAGAATTTTTATTTTTTTTTGGCGCAGAATTCCCCTAGAACATAAGAATGGTCCTACTGGGTCAGACCAAGGGTCCATCTAGCCCAGTATGCTGTATTCCGATAGTGACCAGTGCCAGGTGCCCCAGAAGGAATGAACAGAATAGGTCATCATCAAGTGATCCATCCCCTGTCGCTCATTCCCAGCTTCTGGCAAACAGAGGCTAGGGACACCATCCCTGCCCTTCCTGGCTAATAGCCATTGATGGACCTATCCTCCATGAATTTATCTAGTTCTTTTTTTAACCTTATTATAGTCTTGGCCTTCACAACATCCTCTGTCAAGGAGTTCCACAGGTTGACTGTGCATTGTGTGAAGAAATACTTCCTTTGGTTTGTTTTAAACCTGCTGCCTATTAATTTCATTTGGTGACCCCTAGTTCTTGTGTTATGAGAAGTAGTAAACAACACTTCCTCACCTACTTTCTCTACACCAGTCATGATTTTATAGACCTCTATCATATCCCCCTTTAGTCATCTCTTTTCCAAGCTGAAAAGTCCCAGTCTTATTAATCTCTCCTCATACGGAAGCCGTTCCATACCCCTAATCATTTTTGTTGCCATTTTCTGAACCTTTTCCAATTCCAACATATCTTTTTTGAGATGGGGCAACCACATCTGCATCCAGTATTCAAGATGTGGGAGTACCATGGATTTATATATAGGCAACATTATATTTTCTGCCCTATTATCTAGAAGTAAAATCCAAACCTGTGCACTGGCGGAGAACTCATCTCTATAGACACAACCCTAGCATTCCGCAGAGTTGCCCACACACCTCTGAACAAGGCAGCACACAATATCACATCCTTCCATGTTCTTAGATCCCAGGTTCAAAACCACCCTTATTGCTCTCTTGCTGACAGGGGAGAAATACGAATGAATGGACTCTGAGAGTTGTGATTGTTCTTAGGTTTACAAGGTTAATTAATATCTATCTATGTATTTGAGGGTATTATACTTTCACCCATCACCTTAGGAGCTGAATCCCTTCCATGTAAAATCAATAGCAATAGTGGAGTCTCTGGTGGACTTAATGGAGTGTCTGGCACGTCTCCCTTTTCAGAGTCACAACTCTACATGGGGAGAAGGTTTTTTTCTCTCTCCTGATTGATAAGGGTTTCAGAATAGAGGGAGCGTCTCTGTTTTGAACGTCTCTTTTGGTGCAAAGGTTTTCTCAGAGAGGAAGATTTTACAACATTTTGTAAAGACATTCAGATTGCCCGGGTCTCATCTGTAAGTTTGTCCCACAGTTAGATCCTCTCAACCAAAGATGCTTTGTCCCCTGCTCTCACACGTTCCATCCTGGGCTTTGTGTGGTGCATCATCCCAGAGGAGCACAACTGTCTCTATGATTCACAGATCAAAATTCAGTCTTCGAGGTTGCTGGGGCTTGAACCAATAATTACTCTCAAAATTGAGACCAAGACCAAGTTGTGCCCATGAATTAAAGACAGGGGCAGGCCACCACGTCATTTTTTGTGATGACACCAATATGGGGAGGCGAGAGGCACCAGTAGCACCACTGAGCTTGTGGCCATGTTGGAAAGAGGAGTTGGATGGAAAATGGGATTATTATTCCTGCGAACTTTTCTGCTAGAAAAAAAGTCCTTTCAAACTCTTTTGATTTTCCATGTGGATTTTCTGAACGGAATGAAAACGTCCATTTTGAATCAACATTTTTTTCAGAAAAAAATGCAGAAACAATATTGAACAAGAACCCAAATTTCTCCATGCAAAATTTCATTTTTGGTGAAGCTGTGTTTTCCCACAGGAAAGCTTTCTATCAGACAATTTTCAAACCGCTCTAATGAAATGTCTTTCTGAGACAGCCTGGAGCATCGTCATGTGTGAATGTAGGTGCTAATCTGGTGCTAGATAACGAGCCTACATCCAAGACAATAACTCTTCCTTGTCTCCCTTCCTCTGCCATCCCCTCCTCCTCCTCTAAATGTGCACTATTGCCTAACAAGCTGCACTAGAAAAACCATATAACTTGCTATATGACACCGCTATCAAATCTACTAAGGGCAAGTATAAAATGTAAAGGAAATCCATAAATCTCTGGAACTAGCCACACTTTGCAAAATGAACACTATTCAACTTGCAAAATCACTCCCTCATAGTTGTGTGTGTGTCAGAGCTAAGTGATAGCTGTACCCTTTTTACCCCAGCTCTCTGATCCTGGGTATTGCGGGGAAAATGGAACCTACATCTGAAACAAGCTTGGTTTTGCAAAGTCAAAACCCAATGGAGAGGTTTTGAGAACTAGATAAATTCAGGAGGGTAGGTCCATTAACAGCTATTAGCCAGGATGCACACGGATGGTCTCCCTGGCCTCTGTTTGCCAGAAGCTGGGAATGAATGACAGGGGATGGATCACTTGATGATTACCACATCTGTTCATTCCCTCTTGGGCACCTAGCATTGGCCACTGTCGGATGGACCTTTGGTCCGACCCAGTATTGCCGTTCTTATGTTCTCCCATTATGCAGTATCCACAGAATGTAGTGGACCACATTCTTAGCTGGTGTAAATTGGCAGAACTCCTCTGATGGCAATGGAGATACCACAATTTATACCAACTGAAAATATGGCCCTGTATGTTTAACATAAAATATTTGTTTAAAAAATGTTATATTTTTCTCTCTTTCTCCCTCTTGAAGTGCTTCCTTCCAAATTCGCAACCCAACAGTCACAAACCCTGTCCACAAACTCCCAGGTCCGACGAGCAACAAGAGTAATTTTACCCAACACTGAAATGCAGCTGCCTCTGAGGTAGAACACAGCAGCCTTTTAACAACTCACAAAAACACCATACAACAGCTTCGGACATGAAGGGAAGTAGAATATCCTCAAACAGAAACTGCACGCTAGACTTTAGGCAGACACTATCTCATTAACTACTACAGCTGGGTGAGAACAGTCAAAAATATTCTGCAAATAAACCAATTTGCTTGGATTGTGTTATCACTCATCCCTCCACTATGCCCTGTTGGGGTTCACTTTCCATTTATATTCTAGCAAATGAGGAATGTTCACAAAAAATATTGATTTTGATTGAATATCAGGGAATATTTGTGGAAAGCACATTCTTAATTAGAAGATGTGAATATTAATACTTAAAACCTGAGGCCAAGAATTACACTTCTCTAATCAGGGCACAAGAACACAGTATGTGGCCCATGTGTCCAGTCATAACTAAATAACTCATTCTAACTTTTGATATCCAGGATCCCCCAATAGTTTGCTCGTGCCTGATCTATAGGTCACTAATTATTTGCAGAAGTTATTTGCTGAACAATTTCAAATGAGAAATACATTTAACAAAATCGTGATATGCTCCCAGTTAATTCAGTAACAGAAAAAGAGGTGAAACCTGTCAAATAAATCACTTGCTAGGAATTATTATTGATTGATTGAGTTAGTCACTTAATCCTATCAATTTCCCCAACAATTATTCATCTAAAAATTCATGCAGTAAGTAAATTGTTATTCTCCCATTTAGTAACTTGTATGTATCCAATCAGGGATACAATCAACACCATATGGCCACCAATCACAAACCACAGTGCCAGACACTTATAGTTGAAGTGAGCAGTTCAAGAAAACTCATAGGCTGACAACTATTTGGAGAATAAGAATAATAAAATAAGAATAACCCTAATAATTAATGTGGGATTGGATCCCCATTCTGACAGACACTTATGCATAAGATTTTAAGACCAGAAGGCCACATAATGATCATGTAGTCTGGCCTGTATAGCAGAGGCCACAAAATTTCATCAAGTTACACCTGTACTGTAGAAGAAGATGCAGCTACATACAATATTTTACAGTCTATGAAGGAGCTATTTCACTAAAACTTATGAATCACATAGGCTGCAATCAGGATTGGTTTGCAGATGATTTGCTAGCCAAAAATATGGCTGTAGATGAGTGGACTCACTGCTTAAGCACCTCCTGTTGTTGGGGGATGACGGCGTAGCAGGCTCTATTCCCCTACTGCCTGCTCCTGACAGTTGCTCCGGTCCTGTGGCACTCCACCTCCCGGTTCCGAGTTCTTGTGTCAGGGCATTTCACAATGGCCCGTAGGGGATCCCAGGCTCTCCCTCTCCTCAGGTTCCAGTCCAGGGACCCTGTAGCACGAAGCTGACGTCTGCTACTCAGATGCTTTGCTGCCGCCCTGGACTTCTTCCAACCTTGGCCTTCCTTCAGGGCTTCCTGGGCGTACTGTCCATCTGCCTCTCTCAAGGGACATAATCATTCCCCTCTATTCAACATTGGTGAGGCCTCATCTGGAGTACTGTGTCCAGTTTTGGGCCCCACACTACAAGAAGGATGTGAAAAAATTGGAAAGCGTCCAGCGGAGGGCAACAAAAATTATTAGGGGACTGGAACACATGACTTATGAGGAGAGGCTGAGGGAACTGGGATTGTTTAGTCTGTGGAAGAGAAGAATGAGGGGGGATTTGATAGCTGCTTTCAACTACCTGAAAGGGGGTTCCAAAGAGGATGGCTCTAGACTGTTCTCAGTGGTAGCAGATGACAGAACAAGGAGTAATGGTCTCAAGTTGCAGTGGGGGAGGTTTAGGTTGGATATTAGGAAAAACTTTTTCACTAGGAGGGTGGTGAAGCACTGGAATGCGTTACCTAGGGAGGTGGTGGAATCTCCTTCCTTTGAGGTTTTTAAGGTCAGGCTTGACAAAGCCCTGGCTGGGATGATATAGTTGGGGATTGGTCCTGCTTTGAGCAGGGGGTTGGACTAGATGACCTCCTGAGGTCCCTTCCAACCCTGATATTCTATGGTTCTATGATTTGACAGCTCTGTATTTTACTCCTTCTGGACATAAAGGGCATGTGCAGCTATAAAGAGCACACACAGATTTTAAATACATTCATTTTTCCCTTGTGGGTTTGTGCCCAAGAACTCTAGCTGGCTGGTGAAGCTGTGACAGATAATAGTGTTGTCCACACTTTGACGAACATCAGTTCATCTGCAATGATGTCAGCCAAATGTGGAGCCTTAGGGACAACTATTTTGGAATAAAATACCCATGGCGTGACTGAGACAGGCCCAGGTCAGGTGACTAGGGCTCACAGAGCTTGGCCTGTGGAGCAGAGTTAGAGGACATGGCTGTTAAAATGCCAACAGCAGCTCATTGACTCCAGGTCTCCCTGCACTGCTGACCCAGTGAAGCTGCATTAGCATCAACGGGAGCTTTTTGCAAAAAGTGGCCAAGTGTTGCCCAAGCTAATGAGATATTTCCATCCTTTCTGCGATAAAAGAGCCTCTGGCCTGGGCAGCTTTATCCACTGGTGCTGACCTAGTGCTGGGAGTTCTTTGGCCCTCTCCCATGAAGCTCTGAGGTCTGGCCACAGAATTGCCTGGCTTTTATGCATTTCAGTATGGTGAATATGTAATTATCTTCCTTTAGCCCTCTAACATCTGAAGCGCTCATGCTTGCCAAGGAACATAAAAGCTCCTTTAATGTCCCTGGTAGAGCTTCATTATCACTCATCTCTATAAGCAGCAGCTTTTACTGGGAACAATTCCCGCTGTGGGAATGATGCTGGATCAACCACGTACACAGAAGAACCTACCCCACTGCCCTACAGGCTTTGTCCCGAACATGTTAGCTAATACCTCCTAACTAGAGCTAATTCCTTCTCCTGGGAGACTGCGGTGCATCATGGGAGATGTAGTCCAGCCAAGGAGCTCTGCTCACAGTGAGAACAGTAGAGGATGAGACACCTGAACTATAACTCCCAGAAGGCACCACAGCCGCTCAGGCGGATGCAGATTAATGTCAACCCGGTGCCAAACAAAATATTTCATTGAGATTTCCCCAATGGCAAATCAAAACGTTTTGGCAAAATCAAAATTTTCCCACCCAAAAGTTTTGATTTTTGCAGAAACCACATTTGCCATTGCCACATTTCGACAGACAATTCCCAGCCAGCTCTAGTCCTAACTGTGGTGCCGGGGGCTTAGGCAAACCCTAGGCCTCTGTATCAACTAAAGAGTCTGTCAGGATCAATACCAACAGAACATTATTACAATTCAGTTGTTAAAATTGCAGCAAAATATGTAGGCCAGGTCCACACTATAAACATACATTGGTAGAACTACGTCACTCAGGGGTGTGAAAAATCCAAAACCAGAAAAGTCCCATTGATATAGTCCTGTCTTCACTAAAGGGCTACAGCTGCGGGGTGGCACCAGTGCATCTGTGCTGCTGCAGTGTTTTAAGTGTGGACCTTCCTGTAGCGTTTTTCCTATATATGGGTGACCAGATAACTGCGATACTCATGTGCTAATCTCTGTATTTTTCATGTTGATTAATATCTGTACATGGGTGTGAAGCTTAGGGCTGGATTTCCAATTAGGCACAGTAGGCACGTGCTTAGGGGCACCAGCGTTCCAGGGGCGCATTACCTCTCTAAAACTGTGTGCAACACAAAGGCCCACTGTAGGCAGGGGGGGATGCTGAAGATGCTCTGCCTAGGGGCACATAAACTGTGAATCCAGCCCTGGTGACGCTGGCAAACCAGAAGCCAGCTCTTGCCAAGGCTTTAAGCCTCAGCTGAACATTGACAAACTGATCGCTGGAAACTAGTCTGTTTCCCCTGTGTATTAGTACGGTTAAGGTGGGTATTTAGACTTTATCTCATGCTTGTAAATTGCTGCATGCATTAATCTCATTTATATCTTTATCACATGCTATAAAGTGATGTTAAAGCTTTTGCTTTATAACTGCACAAAACGTTTGCCCTGAAACTATCAACCTGTCAGAAAGGTTCGTCTCCTGCTCGTTACAAAGGCTATCAAAAATAAATAGGCCATTGTGGGACATCACAATACACAGAGTTTGTTAATTGCCCCCTTGCACCTATGAAGTTGATATGTGCTCATCTCATCAGCTTGAATTCTGGGAGAAGAAAATACAAATTGTGATTTTGCTGTTTGGATTCTGACAGGGCTGGAGCTATGAAACAAGCAAAAATACCCAGGGTCAGCCTGGGTTATCCCTAAAAGACGTTCAATTCTGACAGATTGCTACATCTCTGGCACCTTTTGGAACCTAGACTGTAACTCATTTGTGTATATTTGTTTGCCTAGTTTAACCTGTAAATAACTCTCTAATTTCTTTTTCTAGTTAATAAATCCTTAGTTAGTTTACTATAGGGCTGGCTATAAGTGTTGTCTTTGGTGTAAGATCTGAGGTACAAATTGACCTGGGGTAAGTGACTGGTCTCTTGGGACTGGAAGCAACCTGAATCTTTTGTGATCTTTGGTGGGTAGTAGCCAACTAAAGACCAGCTTGCCTGGATGGCAGATAGACTGGAGTGCTCAAGGGAATCATCTGGGACTCCACAGGCAGACTGTTTTAGTGCTTTAGCAGTTCACACTTGTTACTGGGTTGGCGAAATCTAATTATAGAATACACCACCAGTTTGGGGTGTCTGTCCTACTCTTCGACAGTCTGCTCTGAGGCGGGTGCTCATTCCAGACAGCGTGAATCATTCCAGATAGCGTGACAGCATTTCACAAAATTCTCACATGGCTGGGACAGACCCCACGATAACAACAGCCATTAATCATTGCTGGGTCTTGCCCATAGAAACAGCCACATCCCTTAGGGGAGAGAGTGGTCAAGTTAAACCCATGAAAAAGCAATGTGTCCTGAGGAAACACCTCAATTCTCAATGCAGCCGGTAGAAACCAGTTTATAGGACAATGGAGAAGGAGAAACTCCCACCCTAGGCTGAGTCACACAAGATGACTTCGCTAAAGAATTACACATGGCACCCCCCTGCCACCTTTGCATTTGTAAGCCCTGGTGTTGAATGCTCCCTCACGGCAGGGTTTTCGGATAAAAGCTGCCTAGTGGAAGGAAACAAGCTTCTTGTTACCAGCCTGGATCTTGAGACAAGGACTTTGCTGGGTACAGGGCCCCCAGCTGCCAGACCTGGGATAAGCCTCAAAAGCTGAAGCAATAAGACTGTTTTGTTGAACAGAAATTTTATAAGTTAATAACCAAAGTGTGTCTTTGTCTGTCTGTGTTTCTAGTGTTCTTAGCATTGTGCAAATATCTCCTCCTTCATTTTCATTTAATTAATAAAGCCAACATGCATTTACTAAAGGGTCAGGCTGAGCCTTGCTTTCTTGAGTAAGGGAGGGGGACATCTAAGGAGGAGCTGAGTTGTGCTGAGTTGTGTCTGGTCCTTTGGAAACAGAGGAACCTGTATTTTCTGTGACATTATGGTGAAAAGGCTGAATATCACAGGGGTCTGCTTACTCGGTGTCCATCCAAAGAGTAAAAACAACGAGGAGTACTTGTGGCACCTTAGAGACTAACAAATTTATTTGGGCATAAGCTTTCATGGACTAAAAGGCACTTCATCAGATGCATGGAGTGCAAATACAGTAGGAAGATATATATACAGATACATGAAAAGATGGGGGTTGCCTTTACCAATTCTAATGAGACAATTCAATTAAAGTGTGTTATTATCAGCAGGAGGAAAAATCACTTTTGTAGTGGTAATCAGGGTGGCCCATTTCAAACAGTTGACAAGAACGTGTGAGTAACAGTACGGGGGAAAATTAGCATGGGGAAATAGTTATTAGTTTGTGTAATGACCCATCCACTCCCAGTCTTTATTCAGGCCTAATTTGATGGTGTCCAGTTTGCAACTTAATTCCAGTTGTGCACTTTCTCATTAGAGTCTGTTTTTTAAGTTTTTTGTTGAATAATTGCGACTTTTAGGTCTGTAATTGAGTGTCCAGGGAGATTGAAGTGTTCTCCAACTGGTTTTTGAATGTTATAATTCTTGACGGCTGATTTGTGTCCATTTATTCTTTTGCTAGAGACTGTCTGGTTTGGCCAATGTACATGGCAGAGGGGCATTGCTGGCACATGATGGCATATATCACATTCGTAGATGTGCAGGTGAACGAGTCCCTGATGGCGTGGCTAATGTGATTAGGCCCTATGATGGTGCCCCTTGAATAGATATGTGGACAGAGTTGGCAACGGGCTTTGTTGCAAGGATAGGTTCCTGGGTTAGTGGTTCTGTTGTATGGTGTGTGGTTGCTGGTGAGTATTTGCTTCAGGTTTGGGGGCTGTCTGTGCTTACAGCATAGACTTAAGCTGTGCTAAAATGGTCGAGTCGAAGCCTACCAGGGAGCTGGACAACTGGATCCAATACTCCAGATGTGGCCTCATCAGTGCCGAATAGAGGGGAATAATCACTTCCTTCAATCTGCTGGCAACGCTCCTACTAATGCAGCCCAATATGCCATTGGCCTTCTTGACAACAAGGGCACACTACTGACTCATTTCCAGTTTCTTGTCCACTGTAATCCCCAGGTCCTTTTCTGCAGAACTGCCACTTAGCCCTTCCTTCATTCTATCAGCTGTTCCTACTCTCAATTCTCTTCAGTTTCTTTAAATCTGTCTTCCTTTCTGCCCCCTCATTATGATTATTATTAATTTATTGCAGTAGTGACCAGGAGCTCTAGTCATGGACTAGGACCCCAGTGTGCAATGCGCTGCACAAACACAGAACAAAAGGAGAGTTCTTGCCAGGACCACAGTTAGGCAAGGACCCCAAGGCATCATGTTATCTCATCTTTCGTAAGCTCCACATCTCCATTCAGATAGTGGAACCGGCCTTCTATGCTTTCCTGGGCCCTAAGTTCACTATTACTACCCTGTAGTCACTTTGCTTGGTGAGCACATTTCCCACGGCCTGTAGTGCACTCCCTGTGACAACGTGTGGCCATGAAGAAAAGTGAAGTCATTCTGGGTGGCTGTCAATGAACTTCAGGGACGTTGTGTCAACACGGCTTCTGTCAAAGTTTATCATAGTTGTAGGGACCTAAGAGTAGTGTTAGCTGAAAACATTCCATTTGATGGCGACATTGATGAAGCATTAGTGTTTTAAACTGGATCTTGTGGCAAACAAACAAAATGAAATTTTCCTGTGAAAAATTTAAATAAAAAGAAAAGAGTTTTCATTTTCATCAAAATTTTCTGCAGTAAATTTCAACTTATTCCCCCAAACACAAAAGTTTTCAGTTTTTGGAAACCAAAAAACCACAAATATTTTGGTCTCAAACTGCCCCCCCCAAAAATATTAAACTTTCCTTACCCCCAAATCAGTTGTAAACAGCCAACAATGTTTATTTTTCAGCCAAAAACACACCGTTTTCAGATTTTTGAATTTATGATGAAAAATTGCAAATTTTCCAGGGAAGCAGATGCTTTACTTAGAGCTTTTTAAGGCCCAGCTTGACAAAGCCCTGGCTGGGATGATTTAGTTGGGGTTGGTCCTGCTTTGAGAAGGGGGTTGGACTAGATGACCTCCTGAAGTCTCTTCCACCCCTTATCTTCTATCATTCTATGATTGCCGTGAAATATTTTTGTTTTCCCAAAACCCTAATTTTCCTTTGAAAACAAGTTTTATGAAAAACTTACAACTAATTGTATTATAATCAAAACTTTTTTTTTCCCCATCAGACTTTATTCACTGTGTTCCTGAAAGAAGTAAAAATTTACCAGTGGAAATGTTCAGTTCTGAGCAATGTCAGAGAAATTTGCAAATTTGTCAGATGGGTAACATGTTACCATTTTTCACAGCTAAAAACAATGGAAAAATTTCAACCAGTCTCAAATATGCGTAAAAATAAGCCTGATTCTCCACCAAGGGCTTATCTACACTTGAAAATTAATTCAGATTAAGGTAATTTAAAGCACAATAGCTATTCCTGTTTAACTCCATGTGTGGATACTCTGATTCCAGAATAAGAATACCTAATTCTGATTTAGCTTAATCCACTTTGAAAGTGGATTAAACTAAAAACAGCAACAAATCACTCTTATCCCATTAGAAGAGTGTCTACGCATGGAATTATTCAGAAATAACATAAGAATGGCCCTACTGGGTCAGACCAAAGGTCCATCTAGCCCAGTATCCTGTCTTCCGACAGTGGCCAGTGCCAGGCACCCCAGAGGGAATGAACAGAACAGATAATCATCAAGTGATCCATCCCCTGTTGCCCATTCCCAGCTCCTGGCAAACAGGCTAGGGACACCAACCCTGCCCATCCTGGCTAATAGCCATTGATGGACCTATCCTCCATGAATTCATCTAGTTTTCTGGAATAGCTATTCCTGAATGATTCCAAGTGTAGACAAACCCTAATAACTCTAGTTTAACTCCAGTGTCAAACTAGTGTAACTGAGTGATGAGTCAGGTTCCTGGGGTTTACATTCTTGGGAAGAAGATGTGTGTCATGTATATGGAAAGCAAGGTTGTTATCCCAGATATCCTGGCTAAATTTTAATTTGTCTATGTGCATCCTGCCTACCTAAAATCCCTCCATGCAGTAGAAACTGGATAAGGGGCTGGATTCTCATCTTAATTCTGCTTGTTTTGCACTGGTCTAATTTGGCGCTGATCCTCTCTGGTGTACTTCAAGAGTAACTCCACTGAAGCCAATGAAATCTCACTCCAGTTAAAACTGGTATGAGAGCAGGAGAAGCTGATTCTCTGCCTTCAAATACTGCACAGTTTTGCTCTGTGCTGTCAAACAGCTGTTGGATTCCACTCCAGATGTGTCTGCATTTCTGTGCTGAGAGAATTCATTCCTGTATAGGTGCTAAAGTCCACCTTCGGAGGGCCATATGGGGCTCCTGTTGACTTAAAGATTACTAACGCTAGAAATCCCTCCCAAGGATTGGACCGGGCTGGATTCGGGAAAGTAGCAGCTATGGAAATTACCAACGGCTGAACAGAAACTCTCCCGATAGCCCTGTGGTGCAGCTATGTAGTTCGACATTGGGGACTGGCTTGTGCCATTGAGGGTGGTGTGAGGATCCGTCAGTCGTGAACATGGGCCCACAGGCCACTGCTGCTTCCACAGCTTCAACCGACAGCTCCACTAGTGAGCAGAGAACTGGGAGCCCCGAGGCCTAATGCTCCATTAAAGGTACTGCCCACAGGAACCTGATTGGTGGAACTCTGGGGTCCCTGACTGGGCCAGGTACATTATTTAAGCTAGAAAGTGACACAGGCTGTTGTCCAATTGGATGAATTTATGGCTGGTGGCTACATTGGACCCTGCCTTCTTGCCTGATCCCTGCCATCCTGACTTGTCCCTGGTTCTTGCTTTCCTGACCTGCTCCTGATCCCTGCCCCTGGACTCTGACTCCAGCTCTGACCATCAGCTTGATACTTGACTGCGGCTCTGACCCTGGCTTGACTCCCAACTCCGGCTCCTGCTCTGATCACTAGGTCTGGCTGCCCAACCCCTGGTCATCACAGGGGGTAGGGAGCTGCACTGCTCCATCAGCAGCTCTTGAAGGAAGCAAAAAGAAAAGGAGGACTTGTGGCACCTTAGAGACTAACCAATTTATTTGAGCATAAGCTTTCGTGAGCTACAGCTCACTTCATCGGATGCTCACGAAAGCTTATGCTCAAATAAATTGGTTAGTCTCTAAGGTGCCACAAGTCCTCCTTTTCTTTTTGCGAATATAGACTAACCCGGCTGTTACTCTGAAACCTCTTGAAGGAAGAGCTCTTAGCCTTTTGCTCTCCAAGACGGATGATCTGGTAGATGAAGCCCACAGGTAGGAGTCAGGAGTTCTAGTCCCATCTCTAACATGGCCCAGCCTTAATATCACTTTGCATTTTACAAGCATCGTTTAATGGTAAATAATGTAACTGCCCCATTTGACCGACAGATACACAGAAGTTAAGTGACTTGCCCATAGTTCACACCGCAAACCAGCATTCTGATACCCATACCTATGTCTCATGCACTAGACCACAGTGCCCTCCAGTGCAAGTCTGGGGAACTACATAGCTCTGCCAGAACACCTCCATCCTGAACTACAGCACCACCTGCGAGTCCAGTGCTGGGCTCCCCACGCTCACCTGTGCCCATGCACTATAATTCTGAAGCACAAGAACACCTGCTATTCCAGTGATGGGATTCTCCTGAACCACGAATTACCAATCAAGCCAAGATTTGTATTGATGCAATTGTGCTGTAAAACAAATGTCCTCCAAGAACTTGAATGATATTGAACATCAAAGTTTGAATCTAGCTCTGCAAAATCTGAAAGGTTGGTGTATTAAATCAAACTACCAGAATAAGACAGTAATTAGCTAATAATTGCTAATGGCCAAGGAAAATTAATGAGATTAGCTGTCATTGGGTTGGTTTTGAAAGCCGTTCTTAACTAGATAAAGCACATTAAAGAAGAATTCATGTTCCATCTTGCCTGATGGTTTGCACAGTACAAAAGAGAAGTGAGTGGGAATCAAAGGACGCAATAGCCATCATTTAGCTTTGTAGTTAACTGTAGTAGTAAGTGAATCAATCTGTGGCTACATATAAAGATCAATCTACTTTTGTTTTCAGTCGCTAATGGATCACTTTCTCTATACCCTGGGGCCTCACTTCAAAGCAACCTTCCTTGGCTGAGGACGGCGAGATAGAACCCCCTGCAAACTGCCATAGGGGGTGCAGCAAAAGTATTTTCCCTCAGGGCTCAGCACGCTGCCAGAGAAGGACTGACCCATGTTTTCCAACAGCAGCGCTGAGCATTATCTATAGGACCAATGTTTTACCTCAGAACCTTTCCGCCAGGCCAGATCTTTTCATCTGGTTTTCCCCTCTCTCACAGCCACACCAAACATCCTACCAGCCTTATTCACTCTCCAACCTATCTTACCATCAGCTTCTCCCAGCCCACTGGAACACATGCTGTCCAAGGGCAGCTTCTGTCCAGGTTCATATCACAGTTGAGACCACTTGAGGCTCCTAGAATGAAAGCCCAGATCCTCAGAGATGCTTAGGTGCCTAATTCCTGCGGATGTCAGTGGCTGTTATACACCTAAATACTATTGAGGATCTGGGCCTAAATGCCTGTCAAGGTTTCTTCCCCACTCTGAACTCTAGGGTACAGATGTGGGGACCTGCATGAAAAACCCCTTAAGCTTATTTTTACCAGCTTAGGTTAAAACTTCCCCAAGGTACAAACTATTTTATCTTTTGTGCCTGGACTTTATTGCTGCCACCACCAAGCATCTAATAAATATATAACAGGGAAAGAACCCGCTTAGAAATGTCTTTCCCCCCCCCAAAATCCTCCCAAACCCTACACCCCCTTTCCTGGGGAAGGCTTGATAAAAATCCTCACCAATTTCCATAGGTGAGCACAGACCCAAACCCTTGGATCTTAAGAACAATGAAAAAGCAATCAGGTTCTTAAAAGAAGAATTTTAATTGAAGAAAAAGTAAAAGAATCACCTCTGTAAAATCAGGATGGTAAACACCTTACAGGGTAATTAGATTCAGAACATGGAGAATCCCTCCAGGCAAAACCTTAAGTTACAAAAAGACACAAAAACAGGAATATACATTCAATTCAGCACAGCTTATTTTATCAGCCATTTAAACAAAACAGAATCTAACACATATCTAACTAGGTTGCTTACTAACTCTTTACAGGAGTTCTGACCTGCATTCCTGCTCTGGTCCTGGCAAAGGCAACACACAGACAGAGAGAGCCTTTGTTTCTCCACCCCCTCCAGCTTTGAAAGTATCTTGTCTCCTCATTGGTCATTTTGGTCAGGTGCCAGCAAGGTTATCCTAGCTTCTTAACCCTTTACAGGTGAAAGGGTTTTTCCTCTTGCCAGGAGGGATTTAAAGGTGTTTATCCTTCCCTTGATATTTATGAGAGGGCCTTTGACAAAATCAGGCCAAAAATCTTCTCATTGAAAAAAATTGGTTTTCTGTTGCCAGAAACTGATTTTTTTTTTTTGATTTTTTTTTTTAACAAAGAGTCAAAGATTTCCAGAGCAACCCAGCTTCCTATTTTCAGGCCATTTTATAATATTTTTAGCCATTTAGCACTCACCTCATCTTTGCAGTTGCAAGCTAACTGTCTTGAAGTCAGTTTTAAACCAGTGCAAGAGTGTCCACTCACAAAGCAGCGCCGGTTGAGCTAAATCAGTTTAATGTCACACTTGCCGTTGAATCTGTGCCACTGTATGTGTAGACAAACTCAAAGAGAGCAACTACGACCTGTGCTGAAAGCAAAGTGCCCAGAAAGAAACTGGCTCTCTGGGCTCCAGTGATTGGCACTGCCCCCACGAACAGATGGAATAAACCGCTCATCCTATTGAAACAAGTGTCCATGTTGTTAAAAGAGACTTTGAATCTTTAGTCTTTAGAAGCCTTGCTTATGTCACATGAGCTGAAATTGTGACGGTGATTAGAGCACTTTGCTATTTTAGACTGATCAGAGCTAAGTGCCACTCTCATTTACATGGCAGTAAATCCAGAGTGACTCTAACAGAGTCACTTTGGTTCACACCAGGGAAACTGAGTGCAGAATTCGACCCTGAAGGCCAGATCCTGAGAAGTGGCCGTGCTTCACCTGACTCAGTGCTGGCTCCTCCTTGCCCTGGTGGCTGCAAACCATCTTTCTATTGCCTCAGTTCCAGGGTTGCTGGGCCCAGGTCCTTTCCCTGGTGCAAGATAGAGCAGTTTTAAAGCTGCTCTGTCTTACACCTGGCTTCCTGTTGTCCCCATGGGCTGTTCAGTACCAAAGGGGGGCTGGCTGCAGTTTGCGGGCTCCTTAACCATACCTGCTTCCCCCCATGATTAGTGGTGGCAGTCACACATGTTGCTATGCCATCCAGAGTTCCCCCCACACCAGGCAATCCACAGAAAGCTGGTTAAGATGGCCTTACAGCTGCTTTGTGGGTTTCCAGCAGCCTTACTGGAGTACAATTTGATGCTGCAGTCCACTCATGCCAAAAAGGGCTGCGTATCTCCTGAGCAAAAATATTTACTCCATGGAAAGGCGCATGGGGTATGTCTATACTGCAAGAAAAGACCCGTAGCACGGCAACGGCTGGCCTGGGTCAGCTGACTCAGGCTTGAACTGAGGGGCTAAAAATTGCAGTGCAGACGTTCGGGTGTGGGCTGGAACCCAGACTCTGAAACCCTGTGAGAGGGGTTGGATCTCAAAGCCCAAACTCCAGCCCGAGTTGGGCCACATAGCCTGAAGCCTGCGAGACCAAGTCAGCTGACCCTGGCTCTGAGACTCATGGCTGTTGTACCCAGGGATGACCGTTGCTAGAGCTGGCTTGTCTGGCCAACCAGGCAACCACAGCCAATGGCTGTGCTCCAAGCAGCTTTTTGTAGAAGGCCTTGTTTTCCCCTTCATTATGTCCTTGAGCCTCGTTAAAACATTGGATGGCTTGGGGGGTGTAGTCAGGGAAACTTTATGTGTATTCTTGTCTTAAATCACTGCAGCCCCATTGATTTAAGTGGACGTCTGGTCAAGGCGAGGAGCAGCCTCTTTCTTTTTATTATTTATTTTCCTCCACAGAAACAAAATAAACCCTAAAGCCATAATTATGGGATGGAAGTGTGAGCAGAGCAATGCATGGTGCAAGTAGGGTTGCAGCCTCTGAGGTACAAGAAAACCCGGGACATCTGATGTGATCTTGATCCCAAGAATCTGGACAGCCTTACAGATTTCCTGGGAGATGACCTCCAAAAAGGGACGATCCTGCAAAAACCTGGATGGGTGGCAACACTAGGTGAATTGTTTGAGTGATTGTAAAGAGAAAGGATGGTCTTCTGGTTTGGGCTCTCATTGACCTGTGACCCCTGACCTGATCTTAGGGAAGGTCGTTATGCAAGATTACACTATTTACCATGTGCTAAGGAATGCTCAAAGGCTTTAAATAGTCATCATAGGAACTCCCATGAGGCACTGCAGCAGCTTAGTGTCGGTATCACCCAAAGGGAAATCTTGTGGTTGGATTTTCCTGTGGAAAAAACTGGAGTTTGTGGAAGCAGCATTTTCTGCCAAAAACCCCAAAACAAACAAATAACAACCAAAAACTATTTTGATGGAAAATTCCTGACCAGCTTTATTCCTGTGTCTGTCTTATCCATTTAGATGGTAAATGCTCCATGGCAGGGACTGTCTCTGACCACCACAGGAGAGGGAGTTTGTGCTGTTGCTGTTTGTGGATAAACAAAGACCTTTGCTCCCCGCAGGAAGGGGTGCTGGCATGATCCCAGCATCTCAGCAGCCAGAGAGAAGTGAAAGGAGTGTCATGGACCTGTAGTGTGCAGCTGTGCTGGTCCTGGGAGCATGGCTTGGGGTCTGTTGCCGGTTCCTTTCTGCACTGTTTCTGGGTCTTAACCCCTCTCCCCAAGATCAAAGGGCCCAATTTTTAAATGTAGGTTCCCAAATACCTTTGAGGAACTGACCCAAAGTCCAGGAGCAGGGAACACCAGAGACAGGAGAAGGAGCGGAGAATGCGCTCCCAATTCTGGGATGAAAAACATCTTGCATTTGCTCCTCTGTTCTAAGCAAAGGAAATGTTCTTGCCCTTGTGGGAAGTAAAAAGGCTCCGGAGCTGAGCCAGGGCATGTGCTGCTGGTGGGGGAAAGGGGCATAGGACAGTGCTGGCCACACATCCCCTGCCTGGCTCTGACACATGGTTTAAAGTAAAATCTCTGCACATGCGAAAGAACAGTTTGTTCTTTCAGGGGAAGGGCACATCTCTTAGTAGGCAGGCAGCAGCAATTGTGGGGTATTTGTGCAGAGGGGGTGGATGGTGGCCAGGAGCCCCTAGTTAGCTGCTTCATTTTCCAGCTTCATTTCCCCTATTGCACCTACCAGCTGCGTGCCTCTGAGTCCCGTGAGAATTAGACACCACTGGAGCTTGGAACATCAGTTCTGGATACCAAGCTGTCTTCATTCCCTTTCCCTATGTGAAAAGACCTCAGAGCTCCAGAGCCCAATATAAGAACCTGAATAGAACAGTATAGGATATAACTGAAATCCCTCGGAAAGGAAAATGCTGCTCTCATGTAGGCCAGCTGGTGCCGTTAAGTCATCACCTCCATGGCGAGCTCCTGGCGGGTCACCGATATTGCACAAGCCCTCAGATGCAGCAAGCATTAGTTCCCATCTGTACAAGGGCGAGATGGAGCTGTGGCCCTGCATTCTCCCTGCTGCTTTTGCAGTTAATGCCTCTGGATGTGCACAGAGCACAACGGGAGGAGGTCCCCCACTGTGTGTCTGGGTAGCAGCCAGCCCTGGTCTGGCCCTATATGAGTCACTTCTCTGTTTCTGCCTGAGCCTCCAACTCCTCCTCCAGCACCGCGCCCCCCCACCCCCCCAAAAAATTAAGTGCATCAAATCTGCAGTTAGCAGCAGTTCTCAGGCAGAATCCCCATCATGCCCTGAAAGGCAGCAGAATGATGAGTTGGCGAACACTTCCTAAACGAGAGGACACCTCTCCGGGACAGCTCTGGTCTCTAGTAATAACTGCTATCTACACTAAAAAATAAAGAGCACCCGGGGTAGGGCAACCATCCTGCGTGTGTGAGACAGAGTAAGGCGATGTCTACAGTTCAGCTTACGTCGGCGTCACTTACGTTGCTCCGGGGGGTGAATAAACCACCCTCCTGAGCAACATAAATTACACCAACATAAGCGCCGGTGTAGCTGCCACCTCTTGCGGAGGTGGTTTTATTATGCCGGCAGGAGAGCTGTCTCCTGTCAGCACAGAGCATGTAGACAAGCTCTTATCTGCCTTGTCCCTGAGAGCAGTGGGGGACAGTTCTCTGTCTCAGCTCCATTCTGTGCTGCCCAGGCTGGAGTGATGTGGGAGGCAGTGTGCTCTGCAAGGTAACGGATACCCTGAGTTACTTTTCAGTGAATCTCTCTGTCTTCAAGCAGCATTGGCAGGCTTTGGATGCAACAGCGTCCAATAATTCTCCACATTGGGAAGGGAGAATGGATATAGACAGGACCCTATTGCATACCTTCCCCCTACAGAATAATATTATGTCTGGCTCATTCTAGATTTAGACCGGGGCTGGGGAGATGGGGAATGATCCTGTGAGTTGCTAAATACCCCCAACTCCCACAGAGGTCAAGTAGCATTGAGGGTACTCTGGGAACCTTACGGGAGGCTCAGCACCTGGCATGATCAGGCCTTAACTGGTTGCATGCAGTGTGACCCGACCCACGGGAAAGACTCCCATTGGCTTCAGCAGGCATTGGATCAGACTCTGTGTGGATTCCCTGCTGTTCAGAGGTGTGATGGTGTCTACAGACCCCATACTGAACCAGGGTGGTGAGTAGAGCGATACTGGGTTAGCGGGCCCTGCCCCAACAACAAGTGCAAGGCATGGTCCCAGTGGAGGCATAATTTACAAGGATGCTGGTAGCTCAGGAGAAGGGGGCAATGGGCTGCATGTGGCAGGGGCAACAGCTCTGTGAAGCCTGCTCTAGCAGCAGGGATTTGGATTCCCCCCGCCACTTCTTTGGAAGTTGAAGGCCGAGAGAGATTGACTGACTGAACAGGACGCTAGGAGACTGAGGAGAATCTGCTAATGCCCCAAATTGAGGATCTCCAGACTGGGAGGAAGTGAGCTGGGGGGAATTATAATTTGGGATTGCTCAGTGACTGTGCTGGACACTTCAGTAAACCTCTCGGGCTCTGGGTCAGGACCCACTAGAGTGGGTGGGCCCGGGTCCCCCTACCTTGGCCCTCCTCGCTCCTTTATAGTGACCAAACTCTGGGAATGCATTTGGACCACAAGGGGGGTGATTGAGGGCACATCTGGGGTCCCCT
This sequence comes from Chelonia mydas, assembly GCF_015237465.2. NCBI lineage: Eukaryota > Metazoa > Chordata > Testudines > Cheloniidae > Chelonia > Chelonia mydas. The sequence goes on from NC_057860.1 coordinate 4,481,338, forward strand.
CTGGGATGACCAGACTGGTAGAAACTGTAAGCCCATGAACTGACCATTAGGCCAGGTGGTCATCAGACTTTCCTGCCTCAGGAGGAAATAGCTAAGCATCTAAAATGCAACAGTTTCTTTCTGCACTTCATTCCTTCAGAGACTGGCTGCTGATGCAGGGTGGCCGTGTCCGCCCAGCTTTCCCCTTAACAACACACTGTTTATTTCTCAGTACTGTCAACAGCAGTCTGCGTCTTCTCCTCAGTTACCAATAAAAGTCATCTGAAGAAGAGATGAAAGCTCTTCTTTACCATTACTCTCATGTCAGTTCTGTGTTTTAATAGCTCAGAGTCTGTTTCATCCCTTCTAACAACAAGGCGCGTGCTTTGTTCAGAGCTGGGGGGGAGGGACATTTTAGGAATATTCTTCATTGCCATGGAATTTACAAGAAGAACAAACTGCCAATAACTGCTTCGGAAATGCCAACTCTAAAGTGTTTTGTGTGTTTGCGTGAGACAAAGAGTTGTTTTTTTAACACAACTGGGAAAAAGACATTTAGCATTTAGTGTTTATTTAGAAGTGCTCTGATTCCCAACTCAGAGGCAGCTGTGCCATATCACTGGGATCTGAAAGAAATATTTAATTTTTCCCCTCTCGGAGAAACGGGGGAGAAATTGGAGGATGACCTCAGAGGACCAGATATATTTTCGACAAATTCTGAGCGGCAGAGCTGGGTGCATAAGATATTAAAGGACCTGTCATTTGTGAGAGCAATAAATCCTTGAGATGAAATCTTTAAAAAAACCCCAAACCTTCCCTGCAGTTTAAGTCCTACTAATAATGGAAAAACAAACAAACCAGTGAAAGACTAGGAGATTGAGCTAGGCTTTCAAAGCCAATTGCCCAACCCATGCTGTTATCATAACAAGTTATCTTCAACCAGCCCTGTGGCCAAATGTTACAATTGGGAGATATCCTATAACAAATGCGAAATAATTATTCGTAGCTATCACTTGCCTCTATTTCCCATTTCCACGCCCACCAACGTCCTCTGAAGAAAGGTTTTTGTCTCTCTTTGATGAAAACAAAATTAAAATAATCAAAGCAAAAAAAAAAATACAAATGCATCCCAACCAATGAAGAAAGGGAAGTAATGGGTTGAAACTTGCAAAGGGCCTTTGCAAGGGCAGTTAAGGAGCTGTGTTGATCATGCAGTTTCTGTGCTTGATAGAGACCCAGGACGTAAAATTAAAAACATAAGAAGAAAGGAAAGAAATGAGAAAAACACACCTTCTCCTTTCACGACAGACAAACCCCATTCACAGCTTTATTGTAAACTGCAGGTATAATCACTGGACCAAATTCTGTCCTCTGTTACGCTGGTGTAAATCTACAGGCCACATGCTCGTGTGAGTTTCAAATTGGTATAAATCTGGCATAATTCCACTGACTTCAGTAGGATTATGCCAGAGTCTAATGAGGCACAGAATTTTTCTTATTTGATGCCAGATTCCATTCTCATACCAGGCTAAACCAGAAGCAACTGGTATAAGGGAGAGAAGAATCAGATGCATAGATTCTAAGGGCTTGTCTACACTACCTGCTGGATCGGCGGGCAGCGATCGATCCAGCAGGGGTCAATTTATCGTGTCTAGTATAGACAAGATAAATTGACCGCTGAGCACTCTCCCGTCGACTCCAGTACTCCACCAGAATGAGGAGTGCAAGCGGAGTCAGCTATTCACGTAGCTGAAGTTGCATATCTTTGATCGATCCCATGCTGTAGTGTAGACAAGCCCATATAGATTGGATTCTCTGATCTGCTAAATTCACTTTGCACCCTTGCCCTGGCATAAGCGGGAGGACAAAGCGTGTCGGGGGGTGGGCTTGGGGCAAGGCAGGGCCACAGAGGCACTGACCTCTGTTACTCATGATTCCCCACAGTCAAAAGCTTCTTTATGGAGCTTCCACTACCCCTGGAAATTAGTGGACCCCCTGCTGCTCTGACTTCTGCTAGGGGTGAATGGAGAGGGATCTGGGAGCTGTAACGGACTCCCTGCAGCTGCCATGTCCACTATGTCAAAGCGTGGATGTGGTGGAGAATCAGGACCATCAATTTCAAGGCCAGAATGACCTGCTGCATAACACAAGCTGGAGAACTTCCCCCAGGGATTCCTGCATGGAGCACATAACTTCTGCTTGAGCAAGAGCGTATCTTTTAGAATGAGACAGTTGGTGAGTGCAAGACTGTAATTAATGGAAAATGCAGCACATCCCTTGCTAAGTTGTTCCAAAGGTCAATTACCTTCACTGATAAAACAAAATGTGTGCCTTATTTACTGTCTGAATTAGTCCAGTTTCACCTTCCAGCTACTGGATCTTGTTCTGCCTTTGTCTGCTAAATTAAAGAAATCTTCTCCCCATGGAGGTACTTATACACTGTGATTAAGCTTTTTTATTCTCTCTCTGTAAGTCAGGCTTTACAAACGTCATATCATTCTCGTAAGCCTTTTTGGAAACCCTTCCAAATTTTCAACATCCTTTTTGAATGGCAGTCACCAGAACTGAACACAGTATCCAGTAATGGTCTCACTAATGCCATATACAGAAGTAATAATACCTCTCTACTGCTACTCAATATGACCTGCCGATATACCCGAAAATCACATTAACCCATTATCTTCAGCATCACACTGGGAGCTCAAGTGCAGTTGGTTATCCACCATTTTCTGAGTCACTGCTTTCCAGGATACAGTTCCCCATCCTGTAAGTTTGACACACATTCTTTGCTTCTAGATGGCCTGGTATTTGGCGGTGTTAGTATGCTTGTTATTTGAATTAACCCAACTTAGCAAAGCAATCCAGATCACCCTGTAGAATCACTCTATTCATCATTATTTATCACTCCACTAGTGTTTGTATCATCTGCAAACTTTCCCAGCAATGATTGTACATTTTCTACCAGCTCATGAGAAAAGGGTATGTCTACCCTTCAAGCTGGGGATGTCATTCCCAGCTGGAGAGACATACTCATGCTAGCACTCATCAAGCTAATGTGTTAAAAGTATAATATAGCAGTGACTGGGCGAACAGTGGGAGGCGAGCATGCATTCCCATCCAAGACATGAGGTATGTACTTGGGGAAGCGAGCCCCTCCTGCCGCTTGCACTGACACAGATAAATTCTATTTTTAGCTAGCTAAGTTGATGTCTCCTGATGCTGGGAATCAACCCCCCGCCTCCCAGCTTGATGTATAGCCAGACCCAAAGATACTGAATTTAATCAGGTCAAGAACAGATCCTTGCCTGAGCCCTTTAGAAACACAGTGGAAGCTGATTCCCTTCTAACTAGTACTTTTTGAGATCTATCAGTTAGACAGTTTTTAATCAACTTAATATGGGATATATTTGTCTTATATAGTGCTAATTTCTTAATCATGGTATGGTGCAAATACCTTACAAGAAGTCTTTTATGTCAGCACAGTTACCTTTATCAGCCAAACTTGTCATCTCATTAAAAGTATCAAGTTTGTTTGCGATAAAACCACAATGCCTGGCAATAATGGTGTTACAAACCTTTATTTCTTTACTAACTGAAACCTGTATCAGCCATTCCATGATTTTACCTAGCATCCATGTCAGGCTAACCAGTCTATAATTACCTGGGACATCCCATTTAACCTTTTAAATATTGGCATGACATTGATTCCCCCCCACCCCCATTATTCCAAGATTTATTAAAAATCAACATCAGAGAACTCCTCAGCTGGTTCTTTTAATATTCTTGGGTGCAATTTATCCAGTCCTGCAAATTTAAAATTCCTTAACTTTAGTAGTTTCTGTTCAATATTCTCCCCTGTTACTGCTGAAATAGAAAATGTTTTATTATCACTGTAAGACAAGAATACACCATCCACCTTCTTTCTAAATACAGAACAGAAATGTTTATTGAATGCTTTGGCTTTTTCCAGACAGGGGAAACTTAAGCTCAGAGAGATTAAATGATTTGCCCAACCTGTAGGAAAGACGGATGGAATGCAGACCTCCACTGTCCTATACCTGTTCTTTAACCACCAGGACATTCTTTCTCTCTTCAGCAGAATTGTGCAAATGACTGATTTTTCAGTTGAAAAAAATTGGTTTGGGTCGAACCAAAATTTTTCAGAATTTTTGGCAAATTGAAAAGTTGCAAAAAATTTGTTTCAGGTATTTTTAAGGCACGGGAAATAAAGGGCTAGATTCACAAAAATGGAAGAGGACATGGTGTTTCCCCCCCTTCCCACTATCCATAATAGCCCAGTGCTTAAGACATTACTTTGGGATGTAGGAGAGCCAGGATTAAATCCCTGTGCTGCACAGTTGATTTTGGTCAAAAACCAAGGGTTCTCAAACTTCATTGCACCGCGACCCCCTTCTGACAACAAAACTTACTACATGACCCCAGGAGGGTGGACCGAAGCCTGAGCCCACCCGAGCCCCTCCGCCCTGAACTGGGGGCCCAAAGCCAAAGCCCAAAGGCTTCAACTCCAGGCAGGGGGACTGTAACATGAGCCCCACCACCCAAGGCTGAAGCCCTCAGGTTTCAGCTTCGACCCCAAGCGGTAGGGTTCGAGCTTTGGGTTTGGCCCCGGGTGGCGGGGCTCGGGCTTCATCTTTGGGCCCCAGGAAGTCTAAGCCAGCCCTGGTCACCCCATTAAAATGGAGTCGAGACCCACTTTGGGGTCCCAATCCACAGTTTGAGAGCTGCTGCTCAAAACAATTTGCCAAAATTGACATGGGTTCACAAAATGTTTTGGTCGACCTGAATCTTCATTATTTTTTTGATGAAAAAAAAGCTTTGTCTGAAAAATTTCTCCCAGTTTTACTCTTTGGTTGTTGGCTTGGATATATTTAATTATTATAATACTTAGTCCTGCCTTGAGTGCAGGGGACTGGACGAGATGACCTCTCAAGGTCCCTTCCCATTCTATGATTCTATGCATACACTTGGGATAAACATCTGAACCCCTTTTTGAAGATCTTGCTACCATCTAAGTCCTACAAGAAATGGACAATTTTTCCGGTTTAAAAAAAAATGAATACTGACACAGAAAGTGATAGGGTTCAGTTCTGTTTGGTTTCATTTGATTGACACTGGAGCTTAACGGCTCTGCAGCAACAGCCAGTGCAACAAAATGTTACCCATGTCTGATTTATTTACACAATAGTCTTTATTAAAGGGATTCGAAAAAATGGTGAGCCAGTGGAATTATAGTGGCATTCAGTAATCTGAGGGTATGCAGGCACAAAGGAGGCATATAAAATCTTTAGAATCCATAACTGTCGTCTAATATGTACTGATCTTGAATACCACACGCTGCCCGCTGCCAGAAAGCAGCTAATGACCTGAGATGTGAGAGTTTTGTTTCTTGTCCCCAACACTGACTATCACTTCAAATGGCAACACCCTGCGTCCATGCCCAGCAAGCCTCATAATTAAATCATGTCCAACTGTCAAGGAAAGCTCTTTTACACATTCTTTTGTCTGCAAGATGGGAGTTTTGCTATTGCCTTCTGTGGAACCAGGATTTTGGGCCTACCTGTCTGGAAATTGAAAAAGAAGAGTGATTAAAAGCTGTGAATACCAGGGATGGAAATTAAACTGCTGTCCGAAGATCCTAGGGACATGGCAATTGGATCAGATCTGAGGTCCATCTAATACAGTAGACACTGACCAATATTAGATAGTTCAAAGAAAGGCACAAGAAACCCCACAGTAGCTGATGTGGCATAATCCGCCCCCCACATTAGGGCTCATCCTGACCGCTAAGGATACATCTTCACTACAGAAATTATGGCAGTGCAGATGTGCCATTGTCACATAGACACTTTCTATGTCGATGGAAGGGGTTATTTGGCTGTTGTAAATAATCCACCTCTCCAGTGGGGGTTAGGTTGACAGAACTGAGTTACACAAAGCCTGAAAGTTTTCACAGCCCTGAGTGACGTAGCTGGGTCGGCTTCGATTTTAGGTGTAGACCCAGATTGGTTTAAGCCCTGAAGAATGAAGTTTAAAAGTCCTTCTAAGATTTTTATCATCAATTATGTCTCTGGAGGGTCTATTTCTGTTCTGATCAGTCATTGGGTTTCATTGTGTATTAAGGACCAGTATAGATTCTGTTCAATGACCAGGTGTATAATAATGATAATAATAATAATTAATAATAATTAACAAATAATTTATGTACAGTATTTGTTTGAATTGCAGTAGTCCTTAGAAGTCCCAGTCAGGAATGTGGGACAGTTCTCCTGGGAGTGAGTGGTGCAAACTGTCTTCGTTTGAAAAACAGCTTTTTCCATGAGTACTGTTGGAGTTCACAGAGTTTCCTAAGAATGGAACCAACATTCTCTTGTTCATCACCGTGGCAAATGCACAGTCGTGCTATACAACATGCAAGGTTATGTCATAGGGCCTTGTATCACCATTTATGCCTGTGCAAAGTAGGCATAAAAGGCTCCCAGATCAGAATGGTTGGTAGCACTTCATGCCCAATTTGCATGGACAAAATGATTGCTGGAGGCAAAGGACAAATGAGACTCAAGCCATGGTCGCCAGCCTGTCTTCAAGTTACAAATCATGAGCCAGATCCTCAGCTAGTGTTAATCAGCTTGGTCAGAGGAAATCAATTCTGTGAGGTAGATTTACACCAGCTGAGGATTTAGCCCATGTCTGATGCTCCTTTTACCCACCCTGGTGCATCTCCATCAACTCCAGGGGAGTCACTCCTGAGTTACATACAGGCCGCATATTTCCAACAAATGCATCTCATCAGCTCTGTTACTAATAAGGGGGAAGCTTTTCAAAGGCACAGATGGCAGTTTGGCACCTAAGTCCCACTGATAGTCACTGGAAACTGGGCACTTTGAAAATCTCATTCAATAACTCAGTTTATTAAAACTACAGGTTGTAAAAAGTAAACTCTCATGTCCTTGCTCATGTCTTGCTTTTCTCTAAGTTTGACCATTGGAAAAAGATGAGTCAGTTGAGCTGGTGGGAAAATGGGATTTTTTTTTCCATAGAAAAGTTTGACTTTCTGGCAAAAAATCCATTTTTTTCCCCTTTCAGAAAACTGAAAAATTTTACTATGATCCCTCATGGGAGCTGTAGTTTGTGTGCTTCATGTTGCCATTCTCCTCTCTAGACTGGGCTCTCAGGCTGAACTACATCTCCCATGATTCATCGTGGTCTCCCCTCATAGTGAGAGGGGTAGGTTTCATTATGAGAGCCCCTGGCCATGGTGCATCATGGGAGATGAAGTCTGGATGTGGAGCCTAGGTCATAGTGGAGAATGGAGACAGGAGGAAACCAAACTAAAACTTCTGTGAGTCACAATGGCAGAATATAAAAATTGAAATATTTAGGTTTTCAGCCATAATATTTTGGTTTTCGATAAAAATCTACATTTTCTGTGGAAAGCAGGCACTTTTCATGAAAAATTACATTTAGTTGAAAACCCAATTTTCCATCAAAAGACAGTTTCTATGGAAGTTTTTTCAACCAGCCTACTAGGCCTGTTGTTTCTAGTCAATTTCTAGTCCATTTCACTCTCTGTCTAGATACCACCTCTGGTCTGCACACAGCCACAGAGGGTGGCTTAAGTGATTCCAAAAACAACTCCATGGAAACATTTCTATGCAGCTTCAGTTTTGATAAAAGCTACAAAGCTTTAAATTTAGGGCTAAATTGCTTTAACCCTTGCCGGTTCTCTCTAGCACCATGGGAGGCCCCAAGTAGATTTCAGTGGCTGCATATATGGGCACCAAATGACCTTTCGTTGGTTTGCGGCTCTGTTCTTTGAAAAGTTACTACAGAGAATTCTTTCCTGCATGTCTGGCTGGTGAGTCTTGCCCATGCTCAGGGTTTAGCTGATCGCCATATTTAGGATCGGGAAGGAATTTTCCTCCAGGGCAGATTGGCAGAGGCCCTGGGTTTTTTTTGCCTTCCTCTGCAGCGTGGGGCATGGGTCACTTGCTGGAGGATTCTTTGCACCTTGAAGTCTTTAAATCACGAGCTGAGGACTTCAATAGCTCAGACATAGGTCAGGGGTTTGTTACAGGAGTGGGTGGGTGAGATTCTGTGGCCCGCATTATGCAATAGGTCAGACTAGACAATCATAATGGTCCTGTCTGACCTTAAAGTCTATGAGTCTAAAAGTCTGATAGCATAAAGGCTACCAATATTGTGCTGCAGAGCCAGTTAATACTGCCTCAGTCATCACTGACAGGGAAAATTTCTCATGTAATTTATGCCAATGTTTCCTTAATGGTTCTGTTTGTGATGTGAGAGCATATGGGTGGTTATTCTTAATAGGTGCTGCATTATTTTTAATTGGAAGGATTCCTTGCTAATTGTGCAGATTCCGTCTCAAGCACCGAGCTCTTTTCTGCCTGCTTGGGTTGCTTTAAGGGATGCAGTGCCAGTTATGATTGAGTGACAATTTGGTTTTGTTTACTTGGCCAATTAGGACCAAGTTAATGAAGCGCTGGGTGGAAGATAGCAAGCTCCTATTATGTTCCCCAATAGCAATTACAGCCCCCTTAAAAGAAGGTTAAAGAATTAATTGCAATGTTTTTTAAGTATAAACATGAAGCAGAGGTTCTGACTAAACTGGATTTTGGAGCTCCCTGATCCCTCTGCTTTTCTGGGCAGTATTGAAGGAACTGCACAACGGAAGGAGTTCAGATCTGTTTCCCTGAGCGGCTGAACCTTGCTGGTGTTTGAGGAATGATGGGAATCAGGGAAGCTGCAACCAGCACAGAGCAGCTTCTAGCTGAGGCAAATCTCGTGTTGTTTGTACAGACAAGGACTTGCTCTGCACAGCTACTCTCCACTGAATTCCCGGGCCTCAGCAAGCATTTCCACTGAGGGCGATGGATTCCACTAGAATGCACTGAACCCTACCAGACACAGATCCAACATCATCCCACCTGTGGATGTTAAAAGATGCAGGCTGATCATGTGGATAAGATACAGGTGTGAGGGCTTTTCTACCCTTGGAACGCTACAGCAGCACTATCTATGCCAACAGGAGGGGTTCTGCCATCGGCGTCGTTAATCCACCTCCCCAAGAGGTTAACAGAGGAATTCTTCCATCAACCTAGCGCTGTCTACACTGGGGTTAGTTTGGCTTAACTGTGTTGCTCAGAGGTGTGGATTTTTCATACCCCTAAGCAACATAGCTGAGTCAACTTAACCTTTAGTGTAGACCAGGTTTAGCATGCTGGGTTTCCGTTCCCTGTGCTGTCACTGTGGGTTTGACCACACTGTGGAGACTATGCTGGCTTAGCCCCATAGCGGAGATGCAGCCTACACCAACCCCAAAAGTTTTTCTATCGGTGTAAGAACCTCACATCCCCGAACAAAATGAGCTATGTAGAGGAAAAAGCCCTCTTCTGTCAACAGAGCTACGCTGGGGGTTTTGTCAGCATAGCTGTGTCAGTCAGAGGGGTGGTTCTTTCACACCCTGACTGACATAACACTGCAGATATAACTTTTCAGTGTACCAGGCCTGTGCACCTTTACATAAATCAGATTGGCCCTGCGTACTCTAGAAAGTTGTACTGCTTTAACTATACCACTACAGCTAAATAGGTGCAAACCCTCCCATCCCCTGTGTGCACAGTTACACAGGTATAAAAGTGCTTATGCTGGTGTAGCGTATTCCAGTATGGGTAGGAGAATCAGCCAGGCTCATATAAGATACATTTTATATGGGTATATCTGCATCTGCATGGGGTTTGTGCCAGGCTCATTATATTGGTAGTCCTCCTTTTCTTTTTGTGGATACTGACTAACACGGCTGCTACTCTGAAACCTATATCGGTAGAGAATCACATCCCTAATCTAAATAGTTAGAGCACAAAAACTATGTGAAGACCAGGCCTAAGTATCTCTGCCTCAATTTCCCTGCCTGTAAATGGAGGATAATCATAGAAATATAGAATACTAGGGCTGGAAGAGACTTCAGGAGGTCATCTAGTCCAATCCCCTGCTCAAAGCAGGACCAACATCAACTAAATCATCATAATGCTACTTACACTCTTTGGTTGGGGCAAAAATCTGGAAAATGTGCCCCCCCGCCCCTTACAGGCTCAAACACCAGAAGGCAACTAAAAAGAACTCCACATTTATTAGTTTTTAAATCTCATGATTTTTTAGCCAGTCTGATGATTTTGGGAGTCTGCTTCATTATTTTTTTAATGCGTTTTGAATGCTCCTGTTTTCAGTTGCTTATAAGTTTTCCAAAATTTAACTGTTGAATTTTTTTGCAAAGTTTAATCAAAACTTAATCTGTTTCTGACACAAGGTTAATCATAGAATAGAATCATAGAATATCAGGGTTGGAAGGGACCTCAGGAGGTCATCTAGTCCAACCCCCTGCTCAAAGCAGGACCAATCCCCAATCAAATCATCCCAGCCAGGGCTTTGTCAAGCCTGACCTCAAAAACTTCCAAGGAAGGAAATTCTACCACCTCCCTAGGTAACGCATTCCAGTGTTTCACCACCCTCCTAGTGAAAAAGTTTTTCCTAATATCCAACCTAAACCTCCCCAACTGCAACTTGAGACCATTACTCCTTGTCCTGTCCTCTTCTACCACTGAGAATAGTCTAGAACCATCCTCTCTGGAACCACCTCTCAGGTAGTTGAAAGCAGCTATCAGAGGACAAATAAGTTGTTTTGCTCACATTTAAAGAAACTCGCACCTTATGACAATTTCTTTTGAGAAGTTCAGTGCTTCTGGGTTTGTAGCAGGGCTTCAAATGTGGCAGAGTGGAGGTGTTACCCTGGGTTGGCCTATCTCCATGGCCTTTTTCCATGGCCCAAGCTGGAGCTGATTACAGCTACTGTTTCTCTCGAGAAAGGAGATGTGACCTGAGACGCTAGACGTTCTGTGAAGGATTCTTTCTGCCTGCTCATGGAGATGCAGTGTTGTTGCAGCCATATGGGTCCCAGGATATTAGAGAGACAAGTTGGGTGAGGTAATATCTTTTACTGGACAAGCTTTTGAAATATGTGTCTCTCTCATGAACAGAAGTTGGTCCAATAAAAGATATTACTTCACCCACCTTGTCTGCTAGTGGAGAGACGTTCCCAATCATTAAATAGCTTCAGGGAGGGCTTGGCTGAAGACAGCTATCCCTGTGATCTCGCTGCTATTCAGGTTTGGGTTGCATTAAGCTGTTTATTATATGCTTCTTTCTGATAGAAGGGACCTGAGTTAGCCTCTTAAAAGGGAAGGACCCACCAGTGTGGGCCACCCCCAAAGGAGAATATTTCCACCCCAAATGAAATTAACTAGAAGGGCTGGTGTAAATTAGGACCTGTTATAAAGGAGCAGAGATCCTTGTGCTTGGGAAATCTCTTCTAAATCTTTATTGCAAGATCCTACTTTGAGAACAGAAAGCAGGAGACAAATAACAGTCACCGGATTCACCTGTCAGGGCCGGATTAATGCAGGGGCTTTAGCGGCTGCAGCTCAGGGCCCCAGGCTAAGGGGGGACCTGGCGGAGCAGGGCTCAGGCAGGCTGCCAGCATGCTGTAGCCTGATGCTGCTCCTGGAAGCGGCCAGCTGCTGTCACGTGTCTGTGGCACCTGGTGCGGGGGAGGTGGCTCCGTGCACTGGCACCACCCCCAGCACCGTCCCCGCAGCTCCCATCGGCCAGTTCCCGGCCAATGGGAGCTGCAGGGGCGGTGCTTGCAGGCACGGGCAGCGCATGGAGACGTGCTGTCCCCCTCTCCACAGAGGCATGCAGAGATGTGCTAGCAGCCAGCCACTTCCGGGAGCGGCATGGGGCCACAGCATGCAAGCAGGCAGCCTGCCTGAACCCTGCTGCACCATCGGCCAGGAGCTGCCTGTTGTAAGCGCCTCCCGGCCTGAGTCTGCACCTCACACCCCCTCCTGCAAACCAATCCCCTGAACCCAAACTCCCTCCCAGACTTCACACCCTCTCCTGCACCCCAACCCCCTGCCCTAGGTCAGAATTGCCTCCTGCACCAAACTCTCTCCCAGAGCCCGCACTCCTCACCCTCTCCTGCACCCCAATGCTCTGCCCCAGCCCGGAGCCCCATCCTGTACCCAAACTCCCTCCCAGAAAGAAACTAATATAAAGGCTGATCTAAGGTAAGAAGTAAGCTATTTTGAATTAACTTGCCTATATTCTACATGTTCTAGGACTGAAATGTAACCACAGAATGGCTTTATGTTAATTAAAAGGCAAGTTTAGTATAGTGTTAATAGCCTCGATGCCATAATTGTGATCATTTTATTTTAAATTAGGAAAAAGACTTGTATACACGGGCCCCACAAAATCCAGTAGCCCCGGGCCCACAGGAGAGTTAATCCAGCCCTGGGTGAGTCATGTAGCACAGCGCCAAATTTCTGCACTCTGCAGTCCTCATCTCAGTTATTGAGCCTGAACCCCTGTTGCCCGGCACCTTGTGCCATCCCTTACACATGTGCTGAGGGTAGAACACACTCACAACAGACTTCTCCCCACACCCACCTTTGACAGGGTGTTCTGTCAACTGCACACAGGTGTGAGGGGACAAGGTTCCAGGTGGGGGACAAAGGTTGGAGGTTTTTACATTGGATTCTGATGCTCTTTGCAATGGCCCATAGGGGCTGTGATGGTCCCTGGGAAGTGTCGATAGTTGGGAAAATTTTGTCACAACAGTTTGCTCTCAGAAAACGCCATTTAGACAAAACCTTTTTTTTGTTTCAAAATCATACTGATCTCAATTAATTTCATTTAAAAAATTGGAAAAGAACATTTTGAAAATGTCAACATGTCCTGTTTCAATATCCTCAGAATGAAAGCTTTGATATTTCATTTCCTAATTTATTTTGCTATAATTTAAAAAATAAATAAATTTTAAAAAGCAGTCAAAATCAAAATGAAACATTGAAATTAAACGTTGTGATTGACCCAAACCAAAATTCTTTTCAGAATCTTGTTTCATGAAAAAATGTGAAATGTTGTTTTTTTGTCCTGATTTGGGATTATTTTTCCCCCTGAAATCTCAATTTTTTTCACAGGACAGAAAATCTGTTGTATAGACCAGCTCTGTTAGGAAGTTCCCTCAGCATTGATTAAATTTACAGGGTTTATTAGGCCAGTTGCCCTTCTATAGTGTTCCCATGTCCCCACTACACACACACACACACACAAAAGCAGGACTGCCCTGCAGAGATACACACACACAAGCACGGCTGTCTTGCAGATTTTCCAACATAGAGGAAGGCCCAACAAGTTTCTGAAGAGCTTCTGTAAAGGTTCTTGGGGTTGAGGAGGTTCCCAAAGCTTGTCAGCCCCCACCCCGCACACACACACTCACTTTCCTGGAGCCACCAGATGCTGCTGTAGGTCTGGTTGATGCTTCACCGGCACGCATCCTGTGGCTGAGGCACTAGATTGGTTCTAAGTGCTTGGAGTACTAAAATGCCCAGTCTGCAAGAGAGGATCTGTGCACCCGTGGAAATCTGTATGCCAGGAAGTTTACAAAGCCAGCTGTAAATACAGTCTCTTGGAGAATCCTGGGCAAGACTTGTCTAGGATGAGGGAGCAAATCCCCCTTGCTAAGCACTGAAGAGGTCTGTTGCTTAATCTGGCATGAATTCCATAGCCCATCGTGAAGATTGACACTTGAGATTTGTAGTCTAATCTTGAAAGCCTTTGAATGGGACCAAAAGCTAAGCTCCAAACCTTTTGTGTTTATTTTTCTTCCTACCCCAATCAGGTCATATCACAGCTATTCCCCAATGCCTTCTCAAAAACAGGGGGAATTTCCTTGACAAAGGAAACTTTGTTAAAGTGCAAAAAGGAAAGGAGTACTTGTGGCACCTTAGAGACTAACCAATTTATTTGAGCATAAGCTTTCGTGAGCTACAGCTCACTTCATCGGATGCATACTGTGGAAAATACAGAAGGTGTTTTTATACATACAAACCATGAAAAAATGGGTGTTTACCACTACAAAAGGTTTTCTCTCCCCCCACCCCACTCTCCTGCTGGTAATAGCTTATCTAAAGTGATCACTCTCCTTACAATGTGTATGATAATCAAGTTGGGCCATATCCAGCACAAATCCAGGTTTTCTCCCCACCCCCCGCCCCCCACAAACCCACTCTTCTATTGGTAATAGCTTATCTAAAGTGATCACTGTCCTTACAATGTGTATGATAACACGGCTGTTACTCTGAAATTTGTTAAAGTGGATTGTGTACAACTGTATGAAAGGCCTGACTTTGATTTTGGGGGCCTGTGATGGGGTGGACTAGGCCCAAAGGCCCCCTGCTGGAGGCCTCAGTGTTCTGCCACACCCATCCCAAGAAAGGAACAGTGGAGAGGTCCTCCAAGCAGGCTAGAGTGGCTGCAGGGAGAGCAGCCAATCAGAGCCCAGGAGGGCCATATAAAAGGAACTGCAGAACTGAGGTGTAATTAGTTGCTGTTTGGAGCTGGAGAAGGAAGGACTGCATGTCTAGCTGGAAGAGCAGCAGGACTGTGGACAGTCTGCTGGCAGGGATTAGGGGAGCAAGAGGCTTCTGGCTGGCTGCTAGGACTGAGCCAAAGACAGTTTGCTAGTAGGGACCGGGGCAGCAATGAAGGGGCTCTTGGCTGGCTGCTACTGAGTAGCGAGTGAGCCTGGGGAGGGCTGCAGGAGGATAGTGTCTCCAGGGAGGAAGCCCTGGGGATACAGTCCCATACCAGGGCCAGGACTACTTAAAGACTGGGCCCAGAGACAGCTAGAGAAACACCACCAGAGGGGCACTGAGATATGCAGTCCACCAGGTCTACCCCGGAAGGGGTTTGTTCTGGGTCACATGCAGAGAGTGTGTGTGACTCAGTCGGAGGGCTGAGTCACTGAAAAATCACTGAAAGGGGTCTCCAGACCTTAAGAACGCAGACATACCCAATCAGAAGGGGGCACTTGCGAGAGGTGGGTGCCAACCCTGTTACAGGGCCCAACTTGAGACACATAAAAGGGAACTGATTTTCAGCAAGCGTTGAGCACCTACCATCTGAAAATCAGGCCCACTGAAAATGTGTCAATCGGGGCATATAAAATAACTAGTCACTTAAAAAAATATTGGCCACTGATTGATATTCCAAGACCAGAAGGGACAATTGTGATCATCTTGTCTGACCTCCTGTATAACACAGGCCATAGAACTTCCCCGAGATACATAATTACCCCAGAAACTATGACAAAAGAACATTATTAAGGTTGCAAAGTCAAGCACTCAAAAGTTAGGAACTGCCAGAATTAAGGATGCCAGTGCAACCTTAATTTGGCCCCTTTGTGCATATGCATCATGATTCAGTCTTTAATGACATGATCACATACTAGTTTTTTCCACAGGACCCCTGCCTCATTCAGTGCACAGCATAGACCTGTTCTGGGGACAAAGCAGGGCTGTGCAGTAAAGGATACTATTGTCTGTATGGCCCCTGCCTTAACAAAGATCCCGAACTGGAGGAGATGTTTGTGGACAATGGTAGATAGCATTCACTCAGCTTGTTCCTGCTGTTCAGCTGATAATAAATGTGCTTTACTTGCTGAATCTGAAGAAGGAGCAGCGTGCATTCAGCTGGCCCCAGTGCTCTGCATGTGCGCTTTCTCTGTGAGAGTTCCTGTTTTTCTTGGCAATGTTAGAAGTAACTTATCTGTAAATTAATTACAAAAAAAATGTCACTTCTAGCCTACACTTAAATCCATGTGTAAACCAATAAAAGGGCCACTGCAATGGGGCTGACCTTCTCTGGCCACTTTGGCCTATATTTATTGGAGCTAAGAATCTGCCTTGAGGATAATGCAGCGCTCTGTGATGTACTGTGGCATCTCATAAGGTACCGTGAGTAATAACCTGGAAATTAGCTCATGTTGCTGCTACATGACAGACCTCACATTGTGTGCAGAGACCCCACCCACACTCAGGAGAGGAGCGGAGCAAATGATCAGCCAGGAAGATGTTGGGGGGGGGCTTGCATCACTGCAGAAGAGGACGCTCCCACCCCACTCCAGCTCCATCCTCTCCCTCCCTGGACATCCCCTGTGCCCTCTAAAGCATCAGAAGATGAGTCCTCTCATTTCGTCCCTATCTCCCTGCAACCTTCCACTAATGGCTGTACCTTAGTGACTCCTGGTCTGTGGCCTCACCTCCCAGTTGTCCCCCCCAGAGCAGAGAGACAGCAATGGAATTCTTTCTATTGTCTTTGATGGGTTTTGGCTCAGGCCCCACGTGACACAGGGGAGGGACTGGCACCAGCGGGGGAGCAGATCTTATCGGGGTGCCAGCTGGAAAAGAAGGCTGGTTTCTGGAGGAAAGTGGGATGAGTTGGTTATAGATTCATGAATGGTGATCATCTTGTCTGACCTCCAGCATAACACAGGCCATCAAACATCCCTGAATTAATTCTTGTTTGAGTGACAGCAGATCTTTTAGAAAAAAAAAATTGATTTAAAAATTGCCAGTGATGGAGAATCTACCACAGTCCTGGGTAAGTTGTTCCGATGGTTGTTTACCCTCCCTGTCAAAAATGCATGCCTTCTTTCCAGGCTGAATTTGTCTAGCTTCAACTTTCAGCCATTGGAACTGGTCATACCTTTGCTAAAGTGAAGAGCCCTTTATCAAATTTCTGTTTAAAAATCAAAAGGCATTTTTTTACGTGCCCAATGCACGGCTACTTACAAATAACTCAAGTGTGCCTGCAAAGAATGTTCATGCGAATACATTTTATGGACACATTTTCATAAATGGTCCTGCTTTAAGCAAGGGGTTGGACAGGATGACCTTCTGAGGTCCTTTCCAATCCTGATCTTCTATGATTCTATGATAAATTGGCCCCCTAATTGTACATGCAGAATGCACAGGTGTGGGTGTGCACAGGCGGTGATGCAGGCAGGATGTACAGAACAAACAACTGCATGCCAAGCTATGGGTCTGATTAGTACCTCCAGCTGCATGCATACAATGGCCAGCATGCACCCAAGTTCTCTAGGCACTGAGTTTTGAACATGTTGATTTTCTTTTTTCAAAGCTCTTGGAGCAGCTTGAAATTAAATGCTTCTCCTGATGGATTTGATCCACTTTCCTTTGTCAAATATTGATTTTTCCCCGCTTCTGTTTGTAATGGAGCTTGAAATTAGCACCGTTTCCTGCTGTCTGTTTGCTTCCCCATTCCTGTATGAACATAGCTCTGTTGTTCCCCACAACCCCAAGCCCAGGGGTCTCCCCGCACTTTGCGAACATTGGGGAGTGAATCCTGTCAAGGTGCTTATGGTCCCCAGCACATGGGTGTTGCTCTGTAAATCCTCACAACGGAGGCAGGACAGAGTTACGCTATCATAGTCACCCTGGATTTGGTGCAACACGGGGGCATGGATTCCAGACTCATCCCCTTCCTGAGGCAGGACTGGACTTGCTAATATAGGGCCTGACTCAGAGTCCATTGAAGTAAATGATAAGCTTTCCATTGACTTCTGTGAGGCCTGGGAACCTGAACCTTAACTCTCTTTTGAGCTGGCTCTTTCTAATGTCTATCTTTGTCCCTGTCTAACCCAATCCCTCCAACCCCAGAGGATCCACAGTCCCCAGCAGGAGCCTCACCCCCCAACACACCAGATGGAGTTTCCCAGTGGCCCCAAACCCTTGCAGTCCCACTCCCAACCACAAACAAGAGCTCCAACAGTGATGGGTGGGTTTCTGGGAGGGGCTCTTGAAAGGCTCCAGACAGTGTTGATCCTCTCTCAGAGTGTAGCTGCTATTGGTGTGGTCACTAAGTAACCCATCTGTACTGCCCCTGCCACCAACCAACCGTGCCCCTAACCAACGTATCCAGTTGGCCTTGCCCCCAATCCATCCATCCATACTGTCTCTGCCACTAACCAATCCATCCATCCCTATTGCCCCTGTCACTAACCAATCCATCCATCCATAGCACCCCTGCCACTAACCAACGTATCCAGTTGGCCCTGCTCCCAACCAACTCAACTCTACTGTCCCTGCCACCAGCTGACCCATCCATATTGCTGTTGCTTGAACCATCCATACAGCTCTGTCCCTGTCACCATGTCATTCATTTATACTTCTCCATGGTGCCGAGTTTGTGTAACCCTGCTACCTACATTGTTCTCTTCCTCAGCTCTTTGTCCTCCCCCACCATCCTCTGGTGACCTCATAGATTATTCCATCTCCTTCGCTCCCATTCCCTCAGCTCTGCAGATACAAGAGTAGATGGCATATAATATAGTGTCATGAAAACACAGCTGTACCATGCTAAACAGTTGCTTATGTTGGCTCTTCTTCTCCACTCTCCCTACAGTCCCATCTGTCATTATCACTCATGTTAATCCCCAATTTACACTCAAAGCTATTTGGGGGAGGCATAGAGAGTGAAGTGCTGGGCACCAGGTAAACAGTCACCCTGGTGCTGGCACAGGGTTGTGGTTCCCCATGGGAGTGCCTGGATAGTTCTGGAGACAGGGCTGGCAGGGCAAGTTTTGATGCTCCGAAGAGTTGCAGGTACTGGCAGCTAGAGCTGAGTGAATTTTTTTCTGGAAAAAAAAAAAACAGATTCGGCCACATCTGATCATTTTGTGATTGTATGCTTATTTTGTTGAATTGTTCATTTTAAAAAATAAACCCTACCCCACCCCAAAAAATCAGAAAAAAATGGAAACACTTTGATTTTCAGTTCAAAATGTCTTGTCAGTTCCAAATTTCCTTTAATTTTATTCTTAAAACCTTTAAAAATATTTAAAAATCGTTGTAATCAAAACAAAATGATTCAGGTGGAACACCATGTTTACTTCCCCCTGAAATAATGCTCCCCCCCACCCCTGGAATTTTTGAAATAGCCAGTGAATCAAATACTCCATTATTCTCCCAGCTCTGCCCACAGCATACCGTGGGGAATCAATTATTTTTTGTCAAGGTCCAAATTTCTTGGTCAAGGTATAGTCAAGGTCCAGTCTCCAGAGAAAACAATATAAAAATAATAACAATAATGATAATAAGTAAATAAAAAGATATCTCGGTGCATACAAAAGCCTCTGGTGGCCCAGATTTGGCCCATGAGCTGCCTATTGGCTTTCCATGCCAGAGACCATTTCTGCAGAAACAATCATAGAATCATAGAATATCAGGGTTGGAAGGGACCTCAGGAGGTCATCTAGTCCAACCCCCTGCTCAAAGCAGGACCAACCCCAATCAAATCATCCCAGCCAAGGCTTTGTCAAGCCTGACCTTAAAAACTTCCAAGGAAGGAGATTCTACCACCTCACTAGGTAACGCATTCCAGTGTTTCACCACCCTCTTAGTGAAAAAGTTTTTCCTAATATGTAACCTAAACCTCCCCCACTGCAACTTGAGACCATTACTCCTTGTCCTGTCATCTGCTACCACTGAGAATAGTCTAGAACCATCCTCTCTGGAACCACCTCTCAGGTAGTTGAAAGCAGCTATCAAATCCCCCCTCATTCTTCTCTTCTGCAGACTAAACAATCCCAGTTCCCTCAGCCTCTCCTCATAAGTCATGTGTTCCAGACCCCTAATCATTTTTGTTGCCCTTCGCTGGACTCTCTCCAATTTATCCACGTCCTTCTTGTAGTGTGGGGCCCAAAACTGGACACAGTACTCCAGATGAGGCCTCACCAATGTCGAATAGAGGGGAACGATCACGTCCCTCGATCTGCTCGCTATGCCCCTACTTATACATCCCAAAATGCCATTGGCCTGTAGTTCCCAGGATCCTCCTTCTTCCCTTTTTTAAAGATTGGCACTACATTAGCCTTTTTCCAGTCATCTGGCACTTCCCCCGTTCGCCACGAGTTTTCAAAGATAATGGCCAATGGCTCTGCAATCACATCCGCCAATTCCTTTAGCACTCTCGGATGCAACTCGTCCGGCCCCATGGACTTGTGCACGTCCAGCTTTTCTAAATAGTCCCTAACCACCTCTTTCTCCACAGAGGGCTGGCCATCTGCTCCCCATGTTGTGATGCCCAGCGCAGCAGTCTGGGAGCTGTCCTTGTTAGTGAAGGCAGAGGCAAAAAAAGCATTGAGTACATTAGCTTTTTCCACATCCTCTGTCACTAGGTTGCCTCCCTCATTCAGTAAGGGGCCCACACTTTCCTTGGCTTTCTTCTTGTTGCCAACATACCTGAAGAAACTCTTCTTGTTACTCCTGACATCTCTTGCTAGCTGCAGCTCCAGGTGCGATTTGGCCCTCCTGATTTCATTCCTACATGCCCGAGCAATATTTTTATACTCTTCCCTGGTCATATGTCCAACCTTCCACTTCTTGTAAGCTTCTTTTTTATGTTTAAGATCCGCTAGGATTTCACCGTTAAGCCAAGCTGGTCGCCTGCCATATTTACTATTCTTTCGACTCATCGGGATGGTTTGTCCCTGTAACCTCAACAGGGATTCCTTGAAATACAGCCAGCTCTCCTGAACTCCTTTCCCCTTCATGTTAGTCCCCCAGGGGATCCTACCCATCCGTTCCCTGAGGGAGTCGAAGTCTGCTTTCCTGAAGTCCAGGGTCCGTATCCTGCTGCTTACCTTTCTTCCCTGCGTCAGGATCCTGAACTCAACCAACTCATGGTCACTGCCTCCCAGATTCCCGTCCACTTTTGCTTCCCCCACCAATTCTTCCCTGTTTGTGAGCAGCAGGTCAAGAAAAGCTCCCCCCCTAGTTGGCTCGTCTAGCACTTGTATCAGGAAATTGTCCCCTATGTTGTCCAAAAACTTCCTGGATTGTCTATGCACCACTGTATTGCTCTCCCAGCAAATATCAGGAAAATTAAAGTCACCCATGAGAACCAGGGCGTGCGATCTAGTAGCTTCCGTGAGTTGCCGGAAGAAAGCCTCATCCACCTCATCCCCCTGGTCCGGTGGTCTATAGCAGACTCCCACCACTACATCACTCTTGTTGCTCACACTTCTAAACTTAATCCAGAGACACTCAGGTTTTTCTGCAGTTTCGTACCGGAGCTCTGAGCAGTCATACTGCTCCCTTACATACAGTGCTACTCCCCCACCTTTTCTGCCCTGCCTGTCCTTCCTGAACAGTTTATAACCATCCATGACAGTACTCCAGTCATGTGAGTTATCCCACCAAGTCTCTGTTATTCCAATCACGTCATAATTCCTTGACATCACCAGGACCTCCAGTTCTCCCTGCTTGTTTCCAAGGCTTTGTGCATTCGTATATAAGCACTTGAGATAACCTGCTGATCGCCCCTCCTTCTCAGTATGAGGCAGGAGCCCGCCCCTCACAGACGTTCCTGCCTGTGTTTCCTCCCGGTATCCCGCTTTCCCACTTACCTCAGGGCTTTGGTCTCCTTCCCCCGGTGAACCTAGTTTAAAGCCCTCCTCACTAGGTTAGCCAGCCTGCTCGTAAAGATGCTCTTCCCTCTCTTCGTAAGATGGAGCCCATGGGTTCCATCCCGAGTTTGCCATGCAGTGCAATGCCGGGGTCTGAGTCCAGCCCTTTTTCCTTCTTGCCTGGGAAAGGCTGCCCCTAAGGGAGTAGGCGGGGGTGGGAAGAAATTGAGGGCATGCCCCTCACAATGATCAACATGGGCAAGGGAGCCATGCTGCACCGCCTTAAAGGTGCACTCCTCCAGGGAGCACCGAAAGGATTGTTCATCCTTGCTGTGACCTGCCTCTGGTCCTCTCACTAGGATGGTTTAGCTCCAGTTCCCTCCCCAGTGGTCCCTCTACTCTTCTGTAAAGGTAGGTCCTCACTGCAGAGTTAGCTAGAGCTCTCAGGTTGGCCTAGCCCAGGTGGGAGCAGCCATCCTACCAAGCCCTGCCTGAGTTGCTGGGTCCTCTCTGGTGCTGTGCGCCCCCAGTGTGTGTCGCTGGGGGTTCGGAGGGGCACATCCCATGGTTCTTTGTGCTGCAGCAAAGCTGGGCCGCTCTGTGATTCTTTCACAGTGAATTGCGGGGAGAACTTGTCTGTCCTTCTCGGCACATTGGGCGGGAATTGTGAGAAGGCATTGGAGGACTGTCAGCACTCCAGTGATTTAGTCTGTGTCCTCACTGCAATGTGGGTGGGTTACCAGCCAAAGCCATGCCCCAGCTGGGCCAGCTGCCCTGCGCTGAAAGCACCCCTAAACTCAGGTGAGAGGGTTTTGTATGTAGATGGAAGTGGGATTGGGGGGCTGAGTTAACTCCACAGGGGAGACAAACCCTTTTTGGATCAAAAGCTAAGTTTCCCTCTGGTTTCACTCTCTGATAAATTTTGTAGTAGGCTGCTTGACAGGCTACACCGTCTGATTGGTGCGGAGAGTCATAAGACCAGCTCAAACACTCAGCCTCAAACACTCAGCTCTGACTGCGACAGCTCCTGCACCTGCTTGTTCCCAGCCTTGCTCCTGTCTTGTTCCAATCCAGCTCCTGCCTTGCCTCATGGTAGCATGCGTTGTTAACGTGTTAAAACACGCCTTTTTCCCAGGGAAGACAAAGCCTATGATCATCTACAGGCTTAATTTATTTAGCCCCTCTTTAGAGCAGGGCAAAAAATGTCTAGAACATAGTAAATTAACCAAAACATGTAGGTCGAATTTGGGTTGAATTCATCAAATAGATTTGGCCAAAATAAAATATAGCCCTGAAAAAAACATTTTCAGAATTGTTGAATCATTTTGTTTCGACATTTTAGGAATGAACAGTTTTCACAGAACCATCGCCCTGTGAAAGGATGGGCGTGGGAGCTTAAATTCGTAACTCTGGCAGACACTTAAAACCCTGGGCTCAATAAAGACTGGATGTGTATGGCTCATCCAAACAATCTGTGACCCACTGACCCTCCCGTGTCCTGTGACTGCAGAGGCGCTAACTGCCTGTATCGCCGTCTCTTGCGACACGTATTAAACCCTTATGCTTAACAATCTGTTCCATCTTGTCTTTAGCTGTGACTCTCTGAGTTTCTTTCCCAGCCCTGAAGAGGAGCTCTGGGTAAGCTTGAAAGTTTGTCTCTCTCACCAACAGAAATTGGCCCAGTAAAAGATATTACCTCACTTACTTTTGTTTTCGCCAGAAATTTTCAACTTTTCATTGAAAAACTGAACACCCTGAAACAGGAAAGATTTTGCTTTTCAGGTAAAAAAATGAAAAATTTAGGCCCGAATACTGGCAGCAACTCATGGGGGTTGTAGTTCAGGTTCTTCATGCCCCTGATCTCCCCTGTGGGCCAGGCAGTCTGGCTGGACTGCAGCTCCCATGGTACACTGTGGTCACAGACTCCCTGACGCACTGCAAGGGCCTGGCGAGAGGACAGGCTGTGGTGCAGCATGGGAGATGTAGTCCAGCTAGGGATCCTAGACCAAGGAAGAGAATGGCTTACCCAGGCACCTGAACTACCATTCACAGGAGGCATCATGGCAGCATGTTCATATTGAAATTTGTGCTTTTCAGCTAATTTGATTTTGCAGGAACTGCATCTTCTGTCATGAAAATATTTAAAGGGAAAATTCCTGACCAGCTCCTTCCCCAGGGTCTTGGAACTGCTGCGGGTTGCCAGGAACTGGTTTAATTTGCTTAATCTGTTCTGAAAGGAAATCTGCTTTCACAGCACCAGCCGCTCTTGGGAAGGCGGGAAAGCACCTTATATGTCCCCATCATCCCGCAAGAAGCCACTCCAGGAGCACTGTTCCCTGCAGTGCCTTCTCCTGGGCTTCTTTCCTGTCTAATTTTAAATAATGATGCTCCCACCACTTCCCTTTAGAGGCCATTGTACAGCTTAACAGCCCTCACCACCAAGATGCTAGTCCTGATACTCAGCCTGACCTTTCTCGGCTGCGTTCCATTCCCTTTCTCTCGCCCCAAGTACCACCCTAAACACCCTTTCAAATACATGCTGAGATGGGTTGTGTTCCACCATGTCCAATTCCTTCTTGCTTAGCCAAGCTACACATCTTCCATTCTTTTAATCTTTCCTCCCAAGTCAGTCCCAACAGCTCTTTAATTATTTTTGTTGCTCTTCTCTGATCTCCCTCCAGTCTTCCCAGTAATGAGGTTTTCAGAGCTCCTTGCAATAGCCTAACTTCCATCTCTTCAAATCTGTCTAGTGTTTCCCTGCTTCAGGGTGTGATGTGTTTGTGACCAGATTTCTGTTGCAGTGGCTGCTATATCACATTTCCTGCAGGATTCAGGTAGAGGGAGGAAAAGTCCATATGAAACAAACAAAATATTTTGGATAAAACAAAGGAGATGCAGAAAAATCACAGGTCTCTTGCTATAAATCTTCCCCATTCTTACATCTTCCCCAGTGACAAGGTCTCTCCAAGCTGAATCAGCTATTTCAAAAGTTACACCAGCTCCTAAATGTTAGTCTTCTACACTCAGATTGGTTAGTTTCAGATTAAGGACATTAGTGGTTTCGACTTTTGATCATGCCCAGCTAGCCTAAGAAGACAAGGCAGATGAGGCGATATATTTTATTGGATGAGCGTGTCTTGGTGAAAGACACAAGCTTTCGAGCGCCGCAGAGCTCTTCCTCAGATCAGCAGTCCTGGAGCTTGTCTCTTTCACCAATAAAAGATCTGACCTCACCCACCTTGTCTCTCTAACATCCTGGGGAAAACATGGCTACAACAACGCTGCAAACATCTAACCTCAGGGTATTGTTGGGAAAGATTTCATGGAGAGAGAGAGTTCCCTGTGGTGGTGTCTTCAAAACCCCAGAAAACACAGGCAGGAAGGGATGAAGAATTCTCCCTGCCTGCAGATCACCACACTAGCCATGTACACATCTGTGAGAAATGCCAGCTGTGGAGAGACACACCCACAGTTGCGGGGACTACAGAGAGCACACCCCACTTTAAAGAGGGAAGAGAAGGAGCAGAAGAGCTTGGGGTTGCTAAGGAGCAATAAGGCTTGGCCAGCCAGCCAGCAGAGTTGGCACCAGACTTCTTCGGAGAGACTAGTGACCCCTTAGAGGTGCAGGGGAGGTAAACTGAGACAAAAGGGTCTTTTGACTCTTTTTTGTTTGTTACATTTATAGAAGCTGCCTTTTTCTGAGCATTTGATTTGAACCGTGGCTGTCCGGGTCAAGGGACAACCCAGGCCACTTGAAGTGGGACTTTTGCACATTCCCCTTTTGGCTCCAGGTGCCTTCTGCTGAGTGTGGCTGGCTGCTTCCGCTGCACTTGCCTGGCAGCAAGCTCTGGAAGCAAAGACGCTTCCAGCTGGGCGCATCAGCAAGGCCCTCGCCAATCCACCGAACCCATCGGAGCATTTGAACAGATTTCAAGGACCTACATTTGATTAAGTTTTCTCCTAATCTCTCAAGTCGTTATGTGCAATATGAACTGCAAACAGGTTGCAACAGGAAATGCAGACAAACAAGCAAACAACCAATGCTGGGATCTTGTAAATCCTTGGCTGCAAAATAGCAAAGGCCAACACATTCTGTGAGTAAAGAGAGATGTGGGGGAGAGCAAGTAAGGAGTTGACCAGCCAGCCGGCCTTCCTAGAGCCAACCCATCATGGATAGCACTAGAAGAGACACTGGAGTGAGGCAAGCAGAGGGAACTACACTCAGAAAGTGAAGGAGAACTAGTGGAATAGTGGAAACTGCTATGCATCCGATGAAGTGAGCTGTAGCTCACGAAAGCTCATGCTCAAATAAACTGGTTAGTCTCTAAGGTGCCACAAGTACTCCTTTTCTTTTTACGAATACAGACTAACACGGCTGTTACTCTGAAACCTGATCTCCTAATGTTCAGGGTGCCAATAAACAGATGCAGGAGTCATGGGAAACTAAGTGCAATATTATTTATTGTATTACAATAGTGCCTAGCAGTCCCAGTCATGGCCCAGGACCCATTGTGCTAGGCACTGTACATTTTTAATTTAACTCCACCAACCTAAGCGCTACGTGGAGTTATTAAATCAGTGTAGTAGGCGAGTTACATCGGAGGGAGCTACATTTTAGTGTAGACTCTTAGGCCATGTTTACACTACCCGCCAGATCGGCAGGTGGTGATCAATCTATCGGGGATCGATTTATCGTGTCTAGTGTAGACGCAATAAATCGATCCCCGATCACTCTGCCGTCGACTCCAGAACTCCACCACGGTGAGAAGTGGAAGCGGAGTCGACGGGGGAGCGGCGGCCGTCTATCCCACTCTGCGAGGACGCGAAGTAAGTGATTCTAAGTCAATCTAAGATATGTCGACTTCAGCTACGCTATTCTCGTAGCTGAAGTTGCGTATCTTAGCTCGATCCCCCCCCCCCCCCCCCCCAGTGTAGACCAGGCCTTACAGAGTTAGGTCAAAGTAAGCTGCCTTATGTCAGCCTAACCGATACTGCTCATGCCAAGGAATGCATCTTTTAGTAAAGCAAGCAGGATTTGGCCACAAGAACAGAAGCCTATGGAGCTATGCTGAGGATCTGGCCTTAACTGTTTATAGATTAGTGGAATGGCTCATTGGGGCACATTCTTACTTTCTTGAATAGTGTGTGAATATGGATTCACTCCATTGATTTTAGGGGCTTCACTCCTGATTTACCTTGGTGTGAGATCAGGATCATGAGCGGTAGATGCACTCACATCTTTACTGGACGTTGTCACATTTGCTTTCCCATTGCCAGCCCCATGGTTCCTCTCCAGGATGGCTTCACAAAGGAGAACTGTATTAGCTGTTACATCTGCCCAGGCATCCAGACTGACATGTTGACACATTGTGGGCTTGATTCTCTTCTCCCTTTTGCTTTACATCGATGTACCCCTCCCCCCCCTTAATTCCAGGTGGGTATCTCCTAATTTGTGCCGATGGAAGAAAAGACGAGAATTGGGTGCATTCTTTTCCTCCTGCAGATTGAGGGGCTGCCCTGACAAGAGCGTTACTGCTTCCCACTTGTAATCATTTCCTGTCATTATCTTGTTAAATGTCAAGCTTGTTTTTCAGCTAGTTTGCCATGCAATTTCTCCCAGGTCTGCTGTACCTTAGCTGAGTCATTAGTTGCTGGAAAAGACCCCTTCTTCCGAGCAGAAACCCTGGGCAAGCTGAGCGCCACGTGCATCTTATCATCAACAGCAGAGATGTTTAGCTCATTAAACTGTGGTAGATCCAAATGAGATAGAACGCTCTTCATTAGGACAAAAGAGGTTTTCTTTTGGAGTTGTATTTTCCAGGTGAAATGTTGGGAGCTTGCATAATGAGGACCGCATTGATGGAGTACTTGACAGAGCTAAAGGTGGCGAGGCAAAGAGACATAAAAAGGACAATGGTTCAGAGAGCATATACCCTTGCTCATCTAGGGAACCAGCGGCATTTAATCTCATGTGGACACATAAGAGCAATATTCAGAGCGATCTATTTTAGGTAGTTAGCTAGCCGTCACTCCCATAATAGCTGAGCATGTCAGAATCTTTAATGTATTTGCCCTGTAGTCGGGCAACTACCGCCCTTCTAAGGAAAAAGGTTAAAGGCAGCTGATGTAGGGCTACTTGGGGAAACAGCCACAACTGGTCCTGATATAAGGGCTAAGGGAGGCACTGGGTCAGTCTGTCTCCAGCTTGGAGGGGGAAGGACCTGGCTGCCTGGGAGCCCAGGGTACCTGGGGCAGAGCAGAGCAGAGCTGGGCTGGGCTAGGCCAGGCAAGGGCAAGGGGAAGAGCAAGAGGAGCTGGGGAGCTCCAGCCTGGCAACTCCCCAGGCTGAGGCCTGGTTAAAGCCTAAGGAGGTACTGGGGCTGCAGAGGTGCAGCCCGGGGGTAGGCAGAGGCAGCTGGTTCAACCCCCTTGCCAGTTATGAGTGGCCATGACAGACTGCAGTCTTCCCCAGAGAAAGGGGGCTAGATGACGACCGGCAGTAGCAACTGAGGCAAGGTGGGCATTGGGGGAGGGGGTTCCCTTGGGAAGGGAGACCCGGAGTGTGGGGGCACTGCTGTGGGGCAGCACCCCAAGGTAAGGGGCACTGGGGTCCGGGAGGTACGTGGGGCCTGCAGCAGGTGAGACATCGGCCAGCAGGGGGCGCCCCACCAACGAGTGCTTGATCTGCGTCAGTCCTCTTACACCCCTGTGCAGCAGGGAGTGCCCTTACACAGATGCCTTTACAAAGAAGCCAAGTAATTTATTCAAGGAGTCTGTAGGGACTTGAACCCACATTTCCAAAGGGCCAGGCTAAGACCCTAACCACTAAACCACCCTTCTTCCTTCTTGAGGGGGCCTACTCCACTCTGGGGGGCCTACCTGATGCCTCTAGGCCTGGTCTAAACTTAAAACGTATGTCAGTTACGGGTGTGAAAAAAACAGCGCTCTCCCCCACAGAACATAGCCATGCCAGCAAAACACCCTGTGCAGATACAGCTATGTTGGTGGAAGATTGCTTCAGTCAGCACTGCTAATGTTGTTTGGGGAGGGCGTGTTTTCACATTGACAGAAAAACTTCTTCTGTCAGTGTATTATGTGTCTACAGGCTATTCAGTAGACACAGCCCTAATCACTGATCCCTCCAAATCACTCGTGGAAAGAGAGAAGCCGCTGTTGGAAAATCTGGCCAGTGCGTGTCATTCCTGTGAATCAACGTTTATACCATGCACCAGGGGAAGCCTGCAGAACCAGCAATGGGAACAGAAACTGGATTGAGGCATCATACTATAAAACTTCATCTACCACACACAGGCACAGTCTACCATAAAGAAACAGTGCGGACGGATATAAGAAAACATGAGATGGTTTAGTGTTCTAACGATATAAGCCACAGCAAGGCACAAATGCGCTCGGTGTCACTGGGGACGATTGCATTTCAATAGGTTAGGTGTACTCTCCAGGAGACGTGATGCAAACACTCGGTTTTCAAAGATATAAATGTATGCCCTGTGCTGAGCAGAAGCCGTGGTACGGATCTGGGATCTCAAATATCATTTTAAGTTTTAAACTTTAGCGAGTCCCCGTCTCTCCCAGCCAGCACAAATACCCCAGTGAATTCCAGTGTGCACCTGGTCATGTTTGTTCATAAGTCAATGAGCTAGGGACATGTTTAAAGTGAGGAGTGATACCCTGGGAGTAAATCAAGATATTACAGCTCAGAAGACCTGGGTTGAATTCCTGTCTTTGCTACGAACTGCTGGGGAAAGTCATTTAATTTCTCTGTAGATCACTTTCCCCCACTTAAATAGGGCTAATAATACTTCCTTTGCCTGCCATGTCCATTTAGGGGTGTGGTTTCCAAAGTGTCAAGGGAAAGTAACTGCTCATCATCACCCATTGCAATTCAGTGTGTTTCTCCCTGCGTTGCCTAGAGAACAGTGCACTGAACTGGGACTCAGGAGAGCGAGGCTTCATTGGGTTGCCAGCCTGCCGGGTGACCTTGGGCTAATCACGTCACGGTTCCTTGCCTCAGTTTCCCACCTGCAAAATGGGGATAATGGCACTGATCTCCTTTGCAAAGTGCTTTGAGAGCTACTGCTGAAAAGTGCTAGGCATTGTTATTATTAGACACCTGTGAAAATTTCAGCCGTAGGTTGCAGGGTCTTCAGAGCAGGGACTATCTCTTACTGTGTGTCTGTACAGCTCCTAGCGTAGCAGGGTTAGTCCATTAGATTGCTGAAGCCTCTTTGTGTAGCCAGATAGCAACACCTGGCTTGCTGTTAGCAACTCAATCACAAGTGCTGGCTCTGAAGTGAAGTGCTTCAGTTTCAGCCTAATCAGGAATGAGAAGCGAGTGCAGGGAATAAACCTAGCTCCCATTCACACTGGGAAGGACTTTTGTGGGTGGAGCGTACCTACCTCTGGCACAGAGCTGGGGGCTCGGCCTGTTTAACTCTCCAGCATCACTTGTATAGCTTGTCATGCCAATGACGTGTTACAGGACTGGGCTGAAAGGAATTGGCAGTGCAGTGTGCTTGTGGGTAGAAGGTGGGATTTTTGCTGGAGAAGGGGGAAGTTGCATCTTCCGTCTATGGAGAGAGAGCACTTTGTACCACTCCTGAGTAACTAGTGCACTCCACCCCACTTGTGTACCAGGCAGGTTGCTGAGGGACTATTCAACATTGGATGAAAGGGCTGGTCAGCCCAACACAGAGCCTTTGGGGTAGAGGGATAGAGTGGAAAATGGATTCCTCCCCTCCTCCCCAAATGACATGGTGTGCTAGAAAACAGCCCCTGGGATGTGCCAGTCTTGGCTAAACACCATGGGGAGCCGGAGGAACCAGTTCCAACACAGAGCTATCAAGCGGGCTTGTGGAAAGGAGACATTATAGTTTTGAAAACCATGGGAAGTAGTGTGGCCTAGTGGATACAGCACAGGACCAGGACCCAGGAGACCTGCTTTCTATTCTGGGTTCTCTTCCCTGAGCTGACCTTGGGTAAGTCACGTCCCTGATCTGTGCCTCGGTTTCCCCATCTGTAAATAGGGGTAACAATGCTGACTTCCTTTGCAAAATGCATTGAGATGCTTGGATTTAAAGTACAACAGAACAACTGGGTTTTATTATAAAACATTCTCTTACCTACAGCTGGCTTTTGGGGAGGAATTGGGTCTTGGGTTCAGTCCCCACTGTGGAAGACTCACCCCACAGCGTGGCGTTATCCCTGCTTAGGTATTTCTAGGTGTTAGTAACTGCCCGTCCTTAACGGGTCACATACAGGAGCTGAGTGACTGAGACTCCATGGTGCCCCATGGTGCAAAGGTGGTATTTCCAGAGAAACGACAAAGACCTCTCAAGAGTGCAATGTCCCTGACCTGGGTAGCGGGAGGGCATGGGGTGGAAAGGTCACCAGTCTGCATGCCTGATCCTTTGTCACTGCACCAGTCGGGCGAGCATTCATCCCTAAATAATTAAGTGGCTTGAAAAGGTTCCAAAGTCAAAACAGTGAATCAAAACGATCATCACTGGCCCCCTTTTTTGCATAGACATGTACAATGCTTGGCAACCCACTCAGAGCCAGGACACATTACTTCAAAATTCATCGCTGAGCAATGACAGTGACAGAAACAGCTGTCAAGGCTCCTGGCCATGTCATCGGAATCTCCATAAATAAGTAACAGGCCCTGACTCACTTACTTCTGACAAGTCGTAAAATCCTGGCATTGCAGATTTTTGCTGGGGAAGACCTTTCCCTATGCATTTGGATTTTTGTGTTCAAGTTAAATTTGTGAATCAAATTGTAACCGACTCACATTAAAATACGACCTGGCATCTGACTCTCCTTGACAGCTACTAGGAAAGGGCTCTGTTCTTAATGGGATGTGGGCACTCTTTGAAAAACATGGAGGTGAAGTCCTGGCTCACCTGAAATCAAAAGCAAAACTCTCTACCTGGAGGCCAGGAGTTCACCCTCCTTCTTCTGTGATGTATCAGATCCATGGTGTTTTTATTGCCTGGCTTTTTCTCCTGTTTAGTGGATTTTACATGGGAAAGAGAAACCAGATAAACATGACCTTGGGCATGTCGCTTAACCTCTCTGCGCCTCTGTTTCCCCCTCCCTGCGCTTTGTCTATTACGATTGTAAGCTCTTCAGGCAGGGAATGTCTCTCATTATGTGTGTACAGCACCATGCACCATGGGGCTCTGATCTGAATTGTGGCCTCTACCTGCTGCTGACTGAATAATAATAATGCCCATCAATGTATGACCTATTGAATAGGCATTGCTTGCAGGAGTCCTTGCTGGGGAAGGGGTGGCATTACAGACTCATTGCTTATTAGAGAGTTATGCTTTTTACCAATACAAAACACATGTTTAAAAAGACTCTTTCATGGAATGAAAACAGGGCTGTGCTCAATTCGGCCGTGGCTTCCCATCCACCAGCTGGCTGAGCAGACCTCCCCGCAGTTTTTGTCCTTGTTTAGCTAACTATCTAACCACACACCTGCCCCCAACCCCATGTGGCTAATATAAGATCTGCAAAAACCACTTCTGACTGACAGGGCTCCATCCCTTGCGGCTCACCTGGGTAGAGTTACAGACTCTGGCCATCCTGGTTTGATGTCTCCTCGTGGCTCCAGCCATCGGACAGAGGCCATGGGCAGTCCTGCACCAGCTGCTTCAGCATCTCCATCCATCCTCTAGCTCACTGCTGGGTGACGCCAAAGCATGAATCAGATGTGTCTGACCCAACAACGTCCTTCACAGCTGGCCACAGGATCAGCTCGAGGGAGCATATGCTATTATTTATTCTCTGTGTTTGTGTTTGTTTAGTTTGCTGAAGGAGAAGGTCAGTCAAAGTCTAAACAGTTCTGGGAGGATTGAAGTTGGTCTTCAGAGGCCTGGTGTGTCCTCAGCAGGATTGTCACGCTGGCTTGGATCAATGTAACCGTCTCGCTCGAATGTGCGGCAAAGCCATCCCTGCCCTCCTTCACTGATGTTTATGGGAAAAGACAGCCTTACCTGCCAGGGATTATATAAATGCCCAAGGCTGAATCTTTAGAGCATGACCAGAGCGGAGCTGGGAATACAGTTTCTCCTCTGAGGGTTTCTTCAAAAAATGAATAAGTAACAAGCCTTTTGGTGCAAATAGAAGATTGGATCCAAGTTGTCAAGGTTCCTTCCCCACTCTGAACTCTAGGGTACAGATATGGGGACCTGCATGAAAACCTCCTAAACTTACTTTCACCAGCTTAGGTTAAAACTTCCCCAAGGTACAAATTAATTTTATCCTTTGTACCTGGATTTCCACTGCCACCACCAAACTTTAACTGGGTTTACAGGGAAACGTAGTTTGGACACGTCTTTCCCCCCAAAATCCTCCCAACCCTTGCACTCCACTTCCTGGGGAAGGCTTGGTAAAAATCCTCACCAATTTGCATAGGTGACCACAGACCCAAATCCTTGGATCTTAGAACAATGAAAAAGCATTCAGTTTTCTTACAAGAAGACTTTTAATAGAAGTAAAGGAATCACCTCTGTAAAATCAGGATGGTAGATACCTTACAGGGTAATTAGATTCAAAACATAGAGAATCCCTCTAGGCAAAACCTTAAGTTACAAAAAAGACACACAGACAGGAGTAGTCATTCTATTCAGCACAGTTCTTTTCTCAGCCATTTAAAGAAATCATAATCTAACACATACCTAGCTAGATTACTTACTAAAAGTTCTAAGACTCCATTGCTGTTCTATCCCCGGCAAAAGCAGCATACAGACAGACACCAACCCTTTGTTTCTCTCCCTCCTCCCAGCTTTTGAAAGTATCTTGTCTCCTCATTGGTCATTTTGGTCAGGTGCCAGCGAGGTTATCCTAGCTTCTTAACCCTTTACAGGTGAGAGGATTTTTCCTCTGTCCAGGAGGGATTTTAAAGGGGTTTACCCTTCCCTTTATATTTATGACACAAGTGCTCTAGCAATGAGAGCTAGGGCAGACCTTTCAGGTCACCTTGTCCAGTGTATGATTGCTCCCTTGCAGTACAATTGCTAGTGTGTTTGCTGAAAATGTCTCCAGCCATGAGCCTCCTTTGCTTACTTTCTAAGAGGCAAATCCCACAGTGTAGGCAATATGTGTGTGTGTGTGAGAGAGAGAGAGTGAGAGAGAGAGAGAGATGCTGGGACTGGACGACAGGGGATGGATCACTTAACAATTGCCCTGTTCTGTTCATGCCCTCTGAAGCATCTGGCACTGGCCACTGTCAGAAGACAGGACACTGAGCTAGGTGGACCATTGGGCTGACCCTGGATGGCCGTTCGTATGTTCTTATGAAATCCTGAACTGCCAGTTTGGGGCACCGGAGTCCATTCCACAAAATTAAAAAGCCATTAAAAAGCCTAAGCCAATCAAACGTGAATCCCAAATCCAGCTTCAAAGTCAGGAACCCACGGTGTGACTAAGAGGGGTTTGAAAAACCATTTTCTTCTTCAAAAGAAAAGTGAGAACCATGAAGTTAGGCGCCTTTGAGAAAATGGGCCACTGTATCTAACCTTCATTCATCTCCTTACTCCTAGTACTTGGTTATTGTCCCCCTCATTAGTCACCCCCTAGCTAAGCTCTAATTCTTCAGTGCATTTCCTAACAAGGCAGGCTCTGCAGCCTCTGGCTCCTTTTTGATGCTCTGCTCTCTATTCCCTGCACTTTGCCTGCTTCCTGTTGTGCCGGTGAACCTGACGAAAGTGTGGCTACGCGTACAGAATAGCAGGGCTTGTGCCACAGGTGGATTATGGCTATTGATCCTTTCCAAGCCTAGATTTAATAAAGGCTTTGTCTACACTGCAGTTTATGCTGAATAAATCACACCCCCGAGTGACATAAATCACGCCGACATAAGCACTCATGCACAGCGCTATGTCGGCAGGAGAGCTTTTCCCGCCGACAGAGCTCCTGCCATTCGTGGAGGCGGTTTTATTATGCCGACAGGAGAGCTCTCTCCCGTGAGCATAGAGCGTCTTCACCACACACACTGCAGCGGTACAGCGATGCCGCTTTAGCGCTGTACGTGTTAACGTGGCCTTTGGTAGCCAAGCTCTGGTTCCGTTGAATGGTAACCTCCCACTGATCTCATTAGGATCAGAATGTGGCCCATAGTCATTGTGGCCTTTGGGTGGAGAACAAGGGACAGGCAATGTGGGGATTTGAGTTGGTAATTGACTAATGGTAATTGACTGCTGAGGATGTCTGACACAGATGAGCAGAGTGCTGCCAGCCTGCACAGAGATTCTTCCCAGAAGACAGTGATCCTCACCTCACCTTGACTTCCCTTGTGTGAGGGGCACTGGACCTGGTATCCCTGTGGCTAGCTTGGCTTCAGGGTGGGGGTCACAGCAGGGCATCATGACCCCACACACACATACACCCTTCTCTTGTTCTCCCCTGGAGTGAGCGCTCTGGCCTGGAAACGGGCGCCGCCTCTCTTAAATGGCACACCACGGAGCATACACCTCGGTGGCACTAGAGCGGCGCTGGCCGAGGGGGTCATCCTGGTTTGCTGTTTAATCCCTTTCAGCGTCAGCTCCATTAGCAGTTCCTGCCTCACGCCCTCGGCTGAGAGAGAAGCCATTCGATTGGCTTAGTGACCGTAGAACATGTTCTGGCCACGAAACACCACCATAGAACCATAGAATCATAGGACTGGTAGGGACCTCGAGAGGTCATCTAGGCCAGTCCCCTGCACTCAAGGCAGGACTAAGGATTATCTAGACCATCCCTGACAGATGTTTGTCCAACCTGCTCTTAAAAATCTCCAATGATGGAGATTCCACAACCTCCCTGGGCAATTTATTCCAGTGCTTAACCACCCTGACAGTTAGAAAGTTTTTCCTAATGTCCAACCTAAACCTTCCTTGCTGCAATTTAAGCCCATTGCTTCTTGTCCTGTATTCGGAGGTTAAGAAAAACAATTTTTCTCCCTCCTCCTTGTAACAACCTTTTATGTACTTGAAAACTCTTATCATGTCCCCTCTCGGTCTTCTGTTTTCCAGACTAAACAAACCCAATTTTTTCAACCTTCCCTCATAGGTCATGTTTTCTAGACCTTTAATAATTTTTGTTGCTCTTCTCTGGACTCTCTCCAATTTGTCCACATCTTTCCTGAAACGTGGCCCCCAGAACTGGACACAAGACTCCAGTTGAGGCCTAATCAGCGCAGAGCAGAGCAGGAGAATTACTTCTCATGACTCGCTTACCACACTCCCACCAATATATCCCAGAAGGATGTTCGCTTTTTTTGCAACAACATTACAGTAATACCATGATATGCCTTCTCTCTTTGATAAGGACGCAGCGCAGCGCTCTGAGTTCATGTGATGCAGATACAAGGACAACGTACAATCTCGCAGCTGCTTGGGGAACTAGGGCTAGAATTCCAGTGGCCTTGCTTTAGCACGCCTGGACGCTGCCATCTGAGCAGAGACAGCCCCCCCGTACCTCTAATAGCAGGTCTTTGTGGACCAACCCCTGGGGGCGACGTCAGGCATGCAGTCATTCACTGTGGCGAGTGGAGCCTGACAAGTCATCTGAGATCACCTGCGAATCTTGCGTCCAATCAATCCGCAAGCACTAGTCTAACCAGGCGACCCCCGAGGTGCCTAACGAAAGCAGCCACTCCAGTCTGTTCAATTTCTCTACCTGATTGGGGATACTCCCAGCTGCCAGGTGGTTCTGACCGACTGCTCCTGCCCCACACACGGCTGCTCATCTGGCTATCCTAACACACACACAAAACCAGTACATCGCATCGTGTCTGGGCCTGTGCTTGTGAATGGCATGAGATTCATTGTGTCTGGGTAGGGGCTGCACTGCAGGAGGAGAGCCCAGTTTTGCAACCTGCTGTGTTCAAAATCAAGAGCCTGGGCCCTCAAAATCATGTGAGTTAAAAACACCAGAAGAATGTGGGCGCTTTTTATTTGACTTCTGCTTTTTTGAGCCTTGAGCATTCATGTTTCCTGATTTTTCTGCCCAACCAGGAGAGCTAGGAACAGGTCTTTTTGAAAATAAGCACTGAGAAGCTCACTGAACCCAGGAAACCCACCCAGTGCTGTGAAATTGGGAGTGCAGGCAATTTGGATAGGGTTCCTGTCCCAAAGCTGCCATGCAGGGGGAATGTTAATGCTGTGGGACTGCAACAGGGACAGGGGGTTTCGCCATCTGACCTTGAGCCAAAGACACAAGATTGGAGAAGAAATCCCTGTGCAGATAATTTATTGCATGGAAACCACCCCTAGTAATGCACTGGTGAATTTGCATCTGTGCAGGATTGTTGAGCTTCTAGAAGGAGCAAACACCTGCTGGCAGGAAGGCAAAGGTGCCCCATCAGAGGCCGAGTGACAGCTTCATGGTTTTCCTTCAAAGAGGGCTATTGGTTGCCTTTGTTATGGAGCAGAGAGCGGGGCTTGGTGTATTGTTGCACAAGCAACGTGCAAAAATGTGCACACAATTGTGAGCGTGCAAATGAGCAGTCACGCCCCCAAAATGGCTCTTTGCGCCAGGACTGTGCACGCAAACACAGCACATAGGCATGCCAATGGAGCATCACATGGCTTGCATGGTTTTGTTCAGGGGCAGGCGGGCAAGCTGTGCTGCAAGATATATTTAAAACATATCCATTTCCAAGCTGGAGTCCTGTACTTAGTAGGCTGTTTTTCAAAGTTAAAGAGAGAAGCTATATTTCAGACACAGAATACAAAGCAGCGAAAGTTAAGTGGCCTGCAGTGGCTGAGAGCCTATCTGATCACCGTGGAGAGCTCCGGACTAAAGTGAATGCCAATTGTTTGTTATTTCTGAGCCTGATGCTGTATAAAGGAGCTGACCCCATCCTGCCCTTTCCACATATGAAGTAAAGTATTAAATACTTTGAGGGGTTGATCTGGTAAGCCAGATGCTTCAGCAAAACAGAGCTGGGTGCAAAAGAGTCTAGATACTGCATAAAGAAGTATCCTGGCTCTCTGGGAAGGCTGCACTGTTTGCACAACCTACAGGCCTTATAGATACACAAATACACTCCCATTGCATGACTGCAAAATCCAGGCTGGGACCTGAGGACATGCAGTGAGTTAGAAGTCCAGGGAGGAACCCTGGGGCTGCACTCAGCCGGGCAGGTAAAGTCAGCTTTGCACCTGTTACAATGTTCAGCCTCATTCGGACAGCCCAGACCTGCTCCCGGAGCTGGCATGACTTGTTGCAGGCAGTCACGAGAAGGCAGCGGGACTGCTGTCAGAACCGTTAATCCAGCAGGCCGGGCACTCATCTAGGATGTGGGAGACCTGTGGGTGAATTCCCACTCTGAAAGAGACTTGACATGGGCTTCTTGGTTCACCAAAACGTCCACAAAATTTCAGATTCAGTTTGATACAAACTGATTTTTTTTCTCCTGATTTTCTGGAACTTCCAAGGATCTGAAAATCTCTTTCATTGGACCAACTTCTGAGGGCGAGCAAGACGAGCTTTGGGCGGTTTGAAAGCTCAAATAAATTGGTTAGTCTCTAAGGTGCCACAAGTACTCCTTTTCTTTTTGCGAATACAGACTAACACAGCTGCTACTCTGAAACTTGAAAGCCTGTGTCTCTCACCAACAGAAGTTGGTCCAATAAATGATATCACCTCACCCACCTTGTCTTCCTAACGTCCTGGGGCCGATAGCACTACACCCACACTGCATATATCGAACTGGGCAATCAGTTGTTTGCCCAGATCTCATTCTAACACAGTTCTGGGGGTAGGTGTGTGTGGTAAGCCAGCACAAGTTCTATTGAGTCTGTTTTAATCACAGACTGTTTATTAAGCACCGCTACAATCCCCTCAATGTGGACGCACTGAAAACTGGGCTCTCAAAAAATTATTCTCCGGATCCCCTGCCAGCAGCCACTGCACAGTGGTGTGCTGTTTGGAGCTGCTTCTGATCAAAGAAGCCTCCCCCAGCCACTTTCTTCTATCATCACAAAGCTTAGCGCTTTTAAAAGTTTAACAATGAGCTGACATTAAAACTGCCATGCAAAGAAACATTGAGGACTGTGCATTTGATTAATCTTTACACTCATGATCTAAAGGCAGGATGTGCCATTCCGGTCTCCCTGGAAAGCCCTTGTTCCTGAAGTCTCTGAAAACCCTAGATATATTTTTATTTCTTTCAATTACTCCTAATAAAAAAAAAGTATAGTGGAAGCTGCTAAAATCACTGCTTTTTCATGCTATCAAAATCCTTGCCCGATTACTTCAAAATCCTCTGATATTAGCAGCATGACCCGTGACTCTCTGTGCACTGAGAGAAAGGCCAAGCCTTAAACTCAGGTCTTGCTAGGCCCCTGATTGCATTTCATTTTCTTTAACTCAAATATGCATGTCATGTCAAGGCAGCTTTTGGGGAAACTAAAGCAGCATATAAAATATCCTGGTTTCACTTTCTCATTCCATGACTCTTCAACACAGAAATCTCACTGCCTGCCACAAACTGCAGATGATAAATGTACTTGATCACCCCAAGCCAAGCTGTACTAAACCATCCAGTCTGATTTAGCCCCCTCTGATTAGACTCAGCTAAAGCCAAATCTGCTAATGCCAAGCCAGAGAGGATAGCTTAATGGTCCAAAATTGCATTTTTTACTGTGTGTGTGTGTTTCAGATAAGAGCTTGAATAACAAGCTTCTGTCTACTTTGCAGGAATATTAAATCTCCAATGGAAAATTCTGCAAGAATGAATAGGGTTTTCTCTACTGTTCTTGGTCAACATTTTCCCTGCTCCCACCCTGTTAGTGTTCTGAAGTTTGATATGTCCACCCCAGAGGTGGCTGCATTTCTCTGTTGTATGCTCTTTGGGTTGCAAGGCACAGTCGAAATGTAGAATAGAAATGAACCTCAGACTAGAACCCTAGGTCTGCATCCACTCAAACTCTGAGCAGTTACAGATCAGGATCTGAATTTTGTAGCCCAGGTTCAATTTTACTGCGGGCCTAAGCTAGAACCCCAAATCCCAACAGCTGCAAATTTGGGGGAGAGGTCCAGTCTGGATCTGATTCCACCTCTGAAGTTGGGGGTTTGGGCTGGCATCTTATTGTTTGTCTAATAGCGCATCTGCCTTGTAATCCCCATGCTGACTCCCCATAACGGGGCTTGCATTCTGCACTACTTCGATTGGGAATGCAGTCTCACATTGCGGAGGTACATCGCTTCGTTGGCCAGAGTATGGCTGGCTCTGCATGGCAGAAGGGGATTCTTGCTTCATGCCCCTGTGCAGAGTCTAGCTAGCATGAAATCCTTGCATCCAGATGAGCACAAGGACAGCTCCTGGCTAGCTGCCCCATGAGAGCTAGTCACCCCCGAAGATAGGGCTGTGACTCTATCCTTATCAACAGCAACCAGCCCAGGGGAGCGTGTGCCCCTAGGAGGTGGTGCAACGAACATGCTCCCCCAATATGCCTGGGCACTCCAGGCAGCTTTGTGCCCAATAACTATGACGGATCCCATTGCTCACCATTTGGACAGTGATCTCCAGCTGTGTGAATGGAAGAGTGTGAGGAAGTCCCAGGCGGCATCTGCTACGACCCCAGAGTTGCAATAAGGAAAATGCTCCCGGATGCACCAGCCAGACTAATTACACGCTGCAAATTGCTTTGCTGCTCGCTGCAACACAGGACTCAGAAGCTATTTGCGCTTCATGAAAGGGCAGGAGGCTATGGTGAGTTCTGGGGCAACTCCCTTGGAGAGCCTGGAGACTGCCAGATGCTGCAGTGCTCAGCCAGCTGCTGTGCGATCCTGCTGCTTAACTGGAACCGAGACGCTGCACCTCTCTGTTAAACTGCGGCTCCCCCCGAGATTCGCAAAGCAGAGCAGGGCCTGTGGGTCTCTGTCAGAAGCTGGATTCCCAGCTTTGATGGGAATGACAAGGAGTGGAATGACAATTGGCCATGCATCTCTCTCTACAGTGACCCCACCGGACCCAGCTTAGAGCAATGCTAATGGGGCCCCACTGATTTCACAGAACGAAGCACTGATAATTTTGATGTGTTCCTTGTTAGCAGCCATTTTTCATTTGTGCAGAACTTTACGAGGATACCTCAAAGTGAGACAGTCACTGAAGATTTGAAGAATGGAGAAGAATGAAATCAGAGCACTGATCAAGTGCCTCCAGAAGAAAGGCTTAACCCCAAAGGCAATCCATGAGCACATGCTGGCAACACCGAGGATGATGACCCTTCATAGACCACAGGAAAAACCGGGGTTGCTGAATTTAAGCGAGGCAGAGTCACAGTACCCTGGAGAGGCCACCACACCAAAGAAAGCTGATGCTGTCCACAAGATGTTGACAGATGACAGAAGATCAGCAGTCAGGCACATAGCTGAGACAGTGGGCATCAGTACTGGGTCAGTGTACACCGTCCTCAAGGATGACTTGGCCCTGAGAAAGGTGTCAGCAAGGTGGGTCCCCAGAATGTCCAGCGCTGATCAGAAGAGAGTGTGACTCGGCGTTTCCACGGAACTTTTCAAACTTTTTCTTCTCCAGCACAACGCATCACCCTGCACATCCCAGGTTGCAGTGACCAAACGGGGCTTTCAGCTGCTTCCCCATTCAGCCTATTCACCAGATTTGGCTCCCTCAGATGTCTACCCATTCCCCAAGTTGAAGGAGGACCTTTGCAGGAAGAGTTTCAATGATGATAATGAGGTGATCACAGCATTTGAGGAGTTTCTGGACATGCAGGACAAGGACTTCTTTCAAATGGGCATAGCCAACCACAGCTGTGCTGGACCAAATGCCTTGTGGTCAGGGGGGAACCACATGGAAATGTAAATAAACAATTGAATGCAAATTATGGGGTTTTTTCTTTGTCCGGCTACAAACTTTCTGCACACCCCAGGTGTCCCTCACTGACAGGTTACTGAAGTTGCTGATGGTAACCCGCATTCCCCACCCTCCATGTCCAAAGAGATTGTTTCTTTACAGGCTGATAGGCATTTAGCGCTGAGCAAAGAAGTGCAATGTTAAGAGCCCTGGGTATAGAGATTACCTGCTTACCCCCAGAACAGGGACAGTAGCAGCACGGTTCTCCTCCATCCTCCCAACCAATCTGCCTTAGCCGTGACCACCTATGGGGAAGAGAGTGGGATTTTCTCTCCATTGGCTGCTCAGTCCATGGTCTTTGCTCCAATGCGACCCTGGGTGGTGAGTTTGACTTCATGAGTGTCATCTCATGGACTGGGCGGAGAGTCACAAACTCATTTCACATGGAGAGACATCAAACGGGGATAGCTCTCATTTTCTACCAGCAGAGGCTGGAGCCAGCCGGTGACCTAGAAGTGAAAGGCCCCAGGGCTCATTCCTAGCCCATTACCACCACCCAAAGCTGCCAGGATGCTGAGCTCAAGGTTCTTTGTTTCAGCAGTGAAACACCTATCCCTGAACCGGCTGAAAGGCAGACAAAGGCAGGAATGACACATGTACAGGAAATCACCCTTTTCAGGGCCCAACCTGCTGTATCCCTGGGCACATTCAGTCCAATTCTTCTCCATCTTCCTGAGGAGATAACTTTGTTAAGTAAAACAAGTTTTGTCAGTGCCTGGAGTGAACAGTTACTTCACGTCTCACAATAGACTTAAGAATACTCCATTCTTATTTATTACTAGTAGTATTTGCTACACAGGACTGCCTAGAGCAGGGATTGGCAACCTTTGGCACACGGCCCATCAGGAAAACCCCCTGGCGGGCCGGGACGGTTTGTTTA
Source organism: Chelonia mydas (assembly GCF_015237465.2). Classification (NCBI taxonomy): domain Eukaryota; kingdom Metazoa; phylum Chordata; order Testudines; family Cheloniidae; genus Chelonia; species Chelonia mydas. Next base: position 4,523,455 of record NC_057860.1, read on the forward strand.
CCTGCAGCATCCGCAGGTTCAGCCGATCACAGCTCCCACCGGCCGCAGTTCTCTGCTTCCTGCAGGCCCCATTGGCCTGGAGCGGCGAACCGTGGCCAGTGGGAACTGTGATCAGCTGAACCTGCCGACGCTGCAGGTAAACAAGCCGGCCCAGCCTGCCAGGGGGTTTCCCTGACGGGCTGCGTGCCAAAGGTTGCCGATCCCTGGCCTAGAGGCGCCATACGAGATCCCCCAAAGTGCTGTGCAGACACATAGTAAGACACAGGCCTTTCCCTGAAGAGCTTAGATGTCAATAGAGAAGAGGGACACATGACAAATTAGTATCCCCATTTCACAGCCAGCAAGCCAAGGCCCAGAGACAAAACACGATTTACCTAAGTTCATACAGGGTGACTGTAGCAGAGCTGGGAACAGAACTCAGCTGTCAGTCCAGCGCTTTAACTTCAAGACCATCCTTCCTCTCTCAGATGGGTTATTTGTTATTGGTAAATTTACATTAAAGAATATTCTATACTCAGCTAATATTTCCCAGTCCCAGCACACAGACCTGTGGAGCTATTTGTGGGGACGCACAAACATTTTGCAATAAAATATCAGTAAACAATTATTTTCATTCTCTCCTGCATCCCTCCTCTGCTCACACGTTTCCGTCATGATTTGAGATCCTACACTATATAAAAAACAAATAAAGCTTTTTCCAATTTTCCTCTAAATACAAAAACACTGAGAAGAAAATTTCAGCTGCATTTATTTATATTGATCTGGAAGGTATTTTCTTCAAGCACTGAACAAACATCTCTGCAAACATCAATATTGGGATTAGCCTCAGAAATGTCAGCTATATTTCATATGCGAGCAGCTCTTACCTTTGGGACCATTTGCCCCTTCATTCATTGCATCTTTTATTACTATTATTATTATTTCCTTTACAAAATTTGCCCTGTGTAAAAGAGGCTGCAGGCCACCTAAATATCCCCATCCTTCTTAGCCTGCTGACAGGGAATATGTATTTAAGCAAAGAAGAATGGAGAGTTGGCTGAACTTGTATCTGTTGCAGGAAATTGAAAGATGGTTTCAAAGGTTCAGTGTCATTATGCTTGGCTTCTAGCATCTAATCCATGGGAGAAATGCAGCAATTTTGTTATCGTAATGTTACTGAGCTCTTCAATGACTCTTGACTTTGGAACAAAACCCATGAATTTTTGCCCAGAAACCTCAAAAGCACTGTGCAAAGAACAATCATTACAATTATCTTCATTTTGCAGGTGGGGAGACTGAGGCAAAAAGGCCAACATTTTGAAACTTGGGCTTCAGAAGTTAGGCAACTAAATTCATAATTAAGAGCTTAAGTTAACAGCCTGATTTTCAGAGATGCTCGCCACTCATAGCTCCCATCTTCAAACCCCATTCTTTGCTGGAATTCTCCATACCTCCACCTCCACCCTGGTAACCTCTATCCTTCCCCTTCCTGAAAGATTGCTCTGGATCGTGCCGTCTCTTCCTTTGCCCTGTCTTCAAGGCTGCATCTATGCTAGAAAGTCTTTACTGGGTGGAAAAGAAAGGCAACACTTTTTAGCGTAGATAAGAGGTAACATTTTGAAAAGTACCAATGTGACTTAGGGTGCCTAAGTCCCATTTTCAAATTATTTATAGTGGAAATTGGCATAGTTAGAGCAGAATGGTTCTACTCAGCTGTGACAGTCAGTTTTCCCAGTAGACAAGCCCTGACTTTCATGGAGTCTTAGGCTCAGTTTGAAATTTGAAAATGGGACTTAGGCCCTTTTGAAAATTTTTCCTAAGGGCACATACTGTTCTCGTTCAAATTCGTGGGAGTTTTGCGTTGACTACAATGGGAGCAGGTTTGGCAGCCTGGTTCAGACCAAAAACATTGGTTGGCCTAGCTATGTCACTCAGTGAGGGGAAAAATTCAGAAAAAAAAATCAGAAAAATTCAGACCCCTCCCAAGAGACATTGTTAAGCCGACCTAAAGCCCCGGTATAGACACTGCTAAGAGGACAATGACCTAGCTACTGCCTCCCGAAAGGGTGGATTAAGTACAGTGATGGGGAAAAAAACCCTTTCATTGCTATAGGAAATATCCACACTACAGCACAACCACACCGCTGTAGTGTCTGTAGTGTAGCCAAGCCCTAAGGGATTAAAAGGAAGGTGGGAGGGGGATATCACGACTGCACTATTAACAGCCCAAAACACGCATGACCTTTGTTCTGCTCTGCACAAGTTCTATAGACTGCTGTCAGCACCACAGAACCTGAATCCCTAACATGGTGGGACAGCAAACAGAGACCTGTAAGTGAAGTGCTTACATACCACAGGGCTATTGACTATTGGCTATTGACCCCTGGATCTGCCATTGACTCACTGCTTAACCTTGGGCAAATCTCTTTCTCCACTCAGTGGCTCAGTTTCCCCATCTGTAAAATTGGCACAACAGTACTTACTCACCTCTGTAAAGTACTTTCAGATCTGAACATGAAAAGTGCTACCTGCATCATCAGTAACTGTCATTGGGTTAGTGGGTAACTATCCCATTGGAATGTGGATGTTTTTCTAAAAGATCTGCTCTAAGGATTATTTTGAGGATGGTCCCTGGCCTGTGCTGAACAGGAGGTCAGACTAGATTATCACAATGGTCCCTTCTGGCTTTGGAATCTATTCAGCTATCATATTTTTTTTTAAATAATCAAAATACAACATGTTTTCACTTTTACTGTAGAACTGGTTGAAATGTTTCATCTGAAACTATTTAAATTGTGGTTTTCTAAAACTGAAAATCTTCATTACAACTTTTCTCCCTGCCCCCAACCAAAATGTTCCCATTTTAAATCAAACCCAAACATTCTAAAGAAGCTGAATTTTTGAAATGTCTGTTTTTGTTTTTCCTTCCTTTTTGTCACTGAATACAAAAGAATGAAGTTCAGGGTTTTTTGGTTTTGTTTTTTACATTTACTTATTTTTCCTCACTGCTCTTTTCTGGTAGCCATTCACAAAAACAAAAACAAAACCCAAAACTTCCTCCACTTTTGAAAAGTTACAGAGGGAGTGAAAGGAAAAAAAGAAAGAAAGAAAAATTAACAAGTGAGGGGTGGGCGTGGGGGGGAATCCCAAACCCTGAATATTATTGCCTCAGGGGTAAACAAGAGGGAAGGGAGAAACACATACAAATAAAAAATGATTCCAACCCCCATGCAACTCAGACAACTTTGAAATCTCCAGAGTTTTCATGAAGTTGCTTTTTCTATTTTTCTACTGACTCTGTTCTATTTTGTCTCTACGCTGAGTATTCCAAACAACTTTGCTACCCCTCACTCCCCAGCCCAGCATGTCTGTGAGGTTGGTCAGTTTTATAATCACGTTGTAGTTGAGATAGATGAAAGCGCAGAGAAATCACATGAGTTATTCAAAGCCACAGATTAAGCCAGAGGTGAGGCTGGGAAGAAAACCCACGACTAAAGCAAGGGGAAATTTTTCAACCAAAACTTATTTTCAGCAAAAAAAAAAGAAAAAAAAATGCACGTTCAGTGACACCAAAACATTTCATTAATTTGTGTCAATTTTGCTGAATTGTTCTAGTTAGGGGAAAAAAAACTGAAAAAGCTGAAATGTTTCATTTTGACATTTTCAAAACAAAGCGTTTGTGTTTGAAATGACTTTTCATTTGGAAATTTCCTTTTATTTTATTTTTAGAGTTTAAAAACATGTTAAACGATGCTCAAAATCCAAACATTTCAGTTTAGGTTGAATTATGACACATTTTGTTCGACCCACAAGGAATTTGTTTTTGACTTTTTGAGTCACCAAAAAATTTGAACATTTTCAGTTTTGTTTCAACCCCAAACAAATTGTTTTCTCCCATTTTTCAGAACTGCTAATGAACAGAAAAATCCATTATTCACCCAAAGCTACCCAGGATTCCAACCTTTTGTTTTAAGAACTGGACAGCTCCTTCCTAGAGCTAGAAACAGAACCCAAGAGTCCTGCTTTTCATCATTGCCCACCATTCCTCTCTCACGTTACATCCATATGAAGCATCTAGAGGAAATGCTACATTCTGGGTCCATCATGTAGGTGGCCTGGCATGGCCTGTGATTCACAATGCTGATTAGCCAAAGTCAGCCTTGGATTATCAAAGTGCAGATGCTAAAACAGAAGCCTTTGCCAGCCTGCAGATAGAAACAATACTTCAGAAGCTATCAGCCAGAAATGAAGATGAATGGTATATTTTTGGCCATGAAGCTTTCTTTGGGCCATGAATGGGAACAAATAAGCTAACAAGGAGGAAGTCTCTGGTTTACTTTCCAAATAGCCTGGAGAAGTCCCTGCAGAAGAAATGATATCTTTAATTTTTCTTCTCTCTCTTTATTTTTACTTTATTTCCTTCCCCTCTTTCAGCTGGGTTTATGAAGGATTCGAAATTGCTGTTGAGCTTCACAAAACAGAAGAAAAGGGGCCATTTCTGGCGGCAACATATCTGAGGAGAATTAGCACTCTGGCATTCACATACTGGGTTCTATGGGCCAAGTCAGTCAAGGGGGGATGGGTTAAAGACCCAGGTCATAATCCCTCACCCAGCAAAAGCTGTGCAGGAAAGGTCTCAGGGACAGCTTTCTCTGGCGCAAGGAGAAGTCAAATATAGTAGCAGAAAATGAAATTCGGAATGGTGAGTATTTGCCAAGGCCAGGACTGGCGCATGATGTCACCTAAACCAGGAGAATGATGAACCTCCCACTGTAGATTCCGCTTGCCTTTGGCCCGAACACAGCAATAGAATGGCTGTAGGCCATAGTGGTTTGAACCATTGCTCCAGCAAGCTGTACGAATGGAGTGTACAATACAAAACCCTGAATAACAGAGGTCCAAGTTATCTAAAAGGCCATGGGCAAGACTGTCCATCACAGTATGGCCACTGTATCATGCTCTGGTGGCACCAAGGGGATGAAAAGGCTGGTGGATCTGGTCACCATGGAATAATCCAGGGGCACATTGGCTCTATACCATCTTCTCACAGCTCCTGGCACAGGAGGCATGGCTGGGGGAAAGATAACACAGCTGGAGCATTGCTTCACTACAGCACATCTCAGCTTACAAAATGGCCCTACGAATCCTTAGGAAGCCAAAGATAAATGAGAGAGGCCCTGAGACTGCTGTAATTTTTTGCCAGGAGCTGAGTCTCTACCACTAAGGAAAGGACTTAGTGGTCATGAGGGATAATCAACTGAACATGAGTGGCCAGGGCCATGCTGTGGAGAGGAGGGCTAATGTGATCCTTGGAGGTATAACCAGGGTGGTAGGAAGGTGATTTTACCAATATATGGGACTGGTGAATACAAGCTGGGTGACTTCTTGGTTCACAGGCAATTCCAGAAAACAAATAAAAATGCTTCCACTGAACAAAATATTTTGTTCGATTCAAAACAAAATATTTCACTTTGATGTTGCGACTTTTAAAAAATGTTTTGGATTAGTTTTGAAAATACAGTGAAAGGAGATTTTGAGAGAAAAAGTCATTTTGAACCCCAAATTCAAAACTTTTTGTTTTGAAACTGTTGAAATGCAACATTTTGACTATTTTTGAAATTTGGGCCGGAGGGACAAGTGAAACAATTTGGCAAACCCCACAAGAATTTGCGAAACATTCCCATGTCACCGCAGCTGTGTTTTTTCGACAAAAAAAGTTTCAGCCGTAATTCCGCCCAATCAAAAAGTCAAAGACAAATTCCTTGTGGGTCGAACAAAATGCATCATAATTCAACCCAAACTGAAATGTTTTGTTTGGATTTTGAGCATTGTCTACTGGTGAGCCCATGGCTTGAATAAGGTGCCCAGTTCTGGTGTCTACACATAAAAAAGACATGTGTGAAGTGTGAGCGGGTTCTGAGTGAGCACCGGAGGAGCCGTGACTCATTCGAACAGACTCATTGACTTCAATGGGCTACTCACACAAGTATATGCTCAGCAGCATGAAGTGAGGGGCTCCTCTCCTCTCAGGCTGGGTTGGCTCATGACTGTGTTCCATGTGCTGTGTCGAAATGGCATCCCTCCCCTACCCCCAACCCGTGTAACCAGCTTAGCTAGGCTTGTTTCCTTCCAGATCTTGAAGCAGTGGATCATCCCACAATGCATTGCTCTAAATGCTGCTCTGGGTGCATATTCCCTGTGCATTCTGTCCCCCATGAATGAAATATGAGACAGCTGCTCATATTCTCCCCACAATATACACACTGTGTGGTAGGAAAACTGGCAACACGGCTAAGACCATTTCCCTTTATCAAGGCAACCAAACACCGATAATTCTACGCACACTCAATACTACTTTTTGACTTGGCTTGCAAAAGCCGCAGCTTATCGCATAAGGTGAAAGAATCATAGAATCATAGAATATCACGGTTGGAAGGGACCTCAGGAGGTCATCTAGTCCAACCCCCTGCTCGAAGCAGGACCAAGTCCCAGTTAAATCATCCCAGCCAGGGCTTTGTCAAGCCTGACCTTAAAAACCTCTAAGGAAGGAGATTCTACCACCTCCCTAGGTAACGCATTCCAGTGTTTCACCACCCTCTTAGTGAAAAAGTTTTTCCTAATATCCAATCTAAACCTCCCCCACTGCAACTTGAGACCATTACTCCTCGTTCCGTCATCTGCTACCATTGAGAACAGTCTAGAGCCATCCTCTTTGGAACCCCCTTTCAGGTAGTTGAAAGCAGAGTTTAAGTTACTCTCATGGTATTTTGGAGCCTGACACATGATTTTGATAACCTGTTGTTTGCAATAGGCTGCAGGCGCCTCTTGCATGGACGCCCATGCCCCCAATACCCCAAATAGGAAAGAGTGCTGGTAAGGTCTGGGCTCAGAGTGTGACGAAATACACTAGTCAGCAGTGCAGCCCACCGGAGCACCCAGAGGACAGGAGGTCAGAACCTGTGGGTTCTCTTTCAGTTGTAGCTGTTGATTCATTGAGTGATGCTAAGCCAGCCGCTTTCTCTCTCTGCACCTCAGTTTATCCATCTGTGAATGAATGCCGGCCAAACTCAACAAGGGGCTGCGAGCCATGTTTGATGTCTATACAGATGCTTTGAAACCCTTGGATGAAAGGAGTCCTGCAAGTGCAAAGTAGCACTTTGATGAGTTCTCTTTCTCACTAGCACTGAATATGCAAATCAGGTGGGCTGAGCTCCAGACACAGAGCACACTCCAACACAGGCATCTCTGGAGATTTGTTCCTTTTGTCTATTGAAAGCAGATGTCCAAGCATCCTTGTGCAATGCCTCCGGCACTCCTGGGGTGGGGGTGCTTTCTACATACAGTGATCAATATGCCAAATAACATTACGCTTACAAGAGGCAGTGTGGCCTAGTGAATAAAGCAAAGAACTGACAGGAGATCTGTGGTCTATTTCCAGCTCTGCCATTAGCCTGCTGGGCAAATCACTTCTTCTTTCTGTGCTTCGATTTCTCAATCAGCAAAATAGGGATAATGATACTGACCACCTTGTAAAGTGCTTTGAGATCTCCTGTGTGGACACTTTAGGATGCTGGGATCATTTGAAACCACACACCTTATTGCACAGCTAGGGAGAAAGACTGTGGCATCACCTGAGCACTCTTGGACCTTTCAGTTACTTCCCACCCTGGAAGAAAGGAGTACCTTCAAGAAATCAGGGTCCCCAGAGTCTCACCCTGCATGTTGCCAACTCTTACAGTTCGGGGGGTTTTCTTTAAGCCCCAGCACCTGGAGTAATGTATGTGGGTGAGAATTTCAGCTTCAAGGTACATTTCTAGCCTTCATGGGGGCAGAAAAAAAATAACACAGAAGTATGACCTCTAAAGGGTCAAAACCCAGAAGACAAAAAATTAAGAAAAGAACCCAATGGCTGTTGCTTTTAAAAATCTCATCATGTTTAAGTTACTCTCACGGTATTTTGGAGCCTGACACATGATTTTGATAACCTGTTGTTTGCAATAGGCTGCAGGCGCCTCTTGCATGGACGCCCATGCCCCCAATACCCCAAATAGGATGGGGCCATGGAGTGGGGGTGTGCTCTGAGGACTCCAGATTCCTTTCACGTGGCTCTGCCGGGGAGGGATCATGTGACTTTGGGTGGGCCTGGTGTTTGATTTTTTAGCCCTGGGGGTTGCTAATGCGGAGAGAAGATCATTTTATAATAATAATTTGGGTTGTCTGGGTCAGACACTCTCCTCTCGAGTTCTGTAAGTTTAAACAGCTTTTCTCTTCCAAATCACGAAAGACAAGAAACGGTTAAACTCCAAACCAAAGATGGAAAGAAAGGAAAATGGAGGAGGGCTGCTTCTGGGGGGGTGGGGGTGGATTGATTCGTCTGGCCCTGCATCTCCAGTACAGTTAGAAGCAAAACTAGTATTCCAAGACGTTCCTATAGCAAAGTCCATCAGCAAGTGTCATAAATATAAAGGAAAGGGTAAACCCCTTTAAAATCCCTCCTGGCCAGAGGAAAAATCCTCTCACCTGTAAAGGGTTAAGAAGCTAAAGGTAACCTCGCTGGCACCTGACCAAAATGACCAATGAGGAGACAAGATACTTTCAAAAGCTGGGAGGAGGGAGAGAAACAAAGGGTCTGTGTGTCTGTCTATATGCTGCTTTTGTTGGGGATAGACCAGAAATGGAGTCTTAGAACTTTTGTAAGTAATCTAGCTAGGTAAGCGTTAGAGTATGATTTCTTTAAATGGCTGAGAAAAGAATTGTGCTGAATAGAATGACTATTCCTGTCTGTGTGTCTTTTTTGTAACTTAAGGTTTTGCCTAGAGGGATTCTCTATGTTTTGAGTCTAATTACCCTGTAAGGTATCTACCATCCTGATTTTACAGGGGTGATTCCTTTACTTCTATCTACTTCTATTTCTATTAAAAATCTTCTTGTAAGAAAACTGAATGCTTTTTCATTGTTCTCAGATCCAAGGGTTTGGGTCTGTGGTCACCTATGCAAATTGGTGAGGATTTTTCCCAAACCTTTCCCAGGAAGTGGGGTGCAAGGGTTGGGAGGATTTTGGGGGGAAAGACATGTCCAAACTGCGTTTCCCAGTAAACCCAGTTAGAGTTTGGTGGTGGCAGTGGATATTCCAAGCACAAAGGATAAAATTAATTTGTACCTTGGGGAAGTTTTAACCTAAGCTGGTAAAAGTAAGCTTAGGAGGTTTTCATGCAGGTCCCCACATCTGTACCCTAGAGTTCAGAGTGGGGGAGGAACCTTGACAGCAAGGCACTCACGCTCAGCTGCTCTGAATATCAAGGTATACTTAAGCGCTGGGGGCTGGACTAGCGGTCCCTTCCAGCCCTACATTTCGATGATTCTAGCTAGATGCAAAGTCAGGTATAAACCCCCATTTCTTTCCCTTATCTCCTCCCTCACTCAGGCACAAACACAGTGTCATCGATTCCAAGGCCAGAAGGGACCACTGTGATCTTCCAGTCTGACCTCCTGTATAACCCAGGCCATGGGACCCCCACCAAATAAGATCTTTCACAAAAGCATCCAATCCTGATATACAAATGGTCAGTGATTGAGAATCTGCCACCACCCTCAGTAAGTTGTTCTAGTGGTTAATTACTCTCACTGTTAAAAATGTACGCCTTATTGCCCGTCTGAATTTGTCTAGCTTCAACTTCCAGCCATTGGATCATGTTAGACATTTCTCCGCTACACTGAAGAGTCGATTATTAAGTGTTTGTTCCCCAGGTAGACACTTATAGACTGTGATCAACCCTTGACCTTCCCTTTTGTTAAGATAAATGCTAGTTTCACTCAAACCTAAAAATCACAAGCCTTAACCACCTGGCTCAAAATGGCAACCTCATCTTTCAGAGGATACAGGGACAAACTGGGCTCCCTTTGTCTCAGGACAGCAGCATGCTTTCACCCCTGGATGGATAGGAGACATTTCCAGCACTTAGCTCATACAAAAAAAAAAAAGAGTCTGGGCTCTGCAAGTCATTAGGCTGTAATTCATAATCCAAACACAGATCAAACAATTTGCCTGCTGACTGGAGCTTGTAGAGCAAGAAGCCTGGACGGCTCCTCTAATCTTGTGGCTACAGATGAGAGATGATTCTAACTCCAAAGGCTGAAGCAATTTTTCTTTGTAATTTACAGATCAGCAGAGTGCCTGCAGCAAGTCCATGCACAAACTGGGTATAAATGGGGGGCCAGTTACGTCTCTGCTCCCTTCACAGCAAACTAACCATGCGCCTCAGGTTTCCCACTTTCTCTAATCAGATCGTGGCAGCCTAGGTGCTGGCAAGCGGTTCGTTCGAAGGTCATTAGCACAGACCCATCACAGCTAGAGGCTGGTTGGTATTGTGCCCTGCAGAATTGGCACTGTCGCACCATTTGTTTGCTAGGTTGTGACTTGCAAGTTTTTTCCAGGTTGGATATGTTTCCAGCAAGTATTGCTAATGACTGGGAGTGAAAAAGATTCAGATCATGGTGTAAATCCAGTATAACTTCACTGGAGTCACTGCAGTTTTACACAGGGAATAGCAAGAGCAGAACCAGGTCCCATGATCCTGGAAAGAAGTCTCTTGCAATGGACCCTTCATCTGAAACTGATGATTGGATAGAGACTGGGTGGAGTGTGCGGAAGGGGTTGTGCAGGGGAGAATGATTTCTCCTCCATGGATCTTTGCCAACAAAATCAAGGGTGAGTGATGCCTGTTATCCCCAGTCCATAGCAAGAAACACCAAGGAGGAACACTAAGCTAGAGCTGGGTGATGTTTCTTGGCCAAAATATATCTTTGGTAAAAATACAGATTCGGCAACACCAAAACATTAATGTCAATTCAGGTCAGTTTCACTGAATTGTTTTGGTCACAAACCAACCCATCAACCCTAAAAGAAAATTCTGAAAAAAAATTGTAAAAAGTTATTTTGACATTTACAAAATGAAGCGTTTTGATTTTTCAGTTCAGAATGACTTTTTGTTTCAAAATTCCCTTTAATATTATTTTTTAAAAATTCAAAAATGTTTACAAATGGTCAAAAGCATAGCAAAACCTTTCCTTTTTTTTTTCAAAATGAAGCAATTCGTTTAACCCAAAACGATTGTTTTTGACTTTTCGATTGGCTGAAAATTTCCTAAAATTTTGTTTTCCTTATGACCCCAAATTATTTTTTTCTGATTTGTTTTTAAATTACCAGCAAACCAAAAAGTCTATTATTTCACCAGCACTAGCCCTGAGCTAGACACTCCATTTGCTTTGGGCTGATCTTCCGCTAGGTCTCAGCATTGACAAGGACATGTGCCGGCAGATGCAAGAGCTAAAGCAGAACTTAGGGACTAGATATAGCTCCACTTCTTGCATGTTTCAATGCTTGCTGCATTTAAGGAAGGCTCTGAGCTTTTTTCTTCAGGGTCCATGTGGCTGGCAGCATGGAAGAATCCTAAAGAACTGAACAGGGGGTTAGAAGGGTCTATAGACAATTATTCAGGATCTGTAGAATTGAGTAACAAAGGCCATCTCTACACTACCCGCAGGATCGGCGGGTAGCGATCGATCTATTGGGGATCGATTTATCACGTCTAGTGTAGACATGATAAATCGATCCCCAATCGCTCTGCCGTCGACTCCGGAACTCCACCACTGCAAGAGGCGGAAGCGGAGTCAACGGGGGAGCGGCGGCCGTTGATCCCACGCTGCGAGGACGCGAAATAAGTGATTCTAAGTCGATCTAAGATACGTCGACTTCAGCTACGCTATTCTCGTAGCTGAAGTTGCGTATCTCAGATCGATCCCCACCCCCAGTGTAGACCAGGGCAAAGATAGGATCTGCATTACCTGGATGGCTATTTTTGTAACCACCTACAGATGGGTGAAATTCTCTTACCTGTGTTATGTGATGGAGATGCTTCCTTCTGATTTTAAATTCTAGCATTTGTTCCCCAGCTGGAATCCCTGCACTTGACCACACACTTTCTTCCTCAGCTAATGGACCTGTTCCTATACACATCTACTCTATACACAAGAGACAAGGTGGGTGAGGTGATATATTTTATTGGACCTGTCATAAATATAAAGGGAAGGGTAAACCCCTTTAAAATCCCTCCTGGCCAGAGGAAAAATCCTCTCACCCGTAAAGGGTTAAGAAGCTAAAGGTAACCTCGCCGGCACCTGACCAAAATGACCAATGAGGAGACAAGATACTTTCAAAAGCTGGGAGGAGGGAGAGAAACAAAGGGGTCTGTGTCTGTCTGTATGCTGCTTTTGCTGGGGATAGACCAGGAATGGAGTCTTAGAACTTTAGTAAGTAATCTAGCTAGGTATGTGTTAGATTATGATTTCTTTAAATGGCTGAGAAAAGCACTGTGCTGAATAGAATGACTATTCCTGCCTGTGTGTCCTTTTTGTAACTTAAGGTTTTGCCTAGAGGGATTCTCTATGTTTTGAATCTAATTACCCTGTAAGGTATCTACCATCCTGATTTTACAGAGGTGATTTCTTTACTTCTATTAAAAGTCTTCTTGTAAGAAAACTGAATGCTTTTTCATTGTTCTCAGATCCAAGGGTTTGGGTCTGTGGTCACCTATGCAAATTGGTGAGGATTTTTCCCAAACCTTCCCCAGGAAGTGGGGTGCAAGGGTTGGGAGGATTTTGGGTGGAAGGACGTGTCCAAACTGCGTTTCCCAGTAAACCCAGTTAGAGTTTGGTGGTGGCAGTGGATATTCCAAGCACAAAGGATAAAATTAATTTGTACCTTGGGGAAGTTTTAACCTAAGCTGGTAAAAGTAAGCTTAGGAGGTTTTCATGCAGGTCCCCACATCTGTACCCTAGAGTTCAGAGTGGGGGAGGAACCTTGACATGGTGGCAGAGCAGTGGGATTAACCTGAAATCATTTTGAGATCAATTTGAGATTTTTTGAACTAGAAATACAGATTTTAAAAAGGAAAAAAAAAAATTTTTTCCTTTGGGGCTCCTGGAAAGGAGGTCCAACTGAAAGCAGCTAGTTTTTTCTCTGCTTTGGGGCCAGAGCAGAGACAAAAGGGGATTATCTTTGTGAATTGCAGGTTTTCTTTGCCTGGAGGCAGGGTACTTAACTCCTGCAGGGAAATTCACAGTCTTCCAAACCAGAGTTTTTTTTCCCTTAAAGTAAATGGGGGTGGGGGGTGTTCTACCCATTTGCCTGGAGACAAAAGTGGCAAGAGTTTTATTTTTAGGATTTTGATTTTTTGTTTGTTTGTTTTACAAGGAGCACAGGTTTGAAAAGGAATTTTTTTCCTTTGGGCTGCTGGTAAGCAGGTTTCTAAGCAGTTGGAGGGTTTTTGCTTTGATTTGGGGCCAGAGTAGAGACAAAGGGAATTATCTTTGTGAATTGCAGGTTTTCTTTGCCTGGAGGCAGAGTAATTAACTCCTGCAGGGAAATTCACAGTCTTTGCAAACCAGAGGATTTTTTTTTTCCCTAAAAGTAAATGGGGGGGGGGGGGTATTCTACCCATTTGCCTGGAGACAAAAGTGGCAAGCGTTTTTTTTTTTTAGGATTTTTTTTTTTTTTTACAAGGAGCACAGGTTTGAAAAGGAATTTTTTTTTCCTTTGGGCTGCTGGTAAGCAGGTTTCCAAGTAGTTGGAGGTTTTTTGCTTTGATTTGGGGCCAGAGCAGAGACAAAGGGAATTGTCTTTTTCTGTAGGCTGACAATCACTATCAGAGAATAGGTATCCTATTCCAGCACAGCAAAATTTTAAAGCCAAGTTTTGTTTATTTTATTTCTAACCCTTGGGTGTAAAGTTAGTTAAAAACAGAGAGGTTAGGATGACAAAATCCACGGCTCAACAAAAGCTGGAATTAGCCAGATTTCAGGCTGAGGAAGAACAAAAGGAACATGAAAGACAGATAGAACTCATGCAGCTGGAGAAGGAAGTACAGGAGGCTGCCCACAGGAGGGAAAGGGAGGCAAGGAAGCATGTGGAGGAGGAGAAGGAAAAAGAGAGGAAGCATGTGGAGGAGGAGAGGGAAAAAGAGAGGAAGCATGAACTGGAGATGGAGAAAGTAAAGGCTCAACAGAATATACCAACAAACCCTAGCAATCCTTCTCCAGGTACCACTTCCCATCCCAGAAAGTTCCTCACCTACAAGGCAGGTGATGATACGGAGGCCTTCTTAGAAAACTTCGAAAGGGCCTACCTTGGGTACAGCATCTCTACCGACCAATACATGGTAGAGCTGAGGCCGCAGCTCTGTGAACCCTTAGCTGAGGTGGTGGCTGAAATGCCTAAAGAACACATGAACAAGTATGAACTGTTTAAATCCAAGGCGAGAGTCAGAATGGGGATAACACTTGAGCAGTCTCGTCGGAGGTTCAGAGCCCTAAGGTGGAAACCAGACGTGTCATTTACCCGACATGCCTACCACATTGTGAAACATTGGGATGCCTGGATATCAGGAGCCAGTGTTGAATCTCCAGTAAATTTGCCCTTCCTAATGCAAATGGAACTATTCTTAGAGAGTGTTCCTGAGGAAATAGAAAGATACATCCTAGATGGGAAGCCCAAAACTGTAATCGAGGCAGGAGAGATTGGAGCCAGATGGGTGGAGGTGGCCGAGAAGAAGAAAACTGGTCGCAGTTGGAGCGGAGACCAGAAGGGACAACCCCAGACCACACCCTATTACCGGGGGCCGCCCAAGGCCCCACCTACCTCCCAAAGAACCCTCCAGACCACTTATCGTCCCACCACCCTGTTCTCCAGCAACCCACCTCGCCCCAGTGACCTGTCAGCTGGACGATGTTTTAAATGTAACGAGCTGGGGCATGTAAAGGCCAACTGCCCCAAGAACCCCAACAGATTGCAGTTCATTGCACCGGAATCACACCAGAGGTCCGCAGGCCCAGACACCTCCCAGATACCCTTGAAGCAGAGGAAAACTGTGAGTGTGGGCAGGAAGAAGGTCACCGTGTGGAGGGACACAGGAGCACAAGTGTCAGCTATCCATGCTTCCTTAGTGGACCCCAATTTAATCAACCCAGAGATCCAAGTGACGATTCAACCCTTCAAGTCCAACTCTTTTGATTTGCCTACAGCCAAGTTGCCTGTCCAGTACCAGGGCTGGTCAGGAACGTGGATTTTTGCAGTCTACGATGATTATCCCATCCCCATGCTGTTGGGGGAAGACTTGGCCAATCATGTGAAGCGGACCAAGAGGGTGGGAATGGTCACCTGCAGCCAGGCTAAACAAGCCGTGAGGCCTAGCTCTGTTCCGGAAACTTCTATCAGGACCCGGTCAGAGGTGATGGACCCGGACCCCAGGCCAATGTCTGCAACAGCAGTAGTGGATCCAGTCCCAGAGACCCAGACGGAACCAGTCCCAGAACCGGAACCAGTGGAACAACCAACACCAGACCCATTACCAGCACTGAATCCAGTACTTGCAACCTCAACACCAGAGGGCCCCACCGAACCTGAACTGGCAGCAGCCGATAACCCTACACAAGAGGCTCAGCTGGAGCCTGAACCCCAACATAGTGCACCAGCGGAGAGCGGTTCACAGTCAACGGAAACAGCCCCATCCCCTACATCGCTTCCAGAGGGACCAAGCCTAGGTCCACAATCCAATGAGGAACTGATGTCTCCAGCATCAAGGGAACAGTTCCAGAACGAACAGGAAGCAGATGAAAGCCTCCAGAGAGCTTGGATGGCGGCACGGAGCAACCCACTGCCTCTCAGCTCTTCTAATCCATCCAGGTTTGTTGTAGAAAGAGGACTTTTATACAAGGAAACTCTTTCTGGTGGACACCAGGAAGACTGGCATCCTCAGAGACAGTTGGTAGTTCCAACTAAATATCGGGCCAAGCTCTTGAGCTTAGCCCGCGATCACCCTAGTGGCCATGCTGGGGTGAACAGGACCAAAGACCGTTTGGGGGGGTCATTCCACTGGGAGGGAATGGGCAAGGATGTTTCTACCTATGTCCGGTCTTGTGAAGTATGCCAAAGAGTGGGGAAAACCCCAAGACCAGGTCAAAGCCCCTCTCCAGCCACTCCCCATCATTGAAGTTCCATTTCAGCGAGTAGCTGTGGATATTCTGGGTCCTTTTCCGAAAAAGACACCCAGAGGAAAGCAGTACATACTGACTTTCATGGATTTTGCCACCCGATGGCCAGAAGCAGTAGCTCTAAGCAACACCAGGGCTAAAAGTGTGTGCCAGGCACTAGCAGACATTTTTGCCAGGGTAGGTTGGCCCTCCAACATCCTCACAGATGCAGGGACTAATTTCCTGGCAGGAACTACGGAAAACCTTTGGGAAGCTCATGGGGTAAATCACTTGGTTGCCACTCCTTACCACCATCAAACAAATGGCATGGTGGAGAAGTTTAATGGAACTTTGGGGGCCATGATACGTAAATTTGTAAATGAGCACTCCAATGATTGCGACCTAGTGTTGCAGCTGTTGATCTTTGCCTACAGAGCTGTACCACATCCCAGTTTAGGGTTTTCCCCATTTGAACTTGTATATGGCCGTGAGGTTAAGGGGCCATTACAGTTGGTGAAGCAGCAATGAGAGGGATTTACACCTTCTCCAGGAACTAACATTCTGGACTTTGTAACCAACCTACAAAACACCCTCCGAACCTCTTTAGCCCTTGCTAAAGAAAACCTACAGGATGCTCAAAAAGAGCAAAAAGCCTGGTATGATAAACATGCCAGAGAGCGTTCCTTCAAAGTAGGGGACCAGGTCATGGTCTTAAAGGCGCTCCAGGCCCACAAAATGGAAGCATCGTGGGAAGGGCCATTCACGGTCCAGGAGCGCATGGGAGCTGTTAATTATCTCATAGCATTCCCCACCTCCAACCGAAAGCGTAAGGTGTACCATATTAATTCTCTAAAGCCCTTTTATTCCAGAGAATTACAGGTTTGTCAGTTTACAGCCCAGGGAGGAGATGACGCTGAGTGGCCTGAAGGTGTCTACTATGAAGGGAAAAGTGCTGGTGGGGTGGAAGAGGTGAACCTCTCCATGACCCTTGGGCGTGTGCAGCGACAGCAGATCAAGGAGCTGTGCACTAGGTACGCGCCAACGTTCTCAGCTACCCCAGGACTGACTGAACGGGCATACCACTCCATTGACACAGATAATCCTCATCCAATTAGAGCCCAACCTTACCGGGTGTTTCCTCAAGCTAAAACTGCTATAGACCGGGAGATCCAGGATATGTTACAGATGGGTGTAATCCGCCCCTCTGGAAGTGCATGGGCATCTCCAGTGGTTCTAGTTCCCAAACCAGATGGGGAAATATGTTTTTGCATGGACTACCGTAAGCTAAATGCTGTAACTTGCCCAGACAACTATCCAATGCCACGCACAGATGAACTATTAGAGAAACTGGGACGGGCCCAGTTCATCTCTACCTTGGACTTAACCAAGGGGTACTGGCAGGTACCGCTAGATGAATCTGCCAAGGAAAGGTCAGCCTTCACCACACATCTCGGGCTGTATGAATTTAATGTACTCCCTTTTGGGCTGCGAAATGCACCTGCCACCTTCCAAAGACTTGTAGATGGTCTCCTAGCGGGATTAGGAGAATATGCAGTCGCCTACCTTGACGATGTGGCCATATTTTCGGATTCCTGGGCAGAACACCTGGAACATCTACAAAAAGTCCTTGAGCACATAAGGGAGTCAGGACTAACTGTTAAGGCTAAGAAGTGTCAAATAGGCCTAAACAGAGTGACTTACCTTGGACACCAGGTGGGTCAAGGAACTATCAGCCCTCTACAGGCCAAAGTGGATGCTATCCAAAAGTGGCCTGTCCCAAAGTCAAAGAAACAGGTTCAATCCTTCTTAGGCTTGGCCGGTTATTACAGACGATTTGTACCGCAACACAGCCAAATCGCCGCCCCACTGACAGACCTAACCAAAAAGAAACAGCCAAATGCCTTTCAGTGGACCGAAAAGTGTCAGAAGGCCTTTAACCAGCTTAAAGCGACACTCATGTCTGACCCTGTACTAAGGGCCCCAGACTTTGACAAACCGTTCCTAGTAACCACAGATGCGTCCGAGCGTGGTGTGGGAGCAGTTTTAATGCAGAAAGGACCTGATCAGGAATTCCACCCTGTAGTGTTTCTCAGCAAAAAACTGTCTGAGAGGGAAAGCAACTGGTCAGTCAGTGAAAAAGAATGTTACGCCATTGTCTACGCCCTGGAAAAGCTATGCCCATATGTTTGGGGACGGCGTTTCCACCTGCAAACCGACCATGCTGCACTACAGTGGCTTCATACCACCATGGGAAATAACAAAAAACTTCTTCGGTGGAGTTTGGCTCTCCAAGATTTTGATTTCGACATCCAACACATCTCAGGAGCTTCTAACAAAGTGGCTGATGCACTGTCCCGTGAAAGTTTCCCAGAATCTACTGGTTAAAATCGTCCTTGAGATGTGGAAAATATTGTTAGTCTTTATGTACTTGGTAGTATATTTAGAGATGCATGTGTCTTATTAACTCTGTTTTCTCCTAGAGCTCCAGGAAGAAATCCCAGCCAGTGTTTCACCCTAGCTGAGATTTGGGGGGCGTGTCATAAATATAAAGGGAAGGGTACACCCCTTTAAAATCCCTCCTGGCCAGAGGAAAAATCCTCTCACCTGTAAAGGGTTAAGAAGCTAAAGGTAACCTCGCCGGCACCTGACCAAAATGACCAATGAGGAGACAAGATACTTTCAAAAGCTGGGAGGAGGGAGAGAAACAAAGGGATCTGTGTCTGTCTGTATGCTGCTTTTGCCGGGGATAGACCAGGAATGGAGTCTTAGAACTTTAGTAAGTAATCTAGCTAGGTATGTGTTAGATTATGATTTCTTTAAATGGCTGAGAAAAGCACTGTGCTGAATAGAATGACTATTCCTGTCTGTGTGTCCTTTTTGTAACTTAAGGTTTTTCCTAGAGGGATTCTCTATGTTTTGAATCTAATTACCCTGTAAGGTATCTACCATCCTGATTTTACAGAGGGGATTCCTTTACTTCTATTAAAAGTCTTCTTGTAAGACAACTGAATGCTTTTTCATTGTTCTCAGATCCAAGGGTTTGGGTCTGTGGTCACCTATGCAAATTGGTGAGGACTTTTACCAAACCTTCCCCAGGAAGTGGGGTGCAAGGGTTGGGAGGATTTTGGGTGGAAAGACATGTCCAAACTACGTTTCCCAGTAAACCCAGTTAGAGTTTGGTGGTGGCAGTGGAGATCCAGGGACAAAGGATAGAATTAATTTGTACCTTGGGGAAGTTTTAACCTAAGCTGGTGAAAGTAAGCTTAGGAGGTTTTCATGCAGGTCCCCACATCTGTACCCTAGAGTTCAGAGTGGGGGAGGAACCTTGACAGGACCAACTTCTGTTGGTGAAGAAAGAAGCCCTTGAGTCAAACAGAGCTCGTCTTCAGGTTTTGGAAAGGTAACTTTCACCAACAGACACTGGTCCAATAAAAGGTATTATAATACCTAGTCCTGCCTTGAGTGCAGGGAACTGGATGAGATGACCTCTCAAGGTCCCTTCCAGTCCTATGATCTCGCCCTGCTTGTTTCTCTAATATCTCAGGACCTACATGGCTACAACAATACTACAAATATATTATATTTATTTCTCTACATAGCAGCCAACAGTGATTGCTTGGCTCATGGATTTAAGAGGAAAAAAGGGAGCGGGGGAGGGAATAAACTGGCTCATGAGAAAAAAGGGCAAGAATAGAAAGGCCCCAGGCATCTCATCTTGCAGGGGCTGGGGACAAACCCAGAAGGGAAGCAGAGCTGGGCACTTTCCAGTAAAAATGATCCCAATCCCGAAGAGTCAGTCACTGTGTCCAACCGAGTTAAGGATTGTTTGATTCCTGGGATGCAGAGGGCAGAGCTTGGGTGCAAAGTGCAGAGGCATTCAGGCTGTGATGGAGCGATCAAAAATGTGAGCTGTGGTTGTTTGCTTTTGCTGAGCATGGCCATGTCTACCTGGAGCACCGTGCACACGCTTGAATCCCTAACCTCCCTGCCTCTCACGAAGCAGCTCCTGAGCACTGCAGTCTGGAGGTCTTGATGGTTTCCTTAGGAACGCTCAGCACATGTGACACTGTTGGGGGGCCCACTGGGCTGGCTCCTGGAGATGGGCAGATAATTGCGCCTCATTCTCATTCACGTGGACGGCCTTATTTGCTTTGTGCAAACATTTGTTTCAGGGAGGCTGCATCGAGTCAAATGATCAGAGGGGACCTTGTGTTGAAACAAGGAGCGTGTGTGTCTGTGTGTGAGCTCACAACCACCTCCAGAGGGTATCTAAGATTGACACAGGTGCTAAATCAAGGGAGAAGTACCAGGTTATATGCAATGCCCATGTGAGCGTGACTAGAGAAAACGTAATGCAATTGCTGCTGCGAACAACCAATGAATCCTGTTTCTAGTGTTTAATTCTTCCTTTCTCCCTCAGTCAGGAAAACAAAGAACTCGCCATGCATCTCAAATGTTGTATTCCCATAGGGCTACTTTGCCAACTCCCAACAGCGTGAAATATCTTTGCACAAGACATTCGCCAACTAAACATCACCAACAAATAAATCCACTGGCATCGTGATCCATAGGTGCTGGAACTAGGGGGGCTCCTGCACCCCCTGGCTTGAAGTGGTTTTCATCATATACCGGGTTTACAGTTTGCTTCAGTTGCTCTCAGTACCCCCACTAGTCAACTTGTTCCAGCCCTCCTGTTGTGATCTGTTTGCAGACAGTGTGCAAGCAGAGAAAAAAAGCTGAATCTGATGTTTAAATTGTTGGTGGTGAGTAGCTCTTGCAGCTCTGCCTGCTGTCCACAGTGTGCTCTCTGCATGGGCCATTCACGCAGGGCAAAAAATCTGTATGTGAAGTTTCAGATTGGGAGAGTCCTTGTATTTGGAAGGAAGGTGCTAAATGCTTGGGTGCTAAATCCATCCGTATAACTTAACCTTTCCATACGCCTTAGGGAAAGGTCCTATTGCATCTATTAGAAAAGGAAAACTGCCCTATATACACACACACAATCTCATAGAATTATATCTCTGCAACAGAATTCTCTAGGGTGGTTCCAAAAAAACCTATGGAATTTTTATTATTTTCTATTCAGTTCTGGAGGTTTTTAGAGTAACTCTTCTAGAACCTCATTACTTTCATCTCTGTTTAACTCTGTTGGTCTTTCCCACAAGAGAAGAGGCTCAGGTTTCTTCCCTTCACACCCTGCACCTCTACCAGGCAGCCACAATGGATCCCCAACCTTAACTCTTCAACTAAGAGCTGAAGGCAAGTCTCTCTGAATATCCAAGAGCTGGGCCCTTATCTGGACATCAGCTTTAATAGTGAACTTAAACTTTATTGGTTGAGAGAGGCACCAATCTGAGCCCAGCTGTACGTCCTGTTGACTTTGCTGGAGCTGTGCTTGCTTGTATGGGCACTCGGCTCAGATCTTATTTCCTTAGGATCTCTTGCCCTTCCTTGTTCGGACCCCACATAGCCCATCATAACCCCAGTCAGTTTGGGTTCTTTTCCTGAAGGAAGATCACTGCAGTCAGTGGCTGTCCTCAGTACCCTAGACTGGAGTAGAAAGCTCCAGAGGCATCAGAGGTGGTTGCTACCATTTGCCAAAAGTTTTTCTACCAAACTTTTTTGCATCAGTTTTGTCACAACTGAAATGTGTCCTAGAACCACAAGCTTAGAAGGGACTGCAAGGGTCATCAAGTCTAACCCCCTGCTAAGATGCAGGGTTTGTTGCATCTAAACCATCCAAGAATCCAGCCTCTTTTTGAAAACCTCCAGTGAAGGAGCTTCCACAACCTCCAGAGGCAGTCTGTTCCATTGTCCTCCTGTTCTTACAGGGAGGAAGTTTCTCCTGAGATTTAATCTAAATCTGCTATGCTGGAGTTTTAACCCATTGTTCTTGTCCTGCCCTCCGTGGCAAGAGAGAACAGATTTTCTCCACCTTTTTTGAGGCAGCCTTTCAAGTATCTGAAGGTTGGTATCATGTCCTGCCTTAATTTCCTCTTTTCCAAACTAAACGGACCCAGTTCCTACAGCCTTTGCTCAGATGGCTTGCATTCCATCCCTTTGATCATCTTGTCACTCGCCACTGAAACGTATCAGTGCTGACAAAGATTTCATGGAGAAGGTTTCTTAGGTCCAGGACTGAAATTCATGAAGGAGATGCTGGAGTAGCCCATGTGGAAGATCCACATTCAAATTCCTGCTCTGCCTGATTCAGAGCAGGGACTTCAAGCTGGATTTCCAACATCCCAGGCCAAGGCACTAGTCTTTGGGTTCTAGAGTGGGGCTTTGTCTTGAGCCTAATGAATATCTACAGGTTAGATCTACCCACAAGTGGAACAGCTGCAGCGGGAGAGAATGAGAGAGCATGTGACTGCCTCTACAGCCCAGTTGAGCCTGGGATATGGTAGGCCCAGGTCCAAGTCTCTGAACTGAGCAGAGACTTCTACCTGGGTATCCCCCTGGTAAGTTCTCTCATCACCAGGCTAATGGCTATGGTGGGGCCTCTCTTGAGTCTTGTGAAAAATTTCAAAAGGTTTCATTTTTGTTCCATGTTGGAATGAAAACAAATGTCAAAACCTTGCATTTTTTCCCAACACGGAGTTGTTCTTTTCCAGCCAGCCTCAGCTGTGACCAAAGCATTGCAGGCTGAAGTGGTAGCAGGCTGAGAACGCTCCTGCCAGGTGCAATCCTAACATAATGAGAATTGAAGCATTAAGTGATTTGGGAGATGATTTAGGTTTACAGGCTTCCAAAGCTCCTAGGCAGGACCAGACCACAGGCTGGGAGTGGCACAAGAAAGAGTTGTGCGTGTTGGGGCACAGTTTGGCCAGTCAGTTTGGCCAGTCTGCTGGTCTCTCTCCCAGTAGAAAGTGGAGCTCAGTTATGCAAGGAGAATTAGATGAGCTGGGGAGGGGGCTGTTGCTTCCAGAGAAGACATCACAGTCTTGCTGTAGGTTAAATCAGCACAGAGGTTTCCTTGGGCAACTCATTCAGGGTTTGGACAAACTAAGTTCTCTTCTTTGCGGGGAGGTGGGCGAGTAGCTTGGAGAGTCTTGCTGGTAGCTCCGGCCCATGGAGGGTGGGGAGTATGGACGGCTCTGGGAATGCTGATTGCCAGCTGCTCCCTTCCTGACCTTCCCTGAGACAGACCTAGGAAGAGTTCAGCAGGGCTGTGGATGGAGAAGTGCACCAGGCTGCAGAGAAGCCATGAAGAACCTGGAGCCTGGCTGACGGCTTTGACTTTGTCCCCTCTTAACGGTATGCTTCTTTTGCAACGTCTAGACACACCCAGGCTGGCTGTGACCTAGCTAGCTCCAATAACAGTGACAGTGAAGTCACAGCAGCATGGGCAGAAGTGCAGGCTAGCCACTCGAGTAATTACCCAGGGTCCCAGGTGGGCTTGGACAGCCCATTAGGCCACCCATGCTGCCCCACCTTCACTGCTATTGTTATTGGAGCCAGCTCGGGAACGTCTCCATCTGCTGCAGTCTCATCTCTCGACTGCCGTGTAGACATGCCCGTAGTGTTTAGTCAGTGACTTACATGGATGAGGCTGGGCTGGTATGTCTGGTGCCAGCGCTCGCTAGGTGGAGGGTTGCTCTCCCTCATGTTGTTCTCCACCACAGCCCGGCTTGGACAGCCTCCCGGGCACGATGCCAGATGTGCTTCATTCTGTTTAGTGTTTGACGAGCCGTTGCATCGTTGGCTTTTTGCTATAATCTCTGTCATTAATGGGCCCGCCTGCCACGGCAAGAGCAGCAATAGAAATTAGTGAAATAGAATAATAGTCAATAAATCATGCCTCTCTGCCGTCTGCCTCCTTCCCTCAGCCCCGGCCCCTCTCTCTCTCTCAATGCTTTACTCAGTCGGGGGGGACTTAGGGCAGAAGCAACAGACCTTGGGGAAGGGACCATGAGCCCGGTTGTGGAAGAGCCGCTCCAATGCAATGGAGCTGACATTGAACATAGGAGGAAGCAGCCTGCAGAGATTGTGCTGCCATTTCAGTTCTGCTGTTTCCCATGTTATAAAAAAATCTTCTAGTTTAGTAAGAGGAGAAAGTATGCTGGGAAGCAAAGTTGTGTTGGGAGTTACTTAGCCAGGCACCAAGGAAAGCAGTTGTCAGCAGGCAAATAAACTCCACAGGCCTGCTATCTGCTGGTGGTTTCTTTGGGATTTGATGTGTCACAGGTTCAGCATGTTCAAAGAACGCTTATAATCTGCTCGCTCCAGAGACTCTACAGCAGCAAATCTAGGACCCAAAATGTGTCACCTATTCAGCCCCTCTGGTGGTAGAAAGCAGGGAGGCTGCAGTGTAGACAGGACTTTGACACTTAACCCTGATCAGCAGGGTGTCTGAATGAGCCCCTTTCTCAGAATCTGCTGCTGCTGCGGGTTAGACTACGTGGCAGCAAAATCATCCCAACGTGAACATTTTTAGGTTTTCAGCGGTCAGAAAATCATTGGACAAAAACTGCTGAAAACAAACATAAAAGTGGGAAGAAAATATCAGATTTTCAAGGAAAGTGGACATTTTCATGAGAAGTTTGGTTTAGCGGAATGCCCAGTCTTCTGCCAAAATGGGGTGAGATGGAAAATTTTCAACCAGCCCGACACCAGACTTCCTGACCCTCCAAATTGCTTTCAAATCGGCTTAGCTGGAGGCAAACATTCCGAGTGGTTCTTTGTCTCAGTCAGCTGCACCCCTTCCTGCTACCATCTATTGGAATCTTTGTGATGGGGCGTACGGATCCCATGCTGAGCCAGAAGGGGTGAATGAGAGCCTGTGGACTCAATCAGCCTGACCCTGCTACACCGGCAGCAATGTCAAGCCAGGACAGAGGAGCTAAAAGGGCTGAATCTAGCTCGGGTGGGGGCTGTCTAGGAAGGAGAGCAGATCTCTTGTTCTCAGGGAGGGCAGCCTGGCTGGAGCTGAGGAGCTGAGTTAGGTGCTTGAAGACAGGATGGAAGGATGGAAGGCCTGCAACAGGGAGCCCAAGGCAGTTGGGAAGGAAAGCAGGAGAAAGGGAGTTTGTCCAGGTGCTGGTGGAGGGACCTTCAGGGAGCAGGGAGCCTCCCGCTGAGTCAGGGGCAGCCCTGCCGGGCAAATAGAGAAAACTCTCCTGCTTGAAGACCCAGCAGAAGCTCTGCAGGGATCCTGGGGAAGAGAATTAGAGAACGAGGAGTCAATACACCATGAGCCTGGGAAGAGGTGACCTGGATGTTGAACAAAGTCACATGAAGAAGTAGAGCATCGCAGGGCCAGAGCAGCCGGCAGCAGGGGTGTTAACGGAGGAGAGCCTGCTATGCCATGCTCAGCCACAAGGGGTGTGCCAGCCCTCGAGTCCCACACTGCCAGTCTTATCTCACCAGATGGCGTGAAAAGTTCCTATTATCGTATCATTTATCACAGCTGCTTATCGCTTCCGCAGACCTATCATTTTTGAATTAGGACATATGGTGCTGCAGATTACACAGTGAAATGATGGGAAGTTGCTTCATGAGAAAGATGAACTTTTATTTGTTTCTGATGGGAACAGCTCAGTTAATATGCACTTTAGCCACTGCAAGGAAGCTCTGCAGTTTTGTTCCATAGTAGGAGGTGAAATTCCACTTATTGCAGTGTGACATAAGAGTGCAGTGGAGTGTGTGGGAATCTGTGGAGTTTTGAACCTTTGTTTACTGAACTAATCCTGTTTATTTCCAGCTCTGATGGGAGATTTTTTAATGGGTAGCAGAGCTACAATGGAACACAATTCAGATAACCATGCACGAACTGAACCAAACCTTCTCCAGCCCAGCTGCATTTCGCTGGCGGGGAATCTTGGATTTCTTTTTAGTGTTCAGGTACTTTTGTGACCCATCTTAGCCAGAATCTGAAAGTGCAGAGACATAAAAAATAAGCATTCACACAATGATTCATGGATTTAAAAAGAGATCTTGGAGTCACCATGGATAGTTCTCTGAAAATTTCAGCTCATTGTGAAGCAGCGGTCAGAAAGATTAACAGTAGGTTAGTAATTATGAGGAAGGGATAGAAAATAAGACAGAAAAGATCATAGTGACACTGTATAAATCTAGAGTGTGCCTATACCTTGAATACTGTGTCCAGTTCTGATTGCCCCATGTCGAAAATGGCATAGTAGAACTGGAAAAGATTCAGAATAGGGCAACAAAGTTGCTTACGGGTATGAAACAGCTTCCATATAAGGAGACACTAGAAATATTAGGGCTGTCCATCTTAGACAAGAGATGGCTAATGGGTGAACTGATAGAGGTCTATAAAATCATGAATGAGGTGGAAAAAGTGAATGGAGAAGTATTTACCTATTCCCACAGTACAAAAACATGACATTAAGAGGAAGCAAGTTTAATGCAAACAATAGGAAGTTATTATTTTGCAAAATTAACCTATGGAACTGGCTACCATGGGATGTTGGGATGGCCAGATTTGGTGGGTCTTGGAGTGGCTGATAATTCCATGTGTCATGTCTGTGTTCCCCCAGCAGGGAGGCCGCTTGTTCACGAGTCAACCCCAGAAGCCACCGGCCCTGTCTTTGCTGTTCTTTTCTCTTCCCTTTTGCATCTGTTTGTCTTCCAGGAAGCAGAATGGGACTTAACAGCTACAGCAACAGAGGCTCCAGCCCATCTCAGTTAACTCGTTCTCTGTTCCCCCAACACGACCGCTATTAGCATCCTTAACAGCGTCTTGGGGTGTGTCTTCGCTTCAACGGCACGGTCACAGTCCTGCTATAACGCGGTAGCATAGACACTTCTGACATTGATGGAAAGGGTTTTTCAGTTGATGCAGTTAATCAAGAGGCAGTAACTAGGTCCACAGAAGAACCCTTCTTTTGACCTTGCTGTGTCTAGGTTGACCTAACTACATCATATGAGGAGTGAAATTTGTCACCGGCCTGAGCGATGTAGCTAAATCGATCTAATTTTGGTGTAGACCAGGCCTCGGAGGATGTTCAATAGAGGGGTGTTCCTTATAAAAACTCTCTAGAGTTACAGGGGAAAGGAATAAGGGATATTGTTACTTTAGACTTTACATTTTAAATGCTTTAACTGGTTTGTCTGTATTTTCAATACAAGGTTATAAAGAATGTCATGGTGGTGGCTGCCAGGGAACAAAGCACACTGAGTCTCTGTACTCAAAACCCCAAGCTATGCTTAACTAACTGGTTAGTGTTGTAAGAGCTTCCCTCATGTGCATCGTGGCTGCTGTGTCCCCTGTGAGAATTGCAGCAGCCAAGAAATAGCCAGAGCACGGAAATTCCCCAGCCCCTGGCATGCCCTCTGTGCCAGAGCCTTCTGAGGGGGTGTATAGCTTATGGGGCTGGCTCTGGACCTGCAAGAGAGGTATCTTGCTCCAGGGTTTTACCCAGTGGGTGGAGCTTAGGGCTGTTTTGCAGCCTACGTGCATCTGCTATGTAGGGCACCAAATGATTCAGGGGCTAAGTGGGAGCAGAACCAAGCTCAAGTGACCAGTGGCTTTGCCGCTGTGCTGCCTGACATTGGAGCTGAGCGCCAACCCAGCCTGAGCTCCGGACAGCTTAGCCTTGCGTGACAATGGCTGCCGTGATGTGTCCAGCTATGAAACCGCGAGGGCTTTGCTTTCGGTGTTCTGCACCTTTCAATCTCTATGAGCTCTGGCCTTGTGTCGGGAGAGCTGCCATGTTGTTCTCAAAGCAACTGCATCCCGTTACAGGGAGACATAGCCACTCGACTCACTCACCCGCTCTCTAATTTAGGTAATTTTAGACTGAAAGCACATTGTTGATCTTTGTTTACGGAACCCGCAACAGCTGCTGCATTTACCTGTGCACTGGTTGCTCTGCCAGCGTCTCACTCAGTGCTTTGAAAAGCGCCTTTCAGTTCCCTGATTCCACAAAACTATCCCGCTGCAGAAACGCAAATTCCATTCCCCACTCTGTATCCCCCCTTTTTGTTCTTTATTCCCATTTTTATTTATTAACTAATTTATCTCGGCAGCTTGGGTCAAGCTACCCTAGGGATTGAACTGGGCCCCTACAGCCCCATGCTAGGGAAAGTCAAAAGCCATCTCTGCTCATTCACTAGGCTTTGGACCCTGCCAACAAAGGGATGAATCGGAGCTTTGCAATGGTGTCATAGGAGAATCAGACCTTTCCCTTTATTTATTTATTTATTTATTTATTATTTACTTACTTACTTACTGGGGGTGCTACAGCTGTGCCTGTAAGCCCGAATCATGTACCAGGACCCCATTGGCCTAGGTGCTGTGCGGACACAGGACAAAAAAAAACAGTCCCTGTCCCATTATCCCCATTAACAGAACTAGCTGGAATAATTTTCCAACAGAAAATGCCCTTCTTTTAATAAGATTAAAATGTTCCAGAAGGAAATTTCAATTTTGCCAAAAATTCCAAATTTCCGTTGTGAAAATCAAAATGGTGGAGGCCCCTTGTTAATTTCACTTTTGTCCTGCAGGGAGAAAATGAAAAGGACAAGAGCGCTCCCTTCCTGCAGACAGGAAGGTGCTGCTGGGCTGGAGGGAGGTGGGGAAGGTGTGCGCCCTGATTCTTCGCCTGGCTGCCCCGCCCCACTTCCCAGCAGCTGGACTGACAGGGAGGTGGAGAAGCCTGAGCACTCGGCCTCTGTCAGCCTGGCTGGAAGGGGTTTGTCCATTTCACCTCCTACCTGCAGAGGTGCAGCTGGTGAGGCGAAAAATTCCCTTTTGGTGCTCCAGAAATGGAATTCTGCTGGAAATCCCTGCAGACGAAAAATGTTGCATCTTTGACTTTTTGTCCCAAGTTGTGAGGGAAAATAGTTGAAACCCACAACATTTTTCACAGGCATGGGTTTCCATTTCCCAGCCAGCTCTACCAATTAGAAGATGCTTGCCATTATTTGGCGTGTGCTATCATTAGGAAGGAAGACAATGAGATATTGCATCCCCTTTTATCACTTAACAGCATGCACCAAGCCGGAGACAGTCACTGTGTAGCTCTCAGGGCAAATGCAAATCAGGAACATTACAAGGAGAGGAACGTTAATGGAGTGGTTCATTAGTTATTAGAAGCATCACCTGCTTAACTCCATGGCTCCGGGCATGTTCCTGAGTCTTTAAAGGGAATGCACTGTGCAAGCTGTGGTTGGAGGCAGGAAGAAGAATGTGGGACACAGAAAGTACAAGTAGTTGGGGAGAAAGGGAGAAAGCCATGCTCCTGAGAGCGGATCTGCCAGCCTCTCTGTTGGGCGGATCTGCCATCCTCTCTGTCTAGCACAGTTCCAGAGACAGAGTGCCCGAGCTGGGCAGACACCTGCATTAAAAACACAGCAATCATCCAGCAGAGAAAGAGGGATATCTAGTAATGGAGACAAGGGATAATGCTGGCTCCATCACAGCCTAATAAGGGGCAAATCCTGTTTCCAGCAACCATGGAGCCCTCCATAACGAATTCAGCTATAGCAAGACTGCCTTGGGTGCCTTGTGAGAACTTGCTCTGATCATCACTCCATCAGTTTAGTTGCAAAGTGTCAATTTGAAATGACATGGTCTAAATGAAATGTTGATTTGAATTGTGATGTCATCTTGAAATCGCCGTTCCAAAATGAAATATTGAAATGGTTCATTTCGAACACGTCAAAACAGAACATTTTGATATTTCTCGGGGGGTGGGAAATGAGTTGGGGTTTTTTGGCCAAAAGTATATGCTAAATTTAACCTTAATTTGCTCATACTTTTAGTGTCCCTGAAAATGAATTTTTAGAGCATTTACTATTTGCAGAAAAAGTTTCACTGAGGTCTGTTGAGATCCCCTCTCTGCAGATTATCCGTTACCGCGGTTTGGCATCACAGTCCAAATGCAACTTACCCTGGCTGCAGTGAGTTGATGGCTGCGGAAGCACTAGCAGATCATCCAGGAAAGTGTCTGCAGCTTACTCCAATTTTCTTCCAGCTCACAACGCCTGCCACCGCTCTCCCTTTTTGTCCCATCCCTGTGGCATCAGCTGGCCACTTACTCCCAGTTTGCTTCCAGTGCTCGTTGCTCTTGGTTCACTCTTCACTCCCACTCATTCCAGACAGAGTCTGGACCCAGATCTTTGGAGCTGGAAATTCTGTCGTACCTGAGATTGAATCAGATAAAGTGACCTCTAGTCAAGTGTCTCTCCTCTTCTTCCTCCTGATGTTCCCCACTCGGGTGCTGGCCCACCTCCTTCCTCCTATGACAAAGCAACTTTGGTTTTGCCTTTTTTCGGCTCCTATCCTATGTGTCAGCACTCAAACAGCCAGGTCCGAACCTGTTTAATGCCCAAGGACATTATGGACACACTTCCTGAAGGAGCTAATTTTCAACTCTGCCAGACTAACATCCTCTCTTCAGCCACCGAACTGGCATTGGCAGGGAAAACTTCCTCACAGTGACTCCTCCCAAACTGCCTGCTCCAGAAGGGCACCTCTCCGGTTTGATCTTCATTCCCCATTCATTTGGTAAGCGACCCAATGAGATGGCCAGCAGCAGGAGGGGGCCATTTTATGTGATGTGGGAGTCAGAGTGAGATCACTGGCTCCTTTCGCATGGAAGCCAAACAGGCATCAACGACCGTTGATGGGGGGGAGGGATAGCTCAGTGGGGGGGGAGGGATAGCTCAGTGGTTTGAGCATTGGCCTGCTAAACCCAGGGTTGTGAGTTCAATCCTTGAAGGGGCCATTTAGGGATCTGGGGCAAAAATTGGGGATTGGTCCTGCTTTGAGCAGGGGGTTGGACTAGATGACCTCTTGAGGTCCCTTCCAACCTTGATATTCCATGACTTTCGGTTGTTGCTGACTCTCTCTAGATTCGAATGAGAGATAGAGGTGAAAAAGTTCTACAGACAAATCCCAGTCTCCTGGGCCCACCACTAGGCCCCTGAGTCTCCTCCATACCCAACCTTCACAAAAACAAATACAGTAATTATCTCAGTATGTTGTCCAGCAGCACCATCAAAAGTCTATCAGGTTCTATCCCCTTGGGCTATGGTGATGGGACCGGAACAAAATTATACCTCTCGACTCAGTAAAGCTAGTCCCTGGGTTTCATTGATTTTATTTTTTAACTCATGGGTCCCTAATGCATTTGGATGGCTTTTTAAAGATTATTGTTTCTCTTCCCGCATTGTCAGCTTAGCAGCATTGTGGGAACATGTGAAGCTTTCATCTTTCTTTCATCTGCTTTCCTCCCCCTGCAGCCTCAGTTTCTCTCTGCTCAGCTCCAAGCCTCCAGATTAACAGCACAAGCTATTGCCAGACTGTGCTAATATCAGTAAAATGGTAGCGCATCAAAGTCTTTCTCCCACTCATGCTCCTAAAACCACTCTGCACTGCAAAGGTTTTCTGGTTTGTAAAGGCTACATTGTAAAGACTTACAATGGCACATGCATATCATCTATCTATTTATCTGTCTATCTATCCATCCTTATGTTGGCTTTGCTCCACTGGAAAAAATAAAGCTGATTAAATTATTCATTGTAAATAAATTAATCAATCCATTTAGCTCTTTTTGACCATGCCACTGATAGTTCCGAGCTTGCTCTTTACAGGTTTATTCACAACTCAGTTGTTCAGTGCTATATATGAACAAGCGGTCTCATTGGATGCTTGCTCCAAAACTCTCCCCTGCTGATGCTCGATGAAAAGTCTTCCCCGCATTGGTTGCCCTAAATTGTGGCCCTCGGGACTCCGCTTAACCCATTCTGCCGAAACTGCTGCTCCCCCAGGACTCATTCCAAAACTCTCCCCTCACTGCGTTCAGATGAACCCACTTCCCACAGGCTGTTTACCCCGATCTCCCCAGGTGCTCCCTAAACTCCTCCCCACACAAGAGCTCCCCTTAAACTATCGTGTCCCCTCCAACTCCAGTGATCATCCAAACCTCCCCCTGTTGCCGGTTCATCCCAACCCTCTTTTGTCTAGTGCTCATCTAAAATCCGTCCCTCTACTCATTGTTCACCCTACACCACTCACCCCAGGGCTCATCCTGACCTGCTCCCCTGGAAGTGCTCACCCCAAACCTCTCTTCCTTGGGTGCTCACCCTAAGCACTCCCCAGGAGGGCCAAATTACAGCAAACTGGGGTCCTAAAAAGATGGAGAGCCATGCAGCCCTGGCCCCGCTAGGGTCCTGCCCTTCTTTGGGGCACAGCTGGCAGTGTAGCCATGGTGGCATAAGCAGTGGCCCAGGCTAGCTGCCTGCGTACCGAGGGTCTCAGGTGGGATTATACTTGGGTGGCTAGCTGAAACCACTGCCCACTATTTTTAGTGTGCTAGCTCCATCCAAGCTAGACGTGTGTATCTACCTGAGCTGGGAACGTACCAGTGAATGCATAGGCTATTCTGTAACTGCTATTCACCCAGCTACTGCTCTCAATGGGGCGGTGGTTTGGGGGCCCATCCAATGAGTACTGAGTGGCGGTAACGGATCACAATGCCAGCTTGGGATGACCAGCCATGGCTGCAGACCTTCCGGATGCAGAAGGGCACATTTTTGGAGTGGTGGGCCGACCTCATCCCATCCTGACAGCAGGCAGGAGCACCAGAGTGAGAGCTGCTCGTACAATGGAAGAATGTAATGGGGGATGGGGACCTGGAAGCTTTCAACCCCTCCCCTCCCTCTCTGCTGCCAATCAGAAGGAGATCAGTTCGCTAGGGGGTGATCGGCATCCAGGTCAGCAAGGCAATTGAGTGTGTCCTGCTGTACGAGACGTCAGACTGGGCAATGTGCATGAAATAATAGACTGATTCAAGGAGCTGGCTTCCCCTACTGGACTCAGGAAATAATGGAGATTTGTGTCCCTATTTTGTGCCTGGGATGCTCCCCAGCGGTACCCAGGTACTTCACCACTACCTGCCCTTAGCGGGAAGCAGTCTTGTCTGTACCTGCTACAGATCAGCTCCCTGAAACCAACAGCCTATGGCAGCAGAAGTCCTGTCTTCCAGACCCCCGCAGGCCTCACTTTCTCTGGACAAATAGCAATAGGAACACACCAACTGCTGAGCCATTCGAGTGTTCCTGCAGCATCCAGCCTCTTAGCTACAGAATGACCAAGCTCCTGTTCCCAAAGTAGCAGAATCATAGAATCATAGAATATCAGGGTTGGAAGGGACCTCAGGAGGTCATCTAGTCCAACCCCCTGCTCAAAGCAGGACCAACACCAACTAAATCATCCCAGCCAGGGCTTTGTCAAGCCGGGCCTTAAAAACCCCTAAGGAAGGAGATTCTACCACCTCCCTAGGTAACCCATTCCTGTGCTTCACCAACCTTCTAGTGAAATAGTGTTTCCTAATACCCAACCTAGACCTCCCCCACTCCAACTTGAGACCATTGCTCCTTGTTCTATCATCTGCCACCACTGAGAACAGTCTAGATCCATCCGCTTTGGAACCCCGCTTCAGGTAGTTGAAGGCTGCTATCAAATCCCCCCTCACTCTTCTCTTCTGCAGACTAAACAAGCCCAGTTCCCTCAGCCTCTCCTTGTAAGTCATGTGCCCCAGCCCCCTAATCATTTTTGTTGCCCTCCACTGGACTCTCTCCAATTTATCCACATCCTGCCTGTAGTGGGGGGCCCAAACCTGGATGCAATACTCCAGGTGTGGCCTCACCAGTGCCGAATAGAGGGGAATAATCACTTCCCTCGATCTGCTGGCAATGCTTCTACTAATGCAGCCCAATATGCCATTGGCCTTCTTGGCAACAAGAGCACACGGCTGACTCATATCCAGCTTCTCAGCCACTGTCACCCCTAGGTCCCTTTCTGCAGAACTGCTGCTTAGCCAGTCGTTCCCCAGCCTGTAGCGGTGCATGGGATTCTTGCATCCTAAGTGCAGGACTCTGCACTTGTCCTTGCTGAACCTCATCAGATTTCTTTTGGCCCAATCCTCCAATTTGTCTAGGTCGCTCTGCTCCCTATCCCTACTCTCCAGCATATCTACCTCTCTCCCAACCTTAGTGCCATCTGCGAATTTGCTGAGGGTGCAATCATACCCATCATCCAGGTCATTAATAAAGATGTTGAACAAAACTGATCCCAGGACTGACCCTTGGGGCACTCTGCTTGATACCGGCTACCAACTAGACATCGAGCCATTGATCACTACCCTTTGAGCCCAACAATCTAGCCAGCTTTCTATCCACCTTATAGTCCGTTCATCCAATCCATACTTTTTTAACTTGCTGGCAAGAATACTGTGGGAAACCGTATCAAAATCTTTGCTAAAGTCAAGATATATCACATCTACCACTTTCCCCATCTTCACAGAGCCAGTTATCTTCTCATAGAAAGCAATCAGGTTGGTCAGGCATGACTTTCCCTTGGTGAATCCATGTTGACTGTTTCTGATCCCCTTCCTCTCCTCCAAGTGCTTCAAAATGGATTCCTTGAGGACCTGCTCCCTGATTTTTCTGGGGACTGAGGTGAGACTGACTGATCTGTATTTCCCCAAGTTTTCCTTCACACCAGCTTGTCCTATTCAACTCAGGCCCA
Source organism: Chelonia mydas (assembly GCF_015237465.2). Classification (NCBI taxonomy): domain Eukaryota; kingdom Metazoa; phylum Chordata; order Testudines; family Cheloniidae; genus Chelonia; species Chelonia mydas. The sequence continues at coordinate 4,557,962 of NC_057860.1, forward strand.
TTTCTTTGCTTAATGCCACCGCACTGAGCTATATCCATTGCGAAAACTGAAGTACATTTATTATCAAAGGATAGAGTTTAAGTGATCATGGGTAAGGCAATCAGAAACAAATGGTTACATTTAAAACAAAATCATCACACACTTCCTAGACACTCAACTTAACTCACAAGTTAACTGCCAGTCTAAAGGAGTTTTATCTCACCCAAACTTCTCTTCAGCACTTTCAACTAGGCTGGGTTGAGACCCCTTTTCATGAACCAAACCGCTGTCCTTTTACATCAGGGGGGTCAGGAGTCTTCTCTGCCCCCTAAATGTAGTTAAGCAAATATTTGAAGCGTACCCACCAGATAGGGTGGCCTGCCCCCTACTGGTTTTCTCTTTCTGTGAGATTTTTTCTGAAGTCCGCACAATCTTTCATGTGCATTCAGTTCAGACTGATGGAGGGAGACCCATTGTGAACGAGACAATTCTCCATTTACATACCAGCAGGTAGATGGACAGACATCGCTTGTCTGGAAGGAACCCTATTTTTCACATTTGCTGGTGACCAGTACTTTGATACAGACTCTAAGACCATATTTTCAGTATACATACACCCAATTCCTCACACCGAACCTGTACGTCCATTTCACAATGATACTGATGACCCATGTGACATCGGCTTTCATTTGAAAACTCACATGACATTTTTGGTGAACTAGAAGATTCCTGTTACCCCGCTGCACCCCCCTTGTGGGCCAGCATAGGGAGGCTCTTGGGTCACCCTAACCCTAACCCTCACCTAGCCTCTGAGGACATAAAAGGGGAACTTCTGGATGGTTATGTTTGGTCCAGAAAAGTCCACAACTTCGGTGTATTTAGAAATCCAGGACTTTTGGATAAGCCAAAAGCAGGGACTTTTTCCGCAGACCGTTGCATTCCTGCGATGTTCCCATTTTACAGATTGGTGAACTGAGGTCACATGACAAACCAGTAGCTGAACCAAGAAGAGAACCCAGGAGTTCTGTCACCTAATCCCCTGCTTTCAATACTGCACAGCTCTGCCTTCTATGTAAGGCAGGTGCTATAAGACACAATTTCTTTCTTCTTTCTCACCTCTGGGCTGCCGGCATCTGAGCAGAGGAACACAAATCACTATTCTGCTGAGGAGCCTCCGCATTTCTAGGAGACCACAGCTCTTTCCTCCGCAGCAGCAAGAGGCAGTCGGAAACACCCCCAGGCTGCAATTTGCTAGACATCTGGGTGCTCATGGTTCACCTTCCTCCCGCACAGTTATCACCACCATTCTCAGACAGGTTGGAGGCTCTTCAGACTGCGGGGGGCGGGGGTCATCTCTGCCGAAGTCAGCAAAAGATCAGTGATGCTGTCGCCATTAGTGCAGAAGCGACAAGACAAGACCTCTCTGGGTGCATTCCTGCTGGGATGGAATCATTAAAGGGGCCATTTCCTCGCTAGCCAATCCATTACATTAATTTCCAGGTAATGTGTAAATGCATTACCCTGGCATATGTAGGGAAATAAGTGACTCACTAATCACTATTCCACAGATGAATCCAGAGCAATCTTAAGCATCCTGTGCTATTCACAATGCCTGCATCCAGCCTTTCATCTAATAAATAGCAGTAAGGAAGACGTCCTTGGCAACTCCCATGAATGGTTCATTAAACAGCTCCATTACGCTCATTCACACTGCTGTGTGCAATTGTTGGTGCTGGAATTAAGCAGAGCTGGACGGTATCTTTTGCTTTGGATGCAGGGGATTAGCAGTGGAGTTTGCATCCACTGAGTTTCTAATGTATGTGGGTTTTGCTGCACGATACCCGCATTGTAAATCAGAGCAGCCTGAGGAGTGCTTCTGATCAGAGTCAGTAGCTAGCTGTTTAGGGGATCATTCATGACTCTGGCACTGACCCAACTGGTATCCAGCTAGGATCAGCCTTTGCAGACAACTTCCCAGCTTCAGAGAGGTCTGAATTAGTCTTGGGGAAGAAGCATCTTGTGTCCAAGAGGACACCACAGTGCATAGACATTACTTAGCCAGCTTTTTATTCAGCCTTAATCCCCACTGATCTAAGAAAGGAGGGCGGCTGTGTCTGTTCTTTCTAAATCTCAACAGGTGGGGTTAGCAGGACAACACGGGATGCTTTCAGTGAATGACAGAAGAGGCTGCTTGCTCTTGTCAGGCATGGCGTGGCAGTCACAGGGTCAGCTGCTGTTAGGCTTGTCTATAGCGAGAGGAAGGATGGTCTAGTGGGTTAGTCATGAGTTTTGGAGACCCAGGTTCAATTCCCTGCTCTGCTACAGTTTCCATGCGTGACCCTGGGCAAGTCACTTAGTCCCTCTGTGACACAGTGAGGTAATAGTACGACTCTACCAGCCACAAATGTTAAATATATGAAGGATTGTGAGATGTTATAGTAAAGAGGACCACATAAGTACCTAAACCAGACCCTGTAATTTCTAATTATCCAGAGGATAACAGCCATGGGCTGGACATAACCCTGTGCCAAGAAGTGATGGTTTGTTTCCACTGCATTTGCTCTTGTAGGCAACATCTGTGAAATAAATGAACGTTGTGGTCTCTGATCACATCTCCTCCTTCCTGTTCTGCTCTGGAGACAGCCCCAGTTAGACAACATCTCTCTGAGATGCGTGTGCTTAGCATTCTCTCACGGAGCGTGGGATGAACTCACCTATTCATCATACAGACACTTCCAATCCAGCCAGCCTTCGTTCCGAGCGAATGCCATGACACCCAGAGCTGGCAAGCAGGATGAAGTCTCCTCTTCATGGGCATGCGGGGAATCAAAGAAATGTCAGGCTGGAAGGGACCTTGAGAAGTCATCAAGTCCAGCCCCTTGTGCTGTGGCAGAACCAAGTAAACCTAGCCCAGCCCTCACTGGTAGCTTCAGCAGGAAGGCCAAGGACTAAATGGGCCCAGGACTAAATGTCCCCTTTCATCCTTGGTGTGAGGCCTTCCAGAGCCACTGCTCAGCCCACCCTTCCGGGCTCGGTTGCCGGACATTTCATTCACCCAGCATCTCTGTCGAAATAACGGAGACAGCTGTCCTCTTCGAGAGGGAGAAAATGGAGCATCCGCTTTGAAACTGGGGATTTTCTCGCCAGCACAAATTCACAGCTGGTTGGAGAAAAATCACCATTATTTCCACTAAACGCTGCCCACCCTGGGGGCCAAAAAAGCAACATTTCATCCAGGCTTTGGCTGCCCGGCCTCTTCAGGACCTCATGTGAATAATCCTGAGGAAGGGACCGGTCGTTTCAGATGGCTCAGCTCATTTGGTCACTTAACAATATTCTACCTAGCAAAATTCCTCAGAGGATTAACATCTGTGGGGAAAACCTGTAGGGGATAGAGGAGCTGCTTTAATAAGAGGCTCCACAGAGGCTCCCTTCTCATTATCCTCTCTTTGCCATTAGATTTAGAGGGATCCTATAAATCTCTCACAAGATGGGGACAGGATGGGTAGGGGACTTGGCTACTCATGCTAGTGGCTGGCTGGATCTTTCCTAACTGCACATGCTAAAGCTTCAGAATTTTAAAACGAATTTTAAACTGTGCTTTCACTTACAGAATTGGGACTGAGAGGTCAAGTGGTTAGAGCAGAGGTGCCTGGCTTCTATTCCTAGCAGTTGTAATGTTTTCTGGGTTTCCAGTATTATGATGGAACTCCCCCCAAAATGTTGCCTGTGGAAATTTCCATATTGAGGGAAAAAAGCAACAACCATGTTTTATCAAAAGAATGTTTTGAATGGAGAATTCCAGCCATTTCTGTTCCTTGGGCAATTAGAGGGAGTGCCGAGGGATTGCAGGCTGGCATTTTTGAAGGGTCCCAATTTTTTGGAAACCCCTATATTTTGTGTTTGGATGTAGTTAAAGGGACCCAAGGATGCTTCCATTTCTGCAGGGACTAAACTCTGCCACCCAGGTGATTGGCTTTAACACCCCAAAGGGCAGTTTTTGTACCAGAGCCTCTGCTCCAATCCCCCCATCACTTACAGATGATGGCTTCATCGAGACGAAACAATCCAGCTTGTCATAAAGTGGGAAATCAATAGTCTAAGAAAAAAAGGAGGATTTTTGCGATGCTGAATAAACAACCCAAATACAAAGAATCATCAGCTTCCTCTGTGTGTATATAGCAGAGTGGGATCAGAAAAGGGGTGAGTCCTGGTCTTGTTATCCAGGAGAAGGGAGTTCTGTTTGCACGGCCTATTCGATGCTTGGTGACTCGACTGCTGCTTAGCACTTATGTGGCACAGGCCTTAAAGTGACTCATTGTCCATGTTTTACAAATGGGGAAACTGAGGCACAGAACAGTTAGAGATTCACCAAAGGTCTCTCCGTGAGTCAGTGGCAGAGCTAGGCATAAAATCCAGGTCTCCTGACTCCCCGGTGCCAGGGGCACTCATTAGTTATCCTTTGCCATGCTGGGTTTATCCCCCGCCTTTCTCCAGTGGTAGCCTCTAGCGCTTCGGAAGCTGAGCTGTCTGATTCAGCAGATACAGGAATAACCTTTCCTCTCTGTACTCCTCCCACAGGCCAGCCTCGGGCATGCCAGTGCTCTCAGCCCAGCAAAAGCTGAAGTGATGTTTTTAACAAAGTCTCCACAGCCCAGCACAGCCAGCATCCACGGCATGGATGAGTTCACTGGGACAGAGACATAGACAGGTAGACCTGAGGGAAGCAACAGGCCATTGCAGTAGAAAACCTGCCCATACCTGTTCTCTGGACTGGCAAAGCCTTCAAAGCCCGTCTCCCTTCATCGTGTATAAGAAACAAAGCACCATAGGATTTATAGTAATCATAGGAACTTAGGAATGGCCAGACTGGACCAGATATGAAGTCCATCTAACCCAGTATCCTGTCTCTGTGTGAGCATCCCACAGTAGCAGATGTGGCATAATCTGCCCCCATGAAGATTTTATCCTAATCCCTACATATAAGAGACAGTCTTATGCCTTGTCAAGGTTCCTTTCCCACTCTGAACTCTAGGGTACAGATGTAGGGACCTGCATGAAAACCTCCTAAGCTTACTTTTACCAGCTTAGGTTAAAGCTTCCCCAAGGTACAAACTATTTTACCCTTTGCCCTTGGACTTCCACTGTCACCACCAAACGTTTATCTGGGTTTATTTTTATTAGGAAAGCGTTGTTTGGAAACGTCTTTCCCCCCAAAATCCTCCCAACCCTTGCACCCCACTTCCTGGGGAGGTTTGGTAAAAATCCTCACCAATTTGCATAGGTGACCACAGACCCAAACCTTGGATCTTAAGAACAATGAAAAAGCATGCAGTTTCTGAAAAGAAGTAAAAGAAGGACTTTAATAAAAGTAAAAAGTAAAAAAGAATCACTTCTGTAAAATCAGGATGGTAAATACCTTACAGGATAATTAGATTCAAAACATAGAGAATCCCTCTAGGCAAAATCTTAAATTACAAAAAGACACACAGACAGGAATATCCATTCTGTTCAGCACAGCTGAATTTCTCAGCCATTTAAAGAAATTGTAATCTAACGCATATCTAGCTAGATTACTTACTAAGTTCTAAGACTCCATTCCTGTTCTGTCCCCAGCAAAAGCATCACACAGACAGACACAGACCCTTTTTTTTCTCCCTCCTCCCAGCTTTTGAAAGTATCTTGTCTCCTCATTGGTCATTTTGGTCAGGTGCCAGCGAGGTTATCCTAGCTTCTTAACCCTTTACAGGTGAGAGGATTTTTCCTCTGGCCAGGAGGGATTTTAAAGGTGTTTCCCCTTCCCTTTATATTTATGACACGCCCTGAAGTATGGGGTTTTATATCCCTTTCCAATTATTATTAGCATAAATTATTATTACTCTGGATATTCTTTGTATCTGCATAAATATTCAGTCCCTCTTTGACTCATGCTGTTGTTGGCCTCACTAACATCATGTGGCAGTGAGTTTCACCATCTAAGTACACGCTGAATGAAAAACATATTACCTTTTATCAGTTTTTAATTAGCCACCTTTCAGTTTCAATGACTATTGCCTTGTCCTTGTGTTACAAGACAGGAAGAACAAAAGCTCCAAATCTCCCTTCTCTAGACCATACATGCAGGGAAGTCTCCTTTGTGATGACCCCTTCTGCCAATTTAGTAAAGAGCATCTTTGTCTGAAACAGGTATTACTGGCCTCAGGACACTAGCTTAGATGGGTCCCTCTTAGGGTGGAGAGATTTACATCAAGGGACTTTACATAATTGATTTAAATCTCATGATTTATAAACCATCATTGATTTAAATCAGATTTAGGCTTTGGAAAACTAATTTGAACAGTTGTTCTGTTTCAACTTTAGATTGTACCATATAATGAACTTAATTATAAATGTTATAAATGCAGAGGGGGCAGGTTTAAAATGCCACTTGTAGGAAGATATCTTATTTGAATCTTACAAAACCACTACAGAAAATAAAATATTGGAAATAAGGGGTACATTTTTAATAGTGAGAATAATTAAGCATTGGAACAATTTACCAAAGGTCGTGGTGAATTCTCCATCACTGGCAATTTTTAAATCAAGATTGGTTGTTTTTCTAAAAGACCTGCTCTAGGAAGTATTTTGGGGAAGTTCTCTGGCCTCTTCTATGCAGGAGGTCAGACTAGATAATCATAATGTTCCTGTCTGGCCTTGGAATCTATGAAAAATCATAGAAGGTTAGGGTTGGAAGAGACCTCAGGAGGTCATCTAGCCCAACCCCCTGTTCAAAGCAGGACAAACACCAACTAAATAATCCCAGCCAGGGCTTTGTCAAGCCAGGCCTTAAAAACCTCTAAGGATGGAGATTCCACCACCTCCCTAGGTAACCCATTCCGAGTGAAATAGTTTTTCCTAATATCCAACCTAGACCTCCCCCACTGCAACACCAATTTCACATTTTAAGAACCAAAAGCACGCCAATCCCCAATTACTCAAGACGACAAGCAGCTGTTTGCCTTGCTAATGGATTAGGGTGGTTAAGTGAAAACTGAGAGTTTGGACAGCTTAGCATTCAGCTAGAGGGATGCAGCAAGTAAACAACAGTGGGCACTATATATTTGCAGGCATGTTTTTCTCTTTCCCTAGCAGAGGATTCACATCAGGATGTTACGTGCCCAGACTCTGTCCTCACCACTGACTTCTCCTTGCAAAGCTATGCTTTGATTGGCAGGTGCAGGTGTGTGGGGACCTCTGCTGGTGCATGGGTTCAGAGAAGAGCAATCAGATTTGGTTCTGCATAACCCTAAACAGGAGCATTGGTTTGCAAAGGTCCATGCCAAGCAATCAGACTTTTCTGCCTGGTTATTCCAGTGATGCTGTTTCATCAGCGCTATTCGGTCATTTGATCCAGGTCAGCCCTGGAAATTTTCTATTGTCAAATGCAATACTGCCTGGAGGACAAAATTCCTAAGGATTTGCTCCCAGGTGGGAATTCACCCACTACGCCAACTGACATGTTTATCTGGGGAGGGGCAAAAAGTGTTGCCTTTTTCATGGGAAAATAGTTTCATCATCTAGCATTTCTGTGACTGGGCAAAGCAGTGGAACGGGATGTATTCTCCATGTTATCACCAGATAAGGTGGGGTGGCTGCTCGCTGATTAGAGGCAGGGAAGTGGGCATCTTGCAGCTTTGGGGCCTGCTCCCATTATTTGCCCGCTCCTTGTTAAGGGGTTCAGAATGGAAGAGGTGCTTCTGAAGTCCCCGGTGGCTGCTGAGGCCAAAAGCGTCTTTTCCAGCTGTGCTTAGCCTGACCCTTGTGAGCGTCTCTGTCCCGCATGCGCCTGGCTGGGGGATGTGGGCTTTTGCAGCCTGCGGACTGGATGTCTTGCAGATTGTGCAGGGGAGCTGTGGGAGGCGACTGTCCTTTTGTTCTGTATCCTAGCACAATGGAGTCCTGGCCCATGATTAGGACACCGAGGTGTGGAAGCAATAATACTAATAATCACAATTCATCGTTAGTAGGTTTGGATAAGAGGAGTGTGAGGTGCCCATGCTCCTTAGGCTGCTCCAGGGTACAATCCCATGTGTTCGTTAAAGCTGAGCAAACCATGTAACATACATTGAATGTTCTTTCCTCTGTTTGCTGATCCTCCCCCTGCTCCTCACTTCTCCCCAGCCCTCCAGTAAGCAAATTCTGCATTCGCAGCCTTTTAAATTCACCCTGACAAGCATTCGCAATGGAAACGCTTACTCCCCCAGTCAGGGATCAGACACAACGCTGCAACCGGGCTGCAAATGTGACTGAACAATGAATGGACCAGGGGAAATTGGAGTCCATTCACGGATGAGCCTCGAGACATTCCATCTGTCAGAGAAATTACTGGCTGTGAATTATTCACTCACCCTACGGCAGCTATTGATCTACAAAGCCTTGTTTGGCTTGGTTGGACCCTGCCTAGAGAGAGTGCCTGACAATGATTGCTCCTAGGTGTTTCTCCAGTAGGCTGTGACCTTTCCTCACCTCTATTATCCATGTGTCATGGCTGGGACATGGGCGTTCTGACCTACTCATCAAAGCAGGACTCGGGAGCCAGGCAAGGTCAGATACCAGGGGATCAGAGTCTAAGATATGCCAAAGGGCCAGCCGGGAGGCAGGCAGCGTTAGGAGCAGGTGTTGCAGGGGAAGCAGTCTTAAGCAAGGGAAAGCCAGTTGCATGCACAACTTCCCCTTCCCATTCCCATGCTGGGTTTAAACAGAAGCAAGGAATCAATGGGGACCCCCAGACAATCAGATCCCAGGACTGGAGTCTTCTGGCAGAGCTGAGCTTCTAGTTCTGGGGACTGTCTGCAGGCTGGAACTTACTGGTGCTTGAGGGTGTATATACACAGCAAAGAAAAACCCAGGGCTGGCCCATGCCAGCCAACTCAGGCTCGCGGGGCTCAGGCTGTGGGGCTGTTTCATTGCTGTGTATACATCTGAGCTCAGGCTGGAGCCAAGACTCTAGGACCCTGTGGGGTAGTAGGATCCCAGAGCTCAGGCTGCAGCCTGAGACTGGAAGTCTACACAGCAATGAAACAGCCTGAGTCAGCTGGCATGGGCCAGCCGTAGGTTTTTCTTTGCTGTGTAGCCTGTGAGCCCTGTGGACCCGGGTTTGAGACCCGTTACCCCTGATACCATGTCTTTGTCACCTCCAGTCTGGATTATTGCAGTCCCTCCTAAACAGGGCACTTCTTCTGGACTACCTGGAAACGTCAGCCTGTGCAGAATATGGCAGGGGCTCTAGCCTGGAGCGAGGGCTGGTCAAAATTGTACTGTCCAAACTTTTTTGTGTGTGTGTGCTAGAATTGGGTTTTCAGTTAAACAGATATTTTCATACAAACTGACAGCTTTAGTTGAATGTTGTTGTTTTTTAATGATTCTTGGAAAGCTAAAAAGTGAACTTTGTCAGCTCAATCTTTGAAAATCTCAGTTTTCAATGAAAAGCTGAAATATTACACCAAAAATGCCAAGGGAGAATATTTTGTGTTGTTTTGTCAACATTTTCCATAGGAAGCCCCCCCCCCCCCATTTTCCAGCCAGCTCTACACATGATACCAAAGCTCCAGAAACTGCATTGGCTTCCAGTTTGTTTCCTAATACAAGTCAAGGTGCTGATTTGGGTTGATAGACCCCTTTACAGTCTGAGTCTTGGGTGTTTAAGAGAATAGATCTTCTCTTTGGCCCTAATTCAGCAAATTACTTGAGCACATGCTGACATCCCATTGATTTCAGTGGGTTGATGGCATGTTTAAGTGGTTTGCTGAACTCGGGCCTCTGTCTCTTACCCACTAATCCGAGTTCAGTGGGTGTCTTGAGTTGACAGACCCAAGGCTTTTACTTCAATGGGGTGCTTTGCTTGGGAAGGGCCTGTTAGTTCTTTCCATCTTTCCTCAGACCTTACCCGCTTCAGGCCCTCCATCACATTGGTGCACTTCTCCACATTCTTTCCAACATCCCTCTGGTTTTCTGGTGTAGAGTCGCCCAGAACCACATGCAGAGGCAAGAAAAGAAACACAGAGAGCAGGTGCGAGCAAAGGAATATGAGGAGAATTCTGAGCGCGGGTTGCTCAGGGATAGATGTGTGAGTAGCAGGACCTTCCAGGCGGTTTGGTGTACATAGGAGGAGCTGTCGTTAAGAAGAGGAGGGAGGAGGTAAGGAAGAAGAGGAGGTGGTAGACTGGAGAGTGCTAAGGAACACAGAATATTAACAGAGGATGCAGTGCAGTTCTGGTAGGAGTAGATGGGGACTGTGTTTTCCACACACAAAGAGCAACCGTGTGCCTTCCGTCCAAATTCAATTCAACTCCAAGTTATTGTGCCTCATGCAGGAATCATTGGGTGAGGTTTCCCGCCCTGTGTTATACAGGAGGTCAGACTAGATGGTCACAGTGGTTCCCCACACACAGTGGTCTTTGGAAAAGGGCCATCATTTTAAATGGCATGGACTATCAATAAACAAACAAACAAATTAATAAATAAGAACAAAAGCAAAGAGCCCATGAGAGTGCAGTGTGTGCGTTTTCTCTGTAGCGTGTTGCATTGACTCTGCCTCACAACATGGTGGCTGCCTGAGCTGACCTCGGCCCCTAGGACTGCTGAACACAGACCGCTAAATCGCAAGAGTGACAGTATTTACAGCCACCCCTTAAATAAGGCGATGAAAAGCATTGGGACAAATACTAATGCTGCCCTTTAGAGGTCAAGGAAGAAGTACACAGGTGGATTTGCTAGGGGGAAATGCAAAAGGTGGAGGAGGGTGACCAATTAGCAAGTGTGGAAAATCGAGACAGGGTGGGGGGTAATAGGAACCTATATAAGATAAAGCCCCAAATATTGGGACTGTCCCCATAAAATCGGGACATCTGGTCACCCTAAGGTGGAGGATGATGAGGATAAACGAGGTGATGAGATATGACATGAGAGGCACACTGAGGCAGGGAAGGTATGGAATGAGAGGTGCATTTTGGAAGATCCTCTAGGGGGAGAAGGGAACAGACGCAAGACGGTGAAGGATTATAGGCAAGGTCTGAAGTGCTCAGATACATGGAGATAGCTTCAGAGCACAGAGGACATCTGGAAGGAGAAGGATGAGGGTGGAATTTGGCTCCAGTATGAAAGCTGCATGGGATGCCATCAGCTTCAGACCAGGTAAGCTTCTGATTCAGTCTGACAGGTTTTTTGAGGCACCTTCCCTGGGCTTTGCTGAAAGCCTGGGGTTGAGTGGAGGCAGTAGGTCTTACCCCCCTTGCCTATGATGACTGGCTTATACAGACTGCAGTCGGCCCCAGTGAAAGGGGGCTAGATGGTGACTGGCAGTAGCTCATAGGCTGAGGCAAGGTGGGATTAGGGAATTGGGGGTTCCCCGGGGAGGGGAGACCCAGAGATTGAGGGAATACTGCTGGGGCAGAATCCCCAAATAAAGGGGCACCAGGGTCCGGGAGGGACACGGGGGCCAGCGAGAGGCAGGACACCGGCTGGCAGGGGGCGCTCCGGAGGCTGGTGAGCTAATTCCCTGGACAGCCAGCAGGAGGCGCCACGGAGGTGAGTCTCACATCGCTACATTGACAAAAACCCCAAAGCCCTGTCGATCACAGTGACCAATATTGTCTCATTGTTTCCTTGAATTCTCCTTCACTTTGTATCCATCTGTTGCCTCTTTTCATAGATTGTAAGCCCTTTGTCTTTTTGATCTGTGTTTGTACAGCGTCTAACACAGTGTCTAACACTCCGTAGCTGGAGTTCCTAGGCTCTATGATAATGCAGATCAATAATAATGGCTTATAGCAATTCTGTGGATGTGCTTGTAATCATCTCTAACACAAACCACTGATGCCCACATCTATTAATCATTTTTCCAACATTTCATAAACTAGATGGAAATATAACCTGAAATGAAAGCATGGCTGATGGCATGGTTTCCATTTTTACCAACAATGGGGGACATGACAGTGTCAAAATAAAACAAACGGCTTAAACAAAAACCTAGTTACATCCCAAGCGGAGTGTTAAAACCCCCAAAAGGGAGGTGAGCCGGGGAGTCTATGAAGTCCATAGGGCGCTACTCTGTTGTATCAACATTATGTAGCAGGTGTTCAGGTACCACGGTGATGGGCAGCAGTATAAAACCCTAAGATAGGCAGATAAGGAATGTGTCTGGCAGTAGGACCCTGTTTGGAGGGCAGAGCTGTTCTCTTCACTCACCCATGCAACCAGACCAGCGAGCTCAACATGAGTGAAAGTAGAGGTCCTGATTATCCCCACGTTTGTGAGTCATTTCCAGCTGTGCAAAGTGAGTGTAAAATGGTGTGAATGAAGAAGACACAAGGTGCAGGATAACAGATAGTCAGCCCCCTGGTCGTTCTTTGATGTAGTAGTGGGGTTGCCACAGGAAAAGCCCTGGAGCAGCCAGCAGAGGGGGTAACTAGAGGCAGAGATCTCTGAGCTGCTTAGAAATACAGCCGTGTCTTAGGATTTCGTTGTTTGGAGTTATGCAGCTAAATTAAAACCCAGCCTCAGCTAAGAAGGGAGCTGGGGACCACTTATGCCAGAAGTCAAAGCACTTCTTTGCTATGTGTGAAGGCCTGTATATCCCACTGACATTCATGGAAGCTGACTTGGAGCCTGGCAAGATCGAACATTTGAACAAGGATGTTCCATGAGCATGGGCCCCACTGGCTTCTAGACAGGAATAAGCTAGCTGTAACCATTGGCCCATCCTTGCTGCAATAACCTGCCGCTAATTATACTGCTATGTTATTATCAGTGTGTATCTGGCTGGTGCCGCAGGGGTAAAATATCCAATAATGTTGCTATTGATTCCCATATGAGAAGGATGTAACAAGGCTAGAGGACATTCTGCAGCATCAAAACAGTCTTCAAAAGAGAATTTTGGCAGTTCCTGAGCAAATTGTCCTGTCAATAGGACAGGCCCAATGTTACCATCCGTTCATGATGCATCTCCTTGAATGTTTCCCTGATGGTTTATCAATGAACGATACAAAACAGCCATTATTTATTTCTCTAGATCCCAGACATGAGGCAAATGTGAATAACCGATGCAAATGATCTTATTTTTTTCCCAGCCATCCCATGTTTGTCTCAGGCTCCTTGTGCCACCGTCAGGGTGACGCGCAAGGCACTATACATTGTGTCTTACCAGATGAAAGGCATGTTAGCCCTAACCTAGTGAACTTTAAGGATTGTACTGAATTAATGTTCCCCTGGATGGCTCTGTGCCACTCAAAGTCTGTCTGGAATGCAAAGCAGCCCTGAGTCTCATTGGCGTATTAAGGGGCCTGGGAGAGAAGGAAGCAATCAATAGCATTTCCTTTTCTATCCGATTGAAAAATACAGTGAGAGTGATCATTAGCTGGTGTGATCGGGGGTAGAATACAAGGAGGCCACATTGCGAGGGCTGTTGGCCAACAGCACTGCTCTACAAAGCGAGTAATAGCAAATTGGGGCTTTTGAATGGGGAGAGATACTGAGATCAGCGCTTTTCTCTTGGTGTCTTTTTCAGAATGCCGGTGCCAGTCAGAATGCGTGCTGATCCTTTTCCAGCCTGAGGTACGTTGCAAACAGCCATACGAGTTATAAATGGTGCTTAGCTCTAAGGCCATTTCCCTTTTGGACCAAAAGGGGAGATACAAACTCATCCGATACTGGGGATTTATATCTCTGGGATTAACTTTAATTATCATGCACCTTTGGCTGCCTCACCTGCGCTCTGCCCACTAAATTCGTCAACACTGAGGCTCAGGCTACACTACAGAGTCCTGCACTTAGGATGGAAGAATCCCATGCACTGCTACAGGCTGGGGAACAACTGGCTAAGCAGCAGTTCTGCAGAAAAGGACCTGGGGATTACAGTGGTTGAGAAGCTGGATATGAGTCAGCAGTGTGTCCTTGTTGCCAAGAAGGCTAATGGCATATTGGGCTGCATTAGTAGGGGCATCGCCAGCAGATCGAGGGAAGTGATTATTCTCCTCTATTCAGCATTGGTGAGGCCTCATCTGGAGTACTGTGTCCAGTTTTGGGCCCTCCAGTACCGAAAGGATGTGGACAAATTGGACAGAGTCCAGTAGAGGGCAACGAAAATGATCAGGGGGCTGGGGCACATGACTTATGACGAGTGGCTGAGGGAACTGGGCCTTGTTTAGTCTGCAGAAGAGAAGAGTGAGGGGAGATTTGATAGCAGTCTTCAACGACCTGAAGGGGGTTCCAAAGAGGATGGAGCTCAGCTGTTCTCAGTGGTGGCAGATGACAGAACAAGGAGCAATGGGCTCAATTTGCAGTGGGGGAGGTCTAGGTTGGATATTAGGAAACACTCTTTCACTAGGAGGGTGATGAAGCACTGGAATGGGTTACCTAGGGAGGTGGTGGAATCTCCATCCTTAGGGGTTTTTAAGGCCCGGTTTGACAAAGCCCTGGCTGGGATGATTTAGTTGTGGTTGGTCCTGCTTTGAGCAGGGGGTTGGACTAGATGACCTCCTGAAGTCTCTTCCAACCCTGATATTCTATGATTCTATGATTCTGCACCGCTGTAGTGCAGGCACTCTAAGCCGATGGGAGAGAGCTCTTCTGTTGACTTAATTGCTGCAGCTCCCGTGAGTGGCATTAGAAGCTCTCCCGCCGACATAGTGCTGTCCACACCGGCACTTAGGTCGGTGTAACTTACATCACTCAGGCGGTGGCTTATTTCACCCCCACCCCCCCCGGAGTGACATAACTTCTAGCGACTTAAGCTGTAATGCGTGCATAGCCTGGGGTAGCTGCTAAGAGGCCTCTACACAGCTTTTAAATAGCTTCCCCCCGGCTTTTTTTCCCTCCTGCAACTGTTTCTTTCCCTCCTACCATGTGGAAATTCCCCCCTGTGTTACATTAGTCTGAAGTACATGAAAGACATGAAAGGGAAGGGTAAACACCTTTTAAATCCCTCCTGGCCAGAGGAAAAATCCTCTCATCTGTAAAGGGTTAAGAAGCTAAAGGTAACCTCGCTGGCACCTGACCAAAATGACCAATGAGGAGACAAGATACTTTCAAAAGTTGGGGGGAGGAAAAAACAAAGAGTCTGTCTGTGTGATGCTTTTGCTGGAGACAGAACAGGAATGGAGTCTTAGAACTTAGTAAGTAATCTAGCTAGATATGCGTTAGATTACAATTTCTTTAAATAGCTGAGAAAATAAGCTGTGCTGAATAAAATAGATATTCCTGTCTTTGTGTCTTTTTGTAACTTAAGGTTTTGCCTAGAGGGATTCTCTATGTTTTGAATCTAATTACCCTGTAAGGTAGTTACCATCCTGATTTTACAGAGGTGATTCTTTTTTACTTTTTACTTCTATTAAAATCCTTCTTTTCAGAAACTGAATGCTTTCTCATTGTTCTTAAGATCCAAGGGTTTGGGTCTGTGATCACCTATGCAAATTGGTGAGGATTTTTACCAAACCTTCCCCAGGAAGTGGGGTGCAAGGGTTGGGAGGATTTGGGGGGAAAGACGTTTCCAAACAACGCTTTCCTAATAAAAATAAACCCAGATAAATGTTTGGTGGTGGCAGTGGAAGTCCAAGGGCAAAGGGTAAAATAGTTTGTACCTTGGGGAAGTTTTAACCTAAGCTGGTAAAAGTAAGCTTAGGAGGTTTTCATGCAGGTCCCCACATCTGTACCCTAGAGTTCAGAGTGGGGAAGGAACCTTGACAGTCCTGTATATGTGGCATATTTAAGGACATATATCGTGCAAACATTCCAGATTAAAATCAAGTGCTTTATACCACTGGGGACCAGAGGAGCATGTCCGTGGTCCAATGCTCTGAGGAATCTGTGACTAGAACTTGAAGAAAGTGAGATATTGGACCTTAACATTGCATTATAATATGACCACTACTTTAGGTCACTTTTTAATCCTAACATTTATCGCTTCTAATTTGCCTCTCCTTTCCAGTACTGTACAGTTGGTCTCAATTCTTGGAACTGGAGGGTGCTTAGCTTCTGGAGAAGAGGAAAAAGAGTCCTAGTCTAGTAAAAACATTTTATAAACTCTTTAAAACATGTCTGTAACATATGCAGCATAAACAAAAGGCAGGACCAGGGGTGGAAGGTGAGAGGGGCTTATTGTCATGCACTGGGAAATGAGCTGCACAATTATTTGTTTCAGAGTAGCAGCCGTGTTAGTCTGTATTCGCAAAAAGAAAAGGAGTACTTGTGGCACCTTAGAGACTAACAAATTTATTTGAGCATAAGCTTTCGTGAGCTACAGCTCACTTCATCGGATGCATTCAGTTGAAAATACAGTGGGGAGATTTATATACATAGAGAACATGAAACAATGGGTGTTACCATACACACTGTTACCATACACACTATCTAAACTACTACATGCCACTATGGTGCTAATAAGCAATGGTCACATAAACACCACCCTATACCGGAAACCTACTGACCGCTACTCCTACCTACATGCCTCCAGCTTTCACCCTGACCACACCACACGATCCATTGTCTACAGCCAAGCTCTACGATACAACCGCATTTGCTCCAACCCCTCAGACAGAGACAAACACCTACAAGATCTCTATCAAGCATTCTTACAACTACAATACCCACCTGCTGAAGTGAAGAACAGATTGACAGAGCCAGAAGAGTACCCAGAAGTCACCTACTACAGGACAGGCCTAACAAAGAAAATAACAGAACGCAACGAGCCATCACCTTCAGCCCCCAACTAAAACCTCTCCAACGCATCATCAAGGATCTACAACCTATCCTGAAGGACGACGCATCACTCTCACATATCTTGGGAGACAGGCCAGTCCTTGCTTACAGACAGCTCCCCAACCTGAAGCAAATACTCACCAGCAACCACACTCCACACAACAGAACCACTAACCCAGGAACCTATCCTTTCAACAAAGCCCGTTGCCAACCGTGTCCACATATCTATGCAGGGGACACCATCACAGGGGCTAATCACATCAGCCACATTATCAGAGGCTCATTCACCTGCACATCCACCATGTGATATATGCCATCATGTGCCAGCAATGCCCCTCTGCCATGTACATTGGTCAAACTGGACAGTCTCTACGTAAAAGAATAAATGGACACAAATCAGACGTCAAGAATTATAACATTCAAAAACCAGTTGGAGAACACTTCAATCTCTGGTCACTCCATTACAGACCTAAAAGTTGCAATTCTTTAACAAAAAAACTTCAGAAACAGACTCCAATGAGAGACTGCTGAATTGGAATTAATTTGCAAGCTAGATACAATTAACTTAGGCTTGAATAGAGACTGGGAGTGGATGGGTCATTACACAAAGTAAAACTATTTCCCCATGTTTATTCCCCCGCCCACCCCCCAGTGTTCCTCAGACGTTCTTGTCAACTGCTGGAAATGGCCCACCTTGATTATCACTACAATAGGTCCCCCTCCCCCCCCCCCGCTTTCCTGCTGATAATAGCTCACCTTAAGTGATCACTCTTGTAACAGTGTGTATGGTAATACTCATTGTTTCATGTTCTCTATGTATATAAATCTCCCCACTGTATTTTCCACTGAATGCATCCGATGAAGTGAGCTGTAGCTCACAAAAGCTTATGCTCAAATAAATTGGTTAGTCTTTAAGGTGCCACAAGTCCTCCTTTTCTTTTTACAATTATTTGTGACTTCACAACTCATGTCGCAAATAAGGAAGCAATCCCAAATGTAGGCTAATAAAACTTTTGCAGTGCATCATCTTGTGTGTGTGTGTGTCCATGCGTGTGTCTGTGTGTTTGTATGTGCATACGCCACCGCACACATACACTAGAGCCTGGGGAGGACTTCTAAACATGTTGGCTCAGATTCTTAATGGTATTTGGGTGCCTAACTCCCATTGATTCCACAGCCGCTTACTGTGAGTTTCTTTCTTTCTTCTGCGCATCTGGTGCTGGTCACAATCAGAGACAGGATACTGGGCTAGATGGACGTCGGGTCTGATCCAGTCTGGCAATTTCTATGTTGCTATGTAAAATCCCTCTTTAGAAAATGTTGCCCTTATTCCTTGTAAATCCCTCCATCTCTGAATGTCTTTGTTTAGGAAAATATTGCATCACGTCTTAGATCATGTGCAATTGCTCAAAGCCCCAATTAGTCATTGAAATATTTAGTGTGACTTTTACATCTGCCTTGACTCTCATCACATTATGACCATTATTCATCTGTGCATTGCCCTGGGGTGAATGGGTCACTAACGAGTTAACACAGCTGCTTCTGAACTTAATTAAGGGATAGTTTAGATGGCTCTTTTTCTTTTTTCCTCCATGAAAGCAAAGAAGGACCACTTTATATAATAGCATCATTTTTGTTAATGCTTTTGCTAGGTTGTTATATAAACATAGAAATGTCAGGTTGGAAGGGCCCTTGAGAAGCCACTTAGCCCAGCCCCCTGCACTGAGGCAGGGCCAGATAAACCTAGACCATTCCTGGCAGGTGTTTGTCCAACCTGTTCTTAAAAACTTCCAGTGACAGGGATTCCACAGTGTCCCTTAGTAACCTGTTCCAATACTGAACTCTCCTTATAGTTAGAAAGTTTATCCTAATATCTAACCTAAATCTCCCTTGCTGTAGATTAAGTCCATTACTTCTTGTCCTACTTGCAGTGGACATGGAGAAATGGGCTTAATCAGCAGCAAGCGGGGTTGTTCCATTTTACAAACCTTGCCTCACACAGGCACATATTAAGTTGTGCTGTTCATTACAGTGAAAAGATTTGTATTAACCATCATGTTATTGTTCTGTGAGCTCAAGCATTCTGTATGGAGGGGAGTCACATAAAGAGCGGAGGCAGTGTGGCCTAGGAGATAGGGTGCTCACCAGCTCCATGCCTCAGTTTCCTCATCTGTAAAATGAGGATGAGGATGTGAAAGTTACAAAACCTGGACAATCTATCAGATCCCATTCGAAGAAAATCAGTTAGTGAGGTTCTTTTTCTTCTTCCCCCAATTGTGCTGTGGAGACTTAAAATGCATGGGACCATCTATGCAGCTACTAACATTATGAAGTGCAGAGTTTAGGTAGGTACTGAAGGAAATGATGTAGCTATAGAGACTGAATGGCTGCCCAGACAGAACTCAGTAGCGCTCCCAAGGGAAATATTGTTAAAAATCAACATAATAAATGGTCAGGAAACAGTATGTTGCTTATTAAAAGCTGATATTGCTCCAGGCTCTGTACTTGAGACAGAGGAGGCCAGAGGAATTTATGTCAGGATTTCAATAAGGGCTCTACAAAAGTATTACTTCAAACAATTCATTTTCTTCTGCTATGATTAAGTCAGTGATATAATTTTGCAACTAAATTTCCCTGCAGGGAATTAAAAAACTCTTAGGAACTCTTATCTTCTGTTCTTTATTTTTTCAACTGTGTAACAAAATAAAAATCTGATACTGTTCGAGCTGCTCTTTGTTTTATGGCTTCCTATCACAGTCAAAAACATCTGTGTAGTTGCTCATTCTGTAGCTACATCGCTTGCTTTCATGCCTAGTTAAACTCTGTCCTTCATAATGTTAGAAGCTATATTAGATGTTCCATTCACTTTAACTCTCCGCAGCCCAGATTAAAAACCAATTAATTGACTTTCTTCCTATGGGTTCTGCCAAATATCCTAATTAACAACAACATTGCTATCTCGTGAGCTCACTCTCAATCAGTCGCTCTAGGTAACATTAGCTCAGGTTACTCTGATCAAAATAAAAAGAAATAAAAGCAACTGAACCAAAATATGGAATGGTTACATGATACAAATAGACACCTGGGAAATTCCAGAGGGTTCAGAACCTTGTAAGGACAGATTACATGTGGCTAGACCAATAGCCCACATCTGCCTGTTGTGGGGTTCTTAGACCTTCTTCAGAAGCATTTAGTACTGGCTACCAGCAGAGACGGGATACGGGACAAGATGGACCTCCGGTCTGAGCCAGTCTGGCAACCCTATGACCTTAACTGGAGTGAGGAAATAAAAACAGTCCACAAATATGTGAAAGGTGAACACCAAAGAGAGAGAGGGGTTATTTAGGGTGGGGCAGGGGGCTATAAGAAGGAGTAAAGGAGTAAAATGAAGACAAGGAAAAACTGATCTGAAGTGATGCAACACCCTTGTAAGGCAGCTGAGGACAACCCACTTGCTTTCTACTTCAGATACACATATGGCCTCCATGACAGTAACATCTGCGCTCCTCATCCTCTTTAGTGCATTTACCCACCCAACCCCTCTGTTAGACAGGACAATTATCCTCCTTTTCCCAGATGCAGAACAGAATCCTAGTGCCCTGGAAGTATTTCAGCTTCTAGCTTCCTTTGAAACCATATTCAATTTCCATCGACATCCATGGCAGTTAGGAGTGGGAATACCTTGGGGGATCTTAGCCTAAGGGACCAGTTCAAGATCACACAGGAAGCCTGTGGCAAAGTAAGGAATTGAACCCAGGTCGTATGCTGGTGCCTCAAACACTAGACCATCCTTCCTTTAGAGTCATAGAATATTAGGGTTGGAAGAGACCTCAGGAGGTCATCTAGTTCAACCCCCTGCTCAAAGCAGGACCAACCCCAACTAAATCATCCCAGCCAGGGCTTTGTCAAGCCTGACCTTAAAAACCTCTAAGGATGGAGATTCCACCACCTCCCTAGGTAACCCATTCCAGTGCTTCACCACTCTCCTAGTGAAATAGCGTTTCCTAAATCCAACCTAGACCTCCCCCACTGCAACTTGAGACCATTGCTCCTTGTTCTGTCATCTGCCACCACTGCAACTTTCTCTGTTGCAGTCATGTGAAATGGGAGTGGGCCAAGCAGTAAGGTACACACGCTAGCAAACAATCCTAGGCTGACAGCCATGTTTGAATAATATAATAGGTCTTTTCTTTCTGTACCTCCTCTGAGCCTGTGAGATAGATGTCTGGAAATCTGGCTTTCAGGAATCAGTGGCATATCCGTAGCAGCTTGGCATAACCCCCTGTGCAAACTGTCCATCAGGCCACATGTCATCTGCCCATAACTTAGACGTCACAGGTGCCCCACGATATTTCAAAATGTATGAGAGGCCTTGAGAAGCCCCATTCAACCAATAAGAGGTGAGAGGAGTTCAACATTCCTGAAATATGGGTTCTTGAAAGAGCAGCAAGTCCACTGTAGGAACCATAGGCCATATTTGGATTTACGCTGGAGTACCTTTGGCTGGACGAATGTGTAAGTTAGCATTACTAAGAAGCGGTGGAAGCTGCTCTCTAGCTAGTAGGCAAAAGCCTATTGGGGTAAGGTCACTCACCCAGACTCTGCCTCACCTATCAGAGTCTATTTTCTCTTGTTGTGCATTGCTTAATAACGGTCACAAGAAATTAGTGAAAGCTGACTAGTCATTAACTATATTTAGCAAAGTGAGACTTAGCCTTATTCCATTAGACAGAAGTCAGTGACCAAGAACTTCTCACAGGGGCCTTTCACATGTCTGGCTTGTGAAGGGGACATCTGCTTGAAGTCGCCAACAGATTTGGCAAGAAAATATCCGCCTCGGACTGGAATCTTCTACTGTGACTTGAAGATCAAGGTGCCAAGTCATTGGTCCATGATGAGCTATAGATGACATTCTGGAACTCCTCTGAGGTGGGCCAGAGGCAGGGCCGGCTCCAGGCACCAGCTTTCCAAACAGGTGCTTGGGGCGGCATTGAGCATGGGGCGGCAGTCCGTGTCCCGCGGCAGCAAGTCGGCGGCAGCTCCGCCGCTGTTGCGGATGCGGCAATTCGGCGGCAACTGCTTGGGGCAGCGAAAGAGCCACCCCTGGCCAGAAGACTCACAAATCCTTACAAAGGATGCTAGCCATGCAGAAAGAGCATGGGAGGCCACTCTTTCAACAGCAAAGCCAGCTGAAGTTGTATCCTTCTCCCCTCCCTGGTCCAGCATCCAAAGCGGGAGATGTGGTCGGCTGTGCAGAGCCTGAAGTACATCTGCAAGAGAGAGACGATCAAGCCTTCCCCACACGCGAAAGAGCCCAGCGTACATCTTATCATCAACGTGAACATTAACGTCAGTCCAAACTCAGACTAAAGACTTTGAGGAGAAGTGGGGTAAATCCTTCTGTAGAGGAATTTGAGGATGTTCAAATTGCTCCAATGCCCCTATGGGGTGTGTGTGTATGGAAATGTGTGTGTTTCTTTCTGTGTTACTAAATGTTCTCCAAAGTAGACACCAAAGCCCTCAGTCTGTGACTGAAATAGTAGGAGATCTCTGGGTTTAACCAGTGTCCTTCTAAAATTGCTGTTCATTGGGGCATGCCCCGTTATACCCGCTTTTGGCCAAGCATGGCACAGTTGGCACTTCCTGCCTCAGTTTCTCTCCCCGAAGTTAGAATCCTCAGCTTCCCATATGGAAATATGGCTTAGCCCTCCAGCCAAGTCACAAAAAACCAAACCCCTTCTGGGGTACCAAGAGTCCAAACTAAAAAATTCCAACCAATTGAAAATGTCCCTCTGCCCTGTGGGACTTCTCTTCATCCCCACCTCCGGGCCCTGTTTCCAGCCAGCAGCCACTTTCTGGCCTTTGTGCCTCATGTCCTCACTGGATCTGAGATACAGCCCTGGGTCTCCAAGCTGGTTCCCCGGAAGTTCCCTTTCCCTCGCAGATTGCCTGCCTGCTCCCTGTGGTTCCAATACTGGATCAATCTCACTCTTGGTCCTTTTACAAGGCCCAGGTTTCCCTTATCACCTGACCCTCCTTAGTCCTACCCCTCTCAGGTTGGGAAGCAACTAATTAATTATGGCACAGGTGTGGCCCCACTGCCCCTTAAAGGGGCCAGTCACCGTGTGACAATGCGGTAAGAATGGGATTCTAGAAATCTTTTTGTGTCAATACCAGACTGCCAGAAAGATGCAGATGTTGTGTTAAAGCTGGGAGGGAAAATGGAGTGGATAAAGAAAGTTTGATGTAATTTTTGTGAACAGTGATGCCTACTGGGAGAAAAGCAGCCAGAGAAGGAAGTTACTAGGAGAACATTTTGAGAGCTGTACTTCCTTCAACCCAAGGTAAGTGACAGTTTCTTGGACAGGCTCTTAGATAAATGACTTAAATCGAAGAGAATGACTTCTCCATAACCTTCCTGTAAAGCCTTAAGAGAATCATATCCCTTAACTTGTTTATTATCATTTGATTTAATTACAAACTGCTGTAATTGGTGAGCCAGATAAATTGAACCATTGACTTATTCATTATATTTCAACTGTAATCTCAGTTTGGCCATTGCATTGTACCATTGCAAATTAGGGTAGAAAAACTATAAATTAATTTAGCTAGCTATTCTGGCGTAACCTTATATTGGTTCCATAACTGCTTGCTTAATCTTTTAACACATTTATAAAAGGTACACTGAACTGGTTCATTTCTCAAAACTTCAGTGCAGGCAAAAGTAACTTATATAGGAGACAAAGGTGAAATCATTGAAAATCATACCTGAGCCCATCCTATATTTTAATTACTTAAAGTAACACCCCTTTTATTCCTATACCAGATAAAGTGAGAGCACCTTAAATGTTGACCAATATGCAGCACTGCAAAACCCCCTCTCTTATCTGTAGGTGTATCCATTTAAGTTTTCATCCTAAATACACAACCTCATGCTTCCGCCATAAACATACACTGCATGCCTCGCCCTTGTCCATGCGTCATCCCGGAATATTTGCTGACCTTGCTAAGGTAGTACTTAAAGCTTTGTATTACACTGTGAGGGAGATGAGTGTGTTTCCTTATCATCTGGAGATAGAAGAAATTTCCTTGTGACTATGCAGAATCTGTCACTGTGAGTGCAAAGAGGTTGTGTTGGTATTAAAGCATGGTTAAGAGGTGTCCCATAACTTGGCTTCTCCTTGCTCATTAGGATTAGCACTATGATGCAGCTGTTGGGTGAAAGTTGGGAGGGGAAATAGACTAGATAAACAAAGTTTGATGTTAAGCGTCACGCTTACCCAGCCTGAATCCCTTTCAAAGGATGTTTTTGCTTATGGGATATTATTCAAACCAGTTCACTGGGCTTACTTGTGAGCTTGTTTACAGTACTATAAGGAAATGATAGCTAGATCGATAGATAGATAGAGTCTATATTTTTAGTATTCATTAACTACCCAGCATAGCTGAAAAGAATAAATGTGAAAAGGTGGCAGTTCCCAAATCACATGAGGATGAGAGATAATAACAACCTTGAAACATTTCACTTCTGAGAGTTGCAACAGGCAAGTCTATGCTAGAAAATGATGTTTTTCTGGTGATTTATCCAAGCAGCCATACAAGAGGTTGAAGATTTAGTTGGACGGGTGGCTAAGAGCTGAACCAACCAATACTAGAAGCTGCAAGCCCTGATTTTCTTCACCTTTACACCATTTTGACAGCTGTGCAACTTCACTGGATTTTAATAGAGTTACTCCAGATTTACATGGGTGCAGCTAAGAAGAAAATCTGGTCCCAGACATTAGTTTCACCATCACAATAGATTCATTCGTTAATAATAAGAGTCAGGCTCAATGTGCAGAATAAACATTCTTGCTTGCATTTGGGTCTGGAAGGATTTGGTACCAATTAGCTCTTGGAAGCAAAATCCTTAGTGTAAATTAATCTAAACAGGCCCTAGCCTTGAAGACGATGGGTTTTCAATGGGATCTCTTTCTTTGAGTTTTTGCTTAGTATCTAGAGAATTGCAAACATCTGTTAAAACACTCTGTGGACTTTTCTGTCCCTCGATCGATTCACAATTCACAATCCTAAATGCTATTAAGACTTAATTAAATTGTGGTGGTCTATCAATGAGAGAGAATCGATTGCTCAGTGTGTTTCCATGATTCATTTATTTCTATAGTAATCAGGCAGTAAATAGATATATTACACATCCATTGCTTCTTAATTAAGGTGGTCACTGGAAGTCTCACCACATAGTCATGGTGTCTTCCAATGCAGGGGTTAGGAAGCTATAAACACAGGTAAAAAATCCCGTCTCCCTGGGCTACAGAATGAATTGTAATTTGACATGAAATTGGCATCTGGATTGTCCTTTGACATGAAACTGTTTGGCAAGACTTTCCTGGGCTTAGCTTCCCTTTAAACAGTGTGGCTTAATTCTGACTGTGCAAATTGGGAGTAACCCTGCTCCCGCTGTGACTATGGAGTCACATCAGTGTGGAGCCCAATGTAATGGAGACTTAAATGAGTGTGTTTGAAAATGTGTGACTTTGGAGAAATACTGGCCCCATTAAAGACAAGGACAAAACTTCCACTGACTTCAGGAGAGCCAGGATTTCACCCCATGCATGCACAGTTGATGGTGGGGCCATCACCATTAAATGAGGAGCTCACAGTCTAGCCCTAGCTTATAATGGAGTTGTGAGGCTCAGGTGATCAGGGTTATAGCGTGGCTGTGATTGTCAAAGGCATAGGGTGTAGGGCAGCTAAATCCCTGAGTCATCTTTGAAAATCTTAGCCTGTATCTTTAAGGCACAGCCCTGCAGTACAGGATACCTACAGCAGCACTAGTCCTGCCAGTAGACTGGAGCCCTGCTGGCTCCTGGAGCATAGCAGAAGCATAGGTCACAGCAGCCCCTGCTAAATCCTTTATCACAGGGCATCATGCATAGCCCTATCAAGAGAGGCTGGTTTATATAGCAGGAAACCAATGCAGCTGCCTCCGTCAGGCCCATATGCAATGGCCAGACCACAGCTGATCAAGGAAGCTCATTGTCTTTCATAAGAAATTTGAAATTTCAGTGAAAATGTTCAAAATCTGAAGAATGTCAATCTCTCCAACAGCTGGTCAAAACATTAAGGGTGAGGGAAGGAATCTGTGAAAATTAACTCCACACACTATTTCCTGTCTTTGCTTCCAAATTCCTATGGAAACTTTTCATCGAAAGTTTGAAATTAGAAAAATGTGGACTTAATTCTGACATCATAGTCTGCTTTCGTTTTGTTTTATTGCTGACCTGTGTGGTTATACCCTGTCAACAGCAGCTCTGCACCTAAAAAGTATTGGGTTAGAGAACTCTAGGCCCTCCCCCCCCCGCCCCGTTGTACAAAGAGTTATGAACATACCTTACTTTACATAGATGAGTAGATATGTTGACTTCAATGGGTAAAATTAGGGATGAATTTTGCAAGATTAGGGCCAAAGACAGTAAACCAGTTTTATTGGCAATATGCATGGCTTCTGCAAAGAATTGCATCACAACTAACAATAAGCATATCTCCAAGATCTAACTTTCATACACTTAGTTAAATAGAATTTGTGACTGTCTGTGTGTACTACTGCCATCTGATGATTCTTAATAACATTACACTCCTGCACAAGACCTGGGATTGTGTTTGGCTATTGTGATAAACGCAGGAAAAACAGCTACAAAAGGGGGGTAGTAATTAGTCCCAGGGGATTAAAAGGCCCCTCCCTATCCACTGAGGAGAGAGAACCACGGGGCAATAAGGTTCAGCTGGAAAAGGGGTTGCTAGGGAATCAATTAGGTTCAGCTGACTCCAACTACTTGGGACCTTTTTAAACCTTCCCCTGGGTGGTAGGAGGGAGGGAGTGAGAGGAGCAGGGAAGCTGCCAGTAGGCTGTTTGCCACAAGACACCAGACCTTCCCAGTAGGGAGGCTGCACTCACTCCCCAGAAGGGAAGGAAAACATGCACAAGGGACTGACTGAGGAGAGGAATAGCAGGACCCTGTGTCACCTATAAGGATTTGCCTTGGCTCAAACCTGAGTCTCCAAGGCTAAAAAGGACTGAGCCTACTGAGGCGAACAAGGTATTTTGCCACACTTGGTGTCAGAAGTGGGATGTGGTGAGTGAGCAAGGCTCTGTGGCAAGCCATCTCAGGGCAGGGTAAATCACACACACACACACACAAAATGGAGGATGTAGTGAAGGCGTTGGTACAGGCCACTGCAGCCCAACAAGAGGCTACCAGTGTGCAGATGCTTGCCCAGCAAGAGTCAGTACGCGTCCAACAGGAGACAAACCCATTACTGATGAACCAGGCGGCCCAAGATCGAGCCACCCTGAATGAAGTAGTGAACCAGTTAAAAGCCCTGACCATGCTGATGCATGGGCCCCAAGGGATCCGGCCGTTGCGGGCAAGCAAATATTTACAGAAGATGACTACGGATGACAATATAGAGGCATATCTCCTCACCTTCGAGAGGACGGCACTGCGGGAGGCCTGGTCCCCAAGACCAGTGGGCAGGTATCCTGGCTCCATTTCTGTGTGGGGAGCCCCAGAAGGCCTATTTCGACAGGACCACAGAGACAGCTATGGATTACCCCCAGCTGAAGGCGGAAATCCTGGCAAGGTCAGGTGTGATGTCAGCCATACAGGCCCAGCACTTCCATGAGTGGAAATACTGGGACAGCAAACCACCGAGGTCCCAGCTATTTGATTTAATCCACCTCACCCGGAAGCGGCTCTGCCCGGAGACCCATGGGCCGGAGAAGATAGTGGAAATCCTCATGTTGGACAGGTACATGAGGGGGTTGCCGCTGGACATATGGAGGTGGGTCAGGCAAAACGATCCCTCCTCCTATGATGAACTAGTTGCCCTTGTAGAGAGACACCTAGCAGCCCAAGAACTTTCGCAGACCACCGGGGAAGGAAGGTGCCAGAATCGGAGACAAGTCTCTGCGCCGAGGCCCCGGTTAGCCCTAGCACCAGGCCGGACTATGGAGGGGAGGAAGGAGGCCGAAGAGCAGCCAGAGGTCCCAGAGAGACTTGAGGACTGGGGAACAAAGGCTCAGGGGATAAAGCCCCGTAGCCCGAAAAATCAGGGGCTGCCCCAAGCAAGGTACCAATGTTATGCATGTGGCGAATTGGGGCATATCACAGCCCAATGCCCAAATCTAGAAGAGTCCATGCAGTGTGAACTGGGAGATATATGGGGACTGTGTGATCTAATAAGTCTAGTAGGGGTTGCAATGGTCCCTCATAGATACACTAGACCCGTTAAGATGAATTGTATAGAGACCACCACGTTAGTAGACTCGGGAAGTGCAATCACGCTAGTCTCGGGAAAGCTGGTCGGGCAGGACCAACTATCCCGGGCCAAATGCTCAGGAATATCCTGTGTGCATGGGGAACCTTACTACCCGACCATCCCGGTAAAAATAGAAGATCTCTGAAACCCCACTAAGGTGATGGTGGGAGTAGTTCCGAAACTCCCCTACCCAGTCCTTATCAGACGAGATTCCTGGGATTTGATAGCCTATTCCCTGGGAAGAAGGTGGAAGAAAATAATGAACCCAGGACCCAGGGGGTGGCCCAGATAGATAATACCCCCCGGCCTTCCACGAATTTGGCCAGGATTTGTTCTCCCCACTGGGAAAGCCCCGGAAGACTCGGAGGGAATGGAGAGCGGATAAAAGAAGGGGAATGAGGATCTTGACCCAGTACCAGAAATCTACACTTGTAGGGGAAAGAGGTGGCTCAAAGGGCAGCGGGGTGGGGCAGGAGATCAACGACCCAATAGCCAGACCTTGTTCCCCATGGATTTTCCCCAAGCGGGAGACAGAGGTAGATCCCCCTGAGTTTGGACAAATGGGGACCTCACTTGGGAATTTTGGTCAGGATCAGACCAATGATCCAATATACAGCAATATTCGTAAAGAAGTAGTCGAGGTAAATGGGGTCCCCATGGAGGGGAGAGTCAAGGGCCCAGGGCCATATTATGTGATTAAGGGTGAACTTCTATACCGAGTGGTCCAGGTCCAAGAGCAAGTCATAGAACAACTATTGGTCCCACAGAAGTATCAGAGGGACATGATGGATCTGACCCACAGCCATTTGTTTGGGGGCCATCTAGGGGTACATAAGACCCTTGATTGGATTCTGCAGAGAATAAATATGAAGGGAAGGCTAACCACCTTTAAATCCCTCCTGGCCAGAGGAAAAAACTCTTTCACCTGTAAAGGGTTAAAAAGCTAAAGATTCACCAAGGGCAAGTCATGCCTGACTAATCTAATTGCCTTCTATGACGAGACAACTGGCTCTGTGGATGAGGGGAAAGCAGTGGATGTATTGTTCCTTGACTTTAGCAAAGCTTTTGACACGGTCTCCCACAGTATTCTTGCCAGCAAGTTAAAGAAGTATGGGCTGGATGAATGGACTATAAGGTGGATAGAAAGTTGGCTAGATTGTCGGGCTCAATGGGTGGTGATCAATGGCTCGATGTCTAGTTGGCAGCCGGTATCAAGAGGAGTGCCCCAAGGGTCGGTCCTCGAGCCCGTTTTGTTCAATATCTTCATTAACGATCTGAAGGATGCTGTGGATTGCACCCTCAGCAAGTTTGCAGATGACACTAAACCGGGAGGAGAGGTAGATACGCTGGAGGGTAGGGATAGGATACAGAAGGACCTAGACAAATTTGAGGATTGGGCCAAAAGAAATCTGATGAGGTTCAATAAGGATAAGTGCAGAGTCCTGCACTTAGCACGGAAGAATCCCATGCACCGCTACAGACTAGGGATCGAATGGCTCGGCAGCAGTTCTGCAGAAAAGGACCTAGGAGTTACAGTGCATATCGAGAAGCTGGATATGAGTCAACAGTGTGCCCTTGTTGCCAAGAAGGCCAATGGCATTTTGCAATGTATAAGTAGGGGCATTGCCAGCAGATCGAGGGACGTGATCGTTCCCCTCTATTCAAAATTGGTGAGGCCTCATCTGGAGTACTGTGTCCAGTTTTGGGCCCCACACTACAAGGATGTGGAAAAATTGGAAAGAGTCCAGCGGAGGGCAACAAAAATGATTAGGGGACTGGAACACATGAGTTATGAGGAGAGGCTGAGGGAACTGGGATTGTTTAGTCTGCGGAAGAGAAGAATGAGGGGGGATTTGATTGCTGCTTTCAACTACCTGAAAGGGGGTTCCAAAGAGGATTGATCTAGACGGTTCTCAGTGGTAGCAGATGATGGAACAAGGAGTAAAGGTCTCAAGTTGCAGTAGGGGAGGTTTAGGTTGGATATTAGGAAAAACTTTTTCACTAGAAGGGTGGTGAAACACTGGAATGCGTTACATAGGGAAGTGGTGGAATCTCCTTCCTTAGAAGTTTTTAAGGTCAGGCTTGACAAAGCCCTGGCTGGGATGATTTAGATGGGGATTGGTCCTGCTTTGAGCAGGGGGTTGGACTAAATGACCTCCTGAGGTCCCTTCCAACCCTGATATTCTATGATTCTATGATTCTAACCTCACTGACCAAAATGACCAATGAGGAGACAAGATACTTTCAAAGCTGGAGGGGTCGGGGGAACAAAGGGTTCTGTCTGTCTGTGTGTTGCCTTTGCCAGGACCAGAGCAGGAATGCAGGTCAGAACTCTTGTAAAGAGTTAATAAGCAATCTAGTTAGATATGCGTTAGATTCTGTTTTGTTTAAATGCCTGCTAAAATAAATTGTGCTGAATGGAATGTATATTCCTGTTTTTGTGTCTTTTTGTAACTTAAGGTTTTGCCTGGAGGGATTCTCTATGTTTTGAATCTGATTACCCTGTAAGGTATTTACCATCCTGATTTTACAGAGGTGATTCTTTTACTTTTTCTTCAATTAAAATTCTTCTTTTAAGAACCTGATTGCTTTTTCATTGTTCTTAAGATTCAAGGGTTTGGGTCTGTGTTCACCTATGCAAATTGGTGAGGATTTTTATCAAGCCTTCCCCAGGAAAGGGGGTGTAGGGCTTGGGGGGATTTTGGGGAGAAAGACATTTCCAAGCGGGCTCTTTCCCTGTTATATTCGTTAGACGCTTGGTGGTGGCAGCAATAAAGTCCAGGCACAAAAGGTAAAATAGTTTGTACCTTGGGGAAGTTTTAACCTAAGCTGGTAAAAGTACTCTTAGGGGGGTTTTCATGCAGGTCCCCACATCTGTACCCTAGAGTTCAGAGTGGGGAAGGAACCTTGACATGGTGGCAGAGCGGTGGGATTAATTTGAAATCATTTCGGATCAGTTCGAGACTTTTTGAACCCGAAGCACAGATATTTTAAAAAGGACATTTTTTTTCCTTTGGGCTGCCGGAAAGGAGGATAAAGGAGTTTGAGGCCCAAGTGGTGTTCTCGTCCATCCTCCCCGTGGAAGGAAAAGGCCGGGGTAGGGACCATCGAATTGTGGAAGTCACCGAATGGCTACGCAGGTGGTGTCGGAGAGAAGGCTTTGGATTCTTTGACCATGGGATGGTGTTCCATGAAGGAGGAGTGCTGGGCAGAGACTGGCTCCATCTAACGAAGAGAGGGAAGAGCATCTTTGCGAGCAGGCTGGCTAACCTAGTGAGGAGGGCTTTAAACTAGGTTCACCGGGGGAAGGAGACCAAAGCCCTGAGGTAAGTGGGCAAGTAGGATACCGGGAGGAAGCACAGGCAGGAACGTCTGGGAGGGGAGGGCTCCTACCTCATACTGAGAATGAGTGGCGATCAGCAGGTTATCTCAAGTGCCTATATACAAATGCACAAAGCCTTGGAAACAAGCAGGGTGAACTGGAGGTCCTAGTGACGTCAAGGAATTATGACGTGATTGGAATAACAGAGACTTGGTGGGATAACTCACATGACTGGAGTACTGTCATGGATGGTTATAAACTGTTCAGGAAGGACAGGGAGGGCAGAAAAGGTGTGGGAGTAGCACTGTATGTAAGGGAGCAGTATGAATGTTCAGAGCTCCGGTATGAAACTGCAGAAAAACCTGAGTGTCTCTGGATTAAGTTTAGAAGTGTGAGCAACAAGAGTGATGAAGTGGTGGGAGTCTGCTATAGACCACTGGACCAGGGGGATGAGGTGGATGAGGCTTTCTTCCGGCAACTCGCAGAAGCTACTAGATCACACGCCCTGGTTCTCATGGGCGACTTTAATCATCCTGATATGTGCTGGGAGAGCACTACAGTGGTGCATAGACAATCCAGGAAGTTTTTGGAAAATGTAGGGGACAATTTCCTGGTGCAAGTGCTGGAGGAGCCAACTAGGGGGGGAGATTTTCTTGACCTGCTGCTCACAAACCAGGAAGAATTAGTAGGGGAAGCAAAAGTGGATGGGAATCTGGGAGGCAGTGACCATGAGTTGGTTGAGTTCAGGGAAGAAAGGTTAAGTAGCAGAATACAGACCCTGGACTTCAGGAAAGCAGACTTCGACTCCCTCAGGGAACTGATGGGTAGGATCCCCTGGGGGAATAAATTGAGCAGGAAAGGAGTCCAGGAGAGCTGGCTGTATTTCAGGGAATCCCTATTGAGGTTACAGGGACAAACCATCCCGATGTGTCGAAAGAATAGTAAATATGGCAGGAGACCAGCTTGGCTTAACGGTGAAATCCTTGCGGATCTTAAACATAAAAAAAAAGCTTACAACAAGTGGAAGATTGAACAGATGACCAGGGAAGAGTATAAAAATATTGCTCGGGCATGTAGGAATGAAATCAGGAAGGCCAAATCACACCTGGAGCTGCACCTAGCAAGAGATGTTAAGAGTAACAAGAAGGGTTTCTTCAGGTATGTTGGCAACAAGAAGAAAGCCAAGGAAAGTGTGGGCCCCTTACTGAATGAGGGAGGCAATCTAGTGACAGAGGATGTGGGAAAAGCTAATGTATTCAATGCTTTCTTTGCCTCTGTCTTCACGAACAAGGTCAGCTCCCAGACTGCTGCACTGGGCAACACAGCATGGGGAGTAGGTGGCCAGCCCTCTGTGGAGAAAGAGGTGGTTAGGGACTATTTAGAAAAGCTGGACGTGCACAAGTCCATGGGGCCGGATGCGTTGCATCCGAGAGTGCTAAAAGAATTAGCGGCTGTGATTGCAGAGCCATTGGCCATTATCTTTGAAAACTCGTGGCGAACGGGGGAAGTCCCGGATGACTGGAAAAAGGCTAATGTAGTGCCAATCTTTAAAAAAGGGAAGAAGGAGGATCCTGGGAACTACAGGCCAGTCAGCCTCACCTCAGTGCCTGGAAAAATCATGGAGCAGGTCCTCAAGGAATCAATCCTGAAGCACCTACACGACAGGAAAGTGATCAGGAACAGTCAGCATGGATTGACCAAGGGAAGGTCATGCCTGACTAATCTAATCGCCTTCTATGATGAGATTACTGGTTCTGTGGATGAAGGGAAAGCAGTGGATGTATTGTTTCTTGACTTTAGCAAAGCTTTTGACACGGTCTCCCACAGTATTCTTGTCAGCAAGTTAAAGAAGTATGGGCTGGATGAATGCACTATATGGTGGGTAGAAAGTTGGCTAGATTGTCGGGCTCAACGGGTAGTGACCAATGGCTCCATGTCTAGTTGGCAGCCGGTATCAAGTGGAGTGCCCCAAGGGTCGGTCCTGGGGCCGGTTTTGTTCAATATCTTCATAAATGATCTGGAGGATGGTGTGGATTGCATTCTCAGCAGATGATACTAAATTTGCGGATGATACTAAACTAGGAGGAATGGTAGATACGGTGGCAGGTAGGGATAGGATACAGAGGGACCTAGACAAATTGGAGGATTGGGCCAAAAGAAATCTGATGAGGTTCAACAAGGATAAGTGCAGGGTCCTGCACTTAGGACGGAAGAATCCAATGCACCGCTACAGACTAGGGATCGAATGGCTCGGCAGCAGATCTGCAGAAAAGGACCTAGGGGTTACAGAAGTTGGATATGAGTCAACAGTGTGCCCTTGTTGCCAAGAAGGCCAATGGCATTTTGCAATGTATAAGTAGGGGTATAGCCAGCAGATCGAGGAACATGATCGTTCCCCTCTATTCAACATTGGTGAGGCCTCATCTGGAGTACTGTGTCCAGTTTTGGGCCCCACACTACAAGAAGAATGTGGATAAATTGGAGTCCAGTGAAGGGCAACAAAAATGATTAGGGGACTGGAACACATGAGTTATGAGGAGAGGCTGAGGGAATTGGGATTGTTTAGTCTGCAGAAGAGAAGAATGAGGGGGGATTTGATAGCTGCTTTCAACTACCTGAGAGGTGGTTCCAAAGAGGATGGTTCTAGGCTATTCTCAGTGGTAGAAGATGACAGGACAAGGAGTAATGGTCTCAAGTTGCAGTGGGGGAGGTTTAGGTTGGATATTAGGAAAAACTTTTTCACTAGGAGGGTGGTGAAACACTGATATGCGTTACCTAGGGAGGTAGTAGAATCTCCTTCCTTAGAAGTTTTTAAGGTCAGGCTTGACAAAGTTCTGGCTGGGATGATTTAATTGGGGATTGGTCCTGCTTTGAGCAGGGGGTTGGACTAGATGACCTCCTGAGGTCCCTTCCAACCCTGATATTCTATGATTCTATGATTCTAAAGCAGGTTTTCAGCTGAAAGCAGTTAGAGTTTTTTTTGTCTCTGCTTGGGGGCCAGAGCAGAGACAAAGGGAATTGTCTTTTGTCAGCTGGAGTTTTCTCTACCTAAAGGCAGGATAGTTAACCTCCTGCAGGGAAATTCACAAGTCTTCACAGACCTGAAGTTGTTTTTTTTTTTTTTTTTTTTTTACCTAAGAGCAACTACAGGGGTTTTCTGTCTATTTGCCTGGACACAAAGGTGATAGGGGTTTTTTTAAGGATTTTTCTGTAGGCTGACAATCACGATCAGAGAACATCGGTATCCGGTTACAGCATAATCTATTTTTTTTTGACAAGCCAAGTTTTTCTGTTTGTTTGTTTGTTTTATTTCTAACTCTCGGGTGTAAAGTTAGTTAAAAACAGAGAGGCTAACATGACAGAAACCAAGGCACAACACAAATTGGAGTTAACCAGACTGGAGGCAGTGAAAGAGGCAGAAAAATCCCTAGAGGCTGCCCACAGGAGAGCTATGGAGGCAAAGGACAAAGAAATGGAGGCAAGGGAAAAAGAACTGGAGGAGAAGGAAAAAGAGAGGAAGCATGCACTGGAGATGGAGAAGGTAAGGTCTGAGCGGAATCTACTGGATAACCCTAACAATCCTTCCCCAATGATCCAAAAATGGGAGTGACTTTGTCCACAGTATGATGAATCCAGTGATATTGCTGAATATTTTCTTACCTTTGAGAGACTGTGCACTCTCCATAAAATTCCTGAAGCTCACAAGATGACCACATTGGTCACAAAATTAACTGGAAGAGCTCTAGACATATTCAATAAGATGCCTATTGATGAGGCTTCTGACTATAATAAGTTCAAGGATTTGGTTTTGAAGCAATTTCAAATTACATCTGAAATGTACAGAGTAAAATTTCAAACCCTTAAGAGAAGGCCTGGACTAAGTAATGTGGCTTATCTAAACCAGATGAAGGATCTGTTAGATAAATGGGTCCAAGGAAGGGGTGTCACTAGCTTTGATGGAATGTGTGATTTGATAGCTCAGGAGCAATTCCTGAATATGTCCAAGGAGGAAATAAAACAGTGTTTATGGGATAAGGAAATGGACTCAGCAGAAAGTCTTGCTTCTTATGCTGATTGATACGCGTAGTCGCAGACCACCAGAGAGGCAGGGCAAGCCAGAACAAAATGGGTGGAGGGAGGAGAGAAGAACAACCCTGGTCGCAGTTGGAGCGGATACCAGAAGGGACACCCTCAGACCACACCCTACTACCGGGGGCAGCCCAAGGCCCCAACTACACACCAAGGAATACTCCAGTCACCTTATCGTCCTGCCACACCGTTCTCCAGCAACCCACCTCACCCCAGTAATCCGTCAGCTGGATGATGTTTTAAATGTAACAAGCCGGGGCATGTGAAGGCCAGCTGCCCCAAGAACCCCAACAAATTACCATTCATTGCACCGGAATCACACCAGAGGTCCTCAGGCCCAGATACCTCCCAGATACTCTTGGAGCGGAAGGAAACTGTGAGTGTGGGTGGGAAGAAGGTCACCACGTGGAGGGACATGGGAGCGCAAGTGTCGGCTATCCATGCTTCCTTAGTGGACCCCAGTTTAATCGACCCAGAGATCCAAGTGACGGTTCAACCCTTCAAGTCCAACTCTTTCAATTTGCCTACAGCCAAGTTGCCTGTCCAGTACAAAGACTGGTCAGGAACATGGACTTTTGAAGTCTATGATGATTATCCCATCCCCATGCTGTTGGGGGAAGACTTGGCCAATCATGTGAAGCTAGCCAAGAGGGTGGGAATGGTCACCCACAGCCAGGCTAAGCAAGCTGTCACGCCTAGCTCTGTTCTGGAAACTTCTACCAGGACCTGGTCAGAGGTGATGGAACTGGACCCCATGCCAGTGTCTGTAACAGCAGTAGTGGATCCAGTCCCAGAGACTCAGACAGAGCCAGTTCCAGAACCGGAACCAGCAGAACAAACAGCATCAGACCCATTGCCAGCACTGAATCCAGTACTTGCAACCCCAACACCAGAGGGCCCCAGTGAACCTGAACTGGCAGCAGCCGATAACCCTACACAAGAGGCTCAGCCGGAGCCTGAAACCCAACATAGTACACCAGCGGAGAGCGATTCACAGTCAACAGAAACAGCCCCATCCCCTACATCGCTTCCAGAGGGACCAAGCCTAGGTCCACAATCCAATGAAGAACTGATGTCTCCAGCATCAAGGGAACAGTTCCAGACCAAACAGGAAGCAGATGAACGATAAGAAGCTGAAGATAACCTCGCTGGCACCTGACCAAAATGACCAATGAGGAGACAAGATACTTTCAAAGCTGGAGGGGGTGGGGGAAAAAAAGGGTTCTGTCTGTCTGTGTGTTGCCTTTGCCAGGACCAGAGCAGGAATGCAGGTCAGAACTCCTGTAAAGGGTTAATAAGCAATCTAGTTAGATATTCATTAGATTCTGTTTTATTTAAATGGCTGCTAAAATAAGTTGTGCTGAATGGAATGTATATTCCTGTTTCTGTCTTTTTGTAACTTAAGGTTTTGCCTAGAGGGATTCTCCATGTTTTTAATCTGATTACCCTGTAAGGTATTTACCATCCTGATTTTACAGAGGTGATTCTTTTACTTTTTCTTCAATTAAAATTCTTCTTTTAAGAACCTGATTGCTTTTTCATTGTTCTTAAGATCCAAGGGTTTGGGTCTGTGTTCACCTATGCAAATTGGTGAGGATTTTTATCAAGCCTTCCCCAGGAAAGGGGGTGTAGGGTTTGGGCGGATTTTGGGAGAAAGACATTTCCAAGTGGGCTCTTTCCCTGTTATATTTGTTAGACACTTGGTGGTGGCAGCAATAAAGTCCAGGCACAAAAGGTAAAATAGTTTGTACCTTGGGGATGTTTTAACCTAAGCTGGTAAAAATAAGCTTAGGGGGTTTTTCATGCAGGTCCCCACATCTGTACCCTAGAGTTCAGAGTGGGGAAGGAACCTTGACAGGACCCTGTGCCACCTATAAGGATTTGCCTTGCCCCAAACCTGAGTCTCCAAGTCTAAAAAGGACTGAGCCTACTGAGGCGAACAAGGTATTTTGCCACACTGTGCATTGTGCGAAGTGTAGGAAGGATCCTTGAACTTTCTAATTCTTACCCTTTTTGAACTGAGGTGCAGATTCCTTTGGAAATCTTAAACATAGTCTGTGGACTCCCAGGATCTGCGGACCACAGGTTGACAACCACTACTCTAGTGTAATCTTTGGATGGAAAATGCTACATACATGCAGTGTATTGGCGATTGCCAGGGAACTGGGTGAGATTTTGTTCAGATATTAGTGAGATTTGTTGAGATAATGATCATGTAATTAGAGCTGGGCAGGAAACAATTTCCCCATCCCATGAGAATTTTCATTATTTTGAACATTTTTCCCATACCAAATCAGGATGAAAAGCTGAAATCTCAAAAATGTTCACAAAACGATAATCCCCAAGTTTTTCTAGGTTGAGTCAATTGTGGTTTTTTTTAAGTTGTCCTTTTTAATTTTTTAAACTTTTTTAACCATAAATTTACTAACATTTAGAAACAAAAAGTCATTTCAAACTGAAAAGTAAAAGCCTTTTGTTTCAAAAATGTCAAAATAGGATATTTTCACCATTTCAATACCTATTCTAAACAAAATGCTAATTGTGAGATTTGTCAAAACCAACCCTTTCCTGCAAAACAGTTCATCAGAAAATTCCTGACCAAGTCTACTTGCAATGGTGCAAGGAAGGACAAGGCTAGAGGACAGAGTGGGGACTAGGAGTCAGGAGACCTGCTTTCTAGTTCCAGCCCTACCACTTACCTTATGTCCTTAGGGAAATCATTTAGGCCAGATCTTAGGTTAACCAAGATCTAAAGATCTAAAATCTTAGGTCAACCAAGCTACATTGCTCAGTGTTGTGAAAAAGCCACACTCCAAGAGACATAGCTAAACCCACCTAACTCCCGGTATAACAGCGCTAGGTCAACTTAGCCCATGAAAACTTATGCTCAAATAAATTTGTTAGTCTCTAAGGTGCCTCAAGTACTCCTAGGTCAACTTAAGAATCCTTCCATGACCTAGTTACTGCCTCTCAGGGAGATGGATTAACTACACTGATCAGAGAACCCTTCCATTCACTGTAGTGAGTGTCTACAATGAAACACTACCATGGCGGCGCTGTGTCAGTTTATGTATAGACATAGCCTTAGTCTTGGGTACGACAGTATTTGATGTGTAAAATGGGGATAACCAGGCGTACCTCTCATGGAGGCTATGAGGTTTTAAATTAATTTTGAAAAGAGCTTTGAGATCCCCGATGAAAAATGTGGAGTAAGTGTAACATTTTATTATCATTTACGCTGTTCAAACATGTTTGACCACTTAATCTTAAATGAGATCTCAAATGGTTTCATACACAAATTATCAGCACTGTTCACAATCCCCCTCCAGTCCAATCACAACCCATGCATGTAAAGTAGATTAACAATTATGCCCTGTGTTCTCACCTAGTATAAATCAACATAGCTCCAATGAAGTAAAAGACTGGCCTAGAGTCATAGAATATCAGGGTTGGAAGGGACCTCAGGAGGTCATCTAGTCCAACCCCCTGCTCAGAGCAGGACCAATTCCCAACTAAATCCTATAGCTCATAGATCATAACCTGTAACACACTCATGAGTGGGTTATGGTTGCAGTGGTATATGAAGCTATATTGACTTCGCTTTTTGTGTGCTGCTCCTTTAAATTGTTAAAAGATGTGCCTGTGTGCTGAGATGTGGCAGGCTTGCTGCAGCTTGTTTTAGAAGGATCACACACACTGTGCTCTCTCCTGGACACGTTTGTTCTTGTTTTCCTTAAGGTAAAATAAAAGTCATTTTAACTCTTGTGGTGTCAAAAGCAGTTCCAAGGTCATCCTGATCTCAAGAGTTGGCAAGGAAATGTGGGAGGAACTGATTTCAATATTATGTCCTAAAATGCAAACACAGGACGGATTTTTCAATCCTGCACATGCAAAGGTCTGAGTGTCTGACCTGTGTATGTGCAAACACCAGCGCATCCCTATAGATATATACTCGCTAAAATCCAGGGCATGGCAACATTGGAGTTTGGGCCTGTAGAAGTGTCTTTGCTAATGATGTCACATGCAATTTTGAAACATTACCTTCTACCTCTGTTTTCAGTGTAATCCCACAGGTCTCACTACATTGTGTGCCTGCAGAGGGCAGAGGAAAGATCTGGATCAAGATGATGTGATATATTGAACTATATTTAACATAAGTACCAGGGAGTAGCCGTGTTAGTCTGTATCCACAAAAACAACAAGGAGTCCGGTGGCACCTTAAAGACTAACAGATTTATTTGAACATAATCCCACTTCTTCAGATGCATGGAGTGAAAATTACAGATGCAGACATAAATATACTGACACATGAAGAGAAGGGAGTTACAAGTGAAGAACCAGTGTTGACAGGGCCAATTCAATCAGGGTGGATGTAGTCCACTCCCAATAATAGATGAGGAGGTGTCAATTTCAGGAGAGGCAAAGCTGCTTTTGTAATGAGCCAGCCACTCCCAGTCCCTATTCAAGCCCAAATTAATGGTGTTAAATTTGCAAATGAATTTTAGTTCTGCTGTTTCTCTTTGAAGTCTGTTTCTGAAGTTTTTTTGTTCAAGCATACCTACTTTCAAATCTGTTATAGAATGTCCAGGAAGATTGAATTGTTCTCCTACTGGCTTTTGTATGTTACCGTTCTTCATGTCCGATTTGTGTCCATTTATTCTTTTACATAGGGACTGTCCAGTTTGGCCAATCTCCATGGCAGAGGGGCATTGCTGGCACGTGATGGCATATATCACATTAGTAGACATACAGGTGAATGTGCCTCTGATGGTGTGGCTGATGTGGTGGGGTCCTCTGATGGTGTTGCTAGGGTAGATATGGGGACAGAGAAGGCAATGAGGTTTGCTACAGGGATTGGTTCCTGGGTTAGTTTTTCTGCGGTGTGGTGTGTAGTTGCTGGTGAGTATTTGCTTCAGGTTGGGGGCTGTCTGTAAGCGAGGACTGGCCTGCCTCCCAAGGTCTGGGAGAGTGAGGGATCATTTTCCAGGATAGGTTGTAGATTGTTGATAATGTGCTAGAGAGGTTTTAGCTGGGGCTGTACGTGATAGCCAGTGGTGTTCTGTTATTTTCCTTGTTGAGCCTGTCCTGTAGTAAGTGACTTCGGGGTACCCATCTTGCTCTGTCAGTCTGTTTCCTCACTTCCCCAGGTGGGTATTGTAGTTTTAAGAATGCTGGATAAAGATCTTGTAAGTGTTTGTCTCTGTCTGAGGGATTGGAGCAAATTCAGTTGTATCTTAGGGCTTGGCTGTAGACAATGGATTGTGTGATGTGTCCTGGATGGAAGCTGGAGTCATGTAGGTAAATATAGTGGTCAGTAGGTTTCCGGTATACAGTGGTGTTTATGTGACCATCACTTATTTGCACTGTAGTGTCCAGGAAGTGGGTCTCTTGTGTGGACTGGTCCAGGCTGAGGTTGATGGTGGGGTGGAAATTGTTGAAATCCATGTGGAATTGTTCAAGGGCCTCCTTCCCGTGGGTCCATATGATGAAGATATCGTCAATGTAGCGCAAGTAGAGGAGGGGCGCTAGGGGACAAGAGCTGAGGAAGCGTTGTTCTAAGTCAGCCATAAAAATGTTGACATACTGTGGGGCCATGCGGGTACCCATAGCAGTGCCGCTGATTTGAAGGTATAAGTTGTCCCCAAATCTGAAATGGTTGTGGGTGAGGACAAAGTCATAAAGCTCAGCTACCAGGTGTGACATGGCCTCATCAGGGATACTATTCTTGACAGCTTGTAGTCCATCCTCATGTGGAATATTGGTATAAAGAGCTTCTACATCCATGGTGGCCAGGATGGTGTTTTCAGGAAGATCACCAATGCATTGTAGTTTCCTCAGAAAGTCGGTGGTGTCTCGAAGATAGCTAGGAGTGCTTATAGCATAGGGTCTGAGCAGAGAGTCCAAATAGCCAGATAATCCTGCTACAAGAGTGCCGATGCCTGAGATGATGGGGCGTCCAGGGTTTCCAGGTTTATGGATCTTGGGTAGCAGATAGAATACCCCTGGTCAGGGCTCTGGAGGTGTGTCTGTATTCCCGTGCTGTAGCAGGGAGTTTCTTGAGCAGATGGTGTAGTTTCTTTTGGTACTCCTCAGTGGACTCAGAGGATAGTGGCCTGTAGAATGTGGTGTTGGAGAGTCCCCTGGCAGCCTCCTGTTCATAATCCAACCTGTTCATTATGACTACAGCACCTCCTTTGTCAGCCCCTTTGATTATAATGTCAGAGTTGTTTCTGAGGCTGTGGATGGCATTGCGTTCTGTACGGCTCAGGTTATGGGGCAAGTGATGCTGTTTGTTCATAATTTCAGCCTGTGCACGTCTACGGAAGCAGTCTATGTAGAAATCCAGTCTGTCATTTCGACCGTCAGGAGGAGTCCACGCAGAATTCTTCTTCTTGTAGTGTTGGTAGGAGGGTTCCTGTGGGTCAGTGCACTGTTCAGTGGTGTGTTGAAAATATTCCTTAAGTCGGAGATGAATAAAGTAGGCTTCCAGATCACCACAGAACTGTATCATGTTCGTGGGGGTGGTGGGGCAGAAAGAGAGTGCCCGAGATCGGACAGACTCTTTTGCCGGGCTAAGTGTGTGGTTGGATAGATTAACAATATTGCTAGGTGAGTTGAGGGTACCACTGTTGTAGCCCCCTGTGGCATGTAGGAGTTTAGATAGTTTATTGTCCTTTTTCCTCTGTAGAGAAGTGAAGTGTGTGTTGTAAATGTCTTGTCTCGTTTTTGTAAAGTCCAGTCACGTGGAAGTTTGTGTGGAAGGTTGGTTTTGTATGAGAGCCTCCAGTTTTAAGAGCTCATTCTTAATCTTCTCCTGTCTGCTGTACAGGATGCTGATCAGGTGGTTACTCAGTTTCTGTGAGAGTGTGTGGCACAGTCTCTCACCACAGTCAGTGTAGTATGTCGATTGCAATGGATTTTTTACCTTCAGTCAATTTGGTATGATATCCATCTGTTTGCACTTGGAGGGGAAGATGTTGTCTGTCTGTATCTGTGCGAGTTTTTTGTTGAGGTTGGTGGATTTCCACTCAATACGGCTAAATTAAGTGCCTTGCATGGTGACAAGTATCAGGGGGTAGCCGTGTTAGTCTGTACAACAACAAGGACAACAAGGAGTCTGGTGGCACCTTAAAGACTAACAGATTTATTTGAGCATAAGCTTTTGTGGGTAAAAAACCCACTTCTTCAGATGCATGGAGTGAAAATTACAGATGCAGACATAAATATACTGACACATGAAGAGAAGGGAGTTACAGGTGGAGAACCAGTGTTGAAAGGGCCAATTCGATCAGGGTGGATGTAGTCCACTCCCAATAATAGATGAGGAGGTGTCAATTCCAGGAGAGGCAAAGCTGCTTTTGTAATGAGCCAGCCACTCCCAGTCCCTATTCAAGCCCAAATGAATGATGTTAAATTTGCAAATGAATTTTAGTTCTGCTGTTTCTCTTTGAAGTCTGTTTCTGAAGTTTTTTTGTTCAAGTATAGCTACTTTCAAATCTGTTATAGAATGTCCAGGAAGATTGAAGTGTTCTCCTGCTGGCTTTTGTATGTTACCATTCCTCATGTCCGATTTGTGTCCATTTATTCTTTTATGTAGGGATTGTCCAGTTTGGCCAATGTACATGGCAGAGGGGCATTGCTGGCACATGATGGCATATATCACATTAGTAGACGTGCAGGTGAATGTGCCTCTGATGGTGTGGCTGATGTGGTGGGGTCCTCTGATGGTGTCGCTAGAGTAGATATGGGGACAGAGTAGGCAATGAGGTTTGCTACAGGGATTGGTTCCTGGGTTAGTTTTTCTGTGGTGTGGTGTGGTGTGTAGTTGCTGGTGAATATTTGCTTCAGGTTGGGGGGTTGTCTGTAAATAAGGACTGGCCTGCCTCCCAAGGTCTGGGAGAGTGAGGGATCATTTTCCAGGATAGGTTGTAGATTGTTGATAATGTGCTGGAGAGGTTTTAGCTGGGGCTATACGTGATGGCCAGTGGTGTTCTGTTATTTTCCGTGTGCTTCTTTTTATTTGAGCTTATGCTCAAATAAATCTGTTAGTCTTTAAGGTGCTGCCGAACTCCTTGTTATATTTAACATACTGATTCGTTTTTCAAGCAAGCTATTATAGAGAGAGGTGGTGGAGAAATACCAATGGTTTTTCATGGCATATTTTAAAAAATGTTGTTTTTGTCAAAATTGCCTGCAAGAATTTTTTATTATTTCAGAGAAAAACAGAAACCAAAATGGTAAAAACAAAACTTTTTCTGAACATTTATTTTGTAAAACATAAAGGTCAATTTTCAGTAACATTTTTAAGTTTTGGAAAAGAAGCTATTTGTTCATTTTCTGTAAAAATTGTTCTTTTTAAAAAAAATCATTGCAGCATTGCTCCATGAGAACACAATGAGAAATATGACTGTGTCTAAGTTATCTTTCATTCTGCATCACATTTCCACCAAGTAAATACAAAAGAGAAATGCACAGCAAACATACAAAAGCCAGCTTGCCTTTGAATTGATTGTAGTGACTGTATTTTACAATTGAATATATGGTAATTTGATTTAGACTTAGAGAATGCAATTGAA
The DNA here is from genome assembly GCF_015237465.2 of Chelonia mydas. Taxonomy (NCBI): domain Eukaryota; kingdom Metazoa; phylum Chordata; order Testudines; family Cheloniidae; genus Chelonia; species Chelonia mydas. The sequence goes on from NC_057860.1 coordinate 4,601,978, forward strand.
ATAATACAATACTAGAAATAGAAATGCTGGGCAAGAAGAGATGAATTATTGCTCCAAAATGGATTGCAAAGGAGTACCAATTTCAGAAACATACGAAACCACCATGTCCAGCGCAGGGGATTGCAAAGAATGTATGGGCTCATTCAATAAATAAATATTGTAGAGACCTTAGCACCAAAGTTCAGTCCTCCCACCTCATGGTTGCAGTAATCTTGCTGTGTGGAGAGATGGGGTCTGCTAAGAAAAGCTCCTAAAGGAAAAGTTGCAAAGGAAACATATTTCTTCATTTAAAAAATATTGCAAAGTAACATAAAAATTAATCAGAAATAATGAAAACATCCACATGTAGGGACTTTTCCCACTGCTGAAAGGGCCCTGGAAATCACAAGTAAACGTCCTATGATAGCTGGCAACGGAGGACAAGCAGTTTCATTAGGCTAGGTTGAAAAGAACATTGATGCTTGGTGCACAAATAAAGATGATATTTTGAGTGCTCCATTGATAGCTGGGAAGGGAAAGGTCTGGGACCACAGGAAGTAACCAGAGAAAGCTTCACGGCCCTTTGCTGACTTAATAAGGCCATTTGAAAATATACTTGATCGCGTCATTGGGGAGATGGTGTCCAAAACAATTAAAAGGCCATGAAAAGCCCTTTTCCGCTATAGTGAAGCCAGGGTGGCAGGTAGTCAAGTTCCCTTCCAATATTTCATAAGTAATGAAAGCCAAGAAACAGCGCATTGTCTCACTGCACTACCGAAGAGCTATGAATCTTCTCAGGAAAAGACTGGAGGTGTAAAACTCAGTCTGCAAAACTCAGCCCTGGGATTTCAACACCCTAGAGATCAGGGCAATTAAACCTGGGGTTTTGCTTAGTGCCCCTTCCTAGAAAAAGAGCGAGTTGTCTGGGAATCTCCCTTCAAAATGTTTTCTTGTGGCCGAAAATGTGGTTTTTTGCAAAATCGAGGTAGAACATCAGGGAACCTTTCCCAGTGATGAGGTCTCTTGGACTGAGGAGCAGTCCCACAAGGGCACTGGTGGAAAATGCATTGCTGGGGACATTTCATAGTCATAGTCATAGTATATCAGGGTTGGAAGGGACCTCAGGAGGTCATCTAGTCCAACCCCCTGCTCAAAGCAGGACCTGAGCCTGGATTTTATTTTATTTTATTTAAGACTCTGCCAGTGTCTTGCATGCTCAGAGACAAAAAGAGGGAAGAGAACAACTTCTGCAGCCAGCCCAACCTGCCCATTGGCATGAAGTCATGAAGAGAAATCAAGATGTAGATTATCTGCTCTTTGGGGCAGACTCTCTCTCTTGCGCTCACTGCACATATTTTCCTGAGTATTTTCTCATTTGCAATGTCTTTTTGATACAGAGGGGTGGGATTTGTAAAGGCATCAAGAGCAACTGCGATCCTGGCAGAGGTGTCACACTAGGGCATCTCAAACTGTTTCCAAGGATTGGACACACTTGAATACAGAGTCTGCCACAACTCACCCACCAGTAGGTGGTCATGTGACTTCCCTGTGGCAGCCACAGAAATTGCTAACCTGCAAAAGCCCAGGTAAGAAAGGACTTCTTTAAATGCACTGTTGTGACTAGAGATAGGAAAGTGCCAGCCCTATACATCCACCGCTTCTTTGTCCGTATAGATGGGCAAGTAACAGATTATTCAGTTTGCTACTCTGAAAAATTGGGGGGAAAACTGGGGCGGGGGATCTGAAACAATTTTTTTGTCACACTGAAAATGTTTTAAAAGGTCACGTTGAGTGGAACAAAATGAAAGATTTGGTTTACTTTTGGGGGGGAAGGTTAATATTTTTAACTGGTTTTTTAAAATAAAATTGAAGGACATTAAAAAACTAAATGTCTTTCCACAATGAAAAGTCAAAATGTTTCAACATTAAAAAAAAAAAAAAAGATTTTGTCAGACAAAATAATTCACCAAAATCAATCCAACTTGACAAATTGTTTTGGTCAACCCAAATCTGCATTTCTTGGCCAAAAAAGATGGTTTAACGCACACAAAAAATCTCCCAGCTTTTTTTGTCACCACCAGGATTTGGAAACCTCTGAGCTAGACAGTTCTCAAGAAGAAACAGATACCGAGAGAGGCACAGGTAGGCAAGGGCAGAAATTCTCAACCTTTTTCTTTCTGAGCCCGCGCCCCCCTCCCCCCCCATGCTATAAAAACTCCAGGGCCCAGCTGTGCCACAATAACCGATTTTCTGCATATAAAAGCCAGGGCCGGTGTTAGGGGACAGCAAGCAGGGCAATTGCCTGGAGGCTCCACACTACAGGGCCCCCCGTGAAGCTACATTGCTCAGGCTTTGGCTTCAGCCCCTGGTAGCAGGAATCAGGGACCCTGGCTTCAGCCCCATGCGGTGCGGCTTTGGCTTTCTGCCCTGGGCTCTAGTGAGTCTAATGATGGCCCTTCTTGGCAGACCCCCTGAAACCTGCTCGAGGCCCCCCAAGGGGCCCCGGACCCCTGATTGAGAACCATTGGACTAGGGCATCAGACATAATTGGGTCACATATTCTCTTCCTGTCCAAAAATGCTACCTTGTTTAGGTTCAGTGATTCTGCATGGCCTATTGTAGGCACATGTTATTGTGTTGCAGTCTCTTTATAACTTGGCATTTGGCTGTACCACATTGCATTATGAATTTTGTTGCTCAGTGTTTCGGTGTCTCCTTGGCAGGGTTTGCTTGCAGACATCCCATTGTATGATTCCTAAGAAAGATCATAGTATCACAGAATCATAGAATATTAGGGTTGGAAGAGATCTCAGGAAGTCATCTAGTCCAACTCCCTGCTCAAATCAGGATCAACTCCAGCTAAATCATCCCAGTCAGGGTTTTGTCAGGCCAGGCCTTATAAACCTCTAAGGATGGAGATTCCACCACCTCCCTAGGTAACCCATTCTGGGGCTTCACCACCCTCCTAGTGAAATAGTGTTTCCTAATATCCAGTCTAGACCTCCCCCACTGCAACTTGAGACTATTTCTCCTTGTTCTGTCGTCTGCCACCACTGAGAACAGCCGAGCTCCATCCTCTTTGGAACCCCCCTTCAGGTAGTTGAAGGCTGCTATCAAATCCCCCTTCACTCTTCTCTTCTGGGGGATCAGGTGTTACACCTAGGCCTCATAAAAAGGGCTGAGAGAATTTAGGTAGGAGAAGAACTACAGAGAGCAGGTTAGGCTCCTGTGAAAGGTCTTGAGGTAGGGTCTGTAGGGAACAGGGAAGTCTCTGGGAGAAGGCGTTAGAGTCTCCTGGGAGATGAGACAGTGGGAACCTGCTAGGAAAAGAATCTCCAAGGAGAAAACCTAGAAAGCAATGATCAGCTCAAAGAACAAAGAGCAATTCTTCAGGAAGCAGGGAGTTCCAGTGGGGGAAAGATGTCAAGGTAGGCCAGAAGGCAGGCTGGGAACAGCCCAAGAACGGCAGAAGAACCTTGTGTTTCTTTTGACATTTTTTTGGAGTTTTAGTTAGATTTCTTTTGCCCCAGAAGGGGCGGAACGTGAAAGGTGACCAGGCCGGAGGGAAGCAGCCGACCATGGCAGAACCACATCAGCAGACAATTGGGGATGCTAGAGCGAAAGAAACCCTGCAATGTCCCATCCTGGCTTGAGGGGGACGCTCTGGCAGTGAGTTGCCTCCAATATACTGTAGCACAAATTCTATTCTGTTCTATCGTACATAGGTTCTTATTCTGCCCTTGTTGCTGAGGTATCTCAGTGCCTTCCAGTCGTGCATCAAGTGACGTGACTAACATCTGTCTGTAAATGAACAGACATGGAGCCCCAAAGAGCCCAGGTTTGGTGAATCCCAAATACCCCGAAATCCTACTACATGGGAAGGAGCAGGTGAGCCAAGGGAAACTTAGAGGGTTACAGATGTGGCCTTTGCTAATAGCTAAATGTTACTTTTGTCCATAACCCCCTGTTTCGATTGACCAAAACCAAAAAAAATATTTTTTCAGTTTGCAAATATTTTTGCAGACTTCGACTTCTCCTCCTGATTCAAAATGAGAGAAAAATGTTGCACTCTTCAAAGTGTTTGCAGGGCAGGAAAACTACTTCCCAGATCTGCTCAAAATCTCAGTTCTTCCTGGGCAAAAACCTGCAAAGCGAATGTCTACACTAAGAGAGGGTGTGAAAATTGCCACAGCAAACGTAAGAAGCCAGCAGTGGTTCTGGATACATGTTAGGGAATGGCTCTTTGCGGGAGCTGCATGCAGAAGGGTGATTGATAGTGTGCCTGAAAACAGTGTCACCCCGGGTGTGAAGATTGTGAAATGACTTCTGGAGTCCTTCACCATAAATCTCAATGATGTATTTATCCAGAGCCAGACTTGCTTTCACCTGCATTACCAATGGCGATATCCCTGATGCAGTCAACAGCCACAATTCATTTGACTGAGAGGCAAGCAATAAGTAATTGAATGCTAGTTCTCTAGATCCTGGGCTGCGCAAATATCCATTTCCCTGCTGGAAGTAACCTTGCAAAGCAGCAACACTGAGCAATTATGGCACTTTTCATCCATAGATCTTAAAGCAGCAGCCTACAGATGGAGACATACCTTAAACTAGTGCAAATGGTGGACTCTCGGTAACTTGAAGTCTTTAAACCATGACTTGAGGACTTCAGTGACTCAGCCAGAGGTTAGGAGTCTATTACAGGAGTGGGTGGATGAGGTTCTGTGGCCTGCGATGTGCAGGAGGTCAGACTAGATGATCATGATGGTCCCTTCTGGCCTTAAAGTCTATGAGTCTATGAGAATCCATCATTGCACAACAGGAGAAGGTGCTGAGACATAATTAAGTTATAGAGTAGCTGAATGGGAGAACCAGGAATAGAACCACAGGTCTTCAGACGCTTAGGCCAATAATGTAATCACTGAATAGGGTGACCAAATGTCCCTATTTTATAGGGACAGTCCTGATATTTGGGACTTATAGATATTTGTCTTATATAGGCACCTATTACCCCTCACTCCCTGTCCTGATTTTGCACACTTGCTATCTGGTCACCCTATCACTGAACGATGCCGCTCCTTCATACTAACAAGCAACACATTTCTTGACAACACAGACTCTGTAAATACGCTTTATAAAATGGATGGTGAGGGCCACAGTCTGCTGGGTAGGCAGCGTGGCTTAGTGCACAAACATTGGCCTGGCATTCAGGAGACCTGCATTTTATTTCCAGCTCTGCCTCTGACCTGCTGGGTGACTTGGGCAACTCATTTCACTTCGCTGTGCCTCAGTTTCCCATCTGTAAAACAGGGGAAATGATACTGGCCTCTTCTGTTAAGTTTGAGCTCTACAAATCTCCAACTTTGAGATCTACAGATGAAAAGAGCTAGATATATATTATTACTGCAGTCAGTTACTCGAGCAAGAATCCAATGCTGTTGAAGTTGAGGGAATTATTCTGGATTCACACCAATGTAACTGAGAGTAGGGTTGTTTCCCTGTGATATATCAAAAGACAATTGTATAATAAGAATAATATTGTCTAAGTGCTAAAGAAGCACTCGTTCAATACCCCAAGTTGCAGGGCAGGGGTGACACAGCCCCTCACTGCTCTGAATTGCACCCCAGAATGTCATAATATAGTGTTTGTTTTACCTTGGGCAGTACAAATTCTAGGGATAGTGTGAATGGCAGGGAGCATGAACTAGTGGTTACAGCAAGTGGTGCATCTGTGTGGGTCCCAGGATATTGGAGAGACAAGATGGGTGAGGTAATATCTTTTATTGGACCAACTTCTGCTGGTGAGAGAGACAAGCTCTATGTAGCTTGAAATTTTGTCTCCCTCAGTAACAGAAGTTAGTCCAATAGAAGATATTACCTCATCTCTCTGGTTACAACAAGGAACTCTGAGGCAGGACTCCTGGGTTCTAGTTCAAACTTTCTGTGTTATATTGGGTGTGTCACACAACTGCTCTGTACCTCCATTTCAATGTAGGTATGGTAATATTTATAGTACCTACTTTTCTGAAACGAGGAGATCCATGAATGAGAAGGGATATACGTCTAAGCACTGTGCCAGTAATGAACATGATCTGTTCAGTTCTATCTGGATAATAGATGTGAGAGAGTCAGGATCTATATTGGACTAGACCTGGTCATAAAATGGATCCCCCCCCTTTCCTCCCCCCAATGCACTAAAAATATCGATGAAAAAATATTTTTCATTTTCATTGGACTTTTCAGCCAAAAATTTTGATATGGAATTGAAAACCTGAACATTTTCCAAGTGTTGTAACTGAAAACCAGAATATTTTGGCTGCAGTCAGGGACTAGGAAGGAAAGAGGAGAAGACAGCAGACCAGAATAGAAAATTGATGGGTTTTGTTTTCTAAAGAAAAACTGAACATTTCTGAGGACAGCCAACACTTGTTTCAAGCATGTTCATTTTGTTGAAAGTATAATTTTCCATTAAAAAAAAAGTTTAGATGAAAAAGGCTACATCGGAGCCCTGTGCTCAGACCCTAGGGCTGAGGCATCTCCTGAGAACAGACTTTCTTGTGAGCCCGTGTGCCGGTGGAATCCGTCCTGAGAACCGTTGAAACCATCCATCCCAGAAGGAATGTCTCAATATAAGTGGGCAATTTTTGTGATGTTCTCTGGGGGTTTCCATAGAGAGATAGTAGCCTTCAAGCCTATCACCATAAGTACTATTAGAAAATGGGGCTTGTTTTTTGTTTTGTTTTTTACTTTATCAAACACTCCAGTATGTTTTAGGAGGAGGAAATTTCCTTCTGTTGGTAAAAGAATCAGTAACAAAATTTCAAGTTGTTCAAGCTACCATCTGTAAAAGTCCAAGCCCCCTCCCATCTGGTACATGATGCATTTGCTAATATATGCATGTGCTGTAAACATGTCTACACCTCTGCTGTAGCATTTCTTGGCATATCCAAGCTGCCTTGGCTCTCATTTAACAGCATCTCATGTCATATTCTGTGCTTCTGTCGAGATTTTTTTACAATTTCAAGGGCGCAATCCAGGAATGACATCACAAATTTTATCAGTGTTTCATATTCATAATAATAATTAGGGCCAGCAGAACAGCTCACCCCAGGAACGATGGCTTCAGTAAATTTAGCCCTTTTTCATGACCAGTTGACCATATGTATGAATTTGTCCACTGTTATTCAAAGATGTTCCGTGAACATTTCACGTGAAGAAATTGCAACTCAAAGGTAGCTCACAAATTGGTCATTGTGAGCATTCAGTGTTCATGATTCAATAATCAATAGATGTCTAATTAGTCATCCGATGGACCTCAGTCTCTTGTTTCTGCTCTTTGGATAGCCACACCAACATGTAGATACCATGTTGATATGTAAGGAACAAAGGTGGGAAGACTGGAGGCTGGTATCTTGAAATGGGCAGAGTTAAGTTTGCTTAGGTGCCTTGTCTGGGCATTTCGCTACTTTCAAATATTTGGCTTCCTTATACTTTTAGCCTGAGCTCTGAATTTCTTGGGTTTCTATTTATTTTTTTGTTACCTACCATGCTCTTCTAAGGGGATGTCACGCTGCAGGCAAATGCAGCACGAGTCATATCTCACCTACCTTTGATCTAGCTGGTGTGGGCACCGATAACGTGAAGCTGCAGCAGCCTGGGCTAATACCCTAAGTACATAAGCAGGCTCCTTGGTGGGCTTGTATTGGGGTGACCAGCCAATGCGGCATCCTGCTTCACTGCCACTGTTATCCAGCCTACCTTGGGTATGTCTACACTTGTAGCAATTATAGCTCCATTTGAAGAGTAGGCGCACACTAACGGGTTTAATGCTTTGCTCTCAAACTTAACTCCAGCTAAACAACTTTTTTTTTTTTGGTCTGGTGATACAGGGAGATTTATAATCTAATTCCACTTCCAGCTGAAATTAATTTCCTTTTGTGCTTAGATGAATCTTGGTTCCCCAGTGGATAGTTTGCATCTCGTAAACCTTAGTACAAACCAAGTGTACATGCACTAGTGTAAATATTCACAAAGAGCAAATTAAAACCGGCTGCAACTTGGATAGAGCAAAATGCTATGCAGAAGCCACCAAAATGTTTGCAAATAATTGTTCTCACACTATTGTGAGCTGTAACAAAGATAGCTCACTCCTATAGCAATTTTGATCTTTGAAGTGCTTGAGAAATATTCGCTAATTATTCTCACTGCAGCTCTCCAAATTCAGGGTTATTTATCCAATTTCCAACCTGGGAACTGAAGCAAAGTAGGCAGTGGAAGAGTGGTGGGTTGGAATTTAGGAGCTCCTGGTTCCCAGTACTATGTAAAAATCAGGGTTTTCCATGCAACCCCTTTAAAATGAAGTCTTAAATAACATGATTTTATTACTATCAGTATTCACATGGTGGTTGGAATACAAAAGGTTCTGTGTGACTTTACAAGAAATAACCCCTGCTTACATGGTGTATAAACACATCTGAACCAGGTCTCATTTTCAAGCTTTTCTCTGCAAACCCAGTCGGGAGAGTGTGATGTTCCCCTGGTGTTATCTGGACCAGTGATCGGCTAGGTCACTCCAATCCTCGACTCTGGGAGCCAGCCTTACCCTGCTGTGCTGTGAGAACCCCCACTCCTGGGCTGTTCATGCACAGCCTCTGGTATGTAAGCTACTTGGATTGTGCAACCGAATGACACTAGCCAATATCTCTGGTCCCAGACACAACCCTAGGAACCTCCATCTTTCAGTGTCCAGTTATGCCCACTGGACGCTGCAAGCTTATATGAGTTTGTCAGTTTAACAAAGAAATTGATATGTACCAGGCTTGTTATCCCAAGGGGAGTCTCTGACACGCTTCAAACCAAATGCACTTCTTCAGGTAGAATAAACAAACAAATTTATTAACTATAAAGATAGATTTTAAGTGATTATAAGTCAAAGCACAAGAAGTCAGATTTGGTCAAATGAAATAAAAGCAAAACACATTCTAAGCTGATCTTAACACTTTCAATGCCCTTACAAACTTTTAGATGCTTCTCACCACAGACTGGCTGGTTGCCCTTTAGCCAGGCTCTCCCCTTTGATCAGCACTTCAGTCGCTTGGTGGTGATGTCTGTAGATGTAGGTAGAAGAGAGAGAAAGAGCATGGCAAACGTCTCTCCCTTTTAACTTGTTCTTTCTTCCCTCTTGGCTCCCCCCCCCACCCTTTAGAGTCAGGTGAGCATTACCTCATCAAAGTCCCACATTGTCCAAGGAAAGGGGGCTGACTCACTGGAGAGTCCAACAGATCCTTTGTTGCTGCCTAGGCCAATGTCCTTTGTTCCTGTGAGGCTGGGCTGGGTTTGTCCCATACATGCCCTGATGAGGTGTGAACTGTCCCTCTGTTCCTAAAGAGTTTTTGCCTGGGCTTGTTTTAAGCCATGAGGACACATTTTCAGCCTCATACACATGAAATGACAACCCATAACATTACTGTAACAACAATGCTCAGGGCATCATGAGCCTTCCGAAGACACCTGACATGACAAACTGCATTGGATACCATACAATCATATTATAAAGATGAACACATGGGTGCAGGGTGTTCTCCCTAGGTACAGAACGTCACACTTATAAAGAGAAGCTGGCACAGTTGCTGTCCCTGCTCTCAGCAGCCTATCGGTCTGTCATGTTTAAGAACGCAACGTCCCTTCCCAAGAGAGAGAAGCAACCCCCATTGACTATAAAACATGACAGCTTCTCACAGCAACCGTCTCACTTGGGCAGCGTTATCTACAGTTGCAGGCTCAGCCCTGTGAGTTATGTCGCCCGAGCTAAGATAATGGAGTGTGCGTAATGGAATCAAGAGCAATTATCTCATCGCTCAGGCTTCTGCAAAGGGGGCGGTTGGGATCAGACAGAGGAAGAGGCAGCCACCCCCAACAATTAAGTCATTTAAGTTAGCACATCAGGACGTGATTCACACCATGGCAGAGATAGCCTAAGCCCCCAGCAGGAAACCATGCCAGCTTTCCAGCTGGCTTCTAAGGAGCCTTGCAGCCTGATGGAAACTCAGTCTGGCTAGCAGAATTTGGCTAAGGATTCTGATGTGGGCCTCTTCTGATACATGCCATAGCAAGGGCAAGTCCTTCATCTGGTGTCCAGGGGCGTCACTAAATAGGACAGATTTAAGTAGCATAATCCGTCTATCAACAAACCATGCATATTGGCAGGGGGTTAGACTAGATGACCCTTGTGGTCCCTTCTCACTCGATGAGTGGGCTCCCTGTGCTTGCATCCTGTGTGAGGTGGCTGCTAAGAGCCTTATGATCCATAGGCACCATTTCCGGTGAATGAATCCCCTTTCTGTGTGGCCAGCTGTCAGATCTCACACAATTTGATGTGGCTCCTTAAGCCCCGGCTCCTGGGGTCTTGTGATTAGGGGAGAAGCTCAGCTTTCATTTAAAATACAAACTAAGTTTCTAGCCCTTGTGATTGCAGAGAGAAGCTTGCAAACATGACCTGAGTGTGACCAGAGGGCAAATAAAAAGAACCTGTCATTTACTTATTTAGTTTGAAAAACCTTGTGATTTTTAAGCCAATCTAATGGTTTTGGGGCGGCCTGACTTGATTTTCAAATGCTTGGGAGGAGGTGGGGGGGGGCGTTACTGCCCTTCTGCCTGAGTCATAGAGGCCACATTGATCTCAGCTCAGACTTCCTTTCACCATGTTGTACAAGAAGCATCACTCATTTGGAGTACACAGTGTGTACACTGGGAAGGGTGGGGATAAAGGAGGTGTTTATAGTTGTTAGACTAGCAGATTGGGAGTCAGGATTCCTGGGTTCTCTTCTTCCACTAATTTGCTGTGTGGTCTTGGGAAAGTCACTGTGTCTCAGTTTCCCCTTCTGAACACTGGCAATAAAAAGGCTCTTACCAAACCGCACAATAGGTGTTTTTAATGGCACTGACTGAAAGGTGGGGAAAGAAAAAGAAAATAGCTCATGGTTACCCATTCTAATTGCGAGTCTAACACTGACCCACACAGGGACGTTGGCAGAGGGGATCAAGCCTGGGACCTTGTGAGCTTAATGCATGAGCCGCTCTAGAGCCTGAGCTAAAAGACACATCTCTGTTAGCGGAGGTAATAGCAGGCTCATCAGGTGGCCTAGTCATCACTCGAGGCTGACAAAGGGCCACTCCAAACAAGCAGGGGTTACAGAAGCAATTTACAATGTAAATGTGACATCAAAGGGGTACTTAATGTAAAGATTTGGGGGCCAACTTTAGGCACTTCACTTTGGGAATGTTGGCCTCTCACCTCTGCAATGTTCTAGGCCTAGAACATGCTGGGCCTGACAAGGGCTGGAACGGACTGAAAACCTCATTGCTGGAGCTAGTTTGTGGGGCTGCACATCTCTGTGGCTCATTCTCAGTGAGCCTGGCATGCGCCGATGAAGTATGGATAATGACTCGGCCTTGCAGGTATGTCTTCTGTCTTGTGGCTCTGGCAGGGTTCTGGATCTGCTCTCTCCAAGCCAGGCAGGACCGGCGAGGCAAATGACAAGCAGAAAAAGCCAAGGCAGCCATGACAGTGTCATCTTGCTGTGTATTGCCGGGGCTCAGAGGTGGGAGAGAGGGAAACTCCGCAGTGGCAGCTGGCTGGCACACTGGGGGAAGGCCAGTTTGTTAGCAGGAGCCTGGCTTTGTGGCATTGCATCTGTGGTACCCCCCTCAACGTTTATCCCCAGCTCCAGTTCTGTTCCGACCAGCTGGCCCTTCTGGAGATTTTTAGCTCCTTCTCCAGCTTTTCAGCTCAACTCTCAGCTCATCTGCAACCGACACAGGTGTGCAGCTAGGGGAGATGCATGGCAAGCGAGAGCCTGTTCTCCCCAGGGAGACAGAGGAAGAGCAGAATATTAGTTATGCTCCCCTGGGTTGAAGGGTGAGCAGAATTTTGCCTGTGTCTGAGGGCTACTTCATTTCTAGTGTCTCTGTCACTGTGCTGGCATTCCTGGGAGTCACCATGTGCCAGGGTTCTTGCTGCTTCAGTCTGTCACTGTGAGTGCTGAAATGAGGCCTGTCTGCCCATAGACCATCCCACTGTACTCTTTCATTGCCCCTACTTTGATTCACAGAGTCAGAGATTTTAAAGCCAGAAGGGACCAGTGTGATCCCCTCGTCTGACTTCCTGCAAAGCACAGGCCTGGTGTCAATCGGCAAAACTCCACTGTGTCTAGATGTGTGTGTGTGTCCTTGTGCTTGTGAGTGTGCCCGGGCTGTGTGTGTGAATGCACTTGTGAATGTGCTGGGCCTGTGTGAGTGCACATGTGCATATGAGCGTATTTGTGCATGCGCATTTTTATGAGTATGTGTGTACAGGGGTGTGTGAGTGTACCTGTGCGAAAAGTTCTCCTCTGACTGTACGTGTGTGTGCTGGGGTGCATGAAAATGGTGAAAAAGTTTCCTAAAGTTCACAGAAATGTTATTTGCCTTCTTTTTGAGTCCCTGAAAGAGCACTTTCCACAAAACCTTGAAGGGCCAGAGCCGTCAGTGACTGGCAATAAGATGGCAAGTGAAGGTCAGTGTTGGCAAATGCAAAGTAATGCACACTGGAGGGTACCATCTGAACTTCTCAGACACCTTCCTTGGCTCTAAATCAACCCAAGAAAAGACCTGGGAATCATTGTGGCCAGCTCAGTGAAGGCCTCTGCTCAGTGTGCAGCAGCCATCAAATAAGCAAACAAAATGTGAGGGTGCATAAGGAAAGGGACACAGAAGAATGTCACAGTGCCATTCTGTAAGTCAACGGCGTGTTGGAATAGTGGGCTCAGCTTTGGTAATCCTGTCTCAGATATATCAGAAATAGAGAAGATTTGGAGATGGGCAACAGGAACATATAATGGCCTGGAAAAAGCTTTCATGTGAAAAGAAATCGAAAAGATTCAGGCCGTTGCATGTTCTTGTCTTTTTGTAGTTTCTTTTGCTTGCTTTTTTTTTTTTTTTTAAGACTTGCTAGCTAGTAAGTTTGTTTTTGTGAAAAGTGATATTTGTATGTTTGTTGACACTGCTTTGCCCCCCTAATCACCGCCTAGGAGGCTGTGGCTGCACAAAAAGCCTCTGGTGACCCTATGCGGCCATGGTAGCCACATTTGAGAAATGCTGAGCTAAGCTGCTTGGTTTGGGTTAGCCCTAAAGCATATATAGAGCTTGCATATACAACAGCTACTATCACCTTTTGGAACCTAACTCTGTAACACATTTGTGCATATGTTTGCCTGCTTTCACCTTGTAAATAACTCTGATTTCTCTTTCCTAGCTTGTGATGGGGTGAGCTCCCCACAATAGCCCAGCAAAAGCTGAATTGGCCAGGAGGCCCAATTAGCTAATAACCACACTATCAGGGGTTCGTTCACCTGCACATCTCCCAATGTGATATATGCCATCATGTGCCAGCAATGCCCCTCTGCCATGTACATCGGCCAAACTGGACAGTCTCTACACAAAAGAATAAATGGACACAAATCTGACATCAGGAATTATAACATTCAAAAACCAGTCAGAGAACACTTCAATCTCTCTGGTCACTCGATAACAGATGTAAAAGTGGCAATATTACAACAAAAAAACTTCAAAAACAGACTCCAAGGAGAGACTGCTGAATTGGAATTAATTTGCAAGCTAGATACAATTAACTTAGGCTTGAATAGAGACTGGGAGTGGATGGGTCATTACACAAAGTAAAACTATTTCCCATGTTTATTTTTCCCCCCTACTGTTCCTCAGACGTTCTTGTCAACTGCTGGAAATGGCCCACCTTGATTATCACTACAAAAGGTTTCTTTTCTCTCCTGCTGGTAATAGCTCACCTTAACTGATCACTCTCATTATAGTGTGTATGATAACACCCATTGTTTCATGTTCTCCGTGTATATATATATATATCTTCCTACTGTATTTTCCACTGCATGCATCTGATGAAGTGGGTTGCCCACCACTGACTAATAAGGCTGCAAACAGGGGAGCTTTAGGCTGGAGGCAGCTGATTAGAAACAGATTCACCTGTGCAGGAGCAAGTGGGGCTGGTATAAAGCCAAGTAGCTGGCTACAGGTGGGGGGCTGCTGCTGAAATAGGACAGTCACTTCCTGGGAAGAGGGAGGTTTGTTTAGGGGGTAATAGCTAGAAAGGCTGCAGTCACTCTGTGAGTGGAGGGAGTTGCAGGCTGGCAAACCTTGAGGGGGAAGGGGGAGTCAGATATGTAGGAAGAAGCCCAGGGAAACAGTAAAAGAAGCAGTTAGAGCAAAAAGGCATCCTTTAAAAAGTGGAAGCTCAATTCTACTTAGGAAAATAGAAAGGAGCATAAACTCTGGCAAGTGAATTGTAAAAATATAATTAGGAAGATCAAAAGAGAATATGAAGAGCAACTAGCAATGACTCCAAAAGTAACCGCAATTTAAGTACATCAGAAGCAGGAAGCCTGCTACACAACTGGATGATCAAAAGATGCTAAAGGAGCACTCAAGGACGATAAGGCCATTGTGGAAAAACTAAATGAATTCTTTGCATCGGTCTTCACGGCTGAGGATGTGAGGAAGATTCTCAAACCTGAGTCATTGTTTTTAGGTGACAAATCTGAGGAACTGTCCCAGATTGAGGTGTCATTAGAGGAGATTTTGGAACAAATTGATAAATTAAACAGTAATAAGTCACCAGGATCAAATGGTATTCACCCAAGAGTTCTGAAGGAAATCAGATGTGAAATTGCAGAACTACTAACTAGTTTGTAACCTATCATTTAAATCAGCTTCTGTACCAAATGACTGAAGGATAGCTAATGTGATGCCAATTTTTTTAGAAGGCTCCAGTGTTGGTCTTGACAATTACAGGGCGGTAAACCTGACTTCAGTACCAGGCAAACTGGTTGAAACTATTGTAAAGAACAGAATTGTCAGACACACAGATCAGCATAATTTGTTGGGGAAGGCTCAGTATGGGTTTTGTAAAGGGAAATCATGCCTCACCCGTCTACTAGAATTGTTTGAGGGAGTCAACAAGTATGTGGACAAGGGTGAGTCAGTGGATTTAGTGTATGTAGATTTTCAGAAAGCCTTTAATAAGGTCCCTCACCAAAGGCTCTTAAGCAAAGTAAGCTGTCATGGAATAAGAAGGAAGGTTCTCTCATGGATTGGTAACTGGTTAAAAGATAAGGAACAAAGCGTAGGAATAAATGGTCAGTTCTCAGAATGGAGAGAGGTAAATAGTGGTGTCCTCCAGAGGCCTGTACTGGGCCCAGTCCTATTCCAGATATTCATAAATGATCTGGAAAAAGGGGTAAACAGTGAGGTGGCAAAATTTGAAGATGATACAAAACTACTCAAGATAGTTAAGTCCCAGGCAGACTGGGAAGAGCTACAAAGGGACTTCACAAAACTATGTGACTGGGCAACAAAATGGCAGATAAAATTCAATGTTGATAAATGCAAAGTAATGCACATTGAAAAACATCCTAACTATACATATAAAATGATGGGGTCTAAATTAGCTGTTACCTCTCAAGACAGAGATCTGAGTCATTGTGGATAGTTCTCTGAAAACATCCACTCAATGTGCAGCAGCCGTCAAAAAAGCTAACAGAATGTTGGGAATCATTAAAAAAGGGATAGATAATAAGACAGAAAATATCATATTGCTTCTATATAAATCCATGGTACACCCACATCTTGAATACTACATGCTGATGTGGTCAGCCCATCTCAAATAAGACTGGAATTGGAAAAGGTTCAGAAAAGGGCAACAAATATGATTAGGGGTGTGGAACGGCTTCCATCTGAGGAGAGATCAATAAGATGGGGACTTTTCAGCATGGAAAAGAGACAACTAAGGGGGGATATTATAGAGGTCTATAAAATCATGACTGGTGTGGAGAAAGTAAATAAGGAATTGTTATTTATTCCTTCTCATAACACAAGAACTATGGGTCACCAAATGAAATGAATAACAGCAGGTTTAAAACAAACAAAGTACTTCACACAATGCAATCAACCTGTGGAACTCCTTGCCAGAGGGATGTTGTGAAGGCCAAGACTATAACAGGATTCAAAAAAGAATTAGATAAGTTCATGGAGAATAGGTCCATCAATGGCTATTAGCCAAGATGAGCAGGGATGGTGTCCCTAGCTTCTGTTTGCCAGAACCTGGGACTGAGCGACAGGGAATGGATCACTTGATGAGTACCTGTTCTGTTCATTCCCTCTGGGGCACCTGGCACTGGCCTCTGTTGGAAGACAGTATACTGGGCTAGGTAGACCTTTGATCTGAAGCGGTATGGCCCCATTCTTATGTTCTTAATAAACCTTTAGTTAGTTTAATATAGGATTGGCTACAAGCGTTGTCTTTGGTGAGAGATCTGGAGTGCAATCGACTTGGGTTAAAGTGATTGGTCTTTTGCAATTGGGAGTAACTTGAATATTGTTGTGATATTTGGTGTAAGTGACCATCTATCACTAAGTCCAGCTTGCCTGAGTGACAAGACAGACCAGCGTGCCCAAGGGACTGGCTGGGACTCCATGGTGAGGCTGTATTAGTGCTTGAGGAGTTCACACTAGCGAAATCGAAGTGTAGAACTCACAACCAGTGTGGGGTCCATGCCCTGGTTCCTAACTGTCTGCCCTGAGGCTGGCACTCACGCTTGTGAGCCACGCCAGACACTCCCTTTGGGTGACATTCATCCATCAGGACAAAGGCCGTGGGTAGCCCCCAAGCAGTAAAGTAAGGGCAGTTTCTCTTCACAGGGGTGCATGGAACAGACACACACTAAGGCTTCCTGCCCACTGTGCCCAGGATAGCTGACCTCTGTACCACCTTGGGAATAAGCTACCATGGAGTGGAGGTTTAAGGACATATCCACTGGGATGCAGTTACACAGATCCCTGCAGAGGCTGTGGATCCTACATGCAGTTGGTGTAGCAGCTGTGACGGGCCTGACAAGTCTCTCTGTGCCCTGTCCTCTCCTGGCCCTGCGCAGCTCCACTTCAAAGCCCATTGACTGGGGACTTTGCACGTGCGTGTGTAAACGCCACCCTTCGGGCTCAGCCACCAGCCCTGCTGCATGCCAGGGCAGTGGAGGGAGGGGGAAAAGGAACTGTCAACTGCCTGCATTTCCAGAACCGGCGCGGGGCTGGGAGATCAGCTGCTGACGTAATACAGCTACTCCCCCTCCAGCACAACTGGGCAGAGCCTCTGCAACAGGCTGTCGTCCCGGGGCCAGCAAAATTGCTTGTGCAGGCTAATCCCAACTGCGGCGTGGGTGTCCAGCAGGGAGCAGCTTGTGGCGTCAGGCGTAATCTGATTCCTGGCCTGCTGCTGAGATGGTGCAGCTACATGTGTCCCCTCTGAAAGACGGACCCTGCGGTGCCTCTCAGAGTCCCAGAGTGCAAACAGAAGCGGTGGTGTGAGTGGGGGGGGGCAGGCAGTAGAGCAAGGGATGGGAATGGGTTCAAAACATAAATTAAGGTTCTATTTATAAGTGTTTCGTGAAAATTTAATATTTGATTAATGGATGAAGCTGCAGTCACAGAAATGTGGGATAAAATGTGCCAAAAACGCATTAGTGTCAAGAGATGGAGATGTAGCAAGTGAGGGGGGGAAACGTGGTCTAACTTGCTCTGCAGATGTTTTTTCATACAGAGCAGGCCTCTGTGCAGAACAGATCCGCAAATCGGGGCAAAACTGGGCTGTGAAGGTCCTTTAGTGAGACCTTGATAAGTGGGAACAATTGAAAAGGTGCTAGTCCAGAAGATTGCTGCCCAACGTGACAGAGGATTAATGTTTTGTAAATATCACATGCTCTGCATTGGGGGGGACCAGATGGCACGGCTTTTTGTTTTTAGAAGACATCCTAGGAAAGGAAGATTAGCAAAAAGCAATCAGGAAATTTCATTCTGAGTAGGGCTGATGGGGAAGCTTTTTCTACAAAATGTATTTTGCGCAAAAGGGCAATTTGTTGAAACCAAAACTTTTCCTTGGGAAGGGTTGCTTTTGACAATTCTCCTGACTTGGACAAATGTTGAAAAAAGAAGTTCTGAAATTGTGTAAATTTCCTGTTTTGAAATTTTCAAAATGATAGGTTTGGAGGGGGGTTGGTTGAAAACAACTTTTTGTTTTGAAATTTAACGAAGTTTATACTTTTTAAAAGGCCAAAATTGAAACAAAACATTTTGAAGTTATTGAAATGAAATGATTCAAAATGAAATTGAAACCAAATATATTTGGTTTGGTTTGCAAAAAATTTCAAGATTTCAACTTTTTGTCCCAACTTGGGATGGGGAAAACTTTTCAAAATCTCAAAAATTCTCTTGGGACAGTAATACCATTTCCTACAGAGTCCTAATTCTGAGTGGCTGAGGGAAACCGTAAATCAAGAAAGAACAAAAGTTAAGTTTGCATGGGAAAGCACAGCACGTTTGACACCTTTACCACACTGCTGTGTGCACTTCGCCTCTCAAGATACCTGTCTCCTTCTGTGGAGAGAAGAGTCCTTAGAGATTCAAAAGATGTGGAAGAGGGAGGAAAGACATATAGCTGCATAGCTAAATAAACCACACTTCCAATCCATGGATCTGCACAGTCTCTGACAGAAGATGAGCTTCTATGTGAATCACGGCAATGCCAAAGCGTGTGCATGTATAACCCACTGTGCTCGGTGTGTTACATGTCCCCCTCTGGGCCCTGTCCACAGAGCATGTCTGTCCGTTACAGCTCTAAGCTCTGGAGTCTGAATTGCTAGCTCAAGCTTTAGAGATTTAGGGTCCTAGTTCTGGAGATCCCTAAGTGTCGGCTAAGACAGTGGCCGTCACACATGCACGTGAGATTGTGGGGTGGATTCTTGTTGATCCTTCAGCCCCATTGCTCAGTGAAGAATTCCCCCTGGTGCACCCGGATGCTCCACTGATTTAAAGCTGCATCAGAGTGTTGGGGGCACAGCGAGTTCTGCTCTCCTGCACCAGTCCCTGATCACTCCTCGTCCACATGCCGCGGGGCACTCAGATAGAGGACACCGATCGAGCACCCTATGGGAAAAGTGTGACTGCATGCCCGGTTCTGTGTGTGCGGGTTTAGTCAGTCACCAGTTTGGCTCATCTGGATTTGTTTGTCTTTAAACTGAATGTAAGACACCCACGTGAAGTGCTATCAGAAGAATAATTACTCCAGTGCTAGATATGCAAGGCGGGAGGAGAGAGCATCTTCCTGCTCAGCGATGGGGAAGCTGGGAATATGAGCAACAGGAAAGCAAAGTGCAGTGCAGCTGGAGATGCCTGGTTCCTAGGAATTATTTACCCATTTCTTCACAGTCGGAGCTTTTCCCAGCTGGGTTTAGATTTCTCCAAATGAGCCACATCCTTTATTCAGCACTTTGACTTCCCTTCCTTGCACTGTCTCATGGTGTCTGCAGTGATCTGCGCACACAACCCACCGAGAGAAACCAGTCTCTATTCACCATCACCCCTTTGCATGAGTCATAAGGGCCAGATCCTCTGCTGATGTAAATCCATTGTCTTCAGTGGAGCTGGATTGATTCACACCAGCTAAAGATCTATCCCAGCAGTCCTTTCGTTCTCAGTACGACTAGTTTCTTGGGACCATTTTTTTCTTTGAGGTCATTGTTAGAGGGCTTATTCCTTCACCCTCCCACTTCCCTGGTCCTTCTCGCATGAACAGAGAGCAACAACACCCGAAGTCCGAAGGTGCGAACAATTCGATGTTTATTTGGGGAACTTCCAGCAAGCTTAAATCCAAGTTCCTTTTTCCTTATTTTTGAATCCCCACTTACTTCCTGTTTGCCCCTAATTTATATAATACTATATCTTAGCTATACCTTAACTAATCATTTTACTGAAATTTACCTAAACAATCCTAACATATTGTAACACAATTAGCTAACCAATTATATCCCACCACCTTAATTACTTTACATCCAGCAAAATTAATGATACAGCAGACAGAAACAATCACAGAACCAGACAGAGACCATGCAAATAAACAATAACAAAGTGGGAACTATAATGACAAAACAATACAGAAGTGAGAATCTTATAACTACATCTATAAAGACATAAGGGTTTTCCAACAATGTCTATTGATAAGTGAGTCCTTACCAAACATAAAACTATCAAACTTAAATTTCTTTTTACATTTTCTAGGCTCTTCCCTTTCTCTGGAGGTTCACCAGATTGGATCACCTTTCTAACAGCCCCAGACTGCCTTATGACTAGTTTGGAATGTATGGATGTGACCATACGGTTCCTTTATGGCTGCGCCCACTGTTTAGCCAAAGGCCTTAGCTTAAGAACAGGGCCTCAGACTGTCACGGTAAGAGAAGGCCCTTACACAGGCAGAGAGTGATTTTGATTCTTTCTTTTATACTTCTATAACTAGCTAAATGATAAACATAGACCTACATTCTTAAAATATAGGCCTTTACAGACAGGCCTGAACATCTATATCCTAACAGTCATTTTCTTCTCCATGCCTTATTCGTGCCTTTGCTTCAGCCCTAAAAGTCTGTGTTTATTCACTTTGAGTGAAATCCTAGCTGGGGCTGTGTGTTTGCCATTGAGTTCAGCTGGGCCAGGACTTCACTCCTTCATGTTTCCAAAATAAAGTGAGATGCACAATAGAACCATGGAGACTTAAATCATCCCTTCTGGAAGAAAAAACCATTTCTGTGCATGAGTTAGGGCCGCAAAGCCTTTAGAATGCTGGCGGGCGGTCTATGGGCTGGGCTGTTTTACTATTACCATGATACTAGCTGTTTTTCTATAATCAAAGCAGCTGTTTCACCGTTTCAAAGAGCATTGCCTGGGAGATGTTACATGGAGCAGCGCTGGACATTGCCTTTCCAAAGGGCATTGCCAAGGAGATGCAGCCTTTTCAAAAGAATTGGCCCAGGCGTATTGTGTGGGGGTGGTTTCTTTCTGGGTTGGCAGAGCCCAAGTGGGAATTTAGCCTCAACTCTTGCAAAAAGAGTCAGGTGGGATCTTTTCTATCCACAATAATCTCGGCTTGGTCCCCTGCTCCATAGACTTTTAAAGCATTGATCCTCACACACCTTATTTGAGGAGTTCTTGTTCTTCCCGTTTCACGGGTAGGAAACTAAAGCACACAGAGAGATAAGCAATCGGAATACCTAGCTGAGCTCTTCTCTAATGTGTTCCATTCCCAGATCTCAAATCACGTTAGAAAGAAGCTCTGTATTAGAACTGGTCAGGAATTTAAAAAAAGAAATTTAGATGGAAAATATGGATTTGACAAAATTGAAACCATTTGCAGAAAAGGATCTGTTTTGATTAATTATCTGTTTGGAAAAAAATTTGCGGGGGGGAGAAAAAGTTTTGTAATTGTTAAAACATCCATTTTCACGTTTTTAGATTGAAAATATTAATTTTTTTGTTCCAAAACAACTTTTGTTTTCAAAATGTACATTAAGTTATAGTTTAATTTCTTTGTTTTTTTTTATAAAAAGGATCAGTATTGAAATGAAATGGTGTGAAATTATTAAGAACATAAGAATGGCCATACTGGGTCAGACCAAAAGTCCATCTAGCCCGGTATCCTGTCTTCCAGCAATGGTCAGTTCCAGGTGCTTCAGAGGGAATGAATAGAACAAGTAATCATCAAGTGATCCATCCCCTGTCGCCCATTCCCAGCTTCTGGCAAACAGGCTCAGGATACCATCCCTGCCCATCCTGGCTAATAGCCATTGATGGACCTATCCTCCATGAATTTATCTAGTTCTTTTTTGAACCCTGTTACAGTCTTGGCCTTCATAACATCCTCTGGCAAGGAGTTCCACAGGTTAACTCTGTGTTGTATGAAAAATACTTCCTTTTGTTTGTTTTAAACCTGCTACTATATATTTAATTTGGTGACCCGTAGTTCTTCTGTTATGAGAGAGTAAATAACACTTCCTTATTTACTTTCTCCACACCAGTCATGATTTTATAGACCTCTATCATATCCCCCCTTAGTCGTCTCTTTTCCAAGCTGAAAAGTCCCAGTCTTATCTCTCCTCATATGGCAGCCATTCCCTAATCATTGTTGTTGCCCTTTTCTGAACCTTTTCCAATTCCAATCTATCTTTTTTGAGATGGGGAGACCACATCTGCACACAGTATTCAAGCTGTGGGCATACCAGGGATTTATATAGAGGCAATATGTTATTTTCTGTCTTATTATCTATCCCTTTCTTAATGATTCCCAACATTCTGTTCGCTTTTTTAACTGCCACTGCACATTGAGTGGATGTTTTCAGAGAACTATCCACAATGACTCCAAGATCTTTTTTGCATGGTAATAGCTAATTTAGACCCCAACATTGTATATGTATAGCTGGGATTATGTTTTCCAATGTGCATTACTTTCCATTTATCAACATTGAATTTTATCTGCCATTTTGTGGCCCACTCACCCAATTTTAAGAGATCCTTTCGTAGCTCATCCCAGTCTGACTGGGACTTAACTATCTTGAGTAGTTTTGTGTCATCTGCAAATTTTGCCACCTCACTGTTTACCCCTTTTTCCAGATCATTTTATGAATATGTTGAATATTACTTGTCCAGGACAGACCCCTGGGAGACACCACTATTCACCTCTCTCCATTCTGAAAACTGACCATTTATTCCTACCCTTTGTTTCCTGTCTTTTAACCAGTTACCAATCCATGAGAGGACCTTCCCTCTTATCCCATGACAACTTACTTTGCTTAAGAGCCTTTGGTGAGGGACCTTGTCAAAGGCTTTCTGAAAATCTAAGTACACTATATCCACTGGATTGAAACAAATTGCATCATTTGACCTGCTCAAAAAAAAAAAGAAAAGATTTTTGGTTCATGAAAATTGTCAAGATTTTGACTTTTCATTCCCACTTGGAAAAAGAATTTTTTTTTTGTTTTCAATTTTCAAAAATTCTTATAGGATAGAAGAATTCCTAACCCTTCCCCACCCAGCATCATGAACCCTATTTCACAGATGGGGTAAGAGAGGCGCAGCAAGGGATATCAACTCTGCTCATGGTCACCCACCAAACCAATGTCAGAGTCAAATATTGAAACATGGTCTCCTAAATTCCCATCCCATATCCACTAGATCACACTGCCTCCAAATGTGCCTGTACATGACTTGCCAAAGGTCAGTCAAAGGTCTAGGGAAGAGCCATGATTTGAATCAAGGGCTTGTCTACATGGAGATATCCAGCACAGTTAATCCAAATGAACTAATATTGTGAATTTGAAGTGGATTTGTTAAACCTCATTAAATCCCTGTGTGGATGCTGTTATTCAGAATTAAAGTGCCTTTAGTTTCATTTATCATAATTCAATCTGGAAATGAATTAAACCAAATCAAATTAAGGTCACTTTATTTCTGAATGAGTGTGTTCACATACGGATTTAATGTGGTTTAAATAATCCATTTTAATTCACACCTTTAGTTAATTTGGATTTATTTTCCTGGATGTCCTCATGTAGACAAGTCCCAAGATCTCCTGAGTCATGGGCCAGTCCATTAGCTGCAACATCATGTTTTCTATTCAGGAATTTAGCTGTATAAATCAGTCATTGAGTTTAAGGCCAGAAGGGACCACCAGTTTACCTGGTCTGATGTCCCGTGTATCACAGGCTGGCTGTAGCAGCACCCAGCACCCACACATTAAACCCAACAACCTAAATAGACCAGCTTATCACTTCAACTGGAGTTAGCAATCAATTCGCTTCAAACACAGCACTGGGTTGGTTTAGATTGACAGCAAAACAAGTGTATTGCAAGGGGAGATAGGATTTTAAGTGAGCATAAAAGATAGTTAGAAATGGTTACAAGCAAATAAAAGAGAAAAATGTTTCCTAGAGACTAAAACTTAAGAAAACTACAGTCTTGGTTCACAATAAGATTTTAATGACACTACTTCCAGCAAGATGGCTCCTTTGCTCAGGATCTCCCACAAAGTCCAAAGTATTCTGTTCCTTTGTCTTTTTATTTGAAATATGGCACAGGGTTCTTTCCCCACCTCTTTTATAGTCCAGTGAACCTTTGAAATAGATTCTTCCAGAGGCTAAACAACTCCTCCTCCCTCCCCCGCCGCTGCCCCCGAACATACAGTTCAATCAAGGTGGGAGGAAGGAGACACGGAGTCTGAAGGTGAAGGGATTTTCATGCTGGTTTTTCCCCCGTTGGTGTTTGCTAAAAAGCAAATCAGTGTTTCCTGCCATCTCGTTCCCCTGCTGAGATGCTGAGTAGTTATCTCCTCCTCTTATTGCCTGATGGTTTCATTGACCTTTCATGGAAACTGCATTTCCGTTGTCTCTAATGTACTTTGGAAGTACCTTCAAGGTGGCAGAACCTTTGTCTAGGGCAGGGGTAACTTCAGCTCTTCCTGCAAGACACACATTAAGGACATAATTCCCAATAAGTCTGCAATTTTGAATTTGTCCTCCATACATACACCATGCAGTAACATTAATGATCTGTAGGGTATTAGCTTTCTATTGATCCCTTCCGTGACACCTTTTAGATACAGGTTATGATATTTGTGAGTTGGGGTGTGCTCAACTGGTCAGGCGAACTGAAATTCACTACCAGATACCAGTGAGCCTCTTGCTTTGGGATGCTGTTAGGGTCACACCTCCCCGAATGCTGGAGAAAAGTGTCTAAGAAAACTAAAAATGTGTGTGGGGTGGGGTGGGGGAAAGCATTTTCCAAATAGCTCTACTAATTGATTAAAATACATCTGTCAGACACACGGCTCTAGGAACAATCAGCTGGAGCCTTCCTTCTCCTCCATGGAAGGTGCCGGGGTCCCATCTCTACAGCAACATCTCCAGTGACTCTCCTGTACTAAGGAACTTATAAGGCACTCACCACTGAACTATCTGAGCATCCCATGATATTTTAATGTATTTATCAACACCACACCCCTGTTGTGCTATTATCCCCCTTGTACAGATAGGAAACTGAGGCATATAGCAATTTAGGGTCTGTCTATATGGCAGCTAGCGGTGTAATCTCTAGCTTGGGTGGGCATACTCACTCTAACGGAACTGCATGAGTAACCTGCCCTGAGTACAATCCCATCCAAGACCCTAGGTACATACTCGGGGCAGCTAGCCCATCACCATGGCTACTCTGCTAATTTTAGTACGCCAGCATGATCAGAACTAACACTGGTGTGTCTACATGAGCTGGAAATTACACCTCTAGCTCCCGTATAGACGGACCCTAAGTGACTGCCCATGGTCGCTCAGGGGGTCTCTAGCAAAGCAGGGAACAGAATCCAGGTCTCCAAAGTTTAAGGCTAGTATCTTAACCACTCAACCCTCTGTCTATTCCCTCCATGCTCTCTAATTCCTTATCCCACCCCCGTGGTATCCGAGCCCCTGCCAAGCTACTAGCCTCCATCTCAATGTACAATGCACAGGACAACTTCCTGTACTGGAGGTGGCTTTAATATCAGAGGGTCATGCAAAAAAAGCCCTTTGCTGGGGTGTGTGCAGTGAAGCGCTGCCAACAAACCCCAGCTGGGACTGGGCAGGTTTTTCAATCGCCTCTTCCTAGCAGGCTCTCGCCCTTCCTGTTCCCCTTTTCCTCTTCCTGTCAGGCTGTTGCCACTTCAGTTCTGTCTCCAAAGCCATTATTCCCCACCGGGAATGGTGAGAACCCAGGCTGGCCCTCCCTGAGCACACCTTCCCTCGATAAAGGCGAGGAGCCATCCAGTGAGCAGAAGACGTCTGAAAAATTAATGCCAGGAAAATAAATGGAGATTCATTAAAAAATGTCACTGCCACAGGAGGGAGCAGGACGCAAAACCGTTGCAATACAGAGTTGTTAACACACAGGAGTAAAAGCTTTATTAGGCCTTGTTCTCATCATTTATTTATAGGCTCCTTGTACTTCAAAGCCTTACAAAAATATCCAAGCAGTTGTCACAACGACACAGCGAGCAGAGTGATTTCTGGGCAGAGGGACCTGGTCAATCTGTCCTGGGACACAGCAGGACATGCAGCCCACTTCCTGGGTGGCATTCACCCCAGGACAGCTCTCAAAATAGGTCTCAATGCCACGCAGGTCCTGCATAAGTTTTTAACACAGAGGTGAATTTCCAGTCTATTCTAGAGACAGAGGGTCAAATTCCAGTCTATTCTAGAGACAGAGGGTCAAATTTTTAAAGGCCCCTTTTCCCACGGTCTCCCTTTGGCCCTCTGCTCCTCATAGTCCCCATGTGCCATTCCACCACTGGGCAATCACCGCCTTAGAAAGTCCAAGGGTTTCGCGATCATCTCCCCCTGTAATGGGTACATGCATGCACAGGTTGACAGAATGCAGTGATGTTCTGCAATCATTTTGCCTAAGCAGGTATAAGAAAGACTCTCTTGCTTCTGAGCACGGTTTTAAAAAAAAATTCAGAGAGGCTGGTTGGCTGGCTGGTGCCAATTCTTTGGAAGGCAGCTGTGCTCACCTCCCTGAAGCCTGAGTTATGCTGGCATGCTGTGAAGTTATTGCTTTATTTTGTCTGCATTAGTCTCTTATTGCTTGGAAGCTGAGTAGCAAATAACCCAGGGGAGTTCAATTCTGCCTTGTCTGAGACAGAAGAGCCTGCTTTGGTGGCTTGGTATGGTGGTATTTGCTTCCTTTTGGGAACTTCAGTTGTTTACAAAGCTGCTTATAAACCCAGTAGGGAGGGAGAAGCCAGAAGTTTTCTGGGTAATGTGGGAGCTCAAGTCATGCTGTGAAGCAGCCGGTTGATGCTTCTGGAGGATTCACCTGGGGGAGATGGAAATTCACTTCCTTATGAGTTAAGGAATAAGATGCTGGATTAGCCGTGGAGGCTGATGGCTGCTTAGACAGCACCAATGCAAACACCCTTTGCCAAAGGCTCTCACTCAAATGCAGCAGGATCTAGACTATAGCTGGTAAGGAAATTACTTTTGTTTTCAGGTGGGAAAAAAATTGAAAATGTTTTGTCTTTTTTAGTTTTCATCGAAATTTGTCTTCAGAATTGTGTGTGGAAGGGTGGACGGGCGAGGGGAACCAAAATTCTGAGAGTTCTGGGCAACTGAAAACTTTCAGTTTCAAACCTAACTGAAAAATGTTGGATTTTGGTTGCTGAAAACCAAAACATTTTATTTCTAGGGGGTTGTGGTGGAGAGGTCAACTTTTGATGAAAACCTGAACATTTTTGACAAAAGTGGGGAATTTTCATGAAAATGTCCATTGTGTCGAAAAACTGGTTTTCCACGGGGGGTGGAGACAACCCCTTCCCTCCCTCCCTTCCCAAACAGTGCTTTGATAGGAAAAAATTGACCAGCTCCAATCCCAGGGCATTTTATATATGATACACAGACAAAAATCATTTAATCAATGACGTGTCATCACTTTTGGGAGGAAGTTTGCAGCTCCCTGATGCTGCAGGCCGATATTGGCTAAGGGAACTTCCTTTTGTCGAAGGTGCCATGGGACCTTTAATGGCCACCTCAGATTGTAAGGTAATGTGGGCAAAATATCACCCCTGTGCTTTTCTGTTCCTACTTCAGATGGACAAAGCGCTGATATGCTTGGGATCTGAAACTCTGAATGTAGGTGGGTCAGACCTGCATTTTAGCACAGTAAGTTGCATACAAACCTGCAAGCAGCAGAGAGCAACACACATACGCACCTTGGCATGGCGTTTTGAAAGGGTCTGACTTATTATGCACAGAGTGAAGAGCCGCAAAATCCCCTACACTTGGGCACCCAAGCAGCTCGACTGTATGGTCCAACCTGCAGCAACTTGAGACATTAATATAGCAGGGCCAGAGTGATGCAAAATCACTGGGAAGACCCTAGTGAGCAGATAAGACTTTTACCAAGTTAAATTGCCTTCCCACTTTCTGGTTCAGAGCCTACCGGATGGATCCTAATCCCAGTGGCTCAGGCTAGAAGTCGCTGTGAGTTTTGAGCAACCTGCCATGGCTTGGGAATAGGATTGTTTCAAGGCTTATGCCAATGCCGAACGCCTTTTTGGGTGAGGGCTGTGCCCATGGCTAAACCTGGCCCCCAGCCCCTGCACTGCGCATAAAGATGAAAGAAGGTCAGGAGAGAACTTAACCAGCTGATGGAGGCTGCCTGAAAAGTTCCTGCACTTTACGATGCAGAGCCCGTTGGAATCTGAGCACCTGAACCACTGCTGCTGCCTGGCATCCCAGTGTGCGTGTACTGTGACAAGGGGGGAGCTGCCAATAAAACACAGCAGCACCAAGCCTTGTTCCTTAATTGCATCCCACAGATTTGCTTGCCGTAAACCTAGGACATGCAATGTTTTCATAGCTTTGTGTTTCCCTTTCAATCATTTTGTCTCGCCAGCCTAGTGCCGGCCCCCTCCTTCAGGTGAACAGCCCCCCTTTCTTGCAGCTGACTCATTGATTTCAGCAGGGAAAGTAATGTGAGGAAGGGTTTGTAGAATCAGGCTGATCAGTGCAGCAGGGTTTTGTAAAGCAAACCCCGGCACATCCCTCGCAGCAATAAAGTCAGGGCTGATGTGCCCACATGCATGCAAGTACCTGTATGCGTGTCACAGGGTGAGCTGGCCCTTTAAGAGGCTTGGGGGCTCAGCTGCACCTGTGACAGACCTTGCTCAGGTGGAGACATGATGAGGGTGGAGGTGAGCCTGCTGGGAGATATCAGACCAGACCAAACCAAGACTCCAGGGTGAGCAGCCTTGGGAGCTGCTGCTCTATAAAGAAACCAGGAGAGAAGGCTGGTAGATAGGAAGAGGCCCTGGGAGGGAGAAGCAGGGCAGAGTGAGGTTATGGGGGGCAGGCAGCCCAACCCTTTAGGGGTTCCCTTCTCCCGCTACCTACTGGAATAAAGCCATGACCCCTGCCATTAAGGGGAGACATGAGAGGCTGACAAGCACCTAGGAGAGATCGAGCAGAGTCTGGGAACAGAGCACAAGAGTCTTGGTGAACAGAAGTGTCCCTTAGAAGAAAAGGCATGTGCCAGGTGAGACTGGGGTGGAAGACTTGTTGTGGGTGGGCTGGGTACCCTGGAAGAGGATGAACTTAGCCAGAGGGGGGTCATGTCTCCTAAGCCACAAAACTGTGCTGGGAGGCTGAGAATCAATTGGTGTGAAGGGAAACTGAGGCACCAGCAGGCCTGAAGCTAGACTGGGTAGGCTGGTGCTGCTAGTGTATGTGTGTACCTGTGTTTCATGTGCACAGGGTGGGGGGATTCCAAGACCCCCTGCCTCCAACTTTAATTTAAAATTCTCCCTCCCAGTCCAGCCCAAGGATTGCTTTGGTTGGAGCTGAGACCCATTGGCAGGGTTGGGTGGAGGAATCGGCTGCTGCTGCTAACACCACACTTGCTGGGTGAGGAGAGAAGACTCTGGAGCTGCCAATCCAGCTCCTCTCAGTCGCTATAACAGCCAAAGGAAGTTATACCGCTTTAAATATTGCTCAGAAACATACAACCCCCGTCTGGGAGCCACTGGCCAGCTGCCCTGCCTGCTGGGGAGAGCACAGCGAGGGACAGACTTTCTCCATAGATACATGTGTCTGCAGACTAAACCATTCAGTGCTCAAGCATCACAAGAGAGATCCAAGACAGTGCAACATTCAGGCTTTATTCCTTCCTCTGTCTCTTTACGCATGTCCTGGAAGCAGAGTTCTCTAAATTCATAGATGTTGCCCTGTACAGAAGCTTTCTATAATGCTGCCTATGGGGATATCCTTTGCCACAATGTCTCCCTTCTTGGTGTTTTGTTTGCCTCTTGTGTGTGCTTAGCTGAGGGTCAAACTGAAATTTGTTTTCAGCTTTTTGGCACTGCCAGCAAACTGAAAAAGCATCGATTCACTCGGCGTTAGCCCCAGTCCTGCCAACACTTATTCATATGTGTAACTTTGGGATATAGGGGACTGCAGCCCAGAGAACCAATGACTGGGAGGACCGTGGGGTTTCACCCAGAGTGACGTGCAAGAAGCTACGTCTGTCCCCTAAGGTGAACATTCAAGAGGGAATTTACTCTGTAAGCATGACAACTGGTCAGAATTTTCAACCAAAGTTTTTTGTCAGGAAATGTCAGTTTGTCAAAAGTGATACGTTGTGTGGATTTCAACAACATTTCATTTTGGAAGAAGAATTGAAAAAAAATCATTTTGTTAAGGTAAAAATGGTTTGTTTCCCATCAGTTCGGAATGGAACTTTTTTATTTTTTCCATTTTGAAATGACTTTTTGTTTTCAATTTTTTAAAACGTTATAATCTATAATATGAAAAAGGTCAAAACTGGAAAAAAAATATTTTGATTTAATCGGAATTGGGGGGGAGCAGAAATTAGTTCTGTAGGAAATTTCACAGGTTTTTTTGGAGGGGTTTTTTGTTCAGTTTTGGAACAGGAAAAAAATCAAAAATGTGGATTTGCCCATGAAATGCTGATTTGTCAAACACAAAATGTTTTACAGAAACATGCTGGGTTTGGTGAACATTCACCGAGCTCAGTGGGAACCCTGCCTGCTTTCCTGCCAGCTTGCCTGGCTGCCTGTTGGGGACCAAGGGCCACATCTCCATGTCAGTCACCATGCAGATGGCCTGGGACAGGTGACCCCAAGTCGGCCCTACCTGGATACAACAGGCACAAATATCACAAAGGACCTTCTTTGACTGGAAGGATTCATAGATTCCAAGGCCAGAAGGCATCATTCTGGTCATCTAGGCTGACCTCTTGTATCACACTGGCCATAGAACTCCCCCAAAGTAATTCCCGTTGGACCTAGAGCGTATCTCTTAGAAATGACCATTTTCTCACTCTCTCCTACTCCTGTCCCTCCAAACAAGCCACCTTCCCAGGTAACTGTCTCTTCCTTCTACTTACAGCTTCTGTGCCGCTCCTTACTCTTCAAAATCCTCTTACTTTATTTGTTCCGATATCTCTATCATCCACAATGCCTTTCATTTGTGTCCCTGAGGAACTCCATTACAGATGATGATTTAATGAAAATCAAAGAATTCTTTTAAATCACTGTTTGAGACTGGACTTTTGTCTCGGCTCCCAATGCTATTGTCTGTTTTGTTTTGTTTGGCTAATTTGGACTGTCCTCCTCTTTCCGTCAGCACTCATAGAGCATGTTCATATTGAACATGTACATTGCACCTTTCATCCTGAAGGATTCTGAAGTGCTCTGCAGACTGTGTACAGTACGAACACCACTGTTAAAATACCTCCACCTCTGGGGTGGTGAGTGACAACCAATCGATGCACAGAACATGGCACAACAGAGTCTGAATGGAAAATGTAGGCAAAGTACACCAGGCTCCTCCTCTTATGAAAAGTGCTACGTACACACAAGACAGAATCTAGTTTTTTGAGGTCTTGGCTAAAAAGCACCACCCAATCAACTACCTGGAGTGTGTGAGATGCCTAACTCGGAAGGATGGACAGCTGAGTTGGCTCTGTCAGAATCCAAATATATAGGTCAGAAGTCTGGGTATTTCACAACTGATTCTTGGATCACTATGCCATCCCCTCTGTTCCCAGAAGTCCTGGATAACACTATTTCCCAGACTCACTGTGGCCTTGTTCTTTACTCTCGATAGTTCCAGCAACGTGCGCTCCCCCTATTACCAGGAGCTTCCTCGCAGAGAATTTCATGAGTATGCTCACCATGTGTTGTGAGAACATGCTCCCACCACCTCCATCCCCTCTCCAGAGCGCCATTCGTTGATATTCTGCCATCACTTTAACATGGAGCTTACTCAGAAACTTTCCATCTCAGTCAATGATGCATGTAAAGTCCCTTAGGTGAAGTACTCTTTCACCTCAAAAATCTATATTGAAAAATACCCCTTGCTCCTTACATTCCCACTCCACCCCATCACCTGGTGACCTTTCATGGTTCCCAGGAAGTTGATTCTTTAGGATACACCTCAGATTTAACTTAAAAGAGACACGAATGTGCATATACATAATTTTGACATTTTTTTTACAACGTTCGACAGCAAAGTTGGCATTATACCTGTATAATGTCAAATGGAAACAAAGCCACATGACAAGGCAAAGTCTGTATTATTTATTTTGAAATACTTGATTGTTCTCCAAGTTCTGTGCTGCTCCGGATGAGAGACTTGATCCACTCTAAAGGAAAAGGAGTACTTGTGGCACCTTAGAGACTAACGAATTTATTTGAGCATAAGCTTTTGTGAGCTACAGCTCACTTCATCGGATGCATTCAGTGGAAAATACAGTGGGGAGATTTATATACATAGAGAACATGAAACAATGGGTGTTACCATACTGTAACAAGAGTGATCACTTAAGGTGGGCTATTACCAGCAGGAGAGCGGACGGCGGGGGGGAAAAAAACCTTTTGTAGTGATAATCAAGCTGGACCATTTCCAGCAGTTGACAAGAAGTGTGAGGAACAGTGCAGGGTGGGTGGCGGAATAAACATAGGGAAATAGTTTTACTTTGTGTAATGACCCATCCACGCCCAGTCTTTATTCAAGCCTAAGTTAATTGTATCCAGTTTGCAAATTAATTCCAATTCAGCAGTCTCTCGTTGGAGTCTGTTTTTGAAGTTTTTTTGTTGAAGAATTGCAACTCCCTGAAAAAGCACAAGAACAAATCCGCACAGACACACCCCTGAAACCCCGACCTGGGGTATTCTATCTGCTTCCCAAGATCCATAAACCTGGAAATCCTGGACGCCCCATCATCTCAGGCATTGGCACCCTGACAGCAGGATTGTCTGGCTATGTAGATTCCCCTCCTCAGGCTCTATGCTACCAGCTTGATTATCACTACAAAAGGTCCCCCCCCCGCCGCCGCCCGCTCTCCTGCTGGTAATAGCTCACCTTAAGTGATCACTCTCATTACAGTGTGTATGGTAACACCCATTGTTTCATGTTCTCTATGTATATTAATCTCCCCACTGTATTTTCCACTGTATGCATCTGATGAAGTGAGCTGTAGCTCAAGAAAGCTTATGCTCAAATAAATCTGTTAGTCGCTAAGGTCCACAAGTCCTCCTTTTCTTTGTGCGGATACAGACTAACACGGCTGCTACTCTTGATCCACTCTGAGGTTTATTGTCTGTTGTGGTCCCACCGGATGCTGTCAAGATTCCTTTTGTTAGCCAGAACTAACAGCAGTTATAGAGCTTCTATGGTTGCTTCATGACACTTCAATAAGCCACTAGCATCAAGACCGTACAGCTGTGGTCACGTCAAATGGTCCAGTGGTGAAGGTCCAAGTCTGGGGTTTTTCATGTGATCCTCTAGTCTGACCTCCTGCAGGACACAGGCCAAAAACAGACAAGGCATGGGAGGCGATGTGACTCTCCCAGAGCATCAGGAGCAGAACTGAGCAGAGCAGAGCATGGGTTTTTCTGACTCCATGAGACCACATTGCCTCTGCCTCTTGGGAGACTTGAGTTCTGTTCTGTTCTCTGCCCCAAGCTTCCTATGTGACTGGGCAAGTCACATAAGGCCAGATTTTTAAAGGTGTTTAGGAGTGACAGTCAATAAAAGGAATGCTCCCCTGGGCCTAAATCCCCTTTTGAAAATGAGATTTAGGCTCCTAAATCAGTTAGGCATTGCAATGCTGAGAGCAGCGATGCCTAAATACCTTTTAAAAGCTGGGCCTCGGTCGCCCATCTGTAAGATATGGATGATAGCACTGCCTTTGCCCCCTCTGAGAGTTGTTAAGGATAATTAGAATTTACAGGTTCCCCTCAGAGGCAACCTCAGTAGAGAGCAGAAGGATTGGCTAGACAATGGAGGGACGGATTCCTCATTGCAAGGCTGATGTCCATTGTGGGGAGTACTGTGCGAAGAGCTGTTCTGTTTGATTCCCACATTTCAGCAACAGGAATTAAAAGCACAGAACAGAAACACAGATCGGAGCCAACACTTTTTATTTTAAAAGCATAAAAGATTCATAGTTCTGATTTCTTTCAACAAAATGGTACAGAACTGTCTTAGATACATGATGCTCACAGCTGGGCTGCAGCGTTCAGATGCAGATCCTAGCTCACTTGTTTTGCCTGGAGAGAAATTCAATAGATAAGAAGAGAGACTTTCGATCAATATCCAAGTCAGTATAGAACTGGCATGCTGCACAGAATCTGTACTCAGAAAGAACAGCCCCCAGAGCAGAGGGAAGATGAGAATCCAGCAAGCCAGATAAAAGCAATTTGTATGTTTACTCTCATTGTTGTTATTTATTTGTATTGACACAGCACCGAAGAGCCCCATCCAGGGATCAGGACCCCATTGTGCTCGGTGTGGTGCAAACACAGTACAAAATGATGTACCCTATCCCAAGGAGCTTACAGGGTAAGACAAGAAACCACAGGTGGTTACAGGCAGCTCGTTGGACAATGGGGTAATATTGGTCAGAACCTGGTGGTAAAAGAGAGTTGGGTTTGTGGATGTTTGCAGGGAGCTTTGTCCAAGCGTGAGAGTCAGCACGGGAGAAGGCACAAAGGTGCTTGTTTGAAAATGGGACACATGGGCAAGCTGGCATCTTGGGCCAGTCAGAGGTGGGAGTCAACATCTCGGTTGTGAACGAGAGATGATCAGTTAAGTGGGGATAAGCTGAAAGCGAAGCTAAGCAGCTCCTATTTGATGCGATAGACAAGGGGGAGCCAGAGCCAGGATGCAAGAGTGGGGTGACGTGGGCAAAGCTACGGGCTAGGAGAATGATCTTTTCAGCAACATGCTGAATGGATATGAGTGGAGCATGAGTGCCTGGGTCAAGGCCAGAGAAGAGGGCATAGCGGTCATTCAGACGTGAGCGGACAAGAGCCTGGGTGGATAGGTAGGAAAGTCCGTATCTCATAAGTTAGCCAGAAAGAATCTACAAGAATGAGACCTAGCCTGGAAGTGAGGACATAGAGAGAGGTTGGAGTCAAAGGTTACAGGTCTGAACAACAGGCAGGGTGGTTGTGTTATCCACAGTGATTGAGAAAGATGGTAGCAGGGAGGGTTTGAGGGGAAGGGGCGCAAATAAGAGCTCTGTCAGCATAGTCTCTCCCGGTGCTCACCTTTATTATCTGAGACAGCCAGGCCTGAGGCAGGAATCTTGGGTTGAACAGCTATAGAGGGAAGTTCTGATGGACTGGATGTCTTAGGGGATGGGAACAGAATACATCCCATGTAGGGAAGGAATAGTCCATCTTCCTGCTAGGTATCCATGGAGACTTTCATTTCTAGGTGACAGGGGGAGCCAGTCCCATGGTGAATGGTGGCTGCAAGGGGAAGCAGTTACTATCTGATGGCTCTTCAGAAGACAGAGGCCTACATCACAGCTAGCTGACCCTTGTATTGGCAGATTGAGCAGAGCCCGAAGACTGAATGGGCCAGATAGGGACTGAGGGCCAGATTGTTTAGGTCCCTAAAGATGCAAAGAGGTGTCTAGTGAGATTTTCAAAAGCTCCTAAGCAGGTTAGGTGCCCAAGGCCTAAGTACCTTTGAAAATCAGGCTTTGAACTCTCCTCCCAGTGCTGCTGCTGCTGGTTCCCCAATTTAGGGGGGAGGCTCAAAGGGAGGTCGGTATGGCATGTAACCTGCATGATCACTGACCATACTGCCCCTTTGCTGTGGGGGAAGCTTTCACTTGCAGGGGTTGAAAATCAGGTACCTTTCATCTGTGTTTAAAAGAGTGAGCCTAGAAAATTCTGCGCCTGGAGCTAGAGTTGCCAATTATCCAGGCCTGGCCTGGAGTCTCCCGGAATCGGCATCAATCTCCTGTGACTATTGAAAGCAATCCAGGAGATTTTAATAGCATATTTTAAGAAAATGACATTGTTATGCTGGGGGAAAAAAATCTCCTGAAATAGTTTGTCAGAGTTGGCAACCCCACCTGCAGCGTTGCGACTGCAGACTCTATTCTCTCCTCATTAATATTACTCAGAGTCAGGTATGATGGGTGAACATATAATGAAATGGGGACTATTTCCAGACAGCTACAGCACAAACCCAGAGCAGCAGAAATTGGATAAATCTAGAGTTGGAGAAAGCTCCCATTTACTCCTGCAGGAACTCCTGCTCCTTTGTAATAAACATCCAGTCCCTCTTCGAGTCTTGCAAAATTCTCAGTGTCAACAACATCCTGTGGCAGTGAGTTCCACAGCCCATCTATGCATTGTGTGGAAAAGTATTTCCTCCTACCAGTTTTGAATTTGCTGTCCCCTTGCCTTCGTGTCATGACACAGGGAGAAGAGAAGCTCCCAACACAAGCAGTCCCAGCACTATCAACCCAACTCTGGCACTAGTATTAAATTAACTGCAAAATGCTCTGAAATTATTTTGAAAATAAATAGCCCCTAAGCCTCTTGGCTTATCTCTGTGTCTGGTGGAAATGAAGCTGTGACCCTGGCAGCATCCATACTCACTGTTCAAAGGTAATCTCCTGTTCAAATTCCTAATAAGTTTCTTTCCTTCTCTCTCTCTCTCTCTCTCTTTAATGGTATTTGCTATTTTAAATTGATTGGAATTAACAGCCTCTGACTTGCAGTGTAATTATAAACCAGTCAGATTACAATAGGCAGAGCACAGGCTCATTTACTGTCCAAGACAGGCCAGAGATTCCTGCTGCATACAGTACACTGTGGCATGGCTGTGCTGGTGGAGATCAAACTGAGGGGAGTTTAGTAAGGGCTTTCAGTGAATGCACATTGGTAGACCCAACCTATACATCATGGTAACCTATTGACTAGAGCGCTAAGGGAACTGAAATTTCTGTTTCATGGGAAATGTTGCCATTTTTTTTAATTGTTCCAAATTGGAATTAAATGTCAAATTTCTAAATTTCCAGCAAAATAAACATATATTTAGTTTCATATAATTGAAATGTTTTGTTTCAATTTTGACTTTTTAAAATTATTTTTAGAAGTATAATATAGAATAAATGTCAAAACACAGTTGTTTTGAAATAAAAAAATTGAAACATTCCATATTGAAAGGTCGAAATGGGACATTATCGAAACGCTGCTGTTTCGATTTTTTTCCCGTCAAAACGAAATTTCGTTCAAATTGACACATTCCTGCAGAACTTTTGGACTGCAATGGAACAGCATTTTCCATCAGAAAAATGTTCCACTGGAAAATTTTCCTCCAGCTCTGCTATTGACTTAAACCCAGACCTAAAAACCTGTCGATCGCTGGGACCATTTCTCTCCTATATTTACCTTGCTTCATTGCACACCAGACCTACTAAGTTTTTAGTGCTGCTTATGCCCTTGCTCTAACCTATTCAATTAATTCCCCCTTTTCTGTATGAGGCCCAGAATAAGTGTGTTAGTGAGTCCAGGGATTTATGGTCTGTACCTGTCACAATGTCACCTGTTAATCTTTCATTCCTGCAGCCCCTTTTCATCCCAAACTTGACCAAAGAGGAATTGCGCCACCTGGGGTGAAAAGTGGGAACTGCGCTTGCAAGCTGTAGCCCAGAATGGAATGAAGGCTGCCTTAGCTAGCTGACGCTGCCAGCAGAGTTGTGTATGGATTTAGAGGTGCTGTTGAATGTAGGGGGATCTCCCACTTTACATATAGGGGCCAGTAATAAAACTGGAGGTGGGTGAATAATGATTGTGTAGTTCACTGGGAATTCTGGAGAAAGGTTTTGCTTTGGGTTGAACCAAAAAGGAAACTTTGAAATTTTTGGTGACTCAAAAAGTTTACAAAAAGAAAAGGAAGACTTGTGGCACCTTAGAGACTAACCAATTTATTTGAGCATAAGCTTTCGTGAGCTACAGCATGAAGTGAGCTGTAGCTCACGAAAGCTTATGCTCAAATAAATTGGTTAGTCTCTAAGGTGCCACAAGTCCTCCTTTTCTTTTTGCGAATACAGACTAACACGGCTGCTACTCTGAAACCTGTCAAAAAGTTTAAAAATTGTCGAGTTGAGCCGAAATTAAACATTTGGTTGGACCTGACTAGAAATGTTTCATTTCGGTTTTGGGTGTTTTGATGAAAGGAAAGGAGGACTTGCGTTGCAAACCCCGAGGAAGCTCCCCTACAGCCTTTAGCCCAGTGATTAGGGGACTCACTTGGGATGAGGGAGCCTCAGCCACAATTCTCCCCGCTGCCTGATGTGGAAAAGAGATTTGAACGTGGGTCACCCATAATGCAAAAGAATGTCCTAGCACTGCGCTACCAGAATGCTCTGGTGTGGAGCTCTTCAGTCTGTCCAGTTCCACTTTGTATAATTAGCTGTTGCAGCAAGGACTTGAATGTGGGTCTCCAACATCCTAAGTGAATACCCCCCATTCTCACTCCCAGTCTCCAGCCAAATGGCTATTCATTGTCATTATGAATTGTCACTCTGACTCTCAGATTTCCTGAGTCTCAGTCCAGTGCTCTAACCATGGGGCCATGCTGCCTGCTGCTGGGATTTGCATCTAAAACACCCTGGATTTTCTCCATGTGCCCAGCTCAGGTACTAGGAAGAATACAACCTCCCCAGTTGAAATTTGGCCAGAACCTCCAGATTCACAGCCCCTGTCTTTGTGAAAAGAGACCTTCAGATTTTAATGTCCACCAATAGTCAAGACTTTGGGTTAACATCTAGGCAAAAGATGGGGGGCCAGATTCCTGCTAAGGCCCCTTTACACTGCTCCAGAGAATTCTCACAGCTCAGGAGAGCACTTTGCCACCTTCCTACACAGCCCTGGCACAGAGATATGGCAGAGGATGGAGGCGGGGTAGTGCAGAGCGGCCCATAGGCTGCTGTAATTTAAAGCAAAATGCACAGTCACATCAGGCCCTGAGGCAACTCAGTATGGAGAGGTAAAAACATGGTTAGAAAGTATCTACTCCAACTGGGCTGCAATTTCCTCCAATGCTGTGTAGAAACTGGCCCTGTACTGCCAAAGTTACATGCTCCCTAATGCTGTGGACTCAGGGGGAGAGGTTGGTTCAGGGCTGACCACTACAAATGCTTCAGGATAAATTTGATTAAATAGCTACATCCTCAGCACAACATTCTGGTCCAGCCTGAGGTGGGGGCATCTCAACTCCAGACAGTAACCTAGCCCCATGCTGCTGAGTTTAGAGAACTGACAAGAGTGCACCCTGGCACCCTGAGCAGCGTGGGCTCAAAAACAAGAATTGTATTTCATGAAAAAAAAATTGAGCTTTTGTAATTTGTTCGTGTTCCAATGTGGAATGAAATGAGCCCAAAGCCAAAGCAGGGGGATCAGTGAGGTCCAGTCTGTAGCAACCTGGCTAGAACTTGGAGGAAGTAGCATGGGTTGCAGGAGGGAAGAGTTTGGCAGAGCACTGGGCAGTCAATCTGTGTACACATGGTTGGAATGCCAGCTGCAGTTGCAACATCTCTCCAAATAGGTCTGTTAATGAAGAGCCAATGTAATTTTAGAAACATGGAGTCCTCTCCTGTTGTTTCCCAGCAGACAGGATACGAAACACATCCAGTGGGTAGGACATAAGAATGGGACTGGTTTTATCCTGGCTCATTTTGCGAGGTTGAGTCACTCCTCCATGCCTTGTATAATGTGGGGTAATGATACACCAACCCTCTTTTGTAAGCCCTGAGATCTACAGAGTGTTCACCTCCTGCCAATCGATTAGTTTTAGGTAGGCTCAGCACTGCACAGGATTCATCCCAAACTGCTAATTATTATCTTTTTAAACAAAATAAAAAGGGAAAGGAACAAACATCAAAAACCAGCTGAAGTTTTGCAGGGAGTGTTGGACAACGTTACACTAGGGGATATTCTGCTGCTCCCTGTGGTTTTCTTCCTCCCAGTTGTTATTACCAGCAATATTTGCATGAAAACAGGATCTTTGTTGCTCATGTCCCAGCCGTGCCATGGCATTTAGCGGCTGCGAAGATTGTAACAACCGTAGGTGATGAATAAGACACTGGAGCAGATGGCCGTATAATTAAAGATATGGGAATAGCTTCCCCTACCACATATGGGACACAGGGTTGTGCTGCTTCTAAATGGAACCTTTCGTAGATGTTTCCAGAGGAGACCAGGTCTATTCAAGCAGAATGTTGCAGTGTGAGGCTATTAGTGGATGTGAGATGTGAATGGCTGGTTGCTTGTGCCTAAAGTTACGGAGCTTGAGATTTCCCTGGTAAATGACGTAATTAAACTGTAGCCTCTTAAGGGCCTGCCCTGTGTCTTTTTGCAAGTGTACACAGTGTCTGGAGTCCTGACTGCTGCAACATCCATATTAGTGGTGCCTTCATATGTTGGTGCTGAGCACATTGGAGATGCCTTAATAGACACAAATTACACAGATCAGGTTTTCATCTCCTTTCAAATCTGATCTAAAACTGTCTCCTCTACCTTTGGTTGTCTCTTTTAATGTCTCTTTCCCTCTGTTTTAATTTTGTAACTCACTCATGCCATTAGCTCCAGTGTATTGTGGATGGAGTTTACATGAGACAATATAACCAATCAACTTGTGTTGATTTGTAATGGTGCTTCTTGACTTGCAAATATCTGTAAAAAGAACAGGAGGACTTGTGGCACTTTAGAGACTAACAAATTTATTTGAGCATAAGCTTTCGTGAGCTACAGCTCACTTCATCAGACGCATTCAGTGGAAAATACAGTAGGGAGATTTATATACATAGAGAACATGAAACAATGGGTGTTACCATACACACTGTAACGAGAGTGATCACTTAAGGTGAGCTATTACGAGCAGGGGACTCTGTGACAACTGCTGGAAATGGCCCACCTTGATTATCACTACAAAAGGTTCCCCTCCTCCCCCCGCTCTCCTGCTGGTAATAGCTCACCTTAAGTGACTCTCATTACAGTGTGTCTGGTAACACCCATTGTTTCATGTTCTCTATGTATATAAATCTCCCCACTGTATTTTCCACTGAATGCATCCGATGAAGTGAGCTGTAGCTAACGAAAGCTTATGCTCAAATAAATTGGTTAGTCTCTAAGGTGCCACAAGTACTCCTTTTCTTTTTGCGAATACAGACCAACACGGCTGCTACTCTGAAATATATGTAGGTTATCCACCATTAAAGCACCAGGGTCTGATTCCCATCTCCCTTACATAGATGTAACTCCCTTGTTCCTCATTAATGCTGGCTGAGTGAAAGGAGAAGCAGATGCATAAACTTTTATCCTACTACATGACCTGTGGCCTCTTGCAAACTCTGCTTTCTGGATTCTTTTAGAGCACAAGGACTTGGATTTAAGACATATTACAAGCTAATTGCCTCCCAGTTGAAAATCAGACGTCCATGTCACTCAAATGGCCTGTACGGTTTTCATAATAGCCATTTAATTCAGTGGGCAGAAGGGCAGAGAACTTTCCCAGGGCAAGGTAATACATGTAAATTGAAAAACGTAATGGGAGTTTGGGACACAGTTATGCACGGCAGGTCTGCCAGATGCAATTAAACTCACAGCTCCATTATGGCAGGATAATAGGGCTCACTGTAGATCATCAGAATAAAGTCCTCATTTGTTTTTACATTAAGGCTAAAACAACCCAAAGTGATGGTGTCACTTCCCTCCCCAAAATGAAGAGGACTCTGTCCATCTTCACGTCTACGCTGCAAAGGCCCAAGGCTCAATGAC
The DNA here is from genome assembly GCF_015237465.2 of Chelonia mydas. Taxonomy (NCBI): domain Eukaryota; kingdom Metazoa; phylum Chordata; order Testudines; family Cheloniidae; genus Chelonia; species Chelonia mydas. The sequence goes on from NC_057860.1 coordinate 4,643,529, forward strand.
CCTCTAAGCCAGAAGGATCAACCCTACGCCAGAGTCTGCTTCAGGGCACAGTTATTGGCTAACCGGAAACATAGGCAAAATAACAAAATTAAAGAATTTCTCTCCCCCTGCAAGGGCTACAGTTCCCAGGGTGTGTTGACACTGCAACCGTGGGTGTGATTGAAGTTCTTGTTCCCCACCTCATCTGCCTGGAAGTCACCAAGTAGCTAAATTCTTTCTCCCGGACCAAGAACTCCTGCAGGAGCCTGCCTGTTGCCTGCGGTGCTGTAGCCCAGCTAAGCTCTTGCTGGCCTTTAGAAAGACCAAGGCCCCAACCACAAGGTACTTAGGTGTTGCAACGCTGAGACTGGCAGCACCTGAGAAGGGGATCCACTGAACCCAGGGTGATAGGCGGGAAGCTGCCTAAGCTAGCCAATGGGAGAAGCTGAGGGGAGGAGTGTGGCCCACACCCCATTTCTCTCAGGGAGTTAAGCACTTAATATCCAGATCCTCATAGATATTTAGGTGCCTAACTCCCATGGAAGTTAGGCACTGTATTACCTTTGAGGATCTGGACCCAAATTTCTTTTGTGGAGCTATGCCCAGGTGCTTTCCAGCTATCACCTGACCCCTAGCCCGACATCCTCAGCTAGGGGGGCAGCTGACTGGTTACAACTGGGGTTGGGCCCATCTCCCCTTAAGCTGTTCCACTTTGCATAAATAAGCAAATATTCATTGGGCCAGCAGCAGAGTGAAAATGGCTCTAGATCCTGGTGGGTAGGGCCCTTCCCTGGGATGTGGAAGACCCAACTTTCCCACATACCAGGAGAGTGCCCTAACCGCTGTGTCACTGGCTAGAATGGGGTGGGCTCTCTCTCTCTGCTTCTTTATGAGAAACAACTCACCTGGCTTAGGAATATAACTTCAGGAAAGTGTTCATGGCTGGGAATCCCAAGCAGAGGTAGGCACCTCCTCCCAGCTCAGAGTTGGGCACTGAACTCATGGCTGTTCCTTGGCATTGCTTCCTGGCTAGCATAGGCCGCTCCCTGCTCAACATGCTGATTTCTTCTAAGAATCCCATTCGTCAGCACCTATCTCTCCCCAGCCCACGCATTGTACGGGGAGCACGGGGGCTGTGGATTCCATTAGGTGGCAAACTGTTGCACCACTGAGCATAGGAACGCCCAAGTCCCTTTGTGAATTTAGCTCAGAATGTCCACACGGGGGAGCTATTCCAGAATAGCTTATTCCACAGTAACTATGCCAATCCATTTCCCAGTGTAGACGTGACCTAACTTCTGTCACATGTGCTCTGTTTGTTCTCTCATCCTCTCCCCACCCCTGCCTCCTAAGCCCTAAAGACAGCCAGCTCCTAAGGCTAAAGTGCCCGACCAACAGACCATTTGACGTGGATGGGAATCTTTCCACTGACTTCAATCAGCTTTGGCTCAGATCCTAGCTTTGGAGACCATAATCAATTGTGGGGGGTTTGGTAAGTAGATTCTTTGTCCTTCCCTTTAATGGCATCTGTTTGGCCACTTCCATTGTCTTTTTTTTAATTCTTCTAAGAAAGCATTAACTGTCCCCAAAGTGCAAATAACAGGCACTAAGCCAAATCCCTGTTGTGCAGTAGGAAACATTTAGGGACAAAGCAATCAGAATTGCCTTGGCTGCTTTTAGCATCTTTATCTGGCAGCTGCGATGCTGCTCACTAGTCATGCTGAAGTCCAGGCAATCAGGCTGCAGACGGGAGGGTAGAGAAAGCTGTCCCAGAGCTGGGAGCCATGCTGGGCTCCAGGAGATGAAACAGACACGGGTTGTGGGACATCAGGAACACAATAAAAGTGACTTTGAAATTCTGTGAAATGAATTAATTGCCGTGACGTTCACCATGGACATGTCCTGTTGGGTCCCTACTGTCAGCAGAGATAGAGACACCTGCTCTGGTGGGAGGTTCAAAATGTAGAAGACAACGTGGGATAAACAGAGAATTTGGGCACATACTTCATGCACATAGCGGATACTCTGGGAAGATTGCTGAAACAAACCTGTAATCAGTGGGTGTGGCTGCAGCTTATGTAGACACACCTGAGCTGGTTTTAATCTAGCTAGATTGCTTACTGCTAGTAGTGAAGCCATGAAAGTGTGGGCTGTATAAGCCCATGTGGGACCCTGGGTGATGACTTGGGGTGTCTATCCTTCACGGAAGCCATGCTGCTAGAGTTTTACTGGTACCCGCTAGCTCAGATAGGTCTGCATCATCTGTAGTCACTCCTCTGCTTGCAACGTGCACTTACCCAAAGAATATTAATGGATCCAAGAGATGCTTTCTTTTGTTTCCTTTGTTGTAACTGGATTCGAAAAATAACTTGATACGTTCATGGAGAATTGGTCCATCAGTGGCTTCTAGCCAAGATGATCAGGGAAGCAACTCCATGCTCTGGGTGTTTCCTAGCCTCTGACTGCCAGATGCTGAGACAGGGCAACGGGATGGATCACTCAATAGTTACCCTGTTCTGTTCGTTCCCTCTGGGGCACCTGGCACTGGCCACTGTCAGAAGACAGGACATTGGGCTAGATGGACCATTGGTCTGACCCTGTATGGCCGCTCTTGTATTCTTATGAGATTGAGGGGCTAGAATAAAAGCCAGATGGTTGGATCCAGATAAAACAGAAAGGGTGGGGGGTCCTCCAAGAGTCCTAAAGGAGTTGGGCACCCACAGATGGGCATCTCATGCACCATGGCTCCTTTTAAAGCCTCAGCCAAAAGAGCTAGTTGAGTAAAATTAATGCATTTTTTCAGGGACTTGGGTTACAATTAGTAAAGACGCAGCTGCTGAAATGGGCCCATTAAACCACGCGACCCAGTCAGAGGTGGTTGATACAGAGCTCTCATTTGTGGGGTTTGATGACCTCCAGGAAAAGAATCCAGTTTTCCCGAGATGCATCTGGTGTGAACAGCGCCCCCTGTTGCTAATGTGGTGTGGTAGCCTTCTGGATGAGCTCTTTCTGCCGTGGGTTTTTATCCCTGCGCAATTCATTGGACCCAGTGGGAACATATCACATCTCGTACATGCCAGAGCCTGGGCTCCTTGCTGTCTCCAGCTTGCCTGCAATTCCCTCGTGCCTGCTTTTAAACCATATGCTAAGGAAAAGGCACAAACAACAGACCCGGAACGTTGCTAATAGACTCCTAGTGCCCCCGTGGGCCAATTCCCACACGGTTTGTTGCCTTTCCACAGTCTGCTGAGGGTAACCAAATCCGGTACTTGCTAACGACTAATCCGATCTCTCCCCCAGATATTGCAGCATCTCATCCGGAGGAGTAAAGGATCATGTATTTTTGGTTCAGGTTAAGTGTCTGTGCCCGATTCCCTTTATCCCTCCCTTCCTACAGCAGGTGGCAGTTCCGCATATCCCATGGCAAGGATGCGGGGGTGGGGGAGAGTAACAGAGTTGGAATTATGAACTTTGCAAATTTGTCCGGTTGCTTCTGTGGCCAGAAACGCGCGGAGGCTGCTTCTCTATATACGTATGTGTGCATGCAGCATCGGGGAGGTCCTGGAAACAGGAAAGGGTTACCAAAAACAAACACAACATTCATATGTTCTAGTGGAACTTGAAAAAAAATGGAACTTGAACTTTTCTGTGATTTGTTTGTTTCTTCTGAAAACTTCCATGGGAAATAGCATCTGTGTTCTAACCAGCTCTACTTACAGGGCATTCAAACCTCACAGGTTCTCCAGGGCTTCCTTAAAGGCTCATAAATCTTAGCAAACATTTTCTCTAGCCCAATCTGTAGATTGGAGAAACTGAGGCAAGGGAGAGATGAGGTGACTTGCTCAAGGCTGCACAGAGAGGCGACAACAGAATCCAAATTATGCATGCTTCCTCTCCTCTTCCTGATCCCATAACATCGTTGTGGCAAATACAGCAATTGCTTGCATGGCAAAATAACGGTGGGAAAGCGTTTAATGTATTTCTATTGCTTCCAGTCAAATGTAATAGAACTCAGTTGTTCTCCATGTCTACTGAAGGAAAGACAAGAATTAATGGGCTTAATTTGCAGCTAGGGAGATTTTATTTTGATAGTAGGAAAACTTTCTAACTATTGGGGTAGTTAAGCTCTGGAACAGGCTTCCAAGGATGTTATGAATTCCCCGTCTTGGGAGGATTTTAAGAACAGGTTGGATAAACATCTGTCAGGGATGGGCTAGGTTTACTTGGTCCTGTGTCAGCTCAGGGGACTAGCTGACCTCTCGAGCTGCCTTCCAGCCCGGCATTTCTGTGATTCTAGGGACAGGAGAAAGAGGCAGCCCCCGGTGAGAACCAGCATTTCTCTGGCAAGACCACCACTTCAGAGTCGCTGCCCTTTTGAGCTCTGAATATGAAAAAATATGACAATGAGTATTTTTATCGCTCTTAGATCTCCATTTCTGGGGTACTTACGCCCTGTGTGAGGTAGGGCAGTACTGTTATCCACATTTTAAAGATGGGAACCACGGCCCAGAGCAGCTAAGTGATTTGCCCAAGATCCCCCCATGAGTCTGCAGCAACTCAGGGGTTTGCAACTCGGGTTCCTAAATCCCAGGTTAGCGCTGTAGCAGGAGCAGAGAGAATTCTCTTGTGCCCCTTCCTTCAGGACACCTGCCCTGTGACCTGACCTTGCTGCTTGAAGAGCTGTGTTAACTCTGAATACAGATGACTTGCTTTGCCACATGAATTGCAAAATTGAATGTTCTTAATCAGGTTTTCTTTCCTTCCCTCTCCCCAGTGGTTAGGTGAGGTTTAACAAATGTTTTAGCAGTTGCTCTAATACTTGTCTGTTGCAAGTTTGAATGTAGCAACTGGAAATCTCTAGCTGCAAGGGTCATAGGAAAGAGAGAAGTAGTTAAGGGGGAACTGAGAGAGGTGGAGGAAGAAGGATCAGCCTGAGGAAAGAAGAGCTGGATGGTGACTCCATTTCAGCCCATCAAGCGCCCTAATCGTCATAGGGCCAGACATGAGTTGGCTGTTATGGCTAGCTAGTTTATAGTCTGTGAAATGACTCTGCCTGCTGTTCAATACAGCTTTGAAAGAAGACCCTAGACTCTGTGTCAAGTATCAGAGGGGTAGCCATGTTAGTCTGGATCTGTAACAGCGGCAAAGAGTCCTATGGCACCTGATAGACTAATAGACGTATTGGAGCATCAGCTTTCGTGGGGGAATCCCCACTTCGCCGGTTGCATCCGAAAGCTCATGCTCCAGTAGGTCTGTTAGTCTCTGAGGTGCACAGGACTCGGTGCAGTCATCCCACACGGCCCCCAAAGGTTAAAGTCCCTGGGAGAATCCTGGGTGAAGTGGTAACAAGTGCCTAACCACGGGCCCATCTTTCTTCTCTGGCACCTTCTCAATCATCCAAAACAAAGACCGGATTCTCCACCCCGATGGGGTCTCATCCACCCTACTGCCTGCCGCACCCAGCCACTTCTCATCAGCCGCCTCCGGACCCTCGCACAAGGGCCAGCTGTACCGAGACAATTCCTAGCTGTGTGGACAGAGGATGTCAGAGCCAGGAGGCACCTCTCTCTTCAGCACACGGCGACGGCCCTCGCTTCTGGCACCGCTGTTTCAGGAGGTAATTTTCCAGCCGCTCCCAACCCCTTTCCACCATTATTTTTGAAGCCTTTAAAGCAGACACTGAACTTCTGGCTTCTGAATGGTACTTAATCCTACCGTAGGTCACGTTTTCCTGGCCTGAAAAAGCTTTTAGTTATGGTGCCAAGGCACCGTCACTGAGTAAAAGGTGTTGCCATTCCTCCACGCCAGAGAACACGGACGGAAGGGACTGTTGAAGAGGGCTATTAATTTAGCAAGGTTCACTCCATTGGATACTTATGGGATAATCTCTTCATTTATGGACCCTTGGTTTTTTTTAATCAGCCTCGTTAGATCTGGAGGCTCTTTAATATGGGAGCCTGGAATTAGCGTGTCTTCTTTTACACCATGAGACCTTTAACGACCACAGAGCAGATGGGGCCCTCCGTTAACCTCTCTTGAGAAGGGCTACGCTTCCAGTTGTTTTTCATCCGGGTCATGAGCCGCAAATGTTAAGCTGCTCTTTGTATTCCATTCAGGGGAGGTCACTGCGGAAGGGAACCATTGGAGCTAACCAGCAGATCTCACTGCCGAGGTTATAATTACACTGGAAGTCAAAGCCCTGCGAGATTTGCAGCCCGTCAGATGAAATATTTTAGGCAAGAGAAAAAGAGAGAGAGGAAAAGTCAAGTATTTGCAAGAGTGTTACTGCACAGCATCGTATTCAATACACCCTGCTCTCTTTTCCCTCTGGGGGCTGGCTGCTGGGATTTTCTTTCTCCTTTTGTTGTTCTCATTTTCTGTGTGACTAGAAGGAATGAGCTCAGTGACTGTCTTTTCCAGATTGCAACAATAATGTGGCCATTTATCACAGGCGCCTGCCTCATTGCTCATGTACTCTATCAGCATCTGTGATGTGCTCTTCACTCATATAGATTGTTACATCCAGCAAATCAGTGTTTCAAGATCCCTCTGGGCTCTGAAAGAATATCTAGGACTAGGCGTGGGGGAGGTTAGAGACAAGTAAGCCGGTCTCGGGAGGGTAGAACGCAGGCTGACACATGGTGGAAAGATATTGCCCAGCATGCCTAATGGATCACAATTTCCTCTCTAGCAAATGGCTCAGGGTTCAGTTTGTAGATCGACTGTCCACAGACCCCTGCACTTGCCCAGTTCCTGTTACCGCAGCTAGGCTGGTGCTGGGTGCTAATTGGAAGCCCACATTCCAACCTAAGTTAAGCCACTGGTGAGGCCACACCTGGAGTATTGCATCCAGTTTAGGGAGGGCCCACAAAAGAAGAGATGTGAACAAATTGGAGACAGTCCAGCGGAGGGCAACAAAAATTATTAGGGTCTGGGGCACATGACTTAGGAGGAGAGGCTGAGGGACTGGGCTTGTTTAATCTGCAGAAGAGAAGAGTGAGGGGGGATTTGATAGCAGCCTTCAACTACCTGAAGGGGGGTTCCAAAGAAGATGGAGCTCGGCTGTTCTCAGTGGTGGCAGATGACAGAACAAGGAGCAATGGTCTCAAGTTGCAATGGGGGAGGTTTAGGTTGGATATTAGGAAAAACTTTTTCACTAGGAGGGTGGTGAAGCACTGGAATGGGTTATCTAGGGAGTTGGTGGAATCTCCATCCTTAGAGGTTTTTAAGGCCCTGTCATAAATATAAAGGGAAGGGTAAACACCTTTAAAATCCCTCCTGGCCAGAGGAAAAATCCTTTCACCTGTAAAGGGTTAAGAAGCTAGGATAACCTTGCTGGCACCTGACCAAAATGACCAATGAGGAGACAAGATACTTTCAAAAGTTGGGGGGAGGGAAAAACAAAGAGTCTGTCTGTGTGATGCTTTTGCCGGGGACAGAACAGGAATGGAGTCTTAGAATTTAGTAAGTAATTTAGCTAGATATGCATTAGATTATGATGTCTTTAAATGGCTGAGAAATTAAGCTGTGCTGAATAAAATAGATATTCCTGTCTGTGTGTCTTTTTGTAACTTAAGGTTTTGCCTAGAGGGATTCTCTATGTTTTGAATCTAATTACCCTGTAAGGTATTTACCATCCTGATTTTACAGAGGTGATTCTTTTTTACTTTTTACTTTTATTAAAGTCCTTCTTTTACTTCTTTTCAGAAACTGCATGCTTTTTCATTGTTCTTAAGATCCAAGGGTTTGGGTCTGTGGTCACCTATGCAAACTGGTGAGGATTTTTACCAAACCTTCCCCAGGAAGTGGGGTGCAAGGGTTGGGAGGATTTTGGGGGGAAAGACGTTTCCAAACAACGCTTTCCTAATAAAAATAAACCCAGATAAACGTTTGGTGGTGGCAGTGGAAGTCCAAGGGCAAAGGGTAAAATAGTTTATACCTTGGGGAAGTTTTAACCTAAGCTGGTAAAAGTAAGCTTAGGAAGTTTTCATGTAGGTCCCCACATCTGTACCCTAGAGTTCAGAGTGGGGAAGGAACCTTGACAGGCCCCACTTGACGAAGCCCTGGCTGGGATGATTCAGTTGGGGTTGGTCCTGCTTTGAGCAGGGGGTTGGACTAGATGACCTCCTGAGGTCTCTTCCAACCCTGATCTTCTATGATCCTATGATTCTATGAAAGGCTCTGGAAAATATAGAACATCCTTGTAATAACAGTGAATCTAGCTTAGAAGGGGAAGCTGACAGTTGCCCTGAAAACTAGCAGCCAAAACTTCCCTTCGGCAAGGCCCTTTGCCCTCCATCCTGACATGCGGCCCATGGCAGTCTCTCATGGGCTGGGGGTGTGAGCGTCATATTGGAAAGCATAGCAGTTGGTGGGTCACACCATGCATCCGAAGGCATCGCTAACTTAAAGGGATCACTAGTATAAAAAAGTCCAATGTAAATGAATGAGGAGGGAGGTTGGAATTCTCAAAGGCGCCTAAGGGTGTTGAAACCAATAATAGGGGTCTATACACACTGTATAGGGTACTACAAGATTTGTCCTACAAGTCTATGGAATTTAATAGTGAATAACAGCCTTGCTGGAGCTGTTTTGGAGTGATCCCGTAGAAAACTCCTGCAGAGATAGACACAGGAGATACCACTCTACCCAGCTCCGACGAGGCCTCAGCTGGAGAACTGTATCTAGTTTTGGGTGCCACACTTTAAGAAGGATGTGGACAAACTGAAGAGAGTCTAGAGGAGAGCAACAAAATGGATAAAAGGTTTAAAAACCAGACCTGCGGGGAAAGCTTGAAAAAACTGGTCATGTTTAGTCTTGAGAAAAGACAACTGAAGGGGGATCTGATAACAGGTAAAGGGTTGCTATAAAGGGAGCGGTGATCCATTCTTCTCCTTGCCCACTGAAGGTAGGACAAGGAGTAATGGGCTTAATCTGCAGCAAGGGAGATTTTGGTTAGATATTAGGAAACCCTTTCTAATTATAAGGATAATTAAGCACTGGAACAAGTTACCAAGGGTGGCTGTGGAATTCTTGTCCTTGGAGGTTTTCAAGAACAAGTTGGACAAACCCCTGTCACGGATGGTCGATGTTCACTTGGTCCTGCCTCAGTGCAGGGGGATGGACTTGATGACCTCTCAAGGTCCCTTCCAGTCCTACATTTTTGTGATTCTATATGCTCAGAGTTAAGGGCATGACAACATGTTTCACTGGATTGGGCTCAGGATCAAGACCCAAGTGGCTAGCGTTATAATGAAATGGGATCCATAAATTCAAGTGACAGGACTTATTTACTTGTCAAAGTTTGCATGAGGGTGACATCAGTAGAAGCCAATCAGAATCTCCCTTTTGGGTCCAGTGCCCGAACACCATTTCTTTATTATGGACCCACGATTGCTGTTTTGGTTTGATACATCTACTGCTGTCTTTCCGGCATTTGTCACACAACGGAATGCTGCTATGCTTCAGTACATTGGCCCCCTGCAAACCAGAGGAGACGTCCCTACTGTTTGCAGCTTATTTCTAACCTGATGCTCTAACACATGAAAGAAGAAAAAGGAAAAAGGAAATAATATAAATCATATAATCTCACTTCAAAGGCTCCTTTCACTGAGCTGCTCTGGATGTGAATGGCAGCTTGAAACAGGCATATCTTAAATATTCCAGAATGTGTTGTGCATGCTGTGGCCTAATAACTCTGCGTGTGTGTGTGTGTGTGTGTGTGCTTGCGTGACCATGCAGGGGGTGGCGGTGCAGTACCCAGGCAGAGTGGGGGATGGAGGGTACAAAGATGCACTCATAGCTCCTACAGCACTTCAGAAAAGATGCCATTGCTACTAAAATTCCTCCTTTTCTTTCCCTTCCTCCATCTTCTGTAGACATCTAAGGCTCTTACACAAAGGAAGATAGGCTCCTGCCGCTTGTTCCCCACTTGAGGTCAGCATCCTCTTTTTGGCCCCAATCCTGTCACCTGTTCTGTGCAGGGGGTCCAAAGTGACATTCAGCAGGTAGCTATGCCGATTGCAACGTCACACACAGAGCGAAAAACTAATTCAGTGGATAGGGTATGAGACAGGAAGTCAGGACTCCTGGGTTCTTTTTCTAGTACCATTGCCTCACTGTTTGATCTTGAATTAACCTCCCTGTGCCTCAGTTTCCCCATCTATAAAATGAGATAATGCTACCTATCACTGAGATACATGGCTACAACTTGCTATGTAAGAATTACTAATAATTGTTTGTATATATGCTGTTCCTCAAAGCTTTCCAGGCAGCATCACCAAGTCTTTAAACTCCACTGCCTAACAAACACTTGAGAGAAAGGATGTCTCTGTTGAAACTGCAGTGCCACCATCCTTTCATTTAAGGTATGGGAGTAATATACATCTGCAACACCCTCCATAGGTCTTCCAGCAAATGTAAAGAAGAGTTTGGCTTGATGTTCTTAGTGTTTCTAAAAAAGCTGGTTAAAGATTTTCTGTAAATAAATACTTTTTTTTTTTTGGATGGAAAATGGATTTTCAACGCTAAGAGAATTTTTGGAGAAAGTACCTGATTCCCATGGAAAATGTCACCTTTTTTTTATTAAAAACAAACAAGTAATCTCTGTTTTTGGCCCAAACTTTTGGATGAAAAATTGAAATGTTCTATAGAAGGGAAAAAACCCTTTCATTTTCTAACTGGCCCTAGTTTCCAAGGTTAAAAGGACAAGCAGGAAAAAAATCTTTAAAAACATGCAAACAAACCAAAAGCCTCATTTTTCTTGTCCATCAGTAAGTAGAAAATCTGCAGTTTTGTACAAACTCTTTGCAGGTTACCTTTCAGCATAGATTTGGGTTGCTGCGGCCAGAGGATCCCATATTTGCTACAGAGAGGACATAGACGTGTAGTAGCATCCCTTGCGGGGGGGAGCACTCCTCAGCTGGTGTGAATTATCATAGCTCTTTAAACAACCTGTTGTCATGTGGACATGCAATAGAAGTGAACTGTGTCTAAAACGCAGGATGTCTCTTGAGTGGAGAGAAAGGGGAGAGGTACCACAATGACCTCCCAACCAGAGAAGCTTAGCAGACCCAAAACTTGACCAAGGTTGGGTAGCTGGTGTGCTGAGACCACTGCCCCTGCTGAGGATGAATCTTATCCTTGTGCTTCCCTGACTTTGTCCACCTGTTGTGTCCTATCTTACAGTAAGACTGGAAGCATTGTGGGACAGGAACCACCATTTTGTTCTGTGTTTGTACAGTGCCTGCCTACTACAAGGAGGCCCTGGTTCATGACAGGGGTTTCTAGATACACCTAATAAATAATGTATTTTACCCAGCATAATAGGGGGTCTCAGTCCATGACTGGGGTATCTAAGCAGTAGCATAATGTACCCACTAGATAACTTAATAATAATTAATAATAGACCTGGGCACAACTGAGCTAAACGAATGGGTAAAATAGCCTGCTGTCACTGTTTTAGGATAGCACAGCTGCAGTACATTGCCAGCGACATCAAGAGCTAAGCGGGAGAGATTCCAAGGGGTGCTGCAGGGGGGAGAGGGCATCTGGCAGGCTGGAGGGTCCGTCAGGGCACTGGACGTTCCCTCGTGGAACGGAGGCCAAAATGACCTTAGGAAATCTGACGGAGACGAGGGAAATCCTTCACGTCACCTAAGCCAGCCTCTCTGATTTTGTCTGCAGGGCCAGCAAACCGGGAGAAATGTAGCAAATTAAGTAAAAGAACTGCATAATTAAATAATAATAATAATGATGATAACCATCAGAAAGGCAGTTGAGGCTGTTTGTCTCTCATTATTATTATTAAGCGACAGTGCTTAAGACCCCATTGTGCTAGGCATTGCACAGACAAGAAGATGGCTCTGTCCCGAAATTTGGGGCTTTTTCTTATATAGGCTCCTATTACCGCCCCCCTCAACCCCCGTCCAGATTTTTCACACTTGCTATCTGGTCACCCTATGACAGGCAGTGGTCTTAGCACCCCAGCAGCCTGTTGCCAAGTTTCTTGCAGGCATGGCAACAAAGGAAAGTTTTAAGAAGGGACTAGATAAGACAATCAGCCTAGATCAGCTGGGACCGATAAGAAGGCATTGGTTCAAAGGCTGCATAGGTAAGGAGAGGAGACTCGGAAAGTTCAGTCACCAGGTTATTAGCCCTTAATCTAGAGATGCTGCTAATTGCAACTCAATTAATGGAGATTTGGGTGGCAGCCAAAACTGTAATGGATTTTAAAGGCAAAGCATCTCCTATTTTAAGCACCGCAACACAAAATTATTGTAAAGGCAGCAGCAGTTACCCACAATGCTTGGGAGCCTGACAGCTGAGCTCACCTTGAGAGGGAGTTTTAATGCAAAGGAAGCAGTTGCTAAGCCTGCGAGCGCCGGAGTGAAGATGTCTCAAGTGAGTCTGGTTTGAAAGGTCAGCAACAAAGTGAAGCTGCCAGTGGGTGAGGAGAGCAGGAGCATGCTTAGAAGGCACAAAAATCAAGGCAGAGAAGAAAGTAACCTTTCTAGTACATGGGAAACACTAGAAGGGGAAGAGAAGAGCCGGGTGCTGCCACCAGGTATCTTAAAGCCTTGAATGGTGTACAGGGGAAAAATCAAACGAGACACCTTTTCAACAGCAGCAAGCGGCTGGCATGAGGAGATGCTAGCGAGGCTAGAAAGCAGAGGCGAGGGTGACAAGGCAATGGTGTTAATGAGAACGAGGCCTAAGAAGTAGAATGGGAGGCCCAGAGAAACGTAGGCCCAGGCTGACTGCAATGGCTACTCCCTGCACCAATACTGGCTATTTTTGGCCCCTTTATGGTGGTTTGGTCTCCCTGCAGGAGCTGCAAAGCTGGCAGAAGCAGGGAGTGTTAGCACAGCAGGTTCCCTGGGCAGTGCAGGGTTAGTGATTGCCTCGTGCAGCCCCTTGCACAGCCTCTGGAATCAGGCATGCAAGAGGATGGCAGGGAGGTGTTGGGGGGGCCTGGCAGGAGTGCTCCACACTATAGTTATTCTTGGCAGCTGAGTGGCCCATGAGAGGCTTCATAAGTGGAAGCAGCCCTTGGTGCCTGCCATGAGTCATGCCAGAATTTAGAACATAAGAAAGGCCATACTGGGTCTGACCAAAGGTCCATCCAGCCCAATATCCTGTCTTCTGACAGTGGCCAATGCCAGGTGCCCCAGAGGGAATTAACAGAACAGGTCATCATCAAGTGGTCCATCCCCTGTAGCCCATTCCCAGCTTCTGGAAAACAGAGGCTAGGGAAACTTCAGAGCACAGTTTTGCATCCCTGCCCATCCTGGCTAAATTTACAAGGCACAAAGACAGCTTAAAGCCACTTTTACCAGCTCCCATACTGTGCCTCCTGAGCTGGACTTTTCAGTCTGGAGCAGTTAAATGAGATGCCAAAGGCCACACACATCAGTGGCAGAGTGAGTCTAAGAACCCAGGAGTCCTGACTCTCAGTTCCCTGCTCTCAGGGCTGGAGAACATCTACCCCCTTGCACCCATGTCATACAGTAAATCTTGGCTTTAGCAAAGCATCTGTCATGGTTTCATAATGGGTTTTCTTAGAGAAGTGATTCAGAATAGAACACCCTGAGATGAATACCATGGAAGAGAGAAACAAGGGCAAGAGCAATGGAATATGAGACAGATCATGGCTCAGGCTGACAGTCTCATGGGATGTTTGGGAAGCACTGAGCTTTAGCTAATGAGCTGTTCAGAAAACTCGTGAAACAAAGGCAAACAATGGCCAGCTGCACACTGAATAATGTCGCTGTGTGTGATTGGTCACCAGAGGCACACTGTGTTGTATCTGGGTATCAGCTTTATAAAAGAAGGCATGCCTGAACAAACCACTGGGCCTTTGAAATTTACTGGGGCTAGAGAGAGCATTTTCAGGAGAGAATGACTAGGGGGTTTTAGGATTTTTAATTATTTTCCTGTTTTGTTTTGTTTTTTAATTTTATTTTGCACAGGGCTATTTGTATATATGCTTTGCAGTGGGTCTAGGGAAGGAAAAAGTAACAATTAGTGATGGATAAAAGCAAGACTTTCCCATCGTGAGCCTTCGTCCAATCCTAGACCCAAATTTGGGCCTAACCTTTTGTTTATGTTCTGAAATGTTTGGGCATGTTGTTTCCCATCTGGGTCCCAGGTAAAAGTAGGCTTGGAAATGCAGAAATACTGCAAGAAAATTCTTCAGGTGCTTCTTCACTAGGAAAAGATGTGCATTCTTATCTCGAGTTAAGTAAAATGGGGGTGTGACACTGCACCCCATATTCGTCATAGTAATATTATTATGATATGATTATGGCATAATTATGGTGCATTTTGTACAAGATAAGTCATGTGCGGTGTCATTGGAAAAAGTTATGATTTGCTGAATATGATTATCCTATGTATACGCATGTATCACTTTTTGTATCTAAAGCTAGGAATATTGACTATGTATCTGTATTTCAAACCTGCTTACTCTGGATGACACCCACAATTAGCCTTTCTGGTACAACAATGAAGAAGCCAGATGGGACTGATGGCTCATCAGCAAAGACAATGGACTGTGGAATAGCTTGGCCTTCCTGTGGGTATTTTGGCCAGCCTGTAAGCAATGGATGCTATAACACTGCAAGGTCATGTGATCAGACCATATGTCTCTGGACTCCATCTTGAGATGTCAGTATTTTTCCACAAACTGGTCTGGGAACCAAGTTTTGAAACAAAGGGGTCCCACCATATGCTAAAGCTATACAAGGCAACGAGTGACATCATCAGTCGTTCTTCACTCCCCACACAAGAAGAGGGTGGGAGGGATAGCTCAGTGGTTTGAGCATTGGCCTGCTAAACCCAGGATTGTGAGTTCAATCCTTGAGGAGGCCGTTTAGGGATCTGGGGCAAAAATTGGGGATTGGTCCTGCTTTGAGCAGGGGGTTGGTCTAGATGATCTCCTGAGGTCCCTTCCAACCCTGATATTGTATGCTTCTAAGACACCTGAGGAACAAAGACTGAACTGGGGGAAGTGCTGGACCCAGGCTAAAGGGATTACTAACTTGTATATGGAAGACCTGGGGATTCCAAACTGTAAAGCAAGTGCAGCTTGCCCCTTAAGAATCTGCATCCTGCTTGTATCATTTCTCAGGGTGAGAATCTGCTAATCTTCATATCCAATCTATTTAGTATATTAAGCTTAGTTTGCATTTTTTTTATTTGCTGGGTAATCTGCTTTGATCTGTTTGCTATCACTTATAATCACTTACAATCTATCTTTTGTAGTTAATACACTTGGTTTTGTTTTAATCTAAACCAGTGAGCTTTGACTGGAGTGCTTGGGGAAAATCTCTGCTTCGTGACTACAAGTGTGCATTGTTCTCTTCACATTGAGGGAGAGGCGGACCGGGTATTACACCCATATACTGGCAAGATTTGACCAGGGCAGGACAGTACTGCTCTGGGATCCTAGGCTGGGACGCTGGCAGTTAGAGAGCCTGCTTGTAACTGCAGCTGGGTGTGTTCCTACCTGTGTGATTGCTGGTGAAAGTGCAGGCTGGAGGACTTTGCAGCTTGTCACAGCAGTACAGTGTGAGAGGGAGCCCAGGCTGGTGGGTCAGAGGGCTCAGTGGTACCTCAGTTCCAGGTGGCACCCCGGGGGGAACCCGTCACAAGGGCAAAATCCTAGTGAAGACAAGGCAGCGTGTTGTGTTCACTCGAGCTAACGGGTCAAGTTGAAGATTCTGGGAGAGTCCAGGGTTCATTTCAACAAGCTAACTCATGGGAAAAGTACAGGATGCCTTGACTTTAATAGGATTTTACCTCAAGTTAATTAAATTAAGAACACACCCGGTTTGTTTGTTTTTCAAGCACAAACATGACCTTCCCAACCCTCAAACCATGCAGTCCTTAGAATCATATGAAATGGACAGTCTTTGAGACTTTGCAGAGTAACTCATCACTATTACAAGCATTGTTTTGCTGGGCCCTAAGCAACATAAGGCCATAACAGCACCACTGTATTTTGGTTTGACCTCTCGGCAACAGGGATACCTCCTAGAACCACTCTGTCTCTGCCCCATCTGAGTCACACATAGGTTACAGTTATTCAGGTGCTACTCAGTGAGAGGGGATACCTCAGTGAACAATCACATCTGTCTCTCTTTTTAAGTGAGAAAGCACCAGTGAAAATATTCTGTCTTCACATGGCCAGATCATTCCTGGCAGAGAAGCTGTTTTGTGCCCTTCCAGTAGGCTGTTAACAAGCTTACTGCTAATTGGGCAATCCCTTTGCATATATATAGATTCTCAGGCAGCAGCATGGCTGTTCTCTGAACTGTCCTTTGATTTCAGAGCTCACACTATGTAGCTCATCAAAATAGTGGAGTAATAATGCTACCAAGCACTCTCTCCAGATCATTCTGGGGACCTTATTTCTCTCTCTTTATCTGTAGATAGGAAACACTCCTGCCAGAGAAAATAGTGAGATTCCCTCTGCACTAATAGATGAATACTCAACAGGGTAGAGGAACAGACTGAAAGACGGCCATTGTGAACATGTGAGACACCATGCACCCCTGTATTCACACCCTACACACCATTGTAATAATCGTTATACAAAATGTGCCTCAGAAAAATGCATCTCAAAGGGTGACTGGACTATAAAAGTGATGGGCAAAACACCCCAGGTATTCTCTCTCTCTCTCTCTCTCTCTCTTTCACACACACACACACACACACACACACACACTCTCTGTCTCTCTTACTTTTTCACCTAACAAGACAAAGGAATCAGCCCTTTGGACTTTGAGGGTAGATTCTGATGTGAAAATTTGGTCAGCTATATTGCTGGGAACATGAGATAAGGGATTTTACCTTGGACCAAGTCTAGTTTGAGTTTTGTTACTATAAAGCATAGTATCTTTATTTCTCTTGTAACCATTTCTGACTTTAATGCCTTAGATTTTAAGTGAGTACAAGTATATCTCCTTATAGCTTGTTTTATTCTTTAATCAAAACTAATCCAGTATTGTGTTTAAACTCTTGTTTGGTAGCTCCAAATTAAAGTAGCAAACTGCTGTACATTGATCCCTTTCAAGGGCAATGGCCCTCTAATATCTGAACTGTCCAGGAGAGGGCTGGACAGTGCAGAACACACATTTCTGGGAAAAATCCGAGACTGGGTGTGTTTTGGGGTCACCATTTAAGTGGTAACCAAGGATGGTTGATGCCAGAGTGTTGACTGGAGTGTTGACTGGAGTATAGCCTGAAGCTATACACAGACACTCAGGGTGTGACCTGCATACTGTTTGTGAGTGGTCCAGGTTGGGAGCCACAGCAGCAAAGCAAGGTAGTAGGGAAGGTGGTGACAAAGCCCCTCACTAGTCTGGATTGCACCATGGAATGTGATAACATGACACAAGCACTGGGGGCCATCTCAGCAGCAGGCAAGGGTTGTACAGTGCAGGCAGGGGTGAAGGTGTAGACCCTGGTAGACTCCATGCTGGCAAAATCAAACCACGGCACTGATCAGGGGGAGTTGTTGTTTTTTCTTTGTCTGCTTGATTCATGTTGCCTCTTTGAAAAAAATTAAAGCTTTGCTTCAACTGTGACTTCAGCATCTTCTAGCTGAATCAGGTCACGTCCCGAACCAGTAATTCAAGAATTTGATATCAGGGATCAATAGCAGATTGACACTGGAGACAGACTAAGTAAAAGGCAAAATTTTGTCTCCAAACACCCCTGTATTGGTGAGACACTCACTGCAACACTGTAAACAGTTCTGAATCCACATTGCAAAAAGGACACTGACAAATTGGAAAGCGTTTGGAAAGGAGCTATAAGAATGATTTGATTACTTGAAACCTGACAGTGAGAGACTAAAGAAGGTCATTCTGTTTAGTTTATCCAAGAGAAGGCTAAGAGGTGACTTGACTGTGGTCTAGAAGTAGCCACTTGAAAAAGATTTCTGATAGCAGAGGCTTCTTCCATGAAGCAGACAAAGTCCAAACAGGAGCGAATAGATGGAAGCTGAATCTAGACAACTTCAGACTGGTAATATGGAGCAAATTTTTCACTTGGAGGGTAATGAACCATTAGAACATCTTACCAAAGGACGTGGTGAATTCTCCATCACTTGAAGTGTTTAAATCAAGGTTGTCTGACTTTTTCTAACAGAGACTGTCATAAATATAAAGGGAAGGGTAACCACCTTTCTGTATACAGAACTAAAAAATCCCTCCTGGCCAGAGGCAAATTCCTTTCACCTGTAAAGGGTTAAGAAGATAAAATAATCTTGATGGCACCTGACCAAAATGACTAATGAGGGACAAGATACTTTCAAATCTGGAGGGGGGGGGGAACAAAGGGTTTGTCTGTCTCTGTGATGCTTTTGCTGGGAACAGATCAGGAATGCAGCCTTCCAACTCCTTTTAAGTTAGTAAGTAATCTAGCTAGAAATGTGTTAGATTTCCTTTTGTTTAATGGCTGGTAAAATAGCTGTGCTGAATGGAATGTATATTCCTGTTTTTGTGTCTTTTTGTAATTTAAGGTTTTGCCTAGAGGGATTCTCTATGTTTTGAATCTGATTACCCTGTAAGGTATTTACCATCCTGATTTTACAGAGGCAATTCTTTTACTTTTTCTTTAATTAAAATTCTTCTTTTAAGAACCTGCTTGATTTTTCATTGTTCTTAAGATCCAAGGGTTTGGGTCTGTGTTCACCAATGCAAATTGGTGAGGATTTTTATCAAGCCTTCCCCAGGAAAGGGGGTGTAGGGTTTGGGGGGATATTTTGGGGGAAGACGTCTTCAAGTGGGCTCTTTCCCTGTTCTTTGTTTAACACGCTTGGTGGTGGCAGCGTACGGTTCAAGGACAAGGCAAAGTTTGTACCTTGAGGAAGTTTTTAACCTAAGCTTAGGGGGTCTTTCATTCAGGTCCCCACATCTGTACCCTAGAGTTCAGAGTGGGGAAGGAACCTTGACATGGTGGCAGAGCGGTGGGATCATTTTGAGATTTTTTTTTTTAGATCATTTTGAACCAGAAGCACGGCAGGATTTTAAAAGGGTTTTGCCTCTGGCCAGGAGGGATTTTATAGTTCTGTATATAGAAAGGTGGTTACCCTTCCCTTTA
This sequence comes from Chelonia mydas, assembly GCF_015237465.2. Classification (NCBI taxonomy): domain Eukaryota; kingdom Metazoa; phylum Chordata; order Testudines; family Cheloniidae; genus Chelonia; species Chelonia mydas. The sequence continues at coordinate 4,662,618 of NC_057860.1, forward strand.
TATTTATGACAGATGCTCTAGTTCAACCAGAAGTGATAGGCTTGATGCAGGAAGTGCTGGGTGAGGTTCTCTGGCCTGTGTTACTCAGGAGAAACATTGCTGTGTAAATCCATCTCTCTCAGTAGCCAGACCCAGCCTCAAACACTCCGCCCCTCCCACTCGGTCGCAGGTTGGGGACTCACTGGTGCAGCAGGAATTTCGCTATCTCAGCTCAGGAATTTCCCAACTTCTCATCTAGCAGCGGGAAATAAGAGCAAAACCCGGGTGAGGAGAAGCAGCTTCGGAAATGGGGAGCAGAGCAAGATGAGCATTTTACTAAGAGCTCTCACCTGCTAGGAGGCTGTCTGGCTGCTGGCCTGTTTCCCCCATCCGGGAGGGATGAAACACCATGTACACATCTCTTTCAGCTTCTTCCCTAAGAGCACGGTTTATTAATTCAAACTCAAAACAAAGCTATCCCCCTGGCCAAAACAGGCTGCAGGGGCCTTTCCCTTTGCATCTCTTTCTGCTCTCCAGAGGCCTTTCTCCCCACTGAGCCATTTCCTGGCATTTCAGATCACTCCATCCTTCTCAGCTGGCTGGTCCCAAGCCCCCTGATCCTTGAAGGGCCGCACACCCCTGTTACAAAGACTGTCTCTTTCCTGGGGGTAGGTGCTGGAGTTGGTCATTTGTTCATTTGCTCAAAGCACATAGCATGCCACTGTTAGCGAGAGGAGGTGGGAGAGGCAATATCTTTTATTATACCGACTGCTATTGATGAGTGAGACAAGCGTTCGAGTCACACCGCGCTCCTCTTCAGGTCTGGGAAAGCTGCTCCCAGCGTTACAGCGAAATGCGAGATGAAACAGATGGTTTAGCCCAAGTAGTTAGCACATGTTTTAAGGGACCATTTAATTTCTTCCATCTTGCATTTAGATGTTGTGATAAATAGCGGGAGGTGGGTAGCTCCCTTTGATGGACACCCAGCCAGCCAGTTAGCTGTAAAATCCTTCTCGGTAGCTGTTCTCTACTTGCTTTACCTGTAAAGGGTTAAAAAGTCCCCCAGGTAAAGATGGGGGGGAGGAATGGCCACTTGACCAAAAGAGCCAATGGGAAGGCTAGAACTTTTTAAAATTGGGAAAGAAACTTTCACTTTGTCTGTTGCTCTCTCTGGGCTGCAGGGACACGGAGCAGCAATGCTATAAGCAGGAATGCTGTGTAAGGTTTGAACCAGGTATGAAAAATTATTTTCCAACTCATTGGGATAGGAAATGTTTAGGTTATTTCTTTATTTTGGCTTGTGGATCTCCTCTGGGCTAACCCCAGATGCTTTTGTTTGCTTGTAACCTTTAAGCTGAACCCCCAAGAAACCTACTTTGGGTGCTTAATTTTTGGAATTGCTCTTTTAAAATCTAGCAAAAGCCTCAATTCCAGATGTATTTTCTTTTATGTTTGTTTGTTTTTAATAAAATTTACCGTTTTTAAGAACAGGATTGGATTTTTGGTGACCTAAGAGGTTTGTGCAGATGTTGTTTAATTAGCTGGTGGCAACTGCTAATTTCCTTTGTTTTCTTTCTCAGCTCTTCCGGGGGAGGGGGGGGAGGGATGAAAGGCTTGAGGGTACCCCACAGAGAGGAATTCCCAAGTGGTCCTTCTTGGATCCAAGGGTTGTTGGGTTTTTTTTCCATTTGGGTGGTGGCAGCGTTTACTAAGCCAAGGTCAGAGAAAAGCTGTAACCTTGGGAGTTTAATACAAGCCTGGAGTGGCAAGTATTAATTTTTAGAATCCTTGTGGGCCCCCACTTCTGTAATCGAAGTGCCAGAGTGGGGATTCAGCCTTCACAGATGCGATGCTGGGAGTACCTTTCCCAGATCTGCAGACGAGCTCTGGATAAACACAAAAGCTTCTCTCTCTCTCTCTCTCTCACTCACCAACAGACGTTGGCCCAATAAAAGATATTACCCCACCCACCTTGTCTCTCAGATGTCCACAGTAGACAGATGTCAACATCCCCACCCCCACAGCACAGCCGGCATTCCCAAAACCAGCATGATCTTGGGACAAGAGCTGGTTGGGAAATTTCTACTTTTTTTCAAGGTGAAAAAACCAAGAGGGTTAACATTTTTGAAAAACAAACAAACAAAAAAGACACCCCCCTTGCTGTTTGTAAACTTGCAATTTTTTTTAACCAAGGAATAAACTCCCCATGAAAATGTTTGTGAAAGATGCCCCCATCCTCCCCAACCAGCTCTGCTTATTAGCAGTTGTGGTGGGACATCAAAGATGGACTGGGCCTGATGCTTGAACTCCTTTTCCCTCAGTAGAAAGCATCCCTCTCACTCACATTGAGGCACATTGGCAGGGCAGGGAGCAGAGAAAACGTCTCATGCTCTGCCTGCTTTTTATTTTGTGAGCCTACTCTCAATGGCAGTTACTAAAGCATGAACTAAAGACAGAAGGCTTAATTTTTTCCCCAAGGTAAAAATGCTCATTTACTGTAGTATTTTATTTATCCAGTTTGCTCCTGGAAGTGTTTTGGCCCAAAATCAAACCCTACAGACACAGTGTGCAGGAAGAAAGCACCGGCACTGTTGTTCATATGCAATTTAAAGAATAAGATCACCAGCAAGCAGCTAAATTGAGAGCAATAAGGGGGGATTTTTTTCCTAACTTGAAGAGGTGTAAATCTGAAATTGTGCTGCTGGAGAGGAAGCTGATTTGTATGTCTGGAAGTGAGCACAATGATTATTCCCCAATGTCTTTCAGATGCACGTGAGATCCAGGCATACAGCTACATCAGAGAAATGAAATTGTCTCTTTATTTTAACACATTGCGGTAAAATTAGCAGGCTTTGACGTGTCACTGCTACCAACACATTGGTTTCTTTTCTTAAATCTCCTCAAAGATAATCTGGATAATGCAGTTTTTTTAAGAATACAAATTCACCTAATCTCATTTCCTACTCACGGGAGGGAGGGGGATATGTTTTTTAATGGAAAATTATCCTTTTTGAATGGAATCAAGATTAAAAGGCCGGTTAAGCTCTTTCGGAAATCATCAGAATCACATTATTGCCAATCCCTTTAAAGAGACACATTTCTACAATGGTTTTGAAATAACTGTCTTTTCCCTCCTTCTTGTTCCAAAGCCTGTTTTCCTACTGGCAGAAACCACCGCCTTGTGAGTTATGATGGCTGTTTGCTGAGCGCTTCATCAGATAAATATGTAGCCCTCTGACTAGCTGCCAAGTTGTTGCTGACCCATTTCTGTGCAGGCCGCACATTAAACTTTGTGTAGCATCTTCCAGGCTGACCTCATTATGGCAGAGCCATTGAATGCCTTGGTTAAAGCTGCTCTTTGTTTGCGCTTAAATCAGGAGTGCCAGGGCTGTCCGCCATAGAGAATACACCACACAACCTTAAGTCTGTCCCTCCGCTTTCCAGCAGTGCTTTGTCCTCGTTTTCCAGAACAGGTAGCAGGGTAGGAGGCTGGCCTGTTTGTGGTGGAGGTGGAGTTCAGGGAACAGGAGCCAAAGAAAGGGGGACGTCTGGTGTGGTGACGAGCTGTGTGTCTCCAATGGGAGGAGCAGAGGGCATCTGCTTCTGAGGTGCCTTAACTTTGTTCCCTTGTAGCTGTGGCTTAGTGTTAGGTGTGTGATGTATACAACCGTTCCTCACACAAAACACAGGCTTCTGTGCAAATTGACGCAGGGCACATCCGCACCACAGCTGGCAGGTGTGATCCCCAGCTTGGGTAGCCTTACCCGAGCTAGTTCTGCTTGAGCTAACACCTATCAGTAGCAATGTGGCCATGGTGGCACAGGAAGCAGAGAGGGCTTAGCCCCTGAATACACACCTTGGACCTCGGATGTCATTGTACTCAGCCAGCTAGCCCATCCCACAGCCTGCTAGCTCCATCAGCCCTGTCTACCCCCACTGGGAATTACACCTCCCAGCTGTTACGTGGATGTATCCCCCTCAACGTCTGATTGAGACTCTGAGCACCTATTGGCCTCGCCTGGAGATCTGGGTGCCCAGGTCTTCTGAAAACCAGACTCTTCCAGCATTACTGACCCACGTGACCATGAGCCATTTGGGGCGAGGGGGTGCGACTTACAGAGGGGACCTGACTGAGACTGCGAGGCACTTCCACAGTACGGCTGCTATGGACAGTAAATGATGCATAATGGAGCTGAGAGAGGGGCGCAGGCAGGGGATGGAGAGAGAGAACTGCTGTCACATGGAGTTTGTAAAGAGTTGGCCAGCCAGTGAAGACAAGACGACAGTTCCAGAATCAGGAGTAGCCCAGGAGAAGGGTTGCACTGAGGTCCTAGAGCAGCAGCGCAGGGGAAAGGCTGGGATCCAGGTGTCCTGGGGTGAATTATAAGGTGGACTATATGGTGGATAGAAAGCTGGCTAGATTGTCGGGCTCAACGGGTAGTGATCAATGGCTCCATGTCTAGTTGGCAGCCGGTATCAAGTGGAGTGCCCCAGGGGTCTGTCCTTGGGCCCATTTTGTTCAATATCTTCATAAATGATCTGGAGGATGGTGTGGATTGCACCCTCAGCAAGTTTGCAGGTGACACTAAACTGGGAGGAGTGGTAGATACGCTGGAGGGTAGGGATAGGATACAGAGGGACCTAGACAAATTAGAGGATTGGGCCAAAAGAAATCTGATGAGGTTCAACAAGGACAAGTGCAGAGTCCTGCACTTAGGACGGAAGAATCCCATGCACCGCTACAGACTAGGGACCGAATGGCTCGGCAGCAGTTCTGTGGAAAAGGACCTAGGGGTTACAGTGGACGAGAAGCTGGATATGAGTTAACAGTGTGCCCTTGTTGCCAAGAAGGCCAATGGCATTTTGGAATGTATAAGTAGGGGCATTGCCAGCAGATCGAGGGACGTGATCGTTCCCCTCTATTCGACATTGGTGAGGCCTCATCTGGAGCACTGTGTCCAGTTTTGGGCCCCACACTACAAGAAGGATGTGGAAAAATTGGAAAGAGTCCAGCGGAGGGCAACAAAAATGATTAGGGACTGGAACACATGACTTATGAGGAGAGGCTGAGGGAACTGGGATTGTTTAGTCTGCGGAAGAGAAGAATGAGGGGGGATTTGATAGCTGCTTTCAACTACCTGAAAGGGGGTTCTAAAGAGGATGGATCTAGACTGTTCTCAGTGGTAGCTGATGACAGAACAAGGAGTAATGGTCTCAAGTTGCAGTGGGGGAGGTTTAGGTTGGATATTAGGAAAAACTTTTTCACTAGGAGGGTGGTGAAACACTGGAATGCGTTACCTAGGGAGATGGTAGAATCTCCTTCCTTAGATATTTTTAAGGTCAGGCTTGATAAAGCCCTGGCTGGGCTGATTTAGTTGGGGATTGATCCTGCTTTGAGCAGGGGGTTGGACTAGATGACCTCCTGAGGTCCCTTCCAACCCTGATATTCTATGATTCTATGAATTCCCAGCTCTGCCACTCTCCTGTCGGGGGATCACGGACCAGTCACTGCCCCTCTCAGTGCCTCTGTTTCCCTTCCCCACCCTATTTAGACTGTCAGCTCTTCAGGGCAGGGGTTGTCGCTCACTGAGTCCGTACAGCATCTTGCATCATCAGGCCCAGATCTCAGGTGGGGTCTGTGGAGGCTCCCAAGAATGGCAAAACTGAAGGGACGGAAAGGCCTGTGCTGGATGGGGAAGGAAGGAGGGAGATGACAGGCCAGGTTCTGCTGCAGTCACTTAGCTCTGCACAGCGGGCACTGAGCAGCCCTGCAAAAAGCTGCCTCCATGTCGGAGGCTCCTGTATGGGTGCAGAGTGGCAAGATCCCCATGCAGTTGATATGGGGGCCTGGCTAACAATCCCCAGCTGCTGTCCTAGCTCCGAGGAGCCATTGGCAGTTGGCTTTCTAACATATGCCGAGGGACTGACCTGGTGCACAGGTTAAGTAGGATTGGGGCAATTATGCAGAGACGGTAGAAAGCACTTCCCTGGGTTGCTCTGTGTATTCTCTGGCATTAGCTGAAGACTGGGGCTGATCTCTGCATTGGCGGCTGGGCAGAACCCATGAAGGATTGGTAAATAAAGAGGGCCATTTTGGTCTGGCTCCAGAACTGAGGGGGAATGTACGCTGTCTAATTATAACCTGAGCTGAAAGCCTCTCTTCTGCATCAAATATGTGCGAACCACAGCAGATGTGAGCATCATACCTTCCACGGGGCATATTGTACTTGAATGGGAAAGTAGCTGAGATAACTTCTGATCGTTGGCCGTTACATTCTCTTGATTAAATGTGGATAAATCCTGTTCTGCCCCTGGTCTCTGGGCTGAAGAAAAAGGCAAGGATGACTTTTCAAAGCTGAGCCGAGATTGCAGTAATTGGGCAGTAATGTGCAAAGATGAGTCAAGACGGTGACTTCAGCAAGAGGATCAGTTAATGGGTTTGGGAGAGTTTTCATTATTTCTAACTGGCACCAGACTTTAACTGCTTCTGCCCAATGTGTTCTCCTCAGATAGGCTGTAACGTGAGCTGCTGTTTCCTGTGAACAGGCAGCCGGGGGAATGTAGTTCTGTGGTTGTTATGCCTTTGTTTTCTGTGTACTGTACCTTTAAATCTCTAAGAAACCCTGACGTATTTTTTTTTTCGAAGACAGAAGCCTGTATTCTGGAAAGCAGTGACACTGAAAAGGACTTGGGAAGTCATGGTGGAAGCCAACTGAGCGTGAACAGCCAACGGCATACTGTAGCTAGCAGGGTCCTTGGTTGTATGAGCAAGGGAGTGTTGTGTTGGACGAGGGAGATACTGATACCTCTGTATATAGCACGTCTGAGACTGTGACTGCTGTTCTACATCCAGTTCTGGTGTGCACGCTTCAAAGAAGAGGTTGGAAAACTGGTTCAGAGAAGAGCGACAAGACCGATTTGAAGTCTAGAAAACCTGCCCTATAGTGAGAAACTTAAGAAGCTCCATCCCGTTAGTTCATCCAACGGAAGGTTGATTCTGAGTTACAAGTACTTATATAGGGAAGAACTTTCTGATGGTAGACGGATTCTCTTTAATCTAGCAGAAAGGCAGAATGAGACCCAAAGCCTGGAAGCTGAAATTAGACAAACTCAGGCTAGAAATACAGTGCAGATTTTATTTAACAGAGAGGGAGGGTAATTAACTGTTCAACAACCTACCTAGGCACATCGTGGATTCTCTATCTCTGGATGTCTGTAAATCAAGACTGTGTCTTTCTAAAAGATATACTCCAGCTCAAGCAGGGATGGGTTTGATGCAGGAGTTACTGGGTAAGGTTCTCTGGTCTGCATTGTAGGAGATCAAACTAGATGATCACAATGGTCTCTATTGGCCTTAAAATCTCAGAATCTTCAAAGACTAGCAACCCTACTGAGAAGCAGAAACACACACCAAAGTGTGCAATTAGACGCAGAAAGAATACTACTTGATAATTGCCCTGTTCTGTTCATTCCCTCTGAAGCATCTGGCATTGGCCACTGCTGGATCACAGGATACTGCACTGGGTGGACCATTGGTCTGACCCAGTAGAGCCATTCTTATGTTCTGATCATCTCAGCACAGCTTCAGCATGTCATAGATTGTGTTGTACCTGCACTACTCAGCCATTGCTGCACCTGGGCATTGTGGCAACACCCTGCTTATGCTGGCACAACATCCTAAAACATTGCACAGTCAACCTGTGGAATTCCTTGCCAGAGGATGTTGTGACGGTCAAGACTATAACAGGGTTAAAAAACACCTTAGATAAATTCATGGAGGATAGGTCCATCGATGGCTATTAGCCAGGATGGACAGGGATGGTGTCCGTAGCCTGTTTGCCAGAAGCTGGGAATGGGCCACAGGGGATGGATCATTTGATGGTTACCTGTTCTATTAATTCCCTCTGAAGCACCTGGCATTGGCCACTGTCGGAAGACAGGATACTGGGCTAGATGGACCTCTGGTCTGACCCAGTATGGCCATTCTTACGTTCTTACGTTCTTATCTAGTGCAGGACCGGGCCTGGCAACACACTTATTATTCTGTGTTTGGGCTCATTATTCTGTGTTTGGGCTCCTATCGGTTTCCTGTAATATCTGTTACCTGGGGAGGAAATGTTATTACTACACTGAGTCTGTGCATGCCCAGGTAGGCTTCCTTCCCCGAGGGTGGTGCCATCAGAATACTGTATTAGCCTGCGTGGAAGTGGAGAGGGTGTGGTAGGGTGGGGTGGGGGGCAGAGGAAACAGCCCAGAACTGTCACTAAGAGATAGACAAGAACACTGTGGAATGGAGCCATGACTTCAAGCCTGAGGTTCTTGTAACAGCAGGAGAGGAGCTGGTGAAAGAGGGTCAGACACCAGGAGGCATCTACCTGGGTTTCTCGCCAGCCCTCAGGCACACTGTTATGCTGGAGGGTATTCATGGCTGCCTGCCATCGGTCCCAGACCTGGTTAAAGCTGAGCAGTGTGCGAACTGTGGTGGTCAGGGACAATCACTCTGTGTTTAAGCCACTTGGAAGAGTGCTGCTTTCTTCTGTGCCCGGTTCTGATTTCCAGCTGGCTCAGCATAACAGCCAGAGATTCATGGTGCCCCTGCTACAGCCCCCAATAGAACATCTTCCCTTCCGAACCAAAACTAAATATCACTGAACAAAATCAACATTAATATAGTGCATAATTACAAATCCTGACAACTAACCTCAAAACTGAACTTGCAAACAATGTTCAGTTCACCTTGGAGATGCCCTGTGCAGTTGCTCGGACCTGAGGCCTGGGGCTCCCCGGAATATCAACATGGCTGCTGTCAGGAGGTGGCAAGTCCACTTCTGCAAATGGTTTCATGTCCTGGGACTCTGTCTAAACCTGTTGTGGTGGTTGTCTGTCTGTAACCCTGTTGGGCAGACTCAGTGCCCCATTATCTCCCTCCCTGCTGGGATCTGGAGGAAAGCTTAGCCTGTGAAAGCATAGCTCCCAGGACTACACTCGCCAGCCTTCATTCACACTAAATGCCGAGAGCCATCGAGCCTCTTTTACAGAGTAGTAAATTCAGCTCACAAGCAGTTTCTATTTATCTCTCAAGGAAGATCCAAGAACAAAAGGGAATTGGGAGATTGTGTGGGTGTACCATAGTGATCAAATCTGCACATACATTTATTGGCCTGTGAGTACAGCCCTTGGGCTCCGAGCAAATTTACAGCATGACCATTGGTGTAGCAAACTTTTGCCTTTGAGTTACAGTGATATTCTATCAGCCAAGAACTCCTGGGTTCTATTTCCAGCAGCTCACCTGGTTCGTTGGATGACCTTAAACAAATCACTTGAATTTCCTATGTTTTTGTGAATCCAGCTGGAAAACTGGTCTTAAAACAACCCAGCAGGCACCTCACTGAAAGCCAGATGCTGTGTTTGATTCTGAGTGTTCCTTGGGGAAATAAAGTGCAAATGAAAATTGCAAACTGTCATAAAGCCATAATAAGTATTTTAAACCCACCGAGAAGTAAAGAGAGAAAGAAACTTGAAAGCAAAGCAGGTTGAATGCCTTGTTATGGAGAAACAATATCTATTTGCATCGATTGAGCCCTGTTTTCCTGTGCATGAGCTTTGATTCTGACAGCTGTGTTGTTCATCTCTAAGTAATTGCCCCAAGGTCTGGATGAACAAACTGGTGAGCTGCTGGGTCAAAGTGACATCTTGCCAACTCTTGTGATTTTATTTTTGTTTTTCTTCAAGCCCCAGCTCTTGGAGAAATGGGATTATTTAAGAACCTCAGCTTTCATTAAATAACAATGAAAATGGTAAGTTTCTAGTCTTCGTAGGTGTGAGGAAATCTGGAAAACATGACCTGATAAACGTTCAGAAACCAGGATGAAGATAAACAGCCCCCAAATGTATTACTTTAAAGCAACAAAACAAAAATGCTCATGATTTTTTTGGAAAGTTTTGGAAGTTTTTGGAAAGGGTAGGGGACAATTTCCTGGTGCCAGTGCTGGAGGAACCAATTAGGGGCAGAGCTCTTCTTGACCTGCTGCTCACAAACCGGGAAGAATTAGTAGGGGAAGCAAAAGTGGATGGGAACCTGGGAGGCAGTGGCCATGAGATGGTCGAGTTCAGGATCCTGACACAGGGAAGAAAGAAGAGCAGCAGAATACGGACCCTGGACTTCAGAAAAGCAGACTTTGACTCCCTCAGGGAACTGATGGGCACGATCCCCTGAGAGAATAACATGAGAGGGAAACGAGTCCAGGAGAGCTGGCTGTATTTTAAAAAATCCTTATTGAGGTTACAGGGACAAACCATCCCGATGTGTCGAAAGAATAGTAAATATGGCAGGCAACCAGCTTGGCTTAACAGTGAAATCCTTGCTGATCTTGAACACAAAAAAGAAGCTTACACGAAGTGGAAGATTGGACAAATGACCAGGGAAGAGTATAAAAATATTGCTCGGGCATGTAGGAATGAAATCAGGAAGGCCAAATCACACCTGGACTTGCAGCTAGCAAGAGATGTTAAGAGTAACAAGAAGGGTTTCTTCAGGTATGTTAGCAACAAGAAGAAAGTCAAGGAAAGTGTTGGCCCCTTCCTGAATGAGGGAGGCAACCTAGTGACAGAGGATGTGGAAAAAGCTAATGTACTCAATGCTTTTTTTGCCTCTGTCTTCACAAACAAGGTCAGCTCCCAGACTACTGCACTGGGCAGCACAGCATGGGGGGGAGGTGACCAGCCCTCTGTGGAGAAAGAAGTGGTTCGGGACTATTTAGAAAAGCTGGATGAGCACAAGTCCATGGGGCCAGATGCGCTGCATCCAAGAGTGCTAAAGGAGTTGGCAGCTATGATTGCAGAGCCATTGGCCATTATCTTTGAAAACTCATGGCGATCGGGGGAGGTCCTGGATGACTGGAAAAAGGCTAATGTAGTGCCCATCTTTAAAAAAGGGAAGAAGGAGGATCCTGGGAACTACAGGCCAGTCAGCCTCACCTCAGTCCCTGGAAAAATCGTGGAGCAGGTCCTCAAGCAATCAATTCTGAAGCACTTAGAGGAGAGGAAAGTGATCAGGAACAGTCAGCATGGATTCACCAAGGGCAAGTCATGCCTGAATAATCTAATTGCCTTCTATGATGAGATAACTGGCTCTGTGGATGAAGGGAAAGCAGTGGATGTGTTGTTCCTTGACTTTAGCAAAGCTTTTGACACGGTCTCCCACAGTATTCTTGCCAGCAAGTTAAAGAAGTATGGGCTGGATGAATGGACTATAAGGTGGATAGAAAGTTGGCTAGATTGTCGGGCTCAACGGGTAGTGATCAATGGCTCCATGTCTAGTTGGCAGCCGGTATCAAGTGGAGTGCCCCAAGGGTCGGTCCTGGGGCCGGTTTTGTTCAATATCTTCATAAATGATCCAGAGGATGGTGTGGATTGCACCCTCAGCAAGTTTGCAGATGACGCTAAACTGGGAGGAGAGGTAGATACGCTGGAGGGTAGGGATAGGATACAGAGGGACCTAGACAAATTAGAGGATTGGGCCAAAAGAAATCTGATGAGGTTCAACAAGGAAAAGTGCAGAGTCCTGCACTTAGGATGGAAGAATCCCATGCACCGCTACAGACTAGGGACCGAATGGCTCGGCAGCAGTTCTGCAGAAAAGGACCTAGGGGTTACAGTGGACGAGAAGCTGGATATGAGTTAACAGTGTGCCCTTGTTGCCAAGAAGGCCAATGGCATTTTGGGATGTATAGGTAGGGGCATTGCCAGCAGATCGAGGGATGTGATCGTTCCCCTCTATTCGACATTGGTGAGGCCTCATCTGGAGCACTGTGTCCAGTTTTGGGCCCCACACTACAAGAAGGATGTGGAAAAATTGGAAAGAGTCCAGCGGAGGGCAACAAAAATGATTAGGGGACTGGAACACATGACTTATGAGGAGAGGCTGAGGGAACTGGGGATGTTTAGTCTGCGGAAGAGAAGAATGAGGGGGGATTTGATAGCTGCTTTCAACTACCTGAAAGGGGTTCCAAAGAGGATGGATCTAGACTGTTCTCAGTGGTAGCTGATGACAGAACAAGGAGTAATGGTCTCAAGTTGCAGTGGGGGAGGTTTAGGTTGGATATTAGAAAAAACTTTTTCACTAGGAGGGTGGTGAAACACTGGAATGCGTTACCTAGGGAGGTGGTGGAATCTCCTTCCTTAGATATTTTTAAGGTCAGGCTTGACAAAGCCCTGGCTGGGATGATTTAGTTGGGGATTGGTTCTGCTTTGAGCAGGGGGTTGGACTAGATGACCTCCTGAGGTCCCTTCCAACCCTGATATTCTATGATTCTATGATTTTTAAGTCAATCTCATGATTAGTTTGAGGCCTGGCCCATATTTGAAGGCTTAGGGCTGGTGATACTGCGTTTGCTTTGACAACATGCCATTTGTTATTCAGGGAGTGAGACTGGTTACTTGTGCCACATGGAGTTGATTCTGCTCCAAGACTGAGGGTATGTCTACTGTGCAATCACAGGGTGTGATTGCAGCTCGTGTTGACATGCCCAAACTAGCTTTGATCTAGCTAGCCCAGGTACCTATAGCAAATCTGATGCATCCCCAGGATACAGGACAACAAATACAGGAAGCACAGGTACTTCTGGAATGACATGGGCCCTAGGGTTGCCAGCTTTGGTTGGACGTATTCCTGGAGGTTTCATCACATGACATAATCTTTAATTAAAGATTAACCTTTGATTCCTGGAGACTCCAGGACAATACTGGAGGGTTAGCAACCTTAGTAGGCCTGCCCCTGATGGTGTGAGCCTGCCCTGCCGGTATGACCTCACATACACCTCGCCTCTCAGAGGACACCATTTTACAGAGCACACTGCCTAACCCCTGCGGGTGTGACCTGAGCAGCATGCTCTGCAAAATGGTGTCCTTTGTGTGTCTACGATGATACTGGACAAAACCATGTCCGGTTTTAAATCAGTACCGGACACAGACAAACCTTACAAAAAAAGGACTGTCTGGCTTACAATCAGATGAATGGCCTGCCGAAGTGACAGATTCTCCATCCCCGGCCCTCCCATAGCCTGCTCCTGCATCTGCTTTCCACGGAACCCCCAAGGAGCAGCTCCCCCGTGTGGATTCTTGACTCCCCCTGCCCTGATCTTTATGCCTCTATTATGTAAAAGGACCACACAGGTAACCCCTGGCTGGAAGAGGGGAGGAACCAAGACAGGGTGACCAGGCAGCAAGTGTGAAAAATCAGGACAGGGGGTGGGGGGAAATAGGCCCCTATATAAGACAAAGCCCCAAATATCCAGACTGTCTCTATAAACTTGGGACATCTGGTCACCCTAAACCAAGGATCTACCCCTGGATACTTGAGATTAAAGCTGGTCAGAAACAGATATTTCCATCCTGTGGGGAAAATTCCAACTTTTAAAAAAAAGTTCCAAATTGGAATTGGAAAGCCAAAATATTGAAATTTCCCATAGAATGGAAATTCTGAAAAAATTCAGTTTGGGATCATGGAAACGTTTAATTTAGAAAACCTCAGATGGTTTTGTTTTAGTAACACTAAAATGTTTCATTTCGATGAGGTAAAAAGGTGTTTCAAGAATGTAAAAATATTATTGTTTCCGTTCATTTCCTTTTGACTTGTTTAAGATACTAAAAGATGTTAAAATTAAATAAAAATAACATTAAAATATTTTCATATGTAAGAATTGAAATTAAATACATTGGAATGATAAAGTCAAAACAAAACATTTATACTTTATTGAAACTATAGTTTTGTTTTAATAATGCCAAAATGTTTAAACTCAAAATGATTCATTTTGACATTTTCCCATCAAAAATGTTGATAAAATCGACACATTCCAATGAAACATTTCAATTTTTATGAACATTTTTCCAATGGGAAACTGGTCAATAGTTTTTCAATCAGCTGCACTTGAGATGCAACAATATCTCATCATTAGCAATATTTGACATAACCTCCCGTTGGTGGACTCCCTGGCATTGGAGGGTTTTAAAAATAGGTTTGACAAACACTTGTCAGGGACGGTTTAGGTTTACTTGATTCTGCCTCAGCACAGGGGGCCCGGTTAGATGACCTCTGGAAGTCCCTTCAGGTCCTAGAATTTCTATGATTCTATCAGCATGCAGACAGCCACAGGGGTGATCCCTTACCCAGCCATAGCACTGAGAGTGCAATTTATCTGCATCAGGCAAGTATCATCTCAAGTAAAATACTGTGGTGAATAATAAGTCAGAAGGAAAATCTCCTACTTCAATCTGCATGTGTTTTGTTGCATTTCTGCCAATTCAGGGATAAAAAACAGCTAAAGATAAAGTTTTGTTGAAGTCAGTTCTAAAGAAGTTCCTACTCCCACTCCGTGTTTTAAGAGTTTTCTTTTCCCCACACCCGCAGTAGCCCTCTAATTTAGAATAAGTTTGGCAGCTTGTCATTCCTTGGCTCTACCTCTTGCAATATGGCAATTCAAACTCGCTACTTCTCTGTGAGGTGCAACAAAGGATCTGTCACATTTCTCAACTCAGACATTCTTTCTGGGAAGAAAAACAGTAATTTCAGTTCAGTGTGTTGGAGTAAGAAGAAAGCGCAAAGACCCTCTGTACTAGAAGGGAATCAGGAGGTGCAGTGGATGGGAGAATGTGTTACCAAAACTCATCTCAGACTAGAGAGAGAGGAAATGAAACAAAGAAGAGAGATTTCCTGAAAATAAGACCTTGCAAAGTTAAAAATCTACCTAAACATTCTTAACTGGAGTAGATATACATTCATTATAGAGTGAGCATGATCACTCCATTCATGGGAATGCTTGGCCTCCAGTGTTCCAGCTCCCATGTGGAATAAATGGTCTGATAGATCTGAAATATGTTTGGCTGCAAGAGATGTAGATGAGGAAAGCTGAAAAGCAGCTCCTACTGCATTTGGACAGACCTGTAGGGTAGCATGTGGCATTTATGCAGACATGCCATTAAGGGAAACAGACACCTAAAGTCATTGACAATTCTCTCATCTTACAATGAATGTGAGAGAAGAAAGATTTAAAATGAGAACTATTGAGCAAAATGGAGGAGAAGAAATCATAGAATCATAGAATCATAGAATATCAGGGTTGGAAGGGACCTCAGGAGGTCATCTAGTCCAACCCCCTACTCAAAGCAGGACGAATCCCCAACTAAATCATCCCAGCCAGGGCTTTGTCAAGCCTGACCTTAAAAATATCTAAGGAAGGAGATTCCACCACCTCCCTAGGTAGTGCATTCCAGTGTTTCACCACCCTCCTAGTGAAAAAGTTTTTCCTAATATCCAACCTAAACCTCCCCCACTGCAACTTGAGACCATTACTCCTTGTTCTGTCATCTGCTACCACTGAGAACAGTCTAGAGCCATCCTCTTTGGAACCCCCTTTCAGGTAGTTGAAAGCAGCTATCAAATCCCCCCTCATTCTTCTCTTCCACAGACTAAACAATCCCAGTTCCCTCAGCCTCTCCTCATAAGTCATGTGTTCCAGTCCCCTAATCATTTTTGTTGCCCTCCGCTGGACTCTTTCCAATTTTTCCACATCCTTCTTGTAGTGTGGGGCCCAAAACTGGACACAGTACTCCAGATGAGGCCTCACCAATGTCGAATAGAGGGGAACGATCACGTTCCTCGATCTGCTGGCAATGCCCCTACCTGTACATCCCAAAATGCCATTGGTCTTCTTGGCAACAAGGGCACACTGTTGACTCATATCCAGCTTCTTGTCCACTGTAACCCCTAGGTCCTTTTCTGCAGAACTGCTGCTGAGCCATTCGGTCTCTAGTCTGTACCGGTGCATGGGATTCTTCCGTTCTAAGTGCAGGACTCTGCACTTTTCCTTGTTGAACCTCATCAGATTTCTTTTGGCCCAATCCTCAAATTTGTCTAGGTCCCTCTGTATCCTATCCCTACCCTCCAGCGTATCTACCACTCCTCCCAGTTTAGCGTCATCTGCAAACTTGCTGAGGGTGCAATCCACGCCATCCTCTGGATCATTTATGAAGATATTGAACAAAACTGGCCCAAGACCGACCCTTGGGGCACTCCACTTCATAGTGGCTGCCAACTAGACATTGGCATATGTCAAAAGCCAGGTCTACACTACAGACTCATATCCGCATAACTGTCATTCCACACCTCTGAGAGTTATAGTTATACCAACCTAACTCTCAGTGTAGACAGCGTTATGTGGACGGGAAAGCTTCCCCCACTGACAGCTACTGCTTCTCGGGGAGGTGGATTAGCTATGTAGATGGGAGAATCATCGGAGCATCTTCACTATTGAGCTACAGCTGAATGTGAAGACAAGCCCTAAGACCTTGTCTACATTTGGGACATCCTGCAATACCTGTGTCTGGTTCAGCTTGTGTCCTGCACCTTTTATCGTCACTTGCACCAGCGGGACATGCTGTAAAATGCTACCAAATCAGAAGGGGGCAGTCACTTTGCATTTGCTTTACACTGCAGTAAATGATGAGACTGATTCTCATTTACACTGAATCTGCTAGACGGCCAGTGTAAAGAGGCCTTCAAGTAGCAGTGAATGATATTCATGCCTATCTTAAGACCCTTTCGTGCGGGTGGGGTGGTGTAATGTAGCCTTAGCGTGAATGCTTACCAGACCCTTGGTGCAGGGCAATGGAGAATCAGGATTCCAATGTAGATAAGGCCTCTATGTACTGGTATAACGATGTTGGTTAGGGGGGTGATTTTTACCTACATACTTCTACCAATTTAACCCCTAGTGGGAATACAGTTACACCAGTCTTGGCCTTGTCTTTGCAAAGAAAAAAGGTGGCTTCTTAACTTGAGTTGGGCCATGTCTACACTCTAGACTTCTGCTGGTCTATCTGTGTTGGTCAGGAGTGCAAAGGGGTATGATCCCTGACCAAGAGAGCTGTACTGGCAGAAGTCTCTAACATAGATGCAGCTATATTGGCAAAGCTGTGCTCTTATTCATATAGTTTGTTCTGCACATGGGGGTGGTTTTCTTTACTGCTACAAAGCACAACTTTGCCGGTATAACTGCGTCCACACTATGGATGGTACAGTAACCAATATAACTATACTGGTAAAGTGCTCCTAGTGTAGACATGGTCTTAGTTCACATGGGGCAAAATCCTAGTGAAGAGAGGCACAGTTAGCAGGTTAAGTTAAAGATGACTCCAAACTGCCTTTCTGACCCTAGGGCCTGGACTACATTAAAAATGTAAGTTGACATACCCCTGAACGCTGACCCAGCCTTCTTTGTGGACACAGTTAGGTCGATGGAAGAATGCTTCCATTGCTTGGGGAGTTAGCGATGGAAAACCCCCTTCCATCACTACTATGGGGTTATGGTAGTGTAGCCCTGCCATTATCATCCCTGTAGTGTAGACATGACCTAGGATTTCCCCTTGTGTTAGTTCACGCGTGTTGAAAGCACACCTTTTTTCCCCGACGTAGGCAGTGTCATAAAGGTTCCTTGTACTTCTATAGCTTATCTTCTTCCCATAAAGAATAAGATATACTGGCATAAGCACGTTTATACCAGTATAACGATGTCCACACTAGGTGGTTGTATCTCTTTAACTGTGCTGGTACTCCTGGCACTGAGGTCCCATCCAGTGAATCCCTTACTCTGCTGGCTTCTTAAAAATAGCCTCATAAAATTTTGCATTTTGGGTCTTGGTCCTTTGCTGGCCTCACTCCAGAAATCCACTAGATCCCCATGTTAGCCACTGGCCAGCTAAAAGCATGCTAGGAAGATAATCTCCTGAAGGCCGTTTCCTGTAGAAAGGATGTTGAAGGCACTGTGCACCAAGTGTGGATGTGGGGTTCAAACACAGACTGGGCTATGTTAACTGATAGGTGTCTTCTGGCTTGGAAGCAGGGAATAGGTAGGTGGCAAGAAAATATGACAAGCCTGGAGGGAATTGTGGGAAAGCACTGACAGCACTTGAGTGGTGCTAGCCTGTATCTACATTGCAGGGGGAGCATGTTAGCTGCTGGAGTTGTAGCAGGTTTAGCTCGTACCCAGCCAAGTCAAGTGGAAGCTCCACCATACTCCTGTTTTTGTGTGTGGAAGGGACTCAAGTTAGGAGCAATGCTCGGTTGAGAACTGGAATTAACTTTACAAGGCTAGAGAAGCCAACTCTTGCGTGTAGACAAACTGGTGAGAACTTATAATGCAAACAATGACGATTCTGAAAGAAAAGCACAAAGAGGTGAAGATCCAGCAGCGGAGACTTGCACCACTAGCATTCTACGTCAGCTCTTAAATTGCGCTTTGAATGGGGCACGCCTCTAGCACTGGGCCTCTGCACATGGGATTTTCCAGCCTAGCCACAGGTTTGAGCACATCTAGCAAAAAGAAGAAAAGTTATAAACTCAGGGATGAAGTTTGGTTACTAGAAATAGCCAGACTGCTGAAATTCAAGCCAAAGAAACCAAGAGGGGAGAGGGAAATAATCTACAAGTGCTACAAAATATAAACTAATTACAAAACAATTCACCGAAGAACAATTCACCGAGCTCGCACTAAAAGAGCAGCCAGAGATGTGGGGAATGGTGTAGATCACCTTCCACAGACATAGGCAGGCACTGAGATACAATGGGGTAGGAATAATTGCTTTCCTCATGGGTGTCAGCACACGGCATACATTAAGGAACAAAGCGGAGAAAGTTCAGCAGGAAGCAAAAAAGCAGTGAGGAGAATGTTCATGCTGAAGAGGAAATGAAAGGGAAAGCTGAGAACAAAGGATTGGCCGACTTGCTAAAACGCAAGGTGAAGATGAATCTATTCTCATTCTGCCAAGCAGGGGTGACCAGTAACCCGAGGATCTCATTCAATTTAGCTTCTCTGGGGGTCGGGGGGGGGGGGGTTTGAACTAAGATACACAACTTCAGCTACGCTATTCACGGAGCTGAAGTCGAAGTATCTTAATTCGACTCACCTGGCCGTCCTCACGGCGGCGGCTCCCGCATTGACTCCGCTTACTCCTCCTGCCGAGGCGGAGTACAGGCGTCAATTCAGGGGTCGATTTATCGCATCTAGACACGTCACGATAAATCGATCCCCGATAGGTCGATCACTACCCGCCGATTTCATCCTGGATTCAAGAAAATATACTGGGAAGCAAAACTACTGGGGGACGCTTGCCCGGTGCTGCCCACCGCCCGCTGCTGGGGGCGCCGGGCTGCGCGCGGGGACAGCGGGTCCCAGCGCTTTGGCTGAAGATACGGTCCCGCAGGTTCTGGCTGAGCCTGTGTGAGCGGGAGGCGGCCGGGTTTGAGCCTGGGGCGCACCCCGATCACACCTCACAGAAGGGCGGCAGGACGCGCCAGGAGCCGCTCAGCGCCTCCTGTTGGGGGTCACGGACATTTGGGTGGAAGTGGTGGGCTGATGGTACGATTCCCAGTAACTGGGAGGTAGAACAGGAAGGCTGGGGAGAGCGCCCAGAGGCCGAGCCCTGCAGAGGGCAGAATCGTGTAGAAGTCTCCTCGTGCGGTGTGCCTGTGTCATGTCTGTTTGCTGGAGAATTGAGGCCTTACGGCCTGGTCTACACGAGGTACTTACATTGGTGTAGCTAGCAGCCCGCCAAGGGGAGCAGTGGGGGAAAAACCCTAACTGGCTTCAAGACTGAGCTTGATACGTTGATGGAGGGGATGGGGTGATGAGACGGCCAACAATGGCTGTAGCTTATCTGCCACTGCTCGCAGGAGATATCTCCAAGGGCCAGTGATGGGACACTAGCTGGGGAGGGCTCTGAGTTACTCCAGAGAATTCTTTCCTGGGTGTTTGGCTAGTGGGTCTTCCCCACATGCTCAGGGTCCAGCTTATCACCATATCTGAGGTCAGGAAGGAATGTTCTCCCAGGTCAAATTGGCAGAAACCCTGGTGGTTTCTTGCCTTCCTCTGCAGCGTGGGGCCCTGGTCACTTGTAAGTTTAAACTAGAGTAAATGGTGGATCCTCTGTAACTTGAAGTCTTTAAATTATGATTAGAGGCCTTCAATAGAGGCCTGTTACAGGAGTGGGTGGGTGAGGTTCTGTGGCCTGCGATGTGCAGGAGGGCAGACTAGAGGATCATGATGGTCCCTTCTAACCTTAGAGCAGTGCTACTCAGCCCTCAGCAGTTTAGGAGCAAAATTAGGATCAGCATTACCCAAAAGAGCCACCACTGTGTGAATTCATTGCTTCATTTACTATGATACTATATGTTCATATTTAAATAGTGTGATCAGGAAAATATTGTGTGTGTGTGTATAACATATATAGTAAAATCATCCTGATTGATTAATAACTTAGATGGTGTGATTTAATTATTAACCAATGTTTTACTATCATGTCCTGCAAAGAGACACACTGAAAAGCCACTTGCAGCTCGCGAGCCTCAGTCTGGACATCACTGACTTAGAGTCTGAGGCTGTGTCTAAACTGCCACTTTCAGCACGAAAACTTTTTCTTACAGGGGTGTGAAAAAACACACCCCTGAGCGATAAAAGTTTTAGCGCTGAAAAGAGCCAGAATAGACAGCGCTTTATTGCTGGGAAAGCTACCACCCCCTGTTTGGAGTAGTTAGAATTCTTCCATCAGTCTAGCTACTGTCTCTGGGGAGGTGGATTCCCTATGTTCATGGGAGAACCCCTCTCGTCGATGTAGGTAATGTCTACTCTGAAGCTCTGGAGCTGCGCCACTGTAGTGTTTTAAGTGTAGACATACCCAAAGGTATATCCGGTGAAAGGGAAACAATCTGGGCATGTTTGAGGCTGAGACACCAGGGAAACAGGGCAGGCAGTGACACATCCTGGGTAGCTGAAGAAGCACCCTGTGACAAGCTATCGATAACCGGTCAAAATTTTACACAGGAAAACAAAACATTTCCTGACCAGCTCCAGGGCATACACATCAGAGAAACAACTGCTACAGAAGCAATGATGCAGGAATGTAATTGTCCTCATTGATGCCTTACTAAATGATGCAGGAAATCTGGAGGCAGGGGAACAAAGGGTTTGTCTGTCTGTGTGATGCTTTTGCCAGGAACAGATCAGGAACGCAGCCTTCTAACTCCTCTTAAGTTAGTAAGTAATCTAGCTAAAAATGCATATTTCCTGTTGTTTAATGGCTGGTAAAATAAACTGTGCTGGATGGAATGTATATTCCTGTTTTTGTGTCTTTTTGTAACTTAAGATTTTGCCTAGAGGGATTCTCTATGTTTTGAATCTGATTACCCTGTAAAGTATTTACCATCCTGATTTTACAGAGGCAATTCTTTTACTTTTTCTTTAATTAAAATTCTTCTTTTAAGAACCTGATTGATTTTTCATTATTCTTAAGATCCAAGGGTTTGGGTCTGTGTTCACATGTACAAATTAGTGAGGATTCTTCTCAAGCCTTCCCCAGGAAAGGGGGTGTAGCACTTGGGGGGATATTTTGGGGGGAAGACGTCTCCAAGTGAGCTCTTCCCCTGTTCTTTCTTTAAAAAGCTTGGTGGTGGCAGCATACGGTTCAAGGACAAGGCAAAGTTTGTACCTTGGGAAAGTTTTTAACCTAAGCTGGTAAGAATAAGCTTAGGGGGTCTTTCATTCAGGTCTCCACATCTGTACCCTAGAGTTCCCAGTGGAAAAGGAACCTTGACGCCAGTGAAAGGTGCCAGAGTGGCGGCCCCATGGAGTAACAGCCTCTCTTTATGCCCAGATCAGGCACAGCATAGGCCACAAAAGATGTGTGAGGTGAAGGGGAGTCTAAAGTTGAGAGGTTTCTTCCTCAGGCCCACCCACTCCTTGTCCTCTGCTGATTGTGCGAACAAAGCTGCTGATTAGTAAGCTTTGTGGAAACAGGCTTTTTTTTTTAACAAACTGGGTTTTTCTGCCAATACGTTGAAACCAAAAGTATTTGCGAAACAGGGTCAGTTTCAATAAATTTCCTGATTCAAAAATGATGGGGCGGGGGGAGGAGAAAAAAGCTTCAAAACTGTCAAAACGTACCATTTCCCCATTTTCAAACCAGAATATTTCAGGGGTTTTGAGCCAAAATGATGTTTTGTTTCAATATTTTAGTACATTTAGACTAAAAAAGTGTTGAAGAAAGATCAAAACTGAAACAAAATATTTCATTTGACCCGAACAGAATCCTCCCCCTGAGATTTTCTGCCCCTCCTCCCCCCCAAAAAGTAGAGGATTTTGATTTTTTTGTTTCAGTTCAGGATGGGGGGGGGAAATTGCAGGTTGGGGAAAATGGTTGCCCACGCAGCTGTACTGATTAGTGCCTACTGGGGTGTGTGGGGGTCATTTCTGTGATTGGGCTCATTGGGAACTGGGATGAGACCACAGGCTCTGACTTGTATTTTCCACCCCCGCTCCACCCCGAGGTTCCGCCCCCAACTCCATCCCCTCCCCTGAGGCTCCCCCCAGCCTGAGGGTCACTCCTATCCACCCTGTAACCCAGAGAGCCTCCCGCCCACTGAACAGCTGATCAGCAGCGAGCCCGAGGGCCGGAGCCACTGTGGCTGGTGGGTGATGAGCATCCCCTGTTTTTATTTCTTGGGTGCTGGAGCATCCACGGAGCTGGCACCGCTGGATGAAACCCTATCCTGCTAGCTTTCCACTACAGCCACGCCCAGTCACATTCAGAGCAATGAGCGGGGTCATATTCAGATCAATGAGCGGCTTAAAAGCCTCCCCACAGCAGTACCCATGCCTTGAGCCATCCAGTCCCTCCTACAATCTCACTGTATTAATTTCCTTTTAAAAAGAATCTGATGGTAATGTCATCTGACATCACTCAGGGCAAAGGATGAGAGCCAGTTGGAGGTTGCACTCATAATGAGAAACAAATGGCTCTCTCCAGCCTGGGTTCTGGACTAATGGTATGATCACATCAGGCATAAATCATGATTTGGGAAAAGAAACTATATGTATGTATAATGTCGAGAAGCCATGCATGGCGAACCCTGTGTCTATTTAATCCATTATGACGTGAGATAGTAAGAATCACAGTTAGTTTAAACTCTTCCTGACAGATGAAAAATATAATTTTTTCCACTATATTTATTCTATTTGGGTTTGTCTTTTAAAATAAATAAATAAAAATTCATTGTTTTAATTGGTTTGATTTTGCGCCAGGGCTGGGGGAGTTTCTGGCAGACTGGGTAGAGTCAGATACTAAGCCCAATTAGAATGCTTCCTTCTGTGTGTGAATATAGACACCAGGTTTCATCATTGATCCCTCAAGTTTAGGACACTGTCTCTGGCAGTGATCAGAGCTAAGGCATACCCAGAAAGCAAACCCCAACACCTGCTAATTTAATACTGAGTGCTTTTCACTCACAGATTTCAAAGCACTTTACAGGATGGGTGAAAGAAGGGGAAACTGAGGCATGGAGAGTGGAAGTGATTTGCCCAAGGTCACACCGCAGGTAAGGAGGAAAAACAGAAACCAGCTTTCCTGACTGTCTCTTAGCTACTGGTAGTTGTTGCCTCCCTACTAGTGCATTTGGTTAAATGCACAATACTGTGCATAGGAGTGGAGGAAAACCTCCTTCCTGACACCTGCAGCATTCACTTTATGCCATGAGGCATGAAATTTGATTGCCCTGAGTTTACCCTGCATAGCCCCCAATGTTAATAATCATAAAAACCATGGATAGTATTTAACTCTGTTATGGCCAGTGAATCTTGCTGAGTGAAGTGGTCTTTCTTTCTTTCTTTCTTTCTTTCTTTCTTTCTTTCTTTCTTTCTTTCTTTCTTTTTCATGTTGAGATTTATCATTTGGTTATGGTCTGTTCATGTCACTTCATTTCCTGCCTTCAATCTCACTGCTTCTCTTCAGTCTGAAACAGTCCCAGCCTGTCTGCATCTGCTACTCTGAGATGAACGTTTACCTAGAAATTATTTAGGCACTTGGAAACCTTTTAAGTGAACACTTGCAAGTGGGGAAATAATGTCTAAGCAATTACACAATTACTGTAATTCACTGCCTGCCAGAAGTGTGTGCGCAGGGATATTCTTAGCGACCCCCCCCCCCCCCCGAGCTTAAAAAAAATACCGAAGCTATTTGGTTTATGAATAACATTTTATATTGCTATAGAGCATTTTAAAAGAAGAAAAACCTGTCCTTTGCTGGACTCAGGTTCATCTCATCCTCACCCTGTCACAAAGCAATGAGCCCTTGTTGCCTTGGAGGGTTGGAATCTGTGACTCACTTGAAGGCTGCCTTAAACCCTGATCTCCCAGACATGGACAAATAGAAAAGATCCATTCAGTCACCTGGGGCCTCTCCACCTGTAGCATTAGTTTAAGACTGTTTCCTACAGAACATTCACAAGGGCTTTGTGTAGCCTGGCTTTGAATTACTCCAGTGATGGGGTTTCTGGCAGATCCCTTGGGAAAATATCACGAGTCCAATTGACCTTATTGTTAGGACATTTTCCTGGAATACACATTCTGCATTTTCCACTGATCAGTTTCACCCAGTGACATGCTGTCTGTATTCCCCACAAAAATACCCTTCCTTAGCTCATGATAAGTTCCCTGTCTCAGGAGTAAAGCCTGTGCTCTCAGACTACTACTTCCAGGGTGTAGAAACAGGATACAGAGTCACAATGCAGCGTCTGAGAACCAAGTTCTTCTCCACGGCTTCCTTCTATCCCAGGATCTACAATCGGCCAGCAGATACCTAGCTAGCATCCGATAAACCAAGAACCAACCTTTGAGCCTCACATTGTGAAGGAACTATTCAAGTTGAATGGCCTATCAAAGAACACTTAACTCACAATGGACCATGGTCCATTATCTACACTTAATGGACTTTCCTGAGGACATTCTAACTAGAATGGTCTTTGCTATGTCTAAGCGAAGCATGCATGGACATGTGACTCCAAACTCCATCTTGTTACCTGTAATTTTCCACAAACTAGAACATGGGTTTCCCTTCACTTGGCAGAAGCTATAAAAGGCCCTGGAAACATCTCCATTTTGCCTCTCTTTCCTGCTCAAATCTCTGGACTATGAATTTATACTAATGGGAGCATTATAACCAAAAGACTGAGGACCTTCCAATGATTTGGAAGCAATCAGAGACTTAACAAGCCAGCAGTTTATTTCATCACTGCTACAAGCCTGATCCAAGAACTTTGCAATTATTGTATGTATTTGATGTCTTTAACCAATTTTAACTCTCACCTTTCTTTCTTTTTATAAATAAACCTTTAGATTGTAGATACTAAAGGATTGGCAACAGCATGATTATTGCGTAAGATCTGAGTTGTATTGGCCTGGTCCTTTGTGCCCTGGTGTATGGCTGGTCCTTTTGGATCAGAAAAACCCTTTGGTTGATAAAATTGGCTTTCAATAACCACTCGTCATTAAGTTTAGTGTTTTTGTGGTGCTACAAGGACTGGAATACCTAAGGAGGCTGCATTTCTGACTTCTTGTGAGCCAGTGTGGTGAGACTGATGTTTACTTTTGTTGCTGGATTGGTATATCGAATGGGAGAATAGCCACCAGCTTTGGGGTGTGTCTGCCCTGTTTCTCAGCAGTTTGTCCTGAATTTGGTATTCTCAGTTGTGACCCACTAAGGCACGGCTACAGGCACCTAAATACGTTTGAAGATCTGGGTCTTAGTGTTCCTAATAAGAAACAGAGAGGGGTTCTAGGCACCAGATTTGGATTCAGATTTTTGAAACCCCCACCCCACGCCCCGCAACAACAACAAAAAACACCAAAAAACCCTGGGGGGATGGAAGCTGGAGGTTTAATTTGGTCCATTATATGATGGGGCCATTTGCTAAATGTGTTTCTTGATCTGCATTGGGTTTTCCAGACAATAAGTTCAGTAGCTCAAGGAAGCTTATCTGAACCCAATCTTTAGAGCTCCCTGCAGGTATTGAGCCAACAGCATCACTGCTTACAGATCCTGGACAATTAGGAGCACACCTGGTGTCAGACAGCATTAACTAAAGGCTGTTCCTGGGAGTGGGGATGGTTAGCACATAGGCCTAAAACTGTAAGCACTCCTGACAGCTGTGCTTACAGCATTATTAGCAGGGCTCCCATAAAGCTTTGCAAAAAGTAATGCTAAGAGAAAGAATATCAAAGTACTAGCAGGTGGAGATTAAACTGCACCTACAGCGGAAATACATTGAAGAGCACAACATTTTCTGCACTATGTAAAAAAACCCGCATGCTTTTATGCTATGCACAATTTTCACTCAAACCACAGGATTGGATGGAGACGGTTGTTTGCCTTTCAGGTGCGTAACTAAAATAGGGCAATGTAATGAATGTCCCAAACTGCAAAGGAGACCTGGAATGATTGGTTACAGAGCCGTTTTTGTGCTAAGTTTATTGTTAAGTAGGTTAAAATTGTTTTGATAGAAATACAGACATACAGGAGTATAAAGCCATTGGTATTTAACAGTGATTGGCTCATGATAAGCTACAGAAGTGAACTGCAATTTGTAATATGGGATAAACAAAGAGGTAAGGGGTGTATATTAAACCCTTAGAGTCATAGCCCATTTTGGGACAGGGTGAGCTGTGTGCTGGACTGGTGATGAGTAACCCCTGTAATGTGCTGTAACATCTTTAATTAGGACAACCTAATTTAATAAACCAGTTGGGTTTAGCCATTTGGTGTTCCCTTAATCCGTAATCTAAAGAACCCACTTATGACGCGACCATTGGTCAGTGTGCAACAGGCAGCAGTCGCTGTGCTTCTACCATACCCCCTCCATGCTAAAGCACCCCGAATAGGCTCGCATAGCAAGGAGGTGGCCCCCTAAGGGAGCCCAATACCAGTTACACATCAGGTGAACAGTTCTTTGCAGATCCATCTGATCTTTCTCTGTCCATCCCTCCTCCACCCTCTCATCATCCTCCTTGTCTCCTCTCAAGCAGCACTCCTCACACCTCCCCCCCTTCCCTTCTCTCATTCCCCCACATCCTTCCCCAGCTCTCTGCTGCATACACAGAGTCAGGGGAACCTTTCAGCCTCCCATCCCCTGAGCGGCCTTTTCATCCTCTTCCTGCAGTGCCACTTGCCTCCTTCAAGAGCAAATTCACCAGTGATTGCCTTTGGACTTGGGGGGCAGCTATTAAATTGCAAGGAGAAATGAGCCTTGAGCTGGCTTCAGCAGTGACTTTTCCCAGGGTCGCTGAGTGCTTCCGCTTTCCCTTGTTCCCTGCCCAGCGCCTCTGCTCATCCATCACTTGTATAGCCTGGGGGTTGTGGAACCAGAGCATAAAGAACTTGCCTGGCTGACAGGATGACATCTGAAAATCTTTGTAAGCTTTTAATGAACCTTCTGTCCCAACCTCCAGAGTGCTGCAGTGGACGGACCCAGGATGCGTGGGATGAATCTGTCACTAATAGGAGAGTTAATCAAAGCATCCTTAGGGCTGCCGTGAAGATGGGATGGTCACATAGAAAGCAGACACACTAAAGCAGAGATGGGGCCTAGCAACAAGGTCTGGATCTGAACCTCTCTAGCATTTGGGGCTTTAGATTCTGGGTGGACAGTGTTACCAACCCGGAAAATCCAAAAATCATGAGTCCAGCCCCCCAAAATCACAAGATTGCCTTAAAATCATGATATTTAAAAATAAATTAATACATTTGGGGGTTCATCTTATTTGTCCTCTGGGTTCTCAGCCTCAGGTCATGCTGTTGTCTACCTTTACAAGGGCTAGGAGGCCAACCTCGACTGTGGGACTTAATGCAATTTGGGAGGATGCATTTCCTCTCGCTCGTACTTATCTGGCTGCTATTGCCACAGTATCTGAGCACCTAATAATCTTTCATGTTTTTTCCCCTCACAGCCTCCCCTGCAATGCAGGTCAGTGCTATTATTGTCCAGACAGGGAACTGTGATACAGAGAGGTTAAGTGACTGACCAAGGGTCATCCAAGATATCAGTGGTGGAGCAGAGAACTGTACCCAGATCTCCCACATTCCAGGCTAGTGCCCTAACCACTGGCTCATCCTGCCTCTGAAGAAGTGGAAGCCTGAAAGGGGGGAACCTGTCATGCTCACAGCCTAGAGAACACAGAGCTCTTGGTAAGCAGGAAGCAGCTCATACTCAAGGCCCGCAGTCCTGGAGCCTCATGCATGGTAAATATCACATTCATGCTGCAGCCTGTCTGCTGGGAAGGGCGTCCCCATTGCATCTTGGGGTTTGTAGGCCAGGCAGCCTGTCTGATCCAGCCTGTGGGCTTCCCGCTTTGGGACTGAAGCGGAAGCACCAAAATACTGCAAATTGAAGCTGTCTTGTTGCCAAAACCAGAAGCGTGTCCTTATGAAGCTTCCAGGCCAAAAAGCTAAACCAAGAGAAGTCTGGATAGACATTGGAAATACACCTTCAATTCTCATCGGAATGACCAAGACTTTTCATGCTGCCCCATCCTTAGCAGACCTGAGTGACATTTTTCATGCCAAAACTTGTTCAGGTTTTTTTGCTGAAAAATGCAGTTTCAGGCTGATCAGAACATTTTGGGAATTTGGGTCAATTATGGCCAATTGTTTCAGATGGAAAAACAAAATGGAAATGCTGAAACAGTTTTTTCTGGTATTTCCAAAATGACACCTTTCAACTTTTCATTTTGGAATTAGCTTCAATTTTATTTTAAATTATTTATTTTTAAAAAATCCTTTGAAAACTAAACAAAACATTCCGTTTCACCCAAACTGTTGGTTTTCACTTTTACAGGTTTCTGGAAAAAATTGAGACATTTCCTTGTCGAGTCGACCCCACACTATTTTTTTTCCTTGATTTTTTGATCAGCCTGCAAATCAACAATCAGTTATTCACACAAATCTTATCCTGGGGGCCGGTCTACACTAAGGGATTAAGTCAACCTAAATTAAGCAGCTCAGCTACATGACTAATATAGCTGGAGTCGAGGTAGCTTAGGTTAACATATTGTGGTGTCTACACCGTGTTGGTCAATCGGAGAAACTTTCCAGTTGACTTACCTTATGCTTCTCATTCCGGTGGAGTACGGGACAGCGATCTGTGGTTGATTTATCAGGTCTTCAGTTGACCTGCTAAATTGACCTCCGGTGGATTGATCGCTGCAGCGTCAATCCATGGCAAGTGTAGACATGCCCCAAGCAATGAGCTGCTCCTTCAGGGAGAAGTTCCAGCTGAAGTACATACTCCCTGACAGCTCCCTGGAGACGTCCCCACATTAGCACAGTGGTGCTCTCTCTCCAGTTCAGATGGATAAGGGTAATTTGATAGCAGCCTTCAACTACCTGAAGGGGGGTTCCAGAGAGGATGGAGCTCAGCTGTTCTCAGTGATGGCAGATGACAGAACAAGGAGAAATAGTCTCAAGCTGCAGTGGGGGAGGTTTAGGTTGGATATTAGGAAAAACTTTTTCACAAGGAGGGTGATGAAGCACTGGAATGCGTTACCTAGGGAGGGGTGGCATCTCCATCCTTAGAGGTTTTTAAGGCCCGGCTTGACAAAGCCCTGGCTGGGATGATTTAGTTGGGGTTGGTCCTGCTTTGAGCAGGGGATTAGACTAGATGACCTCCTGAGGTCCCTTCCAACCCTGATATTCTATGATTCTATGAATTCAAGGCATTAGGAATATATTACAGAGCCTTGCACCTCTAGGTCACTGGTTCTAATCTGGCCCGGTATTGACTAATAATTGCTACCATCTAATTGCAACTTGTTAGTCTCTGTGAAATGAACCGGTGGGTTTCAGCCCAGTCCTTAGCGGGCAGATGTCCACATCACAATAAACCCCTACACTGTTAACGCAGAGGCCATACAGAGAGATCTGTCCTCTCCCAGAATCCTCTCCACAGCAGTGGTAAACTACACTGATGTGGTGTTGTCACTGTCTATGCAATTCTGTAGTAACACACTGGCCAATAGTTCCCAAGCAGCAGGATCTGAGATACCCTCACTTCCTCCTACCCTGACAGCAGGCAATGTCTCTTTTTCATCTGCTAGCAGTCAGCCACTGTTGATTTTTTTTAAAAAAATGAGATATTTTGTAGTGAGGACTCCATCCTCTAGGGGTTTAGTCAGGCTTGCATCTTTCACCAGCACAAAGGCCATTAAATATGTGAGTTTGTGTGTCTGTGTGCGTCTGTGTGACCAGGCAGAGAGCCTGGGGGTGTATGCAGTGTTTCCCTGCAACATTCGCACCTGCTTAAATTAACAGACTAGCTCTTCCACATGCAGGATGCGCTTGGGACTGCAGCCCCAGTGCCCCGGACTGTCTAGTGCACGTTCCCGCTAGGAGCTCCAAAGCAGTAGCATCAGCATGTCTCCACTGAACAGCCTGGCAGCTACGACACGGCCCTGAGAGTCTCCCAAAGTGCCTTTAATAACTGTGTACAGGGCCCCATCTGTACTCCCTGCTGTGGGTTAGGCTGCTTTACTGTTTGGGGACAAGGGTACTGCTCTGATTGGGTCCCATTCCTGGCCAGAACCAGGGAGGGCAGCGGTGTGTGGAAAAGCAAAATACAGTGGGGTTTTTAGGACAGAATGTTAGTTTTTTATTTAATTCAAAATCACATATTTTATGATGGGAAGGATAATCCAGTGGTTAAAGCCTTGGATCCAGGCTCAATGCCCTACTCTGCCACATACTCCCCTTATGACCTTGGGCAAGTCACTTATTCTCTCTGGACGTTAATTCCCCATCAATAACCTGGAGATTAGTCTACCACCCTTTGTCAATTTAGACAGCAAACTCTCTGGAATGGGAATCTCTCTTACTAGGTGCATGTACAGCGCCTATCACAAGAGGGCCCTGGACTTGGCTGGGGAATTCCTGGTGCGGTGGTAAATATGCAAATAAATAGTAATAACCTGCCCCTAAATCTAGCTCACTGGGTGCTCTGAGATGCCTTTGATGTTTTTCCCAGACAGCTAACCTGTCCCTTTGTTTATTAGACAGACGAGGTGGGAGAGGAAATATCTTTTGGACCAACTTCTGCTGGCAAAACAGACATACTTCCGAGCTACACACAGCTCTTCTTGATGTCTGGGGAAGGTACTCCGACTGTCACAGCTAAATACAAGGTGGAACAAATTGTTTAGCACACGTAGTTAATGCATATTCTAAGGGACCATTCAACGTGACCTGACCTGTTAACATTCCTGAAGTCATAGGACAAAAAGGGGTGGTAGTGGGCTACAGATTGTTGTAATAAGCCATAAAGCTAGTGTCTTTATTTAGAGCAAGATTTTTAGTGTCTAGCAAAGTTCTGAATTTAAGGATTTAGCTGTGTGTTTTGAAGATGTTGTGTAGGTTTCCTTTGAGGACAAGGACTGAGAGGTCAGATACGGAGTGATCGCTTTGTGAGACATGTTTGCCCAGGGGTGAAAGGCTGTTTCTGTCTTATGTTTTTTTTTTGTGTGAATTCATTTGAGAGCATAAAGATTGTCTGGTTTCACCCACATTGTTGTTGTTGGGACATTTAGTGCACTGGATAAGGTACACCACATGTTGTGACAGGTATGTGTAGGACCCATGGATCCTGAAATGTGTGTTGTGGGGGTATTGATCACCGTACCAGTGGAGATACGGCTGCAGGTTTTAAATCTGTTGTTCTGGGGGGGGAGGGGGGGCGCTTTGAGTTGGTGGGTCCTGGTCTGTGAGGAGCTTGCTTCCGGTGATGTGCTCGGCGAGGCTGGGTGGTGGTTCGAAGGCCAGAAGAGGGGGTTCAGGAAAGATTTTTTTACAGATGCGGTTTCCCATTGAAAATGGGTTATAGTTGTTTAATGGTTCCCTGTACAGGTTCCAGCGAGGAGTGTCAACTACAGATGTGCAGTCCTTTTTTATTTTTTTGTCTTTTGTCTAATCCCATTTATTTATTTTCTTTGAGCAACAGCTGTTAAATGAACCACTAAAACAATCAGAGCAGAACAGCTAATTAAAAATGGCAGGTCTGGGCAACAAACAGGTATTCAATGATTTGTTCCTTTGTACCCCTAATCCCACTGGCTTCACTTTTTAATGGCGAATCTGTCAAAAACAACCTCCCAGACTCTAAATCCTTAACGAGAAGTCCAGTTGGAAAAGCAGAACTTCAGCTAGGTAGCAGGGGCTTCTGCTGCTGCTGTGCACCTTGGTCTAGTCAGACTGTGACACAAGGCATTGGAAAATGATCATTTGGACTCCTTAGGCACAGGAAGGTAGCCTATCGGAGTTATCATTGCCCTTTGTGCCTTTCCTTTTACACTGGTCAGGGTTTTGGTGGGGGGATTTATTTCCTCCCTTAGCTAGTAAGTGCTATCTTGTTTCTTTCATTTCTCCAGACTCCTGCAGTTTCATTCTTGCAAGCTGCAGTGTTTCAGACCATTCATGTAAAATGCCCATTGTACACTTCTGGTTGTCCAAGAGAAGCAATAAGTATCTGTTGATACCTGCATGGAACTTGGAAGGAGGAGCTCAGGTTGCAGTTAGGAAGAGTTTGGAGAGGGCACCAGGAAGTCAGTCTGTGTGCACATGGCTGGAATATCTGCTGCAGTTACAGCATTAGTATAAATAGACCTCTTAAGAAAGGGTCAATTTAGTTTTACAAACACAGAAACCTCTTGTGTACCCAGCATGCAGTACATGAAACAGTAGCCATCTAATGGAAAAAATTACAAGCATTCATGTGCTTGTTGGGAGGTGACTGGAGTCTGGTCACCACAGGTGTCAGTCTTTCTTCTGGCGTTGCAGGAGTTATGCAAAGGCTGTGGCATTTGATTTTAAAGTTAAATGTTACCTAGACTTCTCCAAGTCTCAGCAAAGATTGCAGTTCAGTTCTGGCTGTAAGTTTGGGCCAAACTTCCGGCAGCTACAGAGCTATACACCAGAGCTGCCCAAAACCCATCATGGGGCACAGGCCACTTCAGGCACGTGACCAATCTGAAGTACTGAGATCCTAAAGAATATCACAGCTTCTTAGACATCACACATGGCTCAGAACCTAGGTCCCAATTAATGACAACTCCCTGGCTTTCAGAGGTCTAGGAAAGTTGCAGCATCCAAAGTACAGTCCGCAGACATTTTGTGTAACCCATGAAGCCCAGGGCGTCCAAACCGAGTGTGAAAGAGGGAGACATTCCAACAAACGAAACTGAAAAATTAAAGGTAA
Organism: Chelonia mydas; assembly: GCF_015237465.2. Lineage (NCBI taxonomy): Eukaryota > Metazoa > Chordata > Testudines > Cheloniidae > Chelonia > Chelonia mydas. The sequence goes on from NC_057860.1 coordinate 4,695,712, forward strand.
ATCAGGAGCAGCCCAAACCTCCCCTGCTGAGGGCGTCATTGGTGGCCAAAGGAAGCAGTGCATGCTGGGACTGAGGTTCTGAATGGACAACACCTCTATTTTTGCCACTGTCTGCTCCATTGTGCAAGCCTTGCATTCCCAGCAGATTGCCAGGGAGGCTACCCCTGGGTAAAGCTTGTACCTCTCCTAATTTAGCTCTAAAACAGCTTTGCTCAGAGATTGAGAGCTTTGAGATTCTTTTGATTTGTTCTTGCTACAAAGCCTAAAGCCTGGCACGCCCCAATTACTGCTGGGGAGTTTGGCAGAGAGGGCCCAGGTCAGGGATGGGAAGGTTTTGCGATTCCATTAATGGCTCCCTTTCAAGGGACATTAATTAATTTAGTGGCTAGCATAGAAAAGTACCATTCCAGCTTCCGCATCACGGGCTGATCTGATCATTATTTTATAAGACGTTTAAGATATCCTAAGCACTTTGAAAATTAGTCACGAAATCCCAAATCCCATTTCATTTACTTCGAAACATTGCAGGCCACTTTCCTGCTGATAGAAACCCATTGACTTCAAAGCAGTTATGCTGGCAGTCAATTTGGCCTGGTAACTAACTGGAAAAAAACAAAACAAAGTCCCAGACAAAACCCATTCTTGATTTGGACATTTTCTCCATATTTTTGTCGAATATTTTAAATTAAAGCATCAGGACCGTGCCCCTGTGTGTGTATCATATCAGCAGCATGGGAAGGACACCTAGATGGAAAGGTGTATTTACTGCACTGTATATGATGGTGTAGTAGAGGATTTACAAATATGGCTTTGGGATGGCAAAGCCATGAGCTTGTTATGCTGGTTATGAAGAATTTGTGAAATGTTCTCCCAAATGACTGGCCATTTGTTCAAACCCACTGCACATCCGGATCTGGTAAAGAGAACGGTGCAGTCTCACGAGCACGCACTGTGTTTTCAGGTACAGTGCGCCCACTGGGTGTGACCCTGGCCTCGCCGGCATAGTCTCGCATGCATGGTGCGCGTGAGGTCACGCCAGGACGGGCGGAGCAGGGTACATCCTCCGTGGCATCCTCCGTGCAATCCCATTTTGCTGGGTGCGGTGCATATATCTAGTGAGAGACAGTCACTGCACCAAAGCGCTTGGAATGTAAATAGAAAAAGAGAGACGCCCTGCAGCTCTTATAAGAAGAACTAGAGGGCTTCACACCACAGAGGTGTTAAGTCACTGTTCACCAACGCCATTCACCTGAACAAATAGAGCAGTGCATGGTGACTCCAATCAAGAAGTCCTGCTCAATTCATCCTAAAGTTTTGGCTGAGTTCAAATAACTCACCACACAAGAGCTGTGCTGAAGGCCAAAGTGCTGACTGTGCAGGGTCTGCAAGTACCCCAAAAAAACAGCGCTACAAAACTCCTGCAGTGCCCTCGCTGTGATACCGCATATGCTGTTAATTCAGCCTTGCAGGATCTGGCCTGCCACAAGGGCTTGTGTTTCAGGGCTCAGCCTCCCTTCCTCCTGTTCGGAAAATCAGTTTTCCCCATGGTGTTTGTGATGCTGTACCCCAGGGCAGGGATGTATAAGGACAGAGCTCCTGCAGCAGCGCTGCCTACCTGGTCTGGCTTCAGGCTCGTCGCTGCCTCGGTTTCCCCTCAGTTCCACATTCTCCATCACGTGTAGGCTTCTGGGATTGTCTCTCCAGCCTATGAAGGACTCACTGCCATGACCAGAGTCCTCCAGGGCACCTTTTTATTAGTTCAAGTAAAAACACACAAAATGACACAAAACTCACAACCAAAGTTGGCTACTGGGACCCAGGGGCCTAACACTCTGCTCCTCCCCGTTCCAGGACTAGTCATAAGCGCAACCCCCTTCATCTGACCCCTCTCAGCCCTTTATAGGGAAAATGTGACCCCTTCCCAGCGGGGTCCTGTCCAATAATTGAATAGGGCTGGCTGGCTTCCCACCCTGCTGGAATGGCACTGGAAGTGAAAAAGCACTTTCCTGCCCCACCACCATTCACACCTGTACTCTCACACACGTGTGCATGTACAAATTTACACATAAATGCCCACACATTCAGCTACTGCTGATGTGCTTGTCCACGCACACACACAATGCAGACCCACTCCCACATGTTGACATACATGCACAATCACGTGTGTACACACTTGGACACAGACACACATACATAAGGATCATGAATATGGAAATCATACCTATGGAAATCATACCCCATAATATCTTTAGCTGTTAGCAGGCCGTTCCCAGAGGTCCCCATGTAAGCAGGGGAACTTCTATTAACCCCTCACACTGATGCTAATTTCAAAAGGCTACAGTTCTTCCTGGTCTACACCATTGTGTTCTTTGGGTTCTACACCAGGAAATAATCTGGCCCTTTAGGTCCCAGTCTTAGTTTATCATCTTGTGGTCAGGTTCCAATGCAGAGTCTGAGATCTGCTAATGACCCCCTGCATAGAACATCTCAGGCACACCCCCCCCAAACTGCATAGGACTGTCTGCTCAGGCATAGCTGGCCACTCTTCTCTTCCCTTTCACAATGAGGGACTTGATGATGTACCAAGTCTCCACAGCAAATGGTAAAATCAGTCAAACAAACTGCACTTGCCCACAGTCAGGCGTTTGAATTCGGCACTTTAAATCAGAGCTAGCAGGAACTTTTAAATCAAAATGGTTTGTCAGTGAAAAATGTCATTTTTGTCCAAATCAAAACGTTTAGAAAAATGTGTTCATTTTCAGAAAATCCCGGTAAAAATTACACAAGGTATTTTGATAGTATCAAGTCTTCTTAAGCCTCTACATTACTATTGGCAGGACTACACTACAGAATTACTTCAGAAAAACAGAAGTCCCATGGGGTTGTTATCCAAGCTTCAGAGTCCCTCACCAGCCCTGTTAAATCAACATACTCATCATATCAGTGAAAGCTGAAGTTAAAAGTGTCTTTCTCTACTGTCAGGGACAGTACTGGTTGAATAATGACTAAAAATAAAGAATTATTTGTGAATTACCTATTTGATGAGTGATGGAAAAACGTCTTCAATAAACTACACACCTGCTTTTATTGGAGCATTGTAGAGCAGCCTGAAAAATGAAAATGACTCATTCACAAATAGGCAGTGTCGCTGCAACCGTGTTGATCCCAGGATATTAGAGAGACAAGGTAGATGAGATCCCCTCTCCTACCTCATTCACAAATAATCTATTTCAGTGAAAATGCCCTGATTGTTTGGCTAAATTATCCTCAATGAACCTCCTCGGGTCAGCGCTAGTCAAGTGGAACAGGCCTGTTTTATGGAAAACTAAACGAGTCAATATTTGAGTGAAGGACGTCAAACTTCAGCCAAGTCTGCAATCTTCATCCTTCTATGACCCTCATTATTTATTATTATTAATTTGTGTTGTTATGCTGATGCATTTGTATTGTGGTCACACCAAGCAGCCCAGCCACGGATCAGGTCCGATGGGGCTAGGTGTACAAACACAGAACAAAAATACAATCTAAGACAGGAGACCTCAGGGTACAGGCAGATGGGGGAGCACAAGGAAAGAGTGAGCAAAGCTCAGCATGAGAGACAGGGTTTGGTCCCTTTGTGACTGCAGCAAAGCGCAGGTCGTATTAAAGGCTGGGCTGCCATTCCAGAAGGGGTAAAAGATCATACACAGGCAGTGGCCTTTAAGAGAATAACGGCCCCGTGGAATGAGGGGTGCATAATGCCTTATACATAAATATCCCTAATATATGCCTGATACATATGTTGGGCCTACAGCTCGTCTTTGCAACGGACCCTCCTGCTGCTACAATAAGGCTTCCGGAAAGACTGGAACAAGCCAGCTGATGTGCTGTGTTTAGAATGATTGATTTTTATGTCTTCTATTTGTTAACTCCCAGGGCGTGGTACAAGGCGCCTTTATTACTCAGGGCTCCTACGCCATGGGGGGGGGAGGACAGGAGTTAGGAATGAGGACTATCAGAGGAAAGAGGGTTTTACTGCCTGACCCATGATTTGGCATGGAAGAATTTGATTTTATTTTTTTAATACAAGATAATATCAATGTTTATTTTAAAATATATTTCCTTCTATTTTTTTTCAGTTGTGCACAATTATGGGTTTTAAGCATTTTTTAAATTTTCTTATTTGTATCAGTCAAAATGTTCACAGTTGGGGGAAATTGGAGGGGTCAGACAGTTATTTAAAGACAACAGCTGTTTAGATCCAAAAAGTTAAAGCTTTATAATGGTTCAGACACAATTTGTCAACATCACATGTCAAAATATACAAATATCCTTAAATCAAACTCTAATAAGTGCTCAAACAGCATTTTTCTTACTTTACCTGTCTGTAAATTTCAATTATTATTGATGGAAATACTTTCATGTCAGTTCGCGTGTACAGTGAAATTGACCTTTATCCACATTTGTTAGAAAAAAATCTAATCTTTTCAACCCTATCCATCATGATTTACATCTTTCTGGTCAGAGCTGGCATAGTGATGGGAAAGATGAGTCATTTTTACTGTGGAGATCTCTAGTTTGCATTTTGTTCAGGCATTTTCAAAGAAATAAATCCAAGCCCCATTGTTTCCTCTGAGATATGCTCTGCAGCCACTCACAATCCTCCAACAGAGACCTGCCATGATTTATGTTTCATGTAGCTATTGTTGTGTGAGGATATAAACAGAAAAAGGCAGCCTTAAGGAGAACCTCCCTGACTAGGAAGGCCCTTTGTTTATTAAGCTCCACCTGAAACATATCCTGGTCTCTCTGGCAACTGTGGACAACCAGAAACACTATAATCACGCCATATCTCACTTTCTTTATGTTACAAGGATTAAAATTGAAATGGTAAACTAATTGTGTGTGTGTATTCAAAACGAACGTCAGCTTACCCAAAACTATTTATGCTACTGTATATCCCCTTATCAGTTCTGTTTAAATAGTCCAGAACAGGATTCTGAAGATCAAATCTCTGAGGGGGGGGAGGGAGGTCTGATCAATCTTCCAGCCTATGCTCTCACTTCTGCTGAGTTTGCATGCGGAGTTCGCTTCCTGACCGTGTACCAGGAACTCTATTCCAAAGGCCCCCAGACTCTGGGATGTCAGAAACACGACGTGTCTCTGGATTAGGAGCTGATTTCCTGTAGTCTGGCTGAAGCAGAATCGTTTACGTTAAAGAACTCAAAAACCCAGCCCCTAACACCCACCTAACTTACATCGCTGTACAGCCCCTGCAGTAATTAAATCACTTTTGCATGTCCACACGGCGCTCCTTGTGTCAGCAGTGCGCGTCCTCACCAGGAGCGCTGGGAGGTAACGTGTTGCCCATCCAGGATGGGTTTTATTGTCTGGGTTCCAGAGTGGGGTGGTAAGTGACAGCCAGGGGTGTGTGGTCAGTGATTTGTTGTTCTTGTACTGAAGTGGTTCTCCCAGGGTGGCCCATTCCATGATGTGATCCTGTTCTCTGCTGGAGTCCTTTTGTAGTGAAGGTGGTAATAGGCGGGTTTAGATGTGTATCCTGGACTTCTCTTTGGAGCAAATGCTGTGGTAGCTGAGTGTGGGACGTTGTAGGATGGCTTCTGAAAGGCAGCAACAGTAGATGTAAGCAACGCAGCGTCTACACTGCCGCTGCATCGACCTACCTACATCGACCTAAGCACTACGCCTCTCAGAGAGGTGGAGTTCAGTTGGTGTACTGGGCAAGTTTACATCAGTAGGAGCTACATGTTAGTGTAGACGGCCTACAGAGATAGGTCAAAGTAAGCTGCCTTATGTCAAACTCACTCTGTAGTGTAGACCAGAGCATAGAGGCTGCTCCAGCTATATGAGAACTAGGCAGCTGTTTTAAGGTGGCAGATTTCTGGGCAGCTGACTCGGGTGGTAGATGCTTCCCAAGGCCTATGAGGAGGGGAGGAGCACATTGAGGTTTTGCCTAAATGCAGCAGTGTCTTGAGCAGCCTCTGACTACACATGCTACATAACTAACTGCCGTCTCCAGAGGTCACTGAGGTAAAGGATTTCACAGCACAATGATGGCAGTGAATGTTAATCTATTCTTCTTTCAACCCACCGGTGTCTGTGAATTTCAAATGAATTATATTAAATATTGATTTCCTATGGCTCCAATTAGTACCTGAAGACGGATGTGATCCAAGGCAATACTCCAATGCGCCAGCCACTTTTCTCAGGTTCTGATTCCCCGTTCCCACATCCCTCCCCTTCCCACAGACACGGCTGCACGACCAAGGAGAGAGCATTGTCCAGAGGATAGCGCATGGGACAAAGAGGCAGAACTACTGGTTTCTATACCTGCTTTGCTCCTGATTCACTATGACCTTGGATGACTCGCCTTTCTCATTGTGCCTCAGTTTGCCCCACTATAAAATGGGAATAACATGCATAATTAATAAAATGACTTAGCATCAGGTTGTTTCATAGAGTTTACAGGCATTTAGACTGATCTCCTGTGTAGCACATTAAATTTCACCGGTACACCCCTCTTGAACCCAAAGCCCTTAGTTAGACAAAGACAATGTGGGTGAGGTAATAGTTTATATTGGACCAACTTCTGTTGGTGGACAGAACAGCCTTTGAGCTTCACAGAGCTCTTCTTCCGGTCTGGGGAAGGTAACCAAGATGTCTCAGCTAATAACAATTTGTCACAGTTTGTTAAGCACATGCTGTGGGAGACCACTTAAAATGAAATGGGCAATTGAGAGTCTGTGTTACAAATTGTTGTAATGAGCCATAAAAACAGTTCTTATTGAGGCATTTGGTGCAGTGGTACACCACATGTTGCAACAGGCGTGCGTAGGACTCATGGATCTTGAAAGGTGTGTAGAGGGAGCGTTGATCGTATGGAGAAACGTGGGCAAGTTTTCCATCTTTGGGTCTGGTGCCACTTTCAGTTAACATAAGAATGGTCATACTGAGTCAGACCAAAGGTCCATCCCGCCCAGTATCCTGTCTACCGAGAGTCGCCAATGCTAGGTGCCCCAGAGGGAGTGAACCTAACAGGTAACGATCAAGTGATCTCTCTCCTGCCATCCATCTCCACCCTCTGACAAACAGAGGCTAGGGACACCATTCCTTACCCATCCTGGCTAATAGCCATTAATGGACTTAACCTCCATGAATTTATCTAGTTCTCTTTTAAACCCCATTATAGTCCTAGCCTTCACAACCTCCTCAGGCAAGGCGTTCCACAGGTTGACTGTGCGCTGTGTGAAGAAGAACTTCCTTTTATTTGTTTTAAACCTGCTGTGCATTAATTTCATTTGGTGGCCTCTAGTTCTTATATTATGGGAACAAGTACATAACTTTTCCTTATTCACTTTCTCCACACCACTCATGATTTTATATACTGCTATCATATCCCCCCGTAGTCTCCTCTTTTCCAAGCTGAAAAGTCCTAGCCTCTGTCATAAATATAAAGGGAAGGGTAAGCCCCTTTAAAATCCCTCCTGGCCAGAGGAAAAATCCTCTCACCTGTAAAGGGTTAAGAAGCTAAAGGTAACCTCGCTGGCACCTGACCCAAAATGACCAATAAGGAGACAAGATACTTTCAAAAGCTGGGAGGAGGGAGAGAAACAAGGGGTCTGTATCTGTCTGTATGCTGCTTTTGCCGGAGATAGACCTGGAATGGAGTCTTAGAACTTTAGTAAGTAATCTAGCTAGGTATGTGTTAGATTATGATTTCTTTAAATGGCTGAGAAAAGAACTGTGCTGAATAGAATGACTATTCCTGTCTGTGTGTCTTTTTTGTAACTTAAGGTTTTGCCTAGAGGGATTCTCTATGTTTTGAATCTAATTACCCTGTAAGGTATCTACCACCCTGATTTTACAGAGGGGATTTCTTTACTTCTATTAAAAGTCTTCTTGTAAGAAAACTGAATGCTTTTTCATTGTTCTCAGATCCAAGGGTTTGGGTCTGTGGTCACCTATGCAAATTGGTGAGGATTTTTACCAAACCTTTCCCGGGAAGTGGGGTGCAAGGGTTGGGAGGATTTTGGGGGGAAAGATGTGTCCAAACTACGTTTCCCAGTAAACCCAGTTAGAGTTTGGTGGTGGCAGTGGAGATCCAGAGACAAAGGATAAAATTAATTTGTACCTTGGGGAAGTTTTAACCTAAGCTGGTAAAAGTAAGCTTAGGAGGTTTTCATGCAGGTCCCCACATCTGTACCCTAGAGTTCAGAGTGGGGGAGGAACCTTGACAGCCTCTTTAATCTCTCCTCATGTGGGACCCATTCCAAACCCCTAGTCCTTTTAGTTGCCCTTCTCTGAACCTTTTCTAATGCCAGTATATCCTTTTTGAGTTGAGGAAACCACATCTGTATGCAGTATTCAAGATGTGGGCGTACCATAGATTTATATAAGGGCAATAAGATATTCTCAGTCTTATTCTCTATCTCTTTTCTAATGATTCCTAACATCCCATTTGCTTTTTTGACAGCCACTGCACACTTTGTGGGTGCCTTCAGAGAACTATCCACGATGATTCCAAGATCTCTTTTCCGATTAGTTGTAGCTAAATCAGCCCCCACATATTGTATGTATAGTTGGGGTTGTTTTTTTCAATATGCATTACTTTACACTTAACCACATTAAATTGCATTTGCCATTTTGTTGCCCAGTCACTTAGTTTTGTGAGATCTTTTATAAGTTCTTCACAGTCTGCTTTGGTCTTAACTATCATGAGCAGTTTAGTATTGTCTGCAAATTTGCCACTTCACTGTTTACCTTTTTCTCCAGATCATTTATGAATAAGTTGAATAGGATTGGTCCTAGGACTGACCCTTTGTTCTCGTCCTTTTAACCAGTTCTCAATCCATGAAAGGGTCTTCCCTCTTATCCCATGACAACTTAATTTACGTAAGAGTCTTTGGTGAGGGACCTTGTCAAAGGCTTTCTGGAAATCTAAGTACACTATGTCCACTGGATCCCCCTTGTCCACGTTTGTTGACCCCTTCAAAGATCCCTACTGTTATATTCTTATTAGAGAATGGAATTACTATCCATAGAGATTCTATGGAACATGTGGATTCATTTAAGATTTTTACTTCATTTGATTCTACATTTTCTTTCATGTATAGTACCACTCCCTACCCCACACGATCTGTTCCGTCCTTCCGATATATTTTGTACCCCGGAATGATTGTGTCCCATTCATTGTCCTCACTCCACCAGTTTTCTGTGATGCGAATTTTATCAATGTCCTGCTTTAACATGAGGCAAACTAGTTCACCCATCTTATTATTTAGACTTCTAGCATTTGTGTACAAGCACTTTAAAAACTTGTCACTTTTTATTTTATTTTATATTATATTTATTTTATTTTATTTATTTACTTGTCACTTTTTATTTTTCTGATGTGTCAGATTCTTTTTTATGTGAATGTTTCTCATCTGATCTGGCCCATACTTTATCCTCTTCTATCCTCCAGTTGGCGAGTTCTTGTCTCTGGGGGGCTTGATTCTGGTGATGAGCTTGGTGAGGATGGGTGGGGTGGTTTGAAGGCCAGAAGAGGCGGGGTTCAGGAAGGATTCCTTTCAGGAATCCAGTCCCCATCCAGGATGGGTTGTTATTGTTTGATGATACCCTGTATGGGTTCCAGAGTGGGGTGGTAACTGAGAACTAGGGGTGTGTGATCACTGATTTGTTGTTTCTGTACTGAAGCTGTTCTCCCAGGGTATTTGGGTGTTCTCTGCTGGAGTCCTTTTCAGTGAAAGTGGTAATAGATATGTTTAGATGTGTATTCTGGACTTCTTTTAGGAGCAAATGCTGTAGTGTCTGAGTGTCTGGCTGTACAAAACAAGCTTCTGGGTGTGTCTAGGGTGATTGCTGGACCTGTACAGGTAATTGTGGTGATCCATGTGTTTTGTGTACAGAGTCATTTGCAGTTATATCACGTGGTGTACCCTCATCCAGAGCACCAACAACAATGATGCAGGTGAAACCAGACAATCCCTATTCTCTTGCATGAACTTACACAGAAATATCATAAAAGACTAAACTTATCAACCAGGGGTGCACACTTTTCACATAGGGATCACTCCATCTCTGAGCTCTCAGTCCTCGCTCTGAAAGGAAACCTGCACAACACCTTCTAAAGCTGACTGTAGATTCATGACTGGGCTAGACACTAACCACCTTGGATTTGACAGATTTAACAGAAAGAGAGAGCTTGAAGCATGGGCCCGGTGGAAGGCCCGAGGCCTGAACCAAAGTCAGCAAATTGGTAACAGTCAAGCCCTGTCAAACGCACGTGCTTGCCAGCAAGTCAGTACGTGAACTCAGCACCAGCATTGCTAAAACGTGCTGAATATGTAAACACATTTCCACAGGCCAGCACAAGAACACCCCACTCTAGCTCACGATAAAATGGTTTGACAAAAGCGATGAATAGTCAGGAGTAAAAGTACAAAGACAGACGGTGACTAGGAATATTTTGTCTGAAACCCCAGGAGAAAAAAACAAGGGGAGGGAACAAACATGTCACGCAACACATACAGTGATACATAGGTTGTTTATAGCAGATTATTTGTCTCAGTCTATAAATTTTGGGATACCAAGCTTTAACCCTTTGTCTGGCCTAGGGGGGCACTGGAAAGTCCTACCACTGATTAGGCTGGCCCATTGTTACAGGCAGACATGTGCTGATGTATCTGTAACTCATGATTTGATGGCAATACACCTGTCTGGGTGTCTTTGCTACTAAACCAAGTCCTGTGGTCTTGTTGGACAGTTTGACTGGAGCCTGCTGAAGGGGCTGTCTGGCCAGAGCCAGTGCGGCACGCAGACAGAACACAGGTGCCCAGCCAAACATCTGACGAGCGGTTTTATGGCTCATTACAACATGTTGTAACACACCCTATGGCCTGCTAACCCAGAATTGCCCACTTCCTTTCAAGTGGTCTCCTGTAGCATATGTGAACCCCTCGTGCTTGACAATCGACCCAGATGGTATTTACCTTACAACACAGATACAACAACACTGCAAATTGGGTAGACTAAAGCATTCCAGGCCACAGGAGTCTAAAGTGGTGTGTGCTACAGAGTACAACTCACAAGAAAGAGTGGGCTAACACCAATGCCCAAGGCCCTTTGCAATGGTAGAGAACTGATTAGGTGAGATACACCCAGATGATCCCAGCAGGTGAACCATGCCTCAGGCGGCAGAGGAAGGCAAGAAGCTCCCAATATCCTGACCAATCTGACCTGGGGAAAATGCCTTCCCAGTCCCAAGTGTTGCAGATTCGTTTGACCCGGAGCATGCAAGCAAGACCCACCACCCTAGCTGTGTAGTCTTTAATCACAGTGGTAAGGCACTAGCCACAAACTGCCGTCAATAGAACTCATGTGAGCAACTGCTCACCAGCACAAACCCTGGGTTGGTGGTCTCGGTCTTAGCATAATGTATGATCTGTTTCATGTAGAGGATGCTACATACAAACAGTGTCAAATATCTATTATTCAGTCACTACCCATAGCTGCCTCGCAGGAGTGCAGTGGAGATGAAATACGCATTGCCAGACTCAAAATCTGGGGCTAATTATGAGTTTAGGTTTAGAAACTCTGAATTTCCTGTTTTTTTTTTTTTTTTTTTGCTGGTTGCCTTTTGCTAATCGTAGCTTCCTGTTGAGGATTGTTGGTGACGTTTTTCAAAGGTGCGGAGTGGGGCCAGACCTGGCCCTAGGCATAAACAGATTAAGAGATCGCTTAAGGTGCCTGGCAGCTCAAGGGGGCCCACGACTGCCTTTTATTACTCTTTTCATAAGAACCTGGCTTTTGACAATTTTAAACATTTTGGATTTTTGGAAATTAAATGAAAGGAAAAATGGAAACGAAAAGATGCTGCAAACTGACAAATCAAAATGTTTTGTGTCAAAAGTGTTAAAATCATTTTGACTCTTTATAATTTTTTTTTTAGAATTTCTTTCTGCCGAACAATATGGCAAATTCACAAAACATTTCATTGTCGCCGAATCTGCACTTTGGCCAAAAAAGAAGTTTCAGATGAAAACTTTCACCCAGCTGTGGAGCAGGGCTTTAGAGTCATAGATTTTGGGGCAAGAAGGAACCACTGTGATCACCTCAGATGACGTCCTGCGTAACAGACGCCATACGACTTCCCCTTTAGATGCCTTTGAAAATGTCATTCTTTGTCCCTAAGTCACTGAGACAGGTTTACTACCTTAATTTTACCTTTACAAAGGTTTCTATCTGGGAATCTTTATACTGAACCCAGCTTCTTGTGGTCACTGGTAAGGAAGGCTGGACAGTGTGAGTGTATGAGTTTCAGGCTCATCAACAGCATAAAACTTAGGTTGCCCAGAACCAAATTCCTGGGGCTGAGCTTTGGAGAGGTGCAGAGCTGCATCCACGCTTGGTACCTAACCGTTCTTACTGTAATTGAGTGACAAGAACCCCAGATATAATCCCTCCCCTCCAAATCTGGACCAAAGCATGTGGACAGATGACGTGACCCAGTCTGGAACCCCCCTCCCCGCCCTTTCATAGCACACAGCAGTGGGAAAATGAAATGTGGAGTTCAACGTTTACTTGCGAGTGGGTTAATACAGACTAACATGGCTGCTACTCTGAAACCTAGAAGAATGGTGAGAGGAGAAGAGATGGAACAAGTACCTGGAGGATAGGACTGGAAATAATTTTCCACTGAAATTTATTGCTGATGGACAGTTGGAGTGGCAACAAAATTATTTTATTTTTCCCGATAGAGTCCGCTCCGCTTGAATACATTTGTTGCTGGAAAGCCCCCCCAAAAAACCCCTAAAAATATTCAGGTTTTGGTTCCCCCAAACGGAAGTTTTGTTTTATTTTTGCAATGAGAGGTTGAAATTTCCCCCTAAAACTTTTGAAGAAAACAAACAAAACGAGACTGTCCTCACTGTAATGTTCCATGGAAGCCCCACCCTCTGTTTTGTGATGAGCCCTAATGGAGGGCCTGAAAGGAGCAGCCATTTAATGGGACTCTGTGGGTAGGGTTTGAACTTTTCTGCATGTTGGAGAAAGTGCATAGGAGGGCCTAATCTACACTGCAGAGTTAGGTCAACATATGCAGCCTTGCATCAACCCATCTATGAATTTGCATTGACCCATCTGTTAAATTTCGCTCCCTCCCACATAACTACCCTGCTATGTTGACTTAATTCCACCTCTCAGAGTGGCGTAGAGCCAAGGTTGATGGAGTTAGGTTGACACAGTGACAGTGTAGACACAGTGTTGCTTACATTTACTTTTACTGGCTTTCAGGAGCCATCCCGCAATGCCCCACACTGACAGTACAACCAATAAAGGGAGCCGCCTGAGTTGAGCTAGCCAGGAGGAAATGCCAAGGAAAGTCTTCTCCTCCATTCGGGATTCACGGCTGTTACCCCCTCTACTGGTGTTTGGAACATAACCCAGGTCTGGTCCTTTCTCACGAAAAACCAGGGGCATCCGATACAGCCAACAGCCCTGCAGTTTCGGCACTCACCTGGGATGTGGGAGACCTAGATTCAAACCTTTCCTCTACCTGATTTGTCACTCTGTTTAACATTCCAGCCAACCTTCCTCCGCCAGGTATCCTGGCTTCCATGGGTGGCGGGTGAAGCTTCCCCTTGGGGATACTAGTCCCCCCACACCTCCTCTTCTAGCTGAGGCCACACACCCCCACTTGCTATTCTCAGCCCCTCCGTGGCCCTGGCTAGCGTGGGAGGAGGGTGACGGACTGAGAATTCAGTCGGGGCCACAGAAGGGGGCTGAGAGCTTGGCCCCAGCCAGGATCGAACTCTTACCCCCAGCTGCGAGCATCAAGCTTGGAGTCTTCCCCCAATCTGCTCTTCCCCCCGAGGCCCTGACCCTTGATCATTCCTTTACCCCCGCCCCACTCCACCCCTGCTGCAGCCCCAAGATTGGAAAAGCTCTGTGGCCGTAGCGGGGAGCGAGAGCTCCTCCAGCCATGGGGCCATGATGGGGGGAGATTTTTCCAGGGGCCCCAAATTGGCCGCAGCCTGTGCCCCCCAACCCCAGCAGCATGAGGCTTGGAATGGGTTCCCCGCGCCTAGCCCCCATTACATGCCAGCCATGCTGGCTTCATTCTGAATTGCTCACAATGGCATCCATCCCCTATGAGACAATGTGGTCTTCCCCCTGACTGAGCGACGTGATGCATCATGGGAATCACCTGTGTGCAGGTGCATCATGGGAGATGTAGTTCAGCAAGGGATCAAAGGGGAGAAGCAACGCAGAACCGTAGTGATGAAGCTTAATGTTGAACGGACTCAGAACGGATTGTTTCACCATTTGCTGTGTGAAAAATATTGGAATTCCAACTTTTCATCCTGACTTGGGATGAAAACAAATGTTGAATTTCCCTGGGAAACAAATTCCGCTTGTCTCTCAGACTGACGTAAATTTAAGTCCGTGTGGAAATCTCCCGGGAAAAGACCTGCTTGTCCAATTCCCGGGGCTCCCTCCTGACAGCCGGGCTCGAGACTCGAAAATCGCCTTTTGTGTTTCTGCTTCCAGTCCCACCCAGACCGGGAGGGTGGCGGCACAAAACCCTCCCGCTGTGAAGGCCTGTCTCAGCTCAGCGGCTCTGGGGCGGAGGTTGGAGACAGCGACTGTCACCAGCTCGCGCTGCCAGTGGACCTTGCAGAATATGTCAAATGTGCCCAAAGTCAGGGAACTGGGCACTAAACAGTGTGTGTCTGTAACCCGCACCCATTCCGTGCGGGCCCCTGGCCCCCTCGGGCGCGGACTGGGCCACGTGTGTAGCGGATCCTGCTGCAGCCTTAGTCCAGGGAAGAGCGCTGTGTCCGCTCACAGGCTTGTCTCTGTCACCAGCAGGCGCTGGTCCAGTGAGAGCTGGTACTTCAAGCCTCTTGTCTCCCCGCGAGCACGACAGACCCAGCTTGGGCACGAGAGGCCCAGGTGTTTAGAACAGGTCTAGCCCTGCTGCTGACACCCTACCCAGGAAGGGGGTGGTATACACCGAATCCTGAACCTTCTGGAGGGGCTCAAAGAGACCTGGGGGAGGGATCTTTAATGACCTGTATAATTATATACAACAGGAAAAGGTGACCCCTCTCCTTAACTCCCACCCACCCACATCTGCTTGGTTCTGATCTTTAACACACAGCTAGAGGTTGCCCTTCTTTGAAATTATGCTGATGTTCAGCTGTGTGCTTTCCTGGCACTCACAGGAAAGGTGGGGCAGACTCTGTGTAAATGGAGAGGGAGCTCCATGAGCCCAAACAGCGTTACTCTGGGATAACCGGGGGAGTAGCAGTCAGCCCCACCCCACCCCGAGCTACAATTATCCACAGGAAGGCTCAGTGTTGCCGCTAGTTTACATCTCTCTGGGGCAAAGACTGCATTTGCCCACCAGAGCTGCAAGGGAAGTCACACTCAGCAGTGACCCAGTAAAGGGACGGCTAGTGGCACTGTGTTCTAGAGGAGATAGGCAGGAGTGGCACCCGAACAAGGATTGTCAGAGCAGCTTGTTCCTTACAGCCCTACTCCATTTTCAGCCAGGGGATCGCGTGCAGTCACCATTCCCAGGCTGCTGGTTCAGGTAGGGTTTGAACCAAGTTCCTCTGCATCAAAAGGCAGGAGTATCTGTTGTGTGAGCTAAAGAACCAGCACTTTAACTTGCGAGCACTGGTAGGCATATGAAGCGCTCTATGTGCTCTAGCCACTAGAAGGAGACAAAGAGTCACACGGGGTTAGCCTGTGATGCAAGCGCAAACGGTGATTCCTTGATGCCTGTACAATCTTTTGCACACTTACAAAGTGGGAAATGACGGCCTAGGAAGGAGTACTGCGGAAAGGGATCTGCGGGGGGTCATAGTGGATAGCAAGCTAATTGTGAATCAACAGTGTAACACTGTTGCAAAAAAAAAAAAAAGCGAACATCATTCTGGGATGTATTAGCAGGAGTGTTGTAAGTAAGACACAGAAAGTAATTCTTCTGCTCCACTACATGCTAATTAAACCTCCACAGGAGTATTGTGTCCAGTTCTGGGCACCTCATTTCAGTAAAGATATGGACAAATTGGAGAAAGTCCAGTGAAGAGCAACAAAAATGGTTTAAGGTCTAGGAAACATGAGCTATGAGGGAAGATTGAAAAACTGGGTTTGTTTAGTCCGGAGAAGAGAAAATGAGAGGGGACATGCTAACAGTTTTTAAGTACATAAAAGGTACAAGGAGCAGGGAGAAAAATTGTTCTCCTTAACCGCTGAAGATAGAAGCGTTGGACTTAAATTGCAGCAAGGGAGGTTTAGGTTGGACATTGGGAAAAAACTTCCTAACTCTGAGGGTGGATAAGCACTGAAATAAATTGCCTCAGGAGGTGGTGGAATCTCCATCATTGGAGATTTTTAAGAGCAGGTTAGACAAACACCTGTCAGGAATGGTCGAGATAATACTTTGTCCTGCCAGGAGTGCAGGGGACTGGACTAGATGACCTCAGGAGGTACCGTCCAGTCCTATAATTCTATGAATCAGTCAATTTGCAGAAGACAGTGGTGGGGTTATTTCTTTCTTTTCCCATAAATATTGATGGAAGTTGGGCCAGAACCAAACCACCAGAGCCAAACCCAGCATCCATGTCCACATTCAGCATCTGAGTTTGTAGCTAATACCCTGAATCCAAACACCCAACACTGATGTTTAGATCTGGGCTTTAAAACATCTGGGACCAATGTGCTGGGATGGGATGTTTTCATTTGGCCGGGCTCGCTTCTCCTCTCGCTTGAGCTAGGTTTACACCTCTCTAGCAGCATGGATACCAGAGATGTTCCCCCCTGATTCCAACTTGTGTAAGTCAGGGCAGAACCAAGACCAAGCGCGGCTTTTCGTCTACACGAATGACAGGAGAATCCCCCACCCTGGAATTCACAGCTAGGCCAGACTGGGGATTTGCCTCCATCCATCTGGCAGCTTCACACAGCTCTCTGATCCCCTTTTCCAGCAAGAGACAAGAGACAAACCTCTCCTTTGAATTGCTCATTCAACTCCATAGACTGAACCCAAGATCACTGATTTATATAAATATCAGGACTTGAAATTCATGGCAGAAGAATGAAGCTGCCGTAAACCAGGGACATTGCTGTGCCAGATTGAGGTAATCAGATTTATAGCTGTGCCTGGTCTGCTGGCCTTGTGAACACAACAAGAGACTGCTTCTCTCCCAAGGGCTTGTTATCTATCAATGCAAAAGGCATTTGGCTAACACGATCGCGCCGCTGAAAAACACACAAATATCATGCAATTCAGCATCATTCCCCTCCCTCCCTCGATATCAGACATAATAATACTCAGCTCTTATAGAGAGCTTTTCATAGGTCTCAAAGCATTCCACGTCAGTATCCTAATCCCCATTTTGCAGATGGGGAAACTGAGGCACAGGGAAGTGAATTGTCTTGCACAAGGGCACTCAGCAGGCTAGAGGCAGAGCTGGGAATAGAACCCAGGCCTTCATAACTCAACTCCCATTACTCCCCCACCAAAAAAATTGGATTGTTTTTCCTTCAGAGGCCCTAGGTACATAGTTGAGTGGCTACTCTGCGTCACGACGGCCACATTGGGATTTTTAGCATGCTAGTTCTGTCAGAGCTGGCGCGTGTACATCTACCCAAGCTAGGAAACACACCTCTAGCTGCAGTGTAGACGTACCAAGACTTCAGTGCGAGGTTTGGGTTTACTTGGGTTTTCACAGGCCTACAGCCAGAAGGCAAAGGGGGCGTATGGGACTGGGGCAAAGAATCTGCCTTGCTTCTCCCTTATGCATGTGTAAATAGGGAATGGGATGGACTTCCCCTGGAGTAAATGGGAAGAGAATCAGGCCCCACATGCCCTCCCCAATCAATCAATTAAAAATAAAAAAAGACCATATGGAGAATTTTAATATCAAAAACCTGATTTTGGAGGGTTTTTTAAAAGTGAATTTTGTACAACCCCTCTAATGTTTAATCAAGAAGTGAAATTAGGAATTAAATATCTCTTGCTTTTAATGCTATTTTGCTTTTAACTAACAAGGTGAAGTTTAAAAACCCACCTGCTGAGCAGAACTCTCAGCCTCGGTACAGCTTTGGGGAGCCCGCTGGAAACAAGGCACTCAAGAGGCTTTCTGAGCCAATCAGGACCTGATTTAAGGGCATTGGGTTGATTCAACCAAGAGGTTATACTGGAAGTGAGAGAAATAAACCACTTCCTCATCAAATAACATCTGACATGCCTCCATACACGCAGCACTCCAGATGCTCCTCAGTCCCTATCTGCAGCACCCTCTGGTATTCCAGCTCTGCAATCCCCAAATGTTTTTTTGCTGCCCCTCTATCCCAACCTGTAGCCCCTCCTGCTGTTGGGGGTGACTGAGGGTAATCTGGGGCCCTAGGCAAAGCAGGGACATAAATCCCCTCTAAGGCCATCCCCTCAAAGCCCCACATCCATTTTATGGCCAAATCCCTTTATGAGGATTATCAGTAGCAGAGAGAGCGCTCCCTCAACTAGGGCTGGTGGGTCCCACACGGGCGAGTGCGAATGGCCGGCGCGGTTTGTCCGACACTTCTGCCCCACACTCCCCCTAGGTAGCAAAAGAGGCCAGGGAAGCAACACTGGACCAGTGCCTCTCTCCTCCCATGATTGGCTGCGATGGCACAGGACTCCCCCTTGTGTCCCATTGAGGTAAGGCCAGCAGCAGGGGAGTCTCCATCCAGTACGTAGTGCCCAGCAGCCAGGACGTATTTTCCTTCCTGCCATACACAGAGGCCCCCCGGTTGGGGTGGGGCTGTCAGCGTTGCTGGGAGCAATGGGCTTGTCATTACCATCTCACTGAGATGAATGAGGTCAGGTTCCCTGCTTTCCTCAGAGTAACTGTCTCAGGCTCTCTGCAGACTCAGGCAGATATCAGTCACCTTTTCAGTCATTTCTTACGGACCTGGAAGGCTTCAAACATAGTTTTGCTTTTAAAATGGAAGCCGAGGGGCTGAGGTAACTTCACTACTCCAGGAGTTGGGGCCCCCTAGAGCACCCAGGCCTGAATTCAGACATTGATATGGATGCAGCCACCAAGCAACGGACCCCACCAATTTATTGAACAGCAATCAGAGGGTGACAACCCTCAGTCATTTCCAAGCCAGGCTGTATCTGAACTGGCATTCTAGAGGTAAAAGGCTTCCTGCCCTGTTACTATTGTCCAGAGCTGCTGGTTAGTAGCTGATGGGGCTAGTATATGTTTCGATCCGGGGGGCTTATCCTTTTCAGTAGCAATGTGAAGGAGGACTAATGGCACCTTTGAGACTAACCAATTTATTTGAGCATAAGCTTTCGTGAGCTACAGCTCACTTGATCGGTTAGTCTCTAAGATGCCACAAGTCCTCCTGTTCTTTTTGCAAATACAAACTAACACGGCTGCTACTCTGAAACCTGTCAAGTTGCAATGTGTGTAAATGAACCCACCATAACAAGCCATGCGTTAATGCATTGCAAGTGAGTTCTGGGAGACACCCACCACAGTTAAGAATAAATGTGTTATCTCCAGCGATCTGTATTTTGGATAGAATGCCTTTGGGAGGCAGATGCTTCCCTCTCTCCCCTTCACAGCCTCAAATCCTACCTCAGCATTTCTACAACCCCCCCTCACCGGAGTGCTAATTTACACCGCCCTTCCTATTCTGATAAGGCCGAGAATGGGTATTTGCGCTGCAGATTTGGATACAGTTCATGACAATGCAAGCTAGACACAAGCACAACAGCGGAGCCGGGCTCTCCTGTATTACTGCAGAGCTGATGGCTGCAAGGCCTTCAGTAGGGTTCCGTTAGAAGTTTTCACTGTAAGACACATTGAACGTGAAGCTCTGTTTGAATTTCTCGTGGTGAGTGTGATGGAAATGGGGCTGACGCAGAGAGAAGAAAGGGTGTTCCCAGTGACGCCTTTTCTGAAGTTTTTCATTGGATTGTCTAACCTTTGTCAGGCCCCTCTGCAAGAAAAAGAAAGCCCCGACGGTCTATGTTTTTCTTCACGTGGGGCTCAATATCAGGCATACACGGGCAATGGGGAATTTTACGTGTATCAAGATTTTTCGCCTTTTCTCTGTAACAGGAAAGAAATAGGCCAAGGCAAACCTGCTCTATTTGGCAGTTAGACTGTAATATGGTTAAGCCGTTGATTAGAGGCTCTGCCGTACATTGGACAGAGAGGGAATTCCAAAGCTGTGATTTTTTGTAATTCTAGAGTCCTACCTGTGATGCATTTTGAATCAAAGAAAGAAATTTCCTTTCTTCTCGTTCACACAGGAATTGGTTCGGGGTAGTCCCAGAGCCTGTGCTATACAGGAGGGCAGACGAGGTGATCAAAATGATCCCTTGTGGCCTTTCAGTCTGTGAATTAAAGAGCCAGAGAAACGCCTGCGTCACATAATTCTCTGGGCTGGATAAAACTTTGGTTTGTCCATCTCATCCCAAACAGCACCCGTCACAGCACGGCACCTTCAGCACTGCAATGAGTGTGGGGGAAAGCACTTTTCAGAGTACCTCTACCCTGCAAATAAGGGTGGCAGTGCAGTGCGGGTGGGCATACTCGCACAAGCTTTAATTTACCTGGTGTGAATAACGATGGGAGCAAGGCTAGGGCAGCACCAGTTTTGCACGGATTAGCCTGCTGGTGACCCCGGCTACGTACTTGGGTTGCCATCCACCCCAGGATCTGTACTGCTTTATCTTTGCCACTGTTGGTGCCGAAACACAGACGCTTAGTTGCATAGACACACCGCTGGTCTCTTAGGATCTGGTGACTTCTACAACGAAAGACTGTGGTCTGAAGATGGAAAGAATAGTGACCTTACAGGTCAGTTGGGGCAGTGAGGCGAGTGCTCCATGCTTTTGAGCAGCATGCAAGGGAATTTGGCTTTGAATCCAGCTCCAGCACCAAACTTTGCTTGGGGATTTTCACTGGCCAGACCGGATCCCTTCAACTGAACAGCCCTGGACTTTGGGGGCAGTTTGGATTAGAAACTGATTTCAAAATCTGATTGCACAACTCTAGCTGTCTGTGCACACCAGTGTGGGTCCATATACACAGAGTTGTGCAAGTCTTGTGTTGACGATATGTATACTTTGGGGTCGCTCATCTCTGTGCTTGCTTGCTCTGTACTGATACGTAGAGTTCCTTTCTGCCAGCTGTTCTGGTCTAGACTGAAGGGGCTGGAGCTTGTGAAACCAGCCAAAACCATTCAGAACAAAGCTGCATTAATAAACTCGGCAGCAAAGCTGGATGATTTAGAGCCCTTACAGCTTTGGGCGAAGGAAGCCTTTGTTTAGAGCCTCCTTATTGCTCTATTGCTACATCAAAGGACCTCTTAACCATCTATACTGCAAACAAAGACCCAGGTTAGTGAGTCTTAGAGCCCATGTCTGCAGGCTTGTGCAACAGGGCTGAAAATAGCTGTGTAGACGTTCCCGCTCAGGCTGTAGCCTGGGCTCTGAAATCCAGTGAGGGAGAGTCTCAGACCTGGGTCCAACCAGAGCTCAAATGTTGATGCTGCTATTTTCAGCCCCGTAGCGCAAGCCCCACGAGTTCAAAAGTCCCCAGACATCAATGGGCGGAATGAGAAGTGAATAATGTTGTGATCCAAGTTGTAGGGCTTACTGACAGTTTCTATGGAAAATGGTTCTCGGCAGAAAATTTGATTTTTGACTAAATGGAATTTTTCATGAGAAGTTTCTGTTTTCTGAGGAAAACTTTGATTTTTCATGGAACTAGTCTATTTTCCGAGCAGCTCTCCCCAGGAGTATGGCCTTTTGGTCTTAGTCCTAAATGCCCCTGCGTGGGACATAGTAAGGAATGATCGTCTGGTAGCACTGTCAGTAATACCGGACTCGGTTCCACTTTGCTCACCTCACCCCTTTGTTACCCATCTTTTAGTTTGTGTTGATACATACCATGTTTGCAGGTGTTTGTTACAACCATAAGCAGATGAGGTCTACACATGCTTCCCAAATTCAGGAACAGTCTGGGGAGCGATGGAAGAGTCTCCGGAGATCATAAGAAAGAGAGAGGCTAAGACGATGGGTGTAGCAACTTGCATGGAATTGGGAGCTATGAGAAAGGGGGAAAGAATTTGGAGGCAACACCAAGAAGTCAGACTGTGTGCACATTGCTGGAAAAACCCACTGCAGCCGTTCTGTAAATCGTTCTCTTATAAAGTTCCTGGTTCGTTTTCGAAACGTAGAGTCTTCTCCTGTTAATCCCCAGCATGTGAAACATGAACCAGTGGGCAGAGTGATCTACACTAGGACTTTAGGTCAAATTTAGCAGCGTTAAATCGATGTAAACCTGCACCCGTCCACACGATGAAGCCCTTTATTTCGACTTAAAGAGCTCTTAAAATCGATTTCCGTATTCCACCCCTGACAAGTGGATTAGCGCTTAAATCGGCTTTGCCGGGTCGAATTTGGGGTACTGTGGACACAATTCGATGGTATTGGCCTCCGGGAGCTATCCCAGAGTGCTCCATTGTGACCGCTCTGGACAGCACTCTCAACTCAGAGGCACTGGCCAGGTAGACAGGAAAAGAACTGCGAACTTTTGAATCTCATTTCCTGTTTGGCCAGCGTGGCAAGCTGCAGGTGACCATGCAGAGCTCATCAGCAGAGGTGACCATGATGGAGTCCCAGAATCGCAAAAGAGCTCCAGCATGGACCGAACGGGAGGTACGGGATCTGATCACTGTATGGGGAGAGGAATCCGTGCTATCAGAACTCCGTTCCAGTTTTTGAAATGCCAAAACCTTTGTCAAAATCTCCCAGGGCATGAAGGACAGAGGCTATAACAGGAACCCGAAGCAGTGCCGCGTGAAACTGAAGGAGCTGAGGCAAGCCTACCAGAAAAACAGAGAGGCGAACAGCCGCTCCAGGTCAGAGCCCCAAACATGCCGCTTCTATGGTGAGCTGCATGCCATTTTAGGGGGTTCAGCCACCACTACCCCAGCCGTGTTGTTTGACTCCTTCAATGGAGATGGAGGCAACGCGGAAGCAGGTTTTGGGGACGAGGAAGATGATGATGATGAGGTTGTAGATAGCTCACAGCAAGCAAGTGGAGAAACCGGTTTTCCCAACAGCCAGGAACTGTTTCTCATCCTGGACCTGGAGCCAGTACCCCCCGAACCCACCCAAGGCTGCCTCCTGGACCCAGCAGGCGGAGAAGGGACCTCCGGTGAGTGTACCTTTTAAAATAGTATACATGGTTTAAAAGCAAGCATGTGAAAGGATTAAGTTGCCCTGACATTCGCGGCTCTCCTGGATGTACTCCCAAAGCCTTTGCAAAAGGTTTCTGGGGAGGGCAGCCTTATTGCGTCCTCCATGGTAGGACACTTTACCACTCCAGGCCAGTAACACGTACTCGGGAATCATTGTACAACAAAGCATTGCAGTGTATGTTTGCTGGCGTTCAAACAACATCCGTTCTTTATCTCTCTGTGTTATCCTCAGGAGAGTGAGATATCATTCATGGTCTCCTGGTTAAAATAGGGTGCTTTTCTTCAGGGGACACTCAGAGGAGCCCGTTCCTGCTGAGCTGTTTGCCTGCGGCTGAACAGAAATGTGATTAGCTTACAGGGAAGTAGAGTGAACCAAGGTGCAAAACGATTGTCAGCCCTTGCTTTCATGGAGGGAGGGAGGGAAGGGGGGGCCTGATGATATGTACCCAGAACCACTCGCGGCAATGTTTTAGCCCCATCAGGCATTGGGATCTCAACCCAGAATTCCAATGGGCAGCGGAGGCTGCGGGAACTGTGGAATAGCTACCCACAGTGCAACACTCCAGAAGTCGACGCTTGCCTCGGTACTGTGGAAGCACTCTGCCGAGTTAATTCACTTAATGCACTTAGGGCACTTTCTGTGGGGACACACACACTCGAATATATAAAACCGATTTCTAAAAAAACGACTTCTATAAATTCGACCTAATTTCGTAGTGTAGATATACAGGACACTAGGCTTTCCTCACCTGCCTGGTGGGTTTACCAGCTGTCCAGGTGTTCCCAGGATCATCCCATTCTTTTTAGGTAGCCGTCCAGGGAAAAGTATAAGAATGCTTGGTAGTCACTGCTGGCTGTCCAGTTTTATGGGCTCAGGAGTATCACTGATCTCCTGGCTTTTTGTACCTCTGACGGGATTTAATGTGAAAGTGGTGACAGGGTGTTTGTGAACGGCTGGGTGGGGAGGGAAACTTTACAGCTAGTGAAATGAGAAGCCATCGCTAAACGTTCGCTGGTAGAGCATATTTCTTTCTGCTCCCAGCTGTCTAAATGTTTGTACAATGTGAAGTATCAAGCGATGGCAAGCATTCGATTAACAACTTCTCTCCTTCAGAAGGGAACCGAGAGCTCCTCTCTCATGCAAACGCTAAGCAGGAGAGGCCGCAAATGTGTCTCTTCAATTACAACTGTCTTGTGGTATTTGGCGTGTTTTAACACATTATGCAAATTGGGTGCTGGTGATCAGCACCAAACTGATAGCCTCAGAAGGCAGAATCCAGGGAACAGACAGTGACAGGGAAAAACCCCATATCAATTCTTGCAGCCAAGCTGAGGAAAGAACGCAAGTTTCCCAGTTTATTGGCAGAAGGCTGAGGCTGTGAAGAACACAGGGGATTGCCCAAAGCTGCTGTTCTCCTCGATTTTTACTGGCTCTGAGACGGCCCTGCAGATGTGTGAATCCAAGCAGGGTAAACATGGGGCTTTGGAACATGGTACAAATTAGAACAGAGCGAAATTTGTTGTGAAAAGAGTTATTTCAGGCCACCAGGTCAACTGAAACTATCCCAAACTTCAAGTCAAATTCGGCGAATAGTTTTGCCTGGAAAAAAAAGGAAGAGACTAAAACATGTCGGAATACCAAAACGTTTCATTTTGGCATTTCGAAACAAAAATCTTTCGACTTTTTTGTTTTGGAATTTGTGTAGATTTAAATAACGTAAAACCTTTTTCAAAAATTCAAACTCTTAGTGTTGGGCAAACTTGAAAAGTTTCAGAGCTTCCACCTGGACGCTCCTCTGGGTCTCCCTTCTTTATGGATTCATGCTGTGAAATTTAGACACAGGCCTGCATTTCAGAGTGTGCGGATTCATGATTCATAGGTTTTTAAAGACAGAAGGGACCATTATGACAACGTGAGCTGCCATCCCGAGTAACAGACTGGAGAATTTCATCGCGTGATTCCTGTATCAACCCCTTCTGCCTTGCAGTTGAACTAGAGTATATCTTTAAGAAAGACAGACAATCTTGCTTTGATATCAAGCAGTGGAGAATTTATTGCATCTCTTACTCCAATAATTAATTACCATCGTTGTTAAAGTTTGTACTTTATTTCTGGTTTAAATTTTTCTAGCTTCAGCCGCAACCGTCTAGATCTCCTTTATGATCATTCCGTTTCTCTAGTTCTGCAGGAAGAGGGTGATTTGTTTTGTTTTCTGGAAGCTCAATGTTACTGAATCGAGTTCATCTTGTAGAAAATGTGAAAATTCTGTTTCCCAGAATCACATGGCACTCCGTGTACAGTGATTTTTGTGCATGACCCATGATGATGAGGGTGGGATAAGAAACTGAAAAGGATAGACTATACAATTTAAATATGTATGTATTTTGGTTTATAGCTAACATAAAAAAATGCCATAGCACATTAAATAAAAAGGATCCTGATCTTTTCTGAACCACATTTGCAGAGTTCAAGTTTTCTTCTTTTCTCTGAAATGGTTTTCACACCCAAACTTCAGAAATCTAAAGGCACAACAAACAAGAAGGGGTTATCTTGCCACTGCCCAGAGAACTACAGGTTATGATCAAAAAGACCTGGACAATCTGGAGAAATGAGTTAAAGTAAGAAGGATGAAATTCAATAAGGACAAACGCAAACTACTCCATTTAGGAAGGCAGAATCAGTTGCACACATACAAAACGGGAAACGACTGCCGAGGGAGGAGTACTGCAGAAAGGGAATCTGGGGTGGGTCATAGTGGATCACAAGTAAAATATGAGACAACAGTGTAACGCTGTTGCAAAAAAGGCAAACATCATTCTGGGATATATTAGCAATATTGTGAGCAAGACACGAGAAGCAATTCTTCCACTCTACTCCGCGCTTACAAGGCCTCAGTTAGAGTATTGTTTCCATTTCTGGACGCCTCATTTAAGGAAAGATGTGGACAAAGTGGAGAAAGTCCAGAGAAGGGCAACAAAAATGATTTAAAATCTAGAAAAGATGACCTAAGAGAGCTAAGATTGAAAACACTGGGTTTGTTTAGTCTAGAGAAGATTGAGAGACGACATGATAACAATTTTCAACTACATAAAAGGTTGTCACAAGGAGGAACGCAGGGCTGAAATTCTCTTTAACGTCTGAGGATAGGACAAGAAGCAATGAGCTTAAATTGCAGCAAAGGCAGTTTAGGTTGGACATTAGGAAAAACGTCCTGAATATCAAATTGGTTAAGCACTGGAATAAATTGCCTAGGGAGATTGTCTTGGAGATTTGTAAAAATAGGTTAGACAAACACCTGTCAGGCATAGTCTAGATAATACTCTGCCATGAGTGCAGAGGACTGGACTAGAAGACTTCTCGAGGTCCCTTCCAGCCGTATGACAGTATGAATGCAATAACAAAAAGGTATGTAACTGTTATGCGCCTTTGGCATACTGCAACATGACTTTTTTTTCCCATGCCTGTAAGGAATGGGGGGGAATCAATTTTTTGAAGTAGAACAGACATAGCACATTAGAGAGAAATCTCAGAAATCATATCCCTGGTAGGGCTGCCGTCTTGGCCAACTCAAGGAATTGAAGCAGGGAGTGCTGAAGATGTACGCATAAGCGTCTACAACTTAATCTAAACAGCCAGACTCTGTAGTCGTGGCTTTAAGCAGGTCACAACTTCTGCCCTCTTAATCTGCAATTCAGAATGAAATTGACGGTCCTCCTTTAACTTTGTGACACCGGGGGGAGAGCATCAAATTACCTGTTCTGCCACGGACTTCCCATGTGACTTTGGGAAAATTACTTAGCCCCAGATGTCTCAGGGCATTAGGCTCCTAACTTCCTTTGAAATTGTCCTAAAAGTGGACATTTGAAGGATGTGGACCTTAGCCTCTGCGCAACTCAGCTGCCCATGTAAACAATGAGAATAATAATATTTCCCAACCTCCCAGAATGGCTGTTAAGCTGAATTAATTAATTTCAGCAAAATGGATTAGAATGGTAGAAGGTAATGTGCTGCATGGATATGTCGTGTCTGATGCAGACACAGCGAAAACTCTTTTTGCTCTGAATTAGCTCTTTCAATTTATGATTTGGTGCAATCACTGTGATTAGCTAAATACCAGTTCTAGTTCTGGATTCTGAGCCCTCTCATAAAAAGGCTTTTTAAAAAAGTAATTCTAAGTGAAATAATTACTGAAGGGATTAAAAAGTTATGTGATAATACAGCACTCGCAAGAAACATGCTTCACATTGCAATATGTCTGGAATAACTCTATAGCGACCCAGTGCTCTGGCACAGTGCCTGCAAAAAAGGGCTGTGAACCTGCCTCCAAAGACGAGAGATGGAGAAATACTGGGATGTGGGAAGGGGCATTTAAAAATATGGGCCCACTGGAGTTGTTACACTCTGAATAGCTGCTGCAGAGTGAGCGCAATTGTTCTGTCCTAGGAGCTGGAGTAGAGATTGTAAAGGTTACAATGCGGACCACCCCGCCCAACCTGCCCATGGTGGGTCACTCAGCGCCCTTTGCAATGCCCGTTTCTGCAGAGAGGAGTAAGTAGAATTCAGCCAGGGTATCTATGAGAATATCCGCTCCTGCAGGGGAAAAAAACCAATTTCAAGCACAGGACTCGCTTAGTCAATGAGGGAGGAACCATGTCAGAGCTTTGTTTTCCTTGCAATTTTGGGTGTTTTGCGCATAGACGGTGTGGCTGCTCCTGGCTCACAAGCCGTTTCTAGGAAAATGTTTATTTCATGCCCATTTTTGCTGGACACCAAATCGCCACGGCCCTTTCATTCGGTTTGCATCAAGCACCCGACTCACAGGTGCATTGAAGCATTTGGACTTTCTAATACAGATGAAAGTGCGATATTTCCATTTCAAAAATAAAAGCTCCGTGCAGCACAAAAGGGTATAATTATCGTTTTAGAAAAAAAATATTAAGTTGATGCAGTGCATTACGCCTCTGACAGCTTCCAGCCGCTTGTGAAATGGGTGCAAAATATATATTACAGGAAACATAGGGTTGCTCTGTTTTTTTTTCTCTCTCTCTTTTCCCTTGTATAATAAAGCAAGGAGAAGCATAGGAGGAGGGGGTGAAATTATAAAGTGTTTTCTAGTTGTCGAAGCTGGAAAATATGCAGATAGTTCTGACGTTGCAGGAACTGCGAAACCTGATCCTAGTTTTGGGGGGTCATTTTCAAGCCCAGATGGCACTAGGCACCTATCACCCATTGAAAATCAATAATAACTGGGCACCGGCTGCCACTTGTGCCACTGAAATATTCCCCCAGTATGAAGAGTAAAGATCCAGGCTTAGGAATACGCCAAGTACAGGTGAGAAACTGGCATTGTAGCTGGACCAAAATCTTCTGCTTAGAGCTTTTTTCTATGGAAAACTGGGGCTCATCCACTTGGCAAATTTTGCAAAGTCTCCGGTAGGCTGCAGGCTGAGAACTTGCTGTTTGATTGAATTTCATCACCATAGAATGGAAGGGGTGAACGCCCATTGACTACACAGGAAGTAAAGGATGGGATAGGGTTGTTTCCCTCCCATAATATTCTGGGTAACCTCGTTAACCCTGTCATGATCACTTTACTGCATGCCCTTTTTTGCAGGAAGTGTCTGCTTTCCTCGAAAATTTTGGGGTTTTGTTTTTGGGTTTTTTTTGGCAATTTGGTTGAAAACGGGAACGTTTTCAGCTGAAAACCAGTAAAGTGAGGAGACCTTGGCTGGAAAAGGTGTATGTGGTTTACCAAGGTGGTTTGGATGGATTTGGCTGATGGCTCTGAACTGCAGATTAAGCAGCTGACCTGTGAGCTGAGGAGACAGCTACCGGTCATAAAGGAAGAGAACAGGAAGCCAGACCAGGGCTTCCGGGGTAATTGGGCGAAATGATCAGCCTCAAGCCCCACATTTCTGAGCTCAGCAGCTACACGGAGGGGGAAGCAGAATATCATCTTCAGCAGTGTACCGAGACGGAGAAGTGCCAAGTGACTGACATAGAGAGCTGGGTCTCCAAAGTACACGAAACCATCCTGATGTTGATGGACCATGCGGTGCTGGGAGAGATGGAGAACAAGGCTCTGTCTCTCGGTGTGTCCAGCAGGTCTATTCCTTTCGAGGGGCACAGCCTGTTTCTTAACATACCAGAAGATAAAATGGAGGAACTGAAAGATAGTGGCCAGGAAAAGTCCCTAGGCACACCGTCAGAGTCCTGTGTGGAAGGCAGTGGAGACCCCACACCACAGTTTAACACTACGAAAGGTCGAGACGCCCCCATCTTGAGTCCTGTGTTCAGTCCCTAGTAATCTACCTCCTAAGATCTTCCTTGTCTTGCTCTTATGGTTATTTTCTTCCCCAACACACATAGGCTGCAGCCAACCCATAAAAGGCCTTTCAATTTACAAAGGGTTTTTTTTTGTATTTTTACCAAATTTCACGTGATTTTTTTTAACGCCTCAAGTAAATGAAATGACGGATAACATGAAGACAAGCCAATACATTAGGTAGATATGCGTTTAATGTCTCTTAAAGTAAAGGGAGGGTCATAGAAGATGTATACAGGGGGTTCTTAAACTGGGAGTCGAGACCCCTCAGCGGGGTCACAAGGCTATTATATTCGTCTGTCACAAACTCTCAACCTGCACCCCAAACCCTGCTTTGCCTCCAGTACTGCTGTTAAATATATAAAAAAGGTGTTTTTAATTTATAAGGGGAGGCTTTCTGTATTGGGGGGGGTCACCAAAAAAAGGTTGAGAACCACTGAATATATTTACATACATACACACAGAGACACGCATACACGTGCATGTTACTCTTTGTCTGTTTGTTGCTGTCTTGCTGTCCCCCGTCCCTCTCTATTAATCCCAATATTTATCCAGGAAACGGTGATGTTAATTTTTGCATTAATTTGAACGCATTTTTACTCTTTGTAATAAAGACCGATAAATTCCTGGGCAATGTTAAATAAAATAAAAAGTGAAAGCAAAGGGCCTCCAACACCCTAGCCCCTGCGTTTACAGCTTTCTGGTCTTCTGCCTGGATTAGCTCAACTCTGAGCAACATTTCAGTGCCTCAGCTGGTTTTACTACATCATGGGCCTTGATTCCACGTTTTCTTGAGGTTGACTAAAAGTGCTTGGCACCCAAACAACGTCTGTGCTTGTCTTTGGACCTAAGACCCACGATGGGAGCCACTAGCACCTATCATCATAATGTATCTCTTTGCATTCTCTGCTGCACCCTTAAAAGCTTTGTAGATAGCCGTAATGCCAGCCACCACCTTAATTTCATCATTTCTTGGACAATCTCCACTACACAGGGCTCTTACAACCTTTCCTTCAATTCAGTTCTTCCTGCCGCTGAGCCCTGCTATCCACTACAGAATTACTCCGGTATAACCACGTTGCTCAGGGTTAATAATCCACACCCCTGAGCGATGTAGTGACACTGACCTAAGGACTGCTGGGGAGAGCCCCATGTTGGCAGGAGAGCTTCTCACAGGACCCCTCGGAGATGTGGATTAACGTTGCCCTGAATTATTTTGCTGCTGGCCTTTGAATTATCTCAGGTTTAGCCGTGTCTTTGTGACATAGAGATGCCAGAAACGCTGTGAAAGTTCCTTAACAACCTTTACAAACTGTTTTAGTTGCCAACTTTCTGCAAGCAAACAGAAAAGGAGTACTTCTAGCACCTTAGACACTAACAAATTTATTTGAGCATAAACTTTCGTTACTTACAGCTAACTTCATTGGATGTCTGCAGTGGAAAATACAGTGGAAAGATTTTATATACACAGAGAACATGAAACAATGGGTGTTACCATACACACTGTAACAAGAGTGATCAGGTAACTTGAGCTAGGAGTGCGGGGGGGAGAGACCTTTTGTAGTGATAATCAAGGGTGGGCCATTTCCAGCAGTTGACAAGAACGTCTGAGGAACAGTGGGGGGTGGGTGGGTGGGGGCGGTAATAAACATGGGGAAATAGTTTTACTTTGTGTAATGACCCATTCACTCCCAGTCTTTATTCAAGCCTAAGTTAATTGTATCCAGTTTGCAAATTAATTCCAATTCAGCAGTCTCTCCTTGGAGTCTGTTTTTGAAGTTTTTTTTGTTAAAGAATTGCAACTTTTAGGTCTGTAATGGAGTGACCAGAGATTGAAGTGTTCTCCAACTGGTTTTTGACTGTTATAATTCTTGATGTCTGATTTGTGTCCATTTATTCTTTTACGTAGAGACTGTCTGGTTTGGCCAATGTACATGGCAGAGGGGCATTGCTGGCACATGATGGCATATATCACATTGGTAGATGTGCAGGTGAACGAGCCTCTGATAGTGTGGCTGATGTGATTAGGCCCTAGGATGGTGTCCCCTGAATAGATATGTGGACACAGTTGGCAACGGGCTTTGTTGCAAGGATAGGTTCCTGGGTTTGTGGTTCTGTTGTGTGGGGTTTGGTTGCTGGTGAGTATTTGCTTCAGGTTTGGGGGCTGTCTGTAAAGAAGGACTGGCCTGTCTCACAATATCTGAGAGTGATGGGTTGTCCTTCAGGATAGGTTGTAGATCCTTGATGATGCGCTGGAGAGGTTTTAGGTTGGGGGGCTGAAGGTGATGGCTAGTGGCGTTCTGTTATTTTCTTTGTTGGGCCTGTCCTGTAGAGTGCAATGTAGAGTGACGTGATGACCCTGACGTCGAGTGACTTGACGTGATGAGTTGTTCTGCTTTGCCCACCTATGTTCTAGCCCCTGATTACAACACTGGTATAACAAGTGGCGGATTCCAAACCTGTCAGCCACCCCAGACAATGAGGCAAACCGTGAGTACTTCGCGCTGGGTCGTAGAATGGCAGTTTCCAATTCTTTCAGATCCAGGAGTTAATTCTGTGTCCAAACAGATTGCTCTTCTTCCTAGAAGTTCTCCATTGCCACGAGAACTTCCCAAAAAACGGAAATTCCTTTCCATGGAAAAAAAATCCACATTTTTGAAAAGAAAAAATTTCTGAATCGTGATTCAAAGTCAAAAATGCAATTTTTTTTCATGGGAAAGAATTCTCAGAAAAATTCTGCTTTGGAGAACTAAGCTGAAAATGTCAGGTTCTGTCTGCTCACTAGTCGGCCACCAAGTTTTTCGTCAAGGTGATTTTCCCCTCTGAAAAATAAATCCAATGGAATATGGCCTACTAGGTCTAATCACCATTACCTTTAGCAGAATACCCTGAATGTTCACTGATAGCCATGTTTCCTTCTCCAGGGACAAACTGTCACTTTTATTTCAAATCGTGATTTTCACATTCAAAGTTCTAAATTTCTTCCAGTCAGGCTGCACCGTTTTTCAGTAAAGCACGCAATGTGACCCACAAAGAAAATCTGTGTCCTGAGATTTCAGACCATGAGGGAGTTCTTGTGATGGTGCAACTTTCCGAAATGAGCCTCACATCAAATATAGATTCTTTGAATTTATGAATATTTAGGTAATTTATTATTATTGACACATTAGAGTCGATAATGAGCCTGAGATAAGGATACAATGTACAGACAAATATGAATATAATACCTTTACCAAAAGTTTATCAAGTCAGCCTGTAGAAATTTCATTAGAAAAGTTACTTAATGTTTGGATTCAGAGGTACCGAAAATCTGACATGATACACTCTTTAATAAACTGGTGGGACGGTGAGATTCAGGGATAAAAATCCAGGCGGGAAATGTAGCCATAACTTATTCCCTAACTCATGCTAATGTTTCCTTTTGGAGGAAGATTGGAAAATTATTAGAAATATGTTAATTTGCAATTTGTTAATTTTCCTCTTATTCCACCTGCGGAAAATAAGATCCTCCCCTCAGATATGTATTGAAAGTATTTGTTAGAGGTGTTAGCTCTCAAAGAAAACAGTTCTTGAAAAGGCTTCTTGAAAAGGCTTCCGTTATGCCTATCTGTGAGCCTTCGCAAGAGGCGAATCAAGATTTTTTTTTTCCAAGAAAGCCAAAGTTTGTTTCTGCTCCATCCCCTCCGAAAATCTTGAAGGGGATGTTCAGATTTTTTTTCTATCAAGATCTTCTCTTGATCGTAATTGGATTCTAAAATTACCCAGACAAAGGGACAGAGGTCCAGTTTTATGGGTTTCTCGATGGAATACGTGCTCCTGCTGTTCATAGAAAACGTATTTTGCTCCTATTTGGAAGAGAAAAAAAGGGGGTGAAATTCACCCCTGTGTAGAGGGTATGCATCAATTCTGTCCTAATTAAATCCCTTCTATGGCCATATACACAGAAGTGAATTCCATGCTAGGGTCAATTTAAGAGTCAGATCCTACAAACATTGCAAATTCAAATGATCCTTATTAATCGATTAATCCCAATGAATTCCAAGGGAACTATCAGGACTCAGCACTTCTGAGATGCCGGTTTCTCTTTATGCCCATCTTGGGATATAATTGCATAAGAACTAGGCACCCAAGTTTTCAAAGAAGGACTATCTTCTAGTCACGGTGGTTTTAATGATATGGGCACAACCCTGTGCTCTAGATTCCAACTGACAAAATTAGTTCATTACATTAGAAAGGTTAAAGTGTGTGTTTTTTGCCCAGATTGCGACTGATCTTCGCTATTGGTAAATAGTGGAGTCCCTAAGTGTGTGTGTTCTGGGACCAGACCTCATCCAGCTATTCATAAATGATCTGGTAAAAGGGGTAAACAATGAGGTGGCAAAATTTGCAGATGATACACTACTATTAAAGATAGTTAAGACTCAGGAAGACTGCAAAGACCTACCAAGGGAAGTCTCAAAACGGGGAACAAAATGGCAGGTGAAATGTTGATTAATGTAAACTAATCCACAATGAAAAGCATAATACCAACTATACATTTAAAATGATGGGGTGTAAATTAGCTGTTACCACTAAAGAAAGAGATCTTGGCGTCATTGTGGATAGTTCTCTGAAACCATCCACTCAATGTGCAGTGACATCAAAAAAGCAAACAAAATGCTCGTCATATTTAAGAAAGGGCTAGATAGCACAGAAAATATCATTTTGCTGTTATATAAATCCATGGTAGTCCCACATATTGGATGCAGAAAAAAATCACAAAAAAATATGTTGGATCTAGAAAAGGTTCAGAAAATGGAAACAAAAATGATTAGTCGCTTCCGTATGAGGAGAGACTAAGTCGGACTTTTCAGCATGGAAAAAAAGAGGGCTAAGGAGAGATATGATTGAAGTCTATAAAAATCATGATTGGTATAGAGACAGTAGATAAGGAAGAGACAAACTAGGGGTCAGCAAAGAAATTAATAGGCAGCAGTTTTAAAACAAACCAAAGGAAGTCTTTCTTCACACAACACACAGTCAACCTGTGGAACTCTTTGTCAGAGGATGTTGTGAAGGCCAAGACTATAACCAGGTTCAAAAAAGAACTAGATAAATTCATGGAGGATCACTCCATCAATGGCTATTAGGCATGGTGGATAGGGATGGTGTCCCTAGCCTCTGTTTGTCAGAAGCTGGGAATGAGCGACAAGGGTTGGATCACTTGATGATTAGCTGTTCTGTTCATTCCCTCTGGGGCACCTGGCATTTGCCACTGTTGGAAGACAGGACACTGGGCTAGATGGACCTTTGATCTGACCCATTATGGCGGTTCTCATGTTTTTGTTGAAATGTTTTTTGCTTCGGAGCGCTAAGACATTAAAAGAAAGATACTTAAGGTCTGTTTCCCTGTTCTTTTGTAGGTTTGGTGAGTGTAACTAACATTCATATGTCAGCTTGTCCTGAATCAAAGTAAGAAACTGGGTGCTCTTGAGGCACTGTGGCCTAGTTATCAGAGCACTGAAATGGTACTCAGGGTATCTGGGTTATATTCATTGCTTTGTTGGACCAACCTGGGAAAGTCACTTCCCCGCTCTTTGCCTCAGTTTCCAGGGCTGCAAGGCGGTCCTGATGTTTTTAATTTGAACGCTGTGGCAATAGTTTGTTTGTAGTTGCAGTGCTGTAACTTCAAGTACCACAAACAAACACATTCACACAGAAAAAATAGAAAGAGTTTTCAGATGTCAGTATGGAAACAAGAAGAGTCTTCACGCAGTGTCTATTCTCAGGCTTCCCCGCAACCTGTTCCCTGAGGAATGAAGATCGCTTCTTGATATCACCTCAAAGACCTGGGGTGCATTCATGCAAACAAGCTCCAGCCCCTTCTTCCAAGGCATGCAGTCTGCCTTGCAAAGCAGGGCAGCAGCAGAGAAATGATGGTGTGTGCTACTTGGTTCTCAAAGGGCGAAATCTGAGTGTGTGGCCTTGCGACGTGGTGCCTGGGGGGTCACAACTCCACTCTAGTTTGCAACAACTGTAAAAAGTTGTGGTGCTTGTTAAAAAGTTGTGGTTTCCGCCACAAAATTGCAGCTGTCTTATTTATCT
Organism: Chelonia mydas; assembly: GCF_015237465.2. Lineage (NCBI taxonomy): Eukaryota > Metazoa > Chordata > Testudines > Cheloniidae > Chelonia > Chelonia mydas. The sequence continues at coordinate 4,731,405 of NC_057860.1, forward strand.
GTAAAATGGGTGTAACAATTCTCACCTCGTTTGTAAAGTGCTTTGAGATCTACTTATTTTTCAGTTCGGTGGTTTTTCAACAGTCAATACGAGATAGATGTTTGTTCCTGGTCGTAGTATTAGTCCTTGCATAAGAAGGTATTTTTAACTCTAATTGCTCTTTTTTTGCACCTAATGCCCAGGCAGCTTTGTGCTGCAGACTTTAAATGGAGATTTCATGGTGGTCGCAGCAGTCCTACACTTTGTTAAGTTTTATGCTCTATTTTTTTTTAATATATTGATTTGCTGACATTCCTTTTCAAAAGTTTATATTATGCCTGGGCCTTGCACTGCACAGCCAACCCACAGTTAAATGGACTGTCCTGATTGTCATAGATTAGTCTAGAACGATGGTCTGGATTTTTCCTGCACTCACCTAAATTAGCGTCATTTTATGATATATCTGTAGAGACTGTCAGGAGTAGTTCAGAAAATTTCTTTGGAAAAGGCTGATTCAACAAAAACAAAACTTCTTACAGGAAAGGAGTGTTTTTTGCTGGTTGTTTTTTTTTTTGACAAAACTTTCAGCAGAAAAGTTTCTCAAGGCCAGGATGGAATTTCTGGTGAAAACCACAGTGAAAGACACCAGAATGGCCAATCATTAGTTCATCCATCTGTGATGTAGGAGAAAAAGGTTTGGAATGAACAGACATATGCGCCATTTATTCGGTTAGAAATAGGGCTCATTTCCTGTAAAATTTTGAAAAGTCGATTTCATCCCAATGCACTGGGAACATTTTGAAATCTTGACAATGTTCAGCTCTGCATATGCCTGTATACGTAAATGATTCCTGGGACGTAAAAAACGTGTTAAAAGAGCACAGCGACACTATACAAAGGGAAGAGGAGTGGAATCCATATCTAATGTTGCCATTTAACAGGAAAACAATCCTCATATACCCGGGATTCTGCTCAGCTTTTAGGGCTGGTTGCTTTTATTATTAAGGAGAGTTACATCCTGTGGCGGGAATCCCCATTGGACTGGGTTCAGGGTCTGTCTAGCAGAGGGCATGACCTAAATGGTGATTGTAACCAAGGGCTTTGCTTTTTTTCTGTGTCGTTCACACGTCTCACGTGACACAGTGGGGCTTTTCATCGTCCCACCAATTAAGGGCAATTGAAAAATGGTATTTTCAGTGAATTTCTTATTTTTTTTTACATAAATGAAATTTTTTTCTTCCACAAAAAGTTTAATAGAAATTTTATTTTTTTTCTTTAAAATGAACACCAAAAAACATAGTGATTTTCAGTTCTTTACGTGCTTTTCTATCTGCTCTCCTACACCTGTCCTTGTCTTCCACTGGAAAAGGGGGAGAAAAACGTCCAGAATTGATAACGCAACACCCTCCCCCCCCTTCAAATCAACCCATAATTTTTAGACAAAATATTAGCGTTTCAAATTATGAAAGTTTTTCTGTGGAAAAACTTTTCCACAGAAATCTTTCTAACTAGTTCTATTCTGTTCTGCACTTCTGTTCTACCACAGGCTCGAGACCGACTGGCTAAGCAGCAACGCTGAATAGGAGCTGGGGATAACAGAGGAGAAGATGGACAAGAGTCAGCAATGTGTCCTTGTTGCCTATTCGAGGGAAGTGATTATTCCCTTCTATATGGCACTGGTGAGGCTATACCTGGAGTATTACGTCCGGTTTTCGTCCCCCTACTACAGAAGGGATATGAACAAATTGGAGAGAGTCCAGCGGAAAACAACGAAAATGATTAGATGGCTGGGACACTTGATTTAGGATGAGAGGCTGAGGGAACTGCGCTTCTCCAGAAGAGAAGAGTGAGGAGGGATTTGATAGCAGCCTTCAACCTCCTGAAGGGGGATTCCAAAGAGGCTGGAGCTCGGCTGTTCTCAGTAGTGGCAGATGACAGAACAAGGAGCGATGGTCTCAAGTTGCAGTGGGGAAGGTCTAGGTTGGATACAAGGCAAAACTATTTCACTAAGAGGGTGATGAAGCACAGGAATGGTTTACCTGGGGAGGTGGTGGAATCTCCATCCTTAGAGTTTTTTAAGCCGCGGATTGACAAAGCCTTGGCTGCGATGATTCAGTTGGTGTTGCTCCTGCAGGGGGTTTGACTAGATGATCTCTCTCAACCGTCACCATCTGTGACTTTACTAATCCCCTTTTCGGGCCATACTAGAGAAATTTCAACATACACAGAAGGAGAGGTTTGCCCAGAGGTTCTCACTCCCCAGGTTGGCTAATTTGGTGTATTTCAGCAGCGTGAAAGTCACTTAATTGGTGAGAGAAATAGGATTCACTTGTTGCTCCTTTCTGCTTAGTAGCGCGTCTTGCAACTGGCGTTCGAGGTGGTGGCTTTTGTGGTTGGTTGTATTAATTTTTGTTTATTTGCTTTTGCTGGCGGTGTTTTTTTTAATCTTTCCTTTTTCTGGAGCGTTTAAATTTTCACTTGCCTTGGTGTCGTTGCCAAGTGGGCAGCGGATGGCAGAACAACAAAGATGGTCTGAGCGGTGCGACAGGCCCTCTCGGTATCGAAGAGACTGACCGCACAGCATGAAATTTGAGAAGCGAATCGTTTTACGGAAGTAAGTGGAATCTTAATCAGGGACGAGAATTACTCTTTTGGGTAGATCTCAGCACTGCAGAGTTCTCAGCACAGTTATAACCCTTGGTGCCATCCTAAACAATCCATCCCCTAAGTTAAGAACTGATCCAAAGCCCACTGAAGACAATCAGGGACTTTCCATTTACTTCATCGGGCTCTAGATGAGAAGCTTAGTGTTCAAATCCCAGTGATTCCTTGATAACAGAGTTCCTGTAGAAAATCCAGGGCCTCCTGGCAAAAGTACGTTTCTGCATATGACCAACTTAGTTGAAGCGTCTTATTTCTTGTGGCAATGAGGTCCACAGACTAGGATCACATCCTGTAGAAGCCATTCTCAATAGCTTAATGCCCAGTTGCAAAAGTAGGAGGTAGACATGAATAGGAATTGTTCATCAAAACTTTTTTCCTGCTGATTTGATCAGTCTCCATACTTTGTGTGTTGGTCTCTGGGCATCATGTGGTTCATGTCCAGCTGCAGGCAGAACTTCACAGCCTGTTATTATGAGGCCCATATCCCCGCACTATCGGCGTGACAATCTCATTCTCACAGGCCCCTGTCTCTGGAAGGCTTTGGTCTCCTTTCATTTGATTCTTGGTGTAATTTTATGCTGTGTTGTTCACGTCTGTGTTTTGACTTAGTTTGTAAAATGCAATCAATACAAATACAGCTGAAGTGCTGGGCAGCCCTGTTAAGACTCCAAATTAAGCGCTATTCGAAAGGGAGGAGTAGAGCAATTTCTGCTTTATTTTTTTCCCCTGAGAGCTGAGGGGGAGGGTGGATGAGAAAGGATATCTTTCCCAGGACTATGGAGTTCTCCTCCAGAGATCAAAGGGTCAGTAGGAAGTGCAGAATTAAAGATGGGA